>NW_026138158.1:0-600000 GCF_025592945.1 Manacus candei | reverse complement strand
TAATTCCCAGGAAAGAAAGCCTGGAAGCTTTGGCTTTGTGGTGCAGTTGGTGGGCCACACGGGGCACTCCATGGGCATGCAGCAAGAGTTTTCTGGATCTGGGAGTCAATCTGGGGGCCTCGGAGTGTTTGAGGGGAAGTTGGGAGTGTCCTGTGGGACCAGGATGGGATTTGAGGGCTCCTGGAGGGGCTGGGATGGGTGTATACTGCGGGCATCGTCTAGTATTGATGGGGGTAATCAGTGAGCTGACTGTTTCATAATCATCCAAATTTTAACATACAATATGATTATTAGAATAAAAAGCAAGAAGGTAATATCAACAAAACAGTAACAGGGTGAAGCTCTTGGTTGAAGAGTGGTTTCTTCTTTTTCTCCAGTGATTTTAATTCTTTTTCGTCTGGGTTTTAATCCCATCTTTGGCATTTTGCTGCGAACATTTTGTCCCCATATCCATTGGAAATTGTATTAACTGTTGATGAGAACAAAGTGGAATCCCAAGGTATGTGATATATTGATAGGATTTCACTGGTTGGCTTTTAATTTGTCCAGGTTTATCACCATAATGCTTCTGCTCTTTAACCACTTGAATCAGAATGAATTGAGTTGTTTTCTGGGTCGGGTTCTCTTTTTGAGTCCAAGGTTTTTTAGTGGATTCAGTATCAGGCACAAAGGAAATTGAGGGAGGTAAAGAATAATCTTCCCTTTGTTCATTATCACAGGGATCACTCAGTCTATTTTCATTAATGTGAGGAAAGCTGGGAGACTCTAGAAACATCAGTTGAACTTCAAATTCTCCTTGTTTCTTTCTCTCCTGAGACTTAGAATCAGGGTTCTCTGTGGTTTCCCAAGTCTCAATGCCAGGGTAAGACACTGGTTTATGAAGTTGCCTGACCAAACCAGGAGCCTGTTTTTTTAGCAACAGTTTTCTCTCTGCACTCTGGCGCAACAAGACTTTGAAGGTGGTCAACCTCAGTTTGAAGCAGCTCATTTTTAGCAACAAGTTTATCCGATTTTTCTCCTGTTTCCCTCTCAAAGGCTAACGATGACTTCAGCACCACATTTTCTGATTTCAAAACAGTAGATTCAACATCAGAAATCCATTCATGACTTCCCTGTCAGCACTCCATCCAAATGTCTGTGCTCTCACTTTGACCTGAGAGAAACCTCAGGCAGGTGGAAAAGGGCAGATAAAGAAAAAACAGATGGGTCCAGCAGAAGTGATGCTGCTTCTGTCAAAAGCAGAGCAGAGACCGAAAGCACTTTAGGAAGTTGCTTACAGAAGCACTTGTGCATTCCAAGTTACAGCTCAGGAGTCTCAGTGACTTGTCCAACATGACAGTTTTTTTTCCATTTCTCAACCCCAGATTCCTCAGGAGTAGGAAACTGGAAACACTGACTGAGAAAAGCTCCATTCCTTCCTAATAACTGTGCTTTGCCCTTCCCATTTGACAGTGCTCTTGGAAATGTGCTGCTGTGATCTGGATCTGTGAGCAGCCCTGACCTCCCAGAGCACTCATCCAATGGCAGGAAGACCCCACCTGGCTCCTGCTGGGGTTCTTGCCACCACGACCCAGTATGGGTCAATGGAATGGGGAGCAGGGTGGTGGGACCAGTAAGGACCAGTTAAGGGGGTTGGGGGCACTTCAGCATCTCCATCAAGGTCAGACCATTATAGACCAGTATAGACCAGTGTAGACCAGTATAGACCAGTACAGACCAGTATAGACCAGTATAGACCAGTAAAAAACCAGTACGGACCAGTATGGACCAGTATGGACCAGTACAGGTCACTAGAACAGCGAGCAGGGTGGTGGGACCAGTAAGGACCAGTTAAGGGGGTTGGGGGTACTTCAGCATCTCCATCAAGGTCAGACCAGTACAGACCGGTACAAACCAGTCTGGACCAGTATAGACCAGTATAAACCAGGGTAGAGCAGTATAAACCGATATAAACCAGTACGGGTCACTGAAACAGGGAATGGGGTGGTGGGATCAGTAAGGACCAGTTTAGGGGGTTGGGGGCGCTTCATCATCTCCGTCAAGGTCAGACCAGTACAGACCAGTATAAACCAGTATAGACCAGTATGGACTGGTATAGACCGGTATAGACCAGTATAAACCAGTAAGGACCGCTACGGGTCATTGGAATGGGGAATGGGGCAGTGGGACCAGTAAGGACCAGTTAAGGGGGTTGGGGGCACTTCAGCATCTCCATCAAGGTCAGACCAGTACAGAACAGCATAGACCAGTATAGATCGGTATAGACCAGTATAAACCAGTATGGACCAGTATAGACCAATATGGGTCACTGGAATGGGGAATGGGGCAGTGGGACCGATAAGGACCAGTTAAGGGGCTTGGGGGCACTTCAGCATCTCCATCAAGGTCAGACCATTATAGACCAGTATAGACCAGTGTAGACCAGTATAGACCAGTATAGACCAGTATAGACCAGTAAAAAACCGGCACGGACCAGTATGGACCAGTATGGACCAATACAGGTCACTAGAACAGCGAGCAGGGTGGTGGGACCAGTAAGGACCAGTTAAGGGGGTTGGGGGCACTTCAGCATCTCCATCAAGGTCAGACCAGTACAGACCGGTACAAACCAGTATGGACCAGTATAGACCAGTATAAACCAGGGTAGAGCAGTATAAACCGATATAAACCAGTACGGGTCACTGAAACAGGGAATGGGGTGGTGGGATCAGTAAGGACCAGTTTAGGGGGTTGGGGGCGCTTCATCATCTCCGTCAAGGTCAGACCAGTACAGACCAGTATAAACCAGTATAAACCAGTATGGACTGGTATAGACCGGTATAGACCAGTATAAACCAGTAAGGACCGCTACGGGTCATTGGAATGTGGAATGGGGCAGTGAGACCAGTAAGGACCAGTTAAGGGGGTTGGGGGCACTTCAGCATCTCCATCAAGGTCAGACCAGTACAGAGCAGTATAAACCAGGGTAGAGCAGTATAAACCAGTATAAACCAGTACGGGTCCCTGGAACGGGGAATGGGGTGGTGGGACCAGTAAGAACCAGTTAAGGGGGTTGGGGGCACTTCAGCATCTCCATCAAGGTCAGGTCAGTATAAACCAGTCTAGACCCGTATAGACCAATATGGGCCAGTATAAACCCGGTATAAACCAGTATGGACCAGTACAGGTGACTGGAACGGGGAATGGGGCGGTGGGACCAGTAAGGACCAGTTAAGGGGGTTGGGGGCACTTCAGTATCTCCGTCAATGTCAGACCAGTACAGACCAGTATAGGTCAGTATAGATTAGTATAAACCAGTATGGACCAGTATAGACCAATATAAACCAGTACGGGTCACTGGAACACGGAATGGGGTGGTGGGACCAGTAAGGACCAGTTAAGGGGGTTGGGGGCACTTCAGCATCTCCATCAAGGTCAGACCAGTACAGACCAGTATAAACCAGGATAGACCAGTATAAACCAGTATGGACCAGTACGGGGCACTGGAACGCAGAATGGGGTGGTGGGACCAGTTAAGGCAGAACTCAGCTGGGACTTAGTGGTTTGGGGGTGGGCGTGTCCCTTCTTTAGGTGGGCGTGGTCTCTCCCTGGTGGGCGTGTCCCATTCCAAGGTGACCATAGCCTCTGCAAGTGGGCGTGTCTTTTGCATCCTCTCCCCCTCCCTGAACTGGGAGCTCAACTGGGACTTACTGGGTTTTGGGTGGACGTGTCCCCTCCCAATGATGGACCCACTTTCAGCCCTTCCCCCCACCTTAAAGGGCCCCCCCAAAGCCCCTCCCCCCCTTCCTGCACCTCCCCAACCCTCAGGGTCCCTCCTGTCCCTCCCCCAGCCTCAGGGTCCCTTCCTTCCCCTCCCCCCAGTGAACCTGCTACCCCTCCCCCACTCTCAGGAGCCCTCCCTGCCCCTCCCCCACCTTCAGGGGCCCTCAGGACCCCTCCCCCAACCTCAGAGACTCTCCTGCCCCTCCCCCACCCTCGGGGAACTTCCTACCCTTCCCCCACCCTCAGGGAACCTCCTGCCCTTCCCCCATGCTCAAGGACCATCCTGCTCCATCCCCACCCTCAGTGTTCCCTCCTTCCCCTCCCCCCCCCACTGGGGCCCTTTACTGGTCCCTTACTGGTCTGTACTGGGAAGGGAGAGGGGAGGAGCCGCCCCCTCGAGGCCCCTCCCCCAGTGACGTCACCGGGTCCCAAAAATAGCCCCGGGGGCCCAAACTGAAGGGGGGACCTGGAGCCGCTCCCAGTGTGACCAGTTCAGGTACTGGGAGGGACTGGGAGGGAACTGGGAGGGACTGGGAGGGACTGGGAGGGGGCAGGGCTTCCCCCCCTCCCCCCCCTCCGTGTCCTTGGGGTGACCTTGGGGAGGGAGGGGGATGGGCCGCTCCCAGTGGCTCCCAGTAGCTCCCAGTAACCCCAGTAATGGCTCCGGTATCTCCAGCGACCCCCCCAGTAACCCCAGTGACCCCCCCAGTAGCTCCTAGTAGCTCCCAGTAACCCCAGTGTCTGTCCCAGTAGCTCCCAGTAACTCCCAGTGATCCTAGTGTCCATCCCAGTAACTCCCAGTAACCCCAGTGACCCCCCCAGTAGCTCCCAGTAACCCCACTGTCCATCCCAGTAACCCCAGTGACCCCCCCAGTAGCTCCCAGTAACTCCAGTGTCCATCCCAGTAACCCCAGTGACCCCCCCAGTAGCTTCCAGTAGCTCCCAGTAACTCCCAGTGTCCCTCCCAGTGCCTCCCAGTATGTCCCAGTTTAACCCAGTTCCCCCCCCCCGTGGACCCTGGGCCGGGTGTGGGCGGGGTGGGCTCACATTTCCATGGCAACATCCCTTTCCCTCTGGCCCAGTTTCTCCCAGTTCCTCCCAGTTTAATCCAGTTTTTCCACATTTTTCCCCATTTTTCCACATTTCCCCCCATTTCCCCCATTTTTCCCAGATTTTCCCCCATTTTTCCACATTTTCCTGAAGTTTTCCCCATTTCCCCCCCATTTTCCAGATTTTTCCCAATTTTCCTACATTTTCCCAGATTTTTTCCCATTTTTCCCCCATTTTCCCAGATTTTTCCCCATTTTCTCCAGATTTTCCCAGATTTTCCCAGATTTTCTCCCCATTTTCCCAGATTTTTCCACATTTTTTCCACATTTTTCCCACATTTTCACACATTTTCACACATTTTTCTCCAGATTTTCCCAGATTTTTTTTCCCATTTTTCCCACATTTTCCCCATTTTTTCTCACATTTTTCCCAGATTTGCCCAGATTTCTTCCCCCATTTTCCTGGATTTTTCCCACAATTTCCCATATTTTCCCCATTTTTCCAAAATTTTTTTGATCTTTCCCCATTTTTCCCCATTTCCTGGATTTTCTCCCATTTTTTCCACATTTTCCCAGATTTTTCCTCATTTTTCCCAGATTTTCCCAGATTTTTCCCCATTTTTCCCAGATTTTCCCAAGATTTTTTCCCATTTTTTTAAATCTTTCCCCATTTTCCCCCATTTTCTGGGATTTTTTCCCATTTTTCTCCATTTCCCCCCATTTTCCCCAGAATTTCCAACATTTCCCCCCCAGTTTGTCCCCATTTTCCCAGATTTCTCCCAGATTTTCCCAGATTTTTCCCTATTTTTTCCCCATTTTCCTGGATTTTTCCCAGATTTTTCCTCCACTTTTCCCAGAATTTCCCACATTCTCCCAGATTTTTCCCACATTTTTTCCCATTTTTCCCACATTTTCTCAGATTTTTCTCCAGATTTTCTTCCAGATTTTCCCACTTTTTCCCACATTTTCCCCCATTTTTCTTGATTTTTCCCGATTTTCCCATTTTTCCGGATTTTTTTTCCCATTTTTTCACATTTTCACACATTTTTCCTCATTTTCCCGCATTTTCACGGATTTCTCCTCATTTCCCCCATTTTCCCAACGCTTTTCCCAATTTTTTCACATTTTCCCAGATTTTTCCCCATTTTCCTCATTTTCCCCAGATTTTTCCCCATTTCGCCCCCATTTTTTCAGATTTTTCCCCATTTTCCCACATTTTCCCACATTTTTTCCCACATTTTCCCAGATTTTCTCCCTATTTCCCCAGATTTTTCCTCATTTTTCCCATTTTTTCCCAGATTTTTTCCCAATTATTTTCCCCATTTTCCCAGATTTCCCCCCTTTTTTCCCCACATTTCCCCGGATTTTTTCCCAATTTCCCCCCATTTTCCATGATTTTTCCCACATTTTTTCCACATTTTCCCAGATTTTTCCTCATTTTCCCCCATTTTTCCCAGGTTTTTCCCCATTTTTCTCAGATTTTTTTCCCCAGATTTCCAGATTTTCCCAGAATATTCCCCATTTTCCCCCCATTTTTTCCCTATTTGCCCAGATTTTTCCCATTTTTTCCCCTTTCCCCCCCATTTTTTCCACATTTTTCCCAGATTTTCTCCCATTTTCCCCAGAATTTCCCAGGTTTTTTTCCCAATTTTTCCCCATTTCCCCAGTTTTTTCCCAATTTTTTCCCCATTTTCCCAGATTTTTTCTCGATTTCCCCCCATTTTCCCAGATTTCCCCCCCATTTTTCCCACATTTTCCCAGATTTTCACACATTTTTCCCCATTTTCCCCCTTTTTTTCCTCATTTTTCCATATTTTCCCATATTTTCCCCCATTTTCCCCAGAATTTCCCACATTTTCCCCCATTTTTCCCTATTTCCCCAGATTTTTCTCACATTTTTCCCAGAATTTTCCGCAATTTCCCCATTTTCCCACATTTTCCCAGATTTTTCACCATTTTCCTGATTTTCCCCCCATTTTTCCCACATTTTCACAGATTTTTCTCCAGATTTCCTCCACATTTTTCCCCCATTTCCCCACATTTTCTTGGATTTTTGGGTCCCCAGTTTTCCAAATTTCCCAAATTTCCCCAGTGGGAAAAAATGGGGGGAAAAAACCAGGAATTTTGGGGAAAATGGGGAAAAATTGGGGAAAAAAGTGGGAAATTTGGTGAACACGAATGAAAAATTGGGAAAAATGGGGGAGAATTTGAGAAAACAGTGGGAAATTTGAGGAAAATTGATAAAAATGGGGAAAAATGGGGGGAAATTTAGGAAAACTGGGGGAAAATCCGGGAAAATGTGGAAAAACGGGGGAAATTTTGAGGAAAAAGTCAGAAATTTGGGGAAATGGGGGATTTTGAGGGGAAATGGAGGGAAAACTGGGAAAAAAGTAAGAAATTTGGGGAAAACGGGTAAAAAATCAGGAAAAATGGGGGATAATTGAGAAAAATTGGGGAAATTTAGGAAAAAATTGGGAAAAAATAGCGGAATTTGGGGAAAATGGGGAAATTTGGGAAAAATGGGGTGAATTGAGAAAAAAATGGGGGAATTTGGGTAAAATTGGATGAAAAATTGGGGAAAGTTGGGAAAAATGGGGGGAAATTTGGGGAAAATGGGAAAAAATGGGGGAAATTTGGGAACAATGGAAGGAATTTGGAAAAAAAATGGGGAAAAATTGAGAAAAATGGGGAAATTTGGGAAAAATGGGGGAAATGGGGGGAAAATTTGGGAAAGAGTGGGAAATTTGGAAGAAATGGATGAAAAACTGGGAAAAATGAGGGGAAATTTGGGAAAAACTTGGGTGTCCCCACCAGGTTCGGCCCCGCCATGGCCCCGATAGCCCCGGGATCAGGTGAGACCCCTACCCCACACCCTGACCCTGACCCCTCCCCGAGGTCACTGCCCTGACCCCCCGAGTCCAGGCTGTGACCCCTCCCCCACCCCGTGGCCCCTCCCACACTTTATGGCCCCTTCCCCATTCTGTGGCCCCTACCCCATTCTGTAGCCCCTCCCCCACTGTGTGACCCCTCTCCCACTTCATGGCCCCTCCCCCACTCTCTGACCCCTCCCCCACTCTATGGCCCCTCATCCACTTTATGGTCCCTCCCCCACTCTCAGACCCTTCCCCCACTTTATGGCCCCTCCCCCACTCTGTGGCTCCTCCCCCACTCTGTGACCCCTCCCCCATTCTGTGACCCCTCTCCCACTCTGTGACCCCTCCCCCACCGACAGCTTCTCCCTGCAGAGAGAACAGCCAACACACTATTTCACTTCTCACTTTAACAAAGCTCTTTTCTCCTTCAAGCCCCTCAACGGCGCCAAGGCCACATAGGAGGCCACACACAAACAGTACTCCTCTTCCCACTTGACTACACCTTCTCCCTCACTGTTCTACAGGGAACACCAGGAATCTGTTCGCAGAGGCCTCTCGTTTCCCATCAGGAGCTCAGCACAAGGAGTTAAAGGAGCTCAAGCCTTAGGCCACAAGAGCTGACAGCGAGGAAACTTTGGGAGCAAACTAATGCTGCTAACACGGACCCAGCTGAATCCAGCACACAATCACAGAATCCAAGAGTCCTTCAGCTTGGAAAAGACCTCCAAGCTCACTGAGTCTTGTGCAGCCCCTCCCCGACCGCCTGCAGGGACTGGATGATGCTTTGCACAAGCACCAAAAGGAATGTTGTGAAAGCCTGGCCTGCAGGAGGACACAGAGAAGGGCTTGGTTGGGGCTGGGAAGGAGGGAGCTGGCGCTGGGGGAGCGGGGATGGAGCCTCGGGGATGTGGCGCAGCAAGGACAGGGGCCCAGGCAGCTGGCAGGCGGCAAGGCCTCACCTCCTGCCCCAGCAGCAGCACCGGGCCCTGCCCAAGGCGCTCCTGCCAGGGGCTGGGCCCTGCAGGCAGGGGCAGAACCCACTCCCTGGGGTGGCCTTGCTGCCCTGGCCCTCGTCCGGCCCAGCCTCTCCCTGTGTGCGTGCTCCCCACAGCACAGGCTGCACTGGGCAGCATCCCCTGATGGGCCCTGCAGAGCTGCCCCACGCGGACACTTCCCTTTTATGTCACAGGTGCCACAGCCTGTCCCAGCCAGCCCTGCCCATTGTCCCCACCCCGGCTCAGTGACTCACAGTGGCCCCTGGCAACCAAAGAACCAAAGCCCCACACCCCCAGAGTGCAGCCCTACCCATGTGCAAGGGGCCCCCAAAGGGTTCCCTGCACAAAGCAGCCCCTCCAAACCCTTGTCAGATAGAAAACTGGGGGACGTGACCCTTGGATGCTTTTAGTACAGAGATACAAGCTTTTCTTGAATAATGGAGGGGGTCACTTTTTAATTATTAATATTTACAGTTATCCATTTGGGGACAGGATGTCCTACAGGCTAATGTGGTGTCACATTTGGAGTGAAAAGTACTTTTCAAAGAAACCCAGGGTGCATGGGTGATGCAGAGGAAGCTGCCAAGTCACCCAATGTGAAGCTCAACACTGCTTTGCAACAGCACTGCCCTTTCACACACATCTTTGGCAAAGACAAAGATGTCAGGGTTTACTTTCTAAATCAGTAACACTTGACAA
Organism: Manacus candei; assembly: GCF_025592945.1. NCBI lineage: Eukaryota > Metazoa > Chordata > Aves > Passeriformes > Pipridae > Manacus > Manacus candei. The sequence goes on along the minus strand of NW_026138158.1, from coordinate 590,622 downwards.
GACCTCTTTATGAACTGACAGCAAGAGAACTTAGGAGCAGCTTAGGGTTGGCAAGTGTAGGAGCCAAGAAGAGAAGGGCTGATGGGTATGTCATGAACACTGACAACTGGATGGTGGTGGAGCTGACCAAGGACTGCCAGATACACAAGACATCACCTGCTGGACTCTGCCCAAACACCAGCCCCCTCCTCTCCCTTCTCAACCACTCAACCACAGCCTGCACACACCCACACCTGCCAGGGCCAACTGGCTGTTTCTCTTCTCTTTTCTGCCTGGGGGCGAAGGAAGAAGGACAGAGAGGGCATTTGCCTTCAGGCCAGAGGGAAGGGGAAGGAGATCCCCCCAAATCCATCCCTGGCAGGATGGGGGCTGGAGGAGACATTGGGAGACCCCCAAGAATATTTTCGAGGGGAAGAAAGGATGGGGGCACCCACAGGGGGTTGGGGGGGGGGAGGGACCCAGGAATCTCGTGGTGGGACACTGGGGAGTTCCCAGTAGTTTCTTGGGGGGGTGGACCCCCAGCAGTCCGGGGTGGAAAAATGGACAGAGGAATCTGCCGTAAAGGGTGGGTGACACCCAAAAGACTCTAGGAGGGGGTCGGGAGGGGCCCAGGAGTCCTGAAGAGTGTTTGGGGGTCCCCAGGAGGGAGTCTGGGGGTCTGAGGTGGTCCCAGGAGATTTTCAAGGGTTAAGGGGATGCACAGGAGATTTGGGGGAGGAGGGGGAAAGGCGGAGGGTCCCCAGGAGTCTTGGGGGGGATCTGGACGGTTCCCGAGAGTCTTGGGGGAGATTCGGAGGGGTCACCAGGAGCCCCCGGACCCCCTGAACTCACCCCACACCACCATGGCCTCGTTGGGGCCGCACGTGAAAAACAGCGCGGCGGGGGGAGACCCTGGGGCCGGGATCGATCGGGACGGATCGGGTTCAATCCCGATCCTCCCCTCCCCCGCCATCACCGCCCCGCTCCCGGCAGCCCCCACGGAAGTTTCGACGTTCTATCGGATGACTCACCGGCACAAGGACAGGGGCCCAGCAGAATTTGGCAATGACGTCATTCCAGCAGAGCCGTTCTATTGGCTGCGACCCACGAGGGAGCCCCAAAAGCTGTTCCTGGCTTGGGGGGAAGGACAGCCGGCACGACCGGGAACGGGGGTGCAGAGGGTGTTCAAGTGCCCAGGAAAGGGGCAAAAAACTTTCCCCTCTCCCTCCCAGTGCACCCTCAGCCCATCCCGGTCTCTCCCCTGCTCTCCCAGTGCCCCCGTCCATCGAGGTCCCAGCCCAGCCCTGCCCCCTGCTCTGCTCCGGCCTGGATTTCTCCCCTGCAGGGGCAGCTGAGGTGGCTCCAGGGCGGGCGGGAGCTTTCGGGGCAGGGGGTGGCTCCTGACATGCTGCTGGAACCGCCCCTGTCTGGGCGGGCCCGTCAGCCTGGGGCACCTCCTCACCCGAGCCTGGGGGACCGGCCGGCAACTGGGAGGGGCTTTGGGAAGGAATGGGGAGGCTGAGAAGGGGTTGGAGGTCGTGGGGGTAAGTGGGAAGGGGTTTGGGGGAGTTTGGGAGTTTGGGAGGGAGGTTGGGGAGATTGGGGCAGCTGTGAGGGGTTTTGGGGAATCGTCGGGGATGTGGGAAGGACCTGGGAGAGAGTTTGGGGGCATACTCAAGGGGAAGGGGGCAACTAGGAGAGGGTTTGAAAGGTCCTGGGAGGGCTGGAGGTAACTGGGAGGGGTTTGGGGGCATCTTGTGGGTTTTTGTGGGTCTGGGAGGCAGTCTGGGGGCCTCGGAGGGTTTAAGGGGAAGTTGGGAGTGTCCTGTGGGACCGGGATGGGATTTGAGGGTTCCTGGAGGGGCTGGGAGGGCTTTATGCCTTTATACTGCGGGCATTGTCGAGTATTGATGGGGGTAATCCGTGAGTTGACTGTTTCATAATCATCCAAATTTTAACAAGACTTTTAAGGTGGTCAACCTCAGTTTGAAGCAGCTCATTTTTAGCCACAAATTTATCCGATTTTTCTCCTGTTTCCCTCTCAAAGGCTAATGATGACTTCAACACCACATTTTTTGATTTCAAAACAGTAGACTCAACATCAGAAATCCATTCATGACTTCCCTGTCACCACTCCATCCGAATGTCTGTGCACTCACTGTGGCCTGAGAGAAACCTGCCTGTTTGCAACGCACTGACTGGGCAACTTTTCTTTTTGCAGGTGGAAAAGGGCAGATAAAGAAAAAACAGATGGGTCCAGCAGAAGTGATGCTGCTTCTGTCAAAAGCAGAACAGAGGCCGAAAGCACTTTAGGAAGTTGCTTACAGAAGCACTTGTTCATTCCAAGTTACAGCTCAGGAGTCTCAGTGACTTGTCCAACATGGGAGCTCCTTTTCCATTTCTCAACCCCCAGATTTCTCAGGAGTAGGAAACTGAAAACACTGACTGAGAAAAGCTCCATTCCTTCCTAATAATTGTGCTTTGTCCTTCCCATTTGACAGTGCTCTTGGAAATGTGCTGCTGTGATCTGGATCTGGGAGCAGCCCTGACCTCCCACAGCCCTGATCACACACACCTCATCCAACGGCAGGAAGAACCTGCCTGGCTCCTGCTGGGGTTCTCACCACCCACCGACAGCTTCTCCCTGCAGAGGGGTGGGCAACTACCCAGGCAGGATGAGACCTGACCCCAGCAGGCAGCAAAGTCCCTGCCCTGGCACAAAGAACCCCGGAGCACAGGGACCCTGCTCTGCAGGACAGCCCCGGGCATCCCTGGCTGCACCCCCACCTTCCACCCCGCAGCCATCCCTGCGAGAAGGAGCCCACCTGCGCTGTCCCTCTGACGGTGCTGCAGGGAAGGCCTGCCCTGGAGAACATCCTCCTCCTGCGCAACAGAGAAACTGGGAGAGTCCTGACAGATGTGCAAGGCTGTGGGATGTGGTAGCTTTAGGAGATTCCTCCAGGAACACAAGCGACATTGCCCTGCACCTGTAGACTCACTCTGCAGAGGAGTGTGAAGTTGTGTCCCCAAGTTGTGTCTCAGCTGAACACCTGCCATCTTTCTGCTGCCTTTAACCTCCCTTTGCCTTTCTTCTCTTCTCTCGTGCCTACAGGCAGTGCCCTCGGCCCTGCTGGACTGTGCAGAGGAGCTGCTCCTGGGCAAAGCTGTCTCTCTGCAGTGCTGCCCGCTTGCCAGGATTTCCCTGTGTGCCAGGAGCCCGGCCCAGCTGAGCAGCACAGCAAGAGCCAAAGGCAGCCCTTTCTCTGCCCCTCTGGGTTCCCCGCAGGTGTCCCTGGGGCTCCAGGGGAACCTGCTGTGGAACAGACTGAAGGAAACAATGATGTTCCCTCTTCTCACCTCTTCAGTGACACTTCTTTCCAGCAGTGACATTTCTCCTCTTAGAAAATTACCAGGGTACCATGATCACCTTTTCTAGTTTCATCATTACACAGGACACCAGGAGGGTGACAGCAAAGGATCTGGCACAGCGGGGGTTTTCCTGGAGTCACACAGAGAAATGTGTCAGGGCTCTGAGAGGTGTCCAACCCTGAGCTGGACTGATGCACACACGGGGGTGTTCAGAGACACAAGTCCTTCCCTGGCACACACACAGGCAGTTCATTGCAGCAGGGGCAGTGTCTCCCTGGGCTCCTGCTACCACTCCCAGAGCCTGGAGCCACCTCAGCCCTGTAATGCTCCCACCCTGCCCACTCCTACACTTCAGATGAACAGTGGGGTTTTCTAGTCACTGGAACTGCCCAGACCAGCCCCTCCCTGGTCCCCCCATCTCCCTGCCCCGCCCCAGCCCAGCAGAGCAACACAATCGTTTCTGGTCCTGCAACAAGAAAGGGAGGCAATAGAGGACAGGGACAGTGACTGCATGTCTGGACTGCTCAGGAGATCATCAGCTCAGGCGGCAGCTCCTGCAGCCCCAGGGCCAGACCCGCTTCCCAGTGGCCCAGGCAGCTGCTACCACGTGGGCACAAGCTCTGCTGCCCAGGAGGGTCCTGTAGTGAAGGGCTTTGCAGATGGCCACGTAGAGGTCATAGGACATGATGGTGAGAAGGGCAAGCTCCGCTGTGATCAAGAAGAAAAGCAAAAAACACCTGTGCAGCTCATCCTGAGTAGGACATGCCCCTGGTGTTCCAGAGGGAATTGGCCATGGCTTTGGGGAGAGTGGTGCAGATGCAGCCCGGGTGTGTGAGGGAGAGGTGGAGCAGGAAGAAGTCCCTGGGGGGTGTGCAGGTGGTGGTGGCAGGCTACGGCGCTGAGGATGAGGCCGTTGCCCAGGAGGGCAGCCAGGGAGATGCCCAGGAAGAAGCAGAAGTGCAAGAGCTGCAACCAGGAGGAGGAAGTGGGGGATGGAGCTGCTGTTGGACATGAGCTTCCTCCGGGCATCAGGAAATGTCCAAGGAGGAAAAGGCAGTGAAAACTTTGGGACAGGTTTCCTAGATCAAACCCATGAATTCCTCTGAGCATCTACCCTCATCCCAAGTATCTGCAGTCACACATATATAGATTCTGGACTGTAGAAGACAGGCTTAGCATGACTTTAGATGATTTCTTCTCAATTTTTTGATTTATTTTTCTGCTGCCAGGTCTGAGAGGGGCATCGTGGAACCAAAGGAACCCTGAGACATTTCAGAATCCCACATGTGTTGAGTCTGTCTGAGCTGGAGTTCATTTTCTCACTGCAGGCGTCACAGTGCTGTGCTTTGCATTGGGAGCTACAAAGGGGTTAATCACACCAGTGCTTTGGCAACTGCTGAGCAGGGCTGGTGCAGCATCTGCATTGTCGACTTCGTCCCCTGAATCGGGGGCAAGATCATGGGAAGTGATACAGACAGGTCAGTTGAGCCAAATGGACCAAAGGGACATTGCAGAATATATGGCGTCAGCTCAGCTACAAGAGCTCAGGAAAGGAACAGGAAAGGGGGAAAATCCATTTTTTTACAATACATGCCTTCTGAGCGGCTTCTCTGTGTGGTGAAGCCCTGCTTCCCATGAAGTGGCCAGGTATCGCTGCTGACAGGAAGTAGAGAGAAAATCTTTTTATTTTCCTCTTCACTTATGCATGCGCAAACTTTGGTTTTGCTTTAGTAAAGTGCCTGATCTCAAGGTAGAAATAATTTTCCATCTTCTTCTGTCTCTTCTGTCTGGCTGGGAAGGGCAGCAATAGAGCAGCTTGGTGGGCACCTGACATCCAGGTAAGGTCAACCCACTGCAACATTGCAGGGTCTCATGGAACCAAAGGACTGCTGGGAGACTGGGGGAACTCACGGAATCAAGTGGCCGTCGTGGCACTGCCCTGCATCATAGAAGCAAATGTTCCCTGGGAAACTACAGAAACCAGGGACTTAAGGGACATCATTGGGATGTGCGGGACCTCATGGAATTAAACAAACCGTGGGATATCTTTGGAACTTCATGGAATCGAAGGGATAAAAGAAAAGAATTAAACCCCATGACCAGAAACCATTGGATGGAACATTTCTTTAATATGCCAGCTGGGGATTCATGGGGGTACTCTGCCATGCATGAATCAAAGAATCAGTATAAATTTCGGAGTATAAATACAGTGATACTTGAAAGACCCTCCCCTTCACAAGCAGTCCAAAATTCTCCCATGATTTTAGGGTCAAATAGCCTCTTGGATTTTATTCGTGGAGCAAGACTGCCATCTAGCGTCCATTTCTTCTGGGAGGGGCAGTCATTTTCACAGAGTGGTCTTCTCCCTTAGCAGGCCTCGTAGCATCTCTGATTGATCTCTCCGACCCCTAACCCCTAAACTAAATGCTTGAGGACCAGCTAAGACGTGTCTTAGAACTTCCCATTTGCTTAAACAATGTAGAATTGACTTTCTTCTTAACAGAACAATCTCTTATTAAACAAGTTTTCTGAGGCCTGTAAGCTAATTTCTTGAAGACGGGCATATGATACACTCTCTATTAGTTTCCATGTATCATCTACATTCTCTCTCCTACAACTAATTGTAGTCTTAAAAGAAAAGAAAAGACTGCTACCATGCCAAGAAAGCAAACCCCTTTGTTGATTAGGATTTTTCTCTAAGAAAAACTTGTGATTTACGAAGCCATTAAGGATGGAGATCCTCTCTCATTTCAGTGCCATTGTGACAATATGGGGCCTCATGTAACACATGGAACACAGACCACTGCACATTCCCAAGCAATCAAGGGGCCATTGTAACACTCCAGGGCCTCATGGAAGACGGAGGCCCCACAGAGAGACCTCAAATCAGAGGTTTGGGCAATCCTCAACCAGAGGAAGTTCAACAAGGGGAAGTGCCAGATTCTGTCCCTGTGATGGGGCAACCCCGAATGTCCGGACAGACTGGGAAGGATATTCTGCATAGCAGCGCTGGAAAATGGCCTCTGGGGTCCTGGTGGATGGCCAGTTGGCCAAGAGTCAGTGGTACTCTGGCGGGGGCTCACTGCTCGGTCACAGGAGGGTTTTCAGACACACGAGTCCTTCGCTTGCACACAGACACAGACAGTTCATGGCAGCAGGGGCAGTATCTCCTGGGGTTCCTGCTGCCACGCCAGGAGCCTGGATGCGCCTAAGCCCTTGTGGGGTGCCACCTGCTCTGCCACTATCTGAGATGCCCCACCGCCTGAGAGATGGAAACGCGGAGCTCTGTCCAAGAGAAGCACATCCCAGAGCTGCACGCGTGGGCTTTGCCAGGATTTAGAACCGTAAATGCAATGTGACACCGAGACACTCTTTGTCCCACATAACTTCAAGGTCTCCCCAGGAGGCTGATGGCAATTGTTCTTGCTCAGGGTCATCTCCCCACACCAACAGCAGGTGTGTGCTCCAGACTTGTCTGTGCAATGCAAACGGATACACCCTGTCTAGTTCTTCCGGTCTCTCCAAGGAAGGCAAAAGAATCTCTGTGTGCCGGGTGAGAAGCCAGTGCTGGAAGTTGTGGTTCTATTGTGAGTGCCAAGAGGGGATGGTAGGTCTGTGATGAGTGCCCTGAGGAGATGACCTGGGTTTTCCAGTGCACATGGCAATAGATCACACCCTGCTTTGGTGGTCATTTATGTCCTTCGGAGATGACAGAGATGGGAAAGAGAATGAAATTTTTGAATGTGCCTCTGAGTGCCCCTCAACCTGCTGCCAATGTGCAGATTCCAGTACATCCAGTTCAGGTGTGAGAGGCTGTTCCCTGGTCCTCTGGGCAAGAAGAGCTGGACGAGGGACACAGCAGGACTCGCTTACTGAGACTGCATCTCCATGAAGCCCAAAGCAAGTGCGAGGGGTTATGCCACGTCCGAGTTTTCTCAGGGGAAGGTGTTTCTCCCATGCACTGCCTCCCCGTGGTACTGGTGCCACAGCCCCCGACAAAACCACAAGTGGTCTTTGTCCCTAGCAAAAGTACTCCTACTGCTAGCAGGGATATTACACGGGAAAGGCCAGGAGAGGTTGAGTCCGGAGGGCACTGAGCCCGGAGGGATGTTCTGCCTCTCGTAAGCCCAGCCAGACCCCCTCGCGTTCTACGGTGCAGAGTACGGACAGTCGCCGCGCTGCCGCCGCTGTCGCCTGGTCTCCGCCTCCAGCCAGCACCCGAGGAGAGCCCGAGAGGCGCCGGCGCCTGTCCCAGCCCCGGGGCGGATTTGTCGGACGATGACAGGGGAGGAGGGAGAGGAAGTCGGAGGAGGCGGAAAGGAGGCGGCCCACCAGGAGCAGAGAGTCGGGGCTGGCGGGGGCAGCGAGGCACCGGGAAGCGGATCGGCGGCTGTGGCGCTGTCGGGGAGAGGGGCTGGCGGCGCTGGTCGCGGTTTTGATCTGTGCGCAGTTCTGGCGGCCGGAGACCGTATCCATTCTTACCGGCATCTCCCGGGTCACAACCCCGAGATCCTGGTACGCTCTGCTAAATGGTCCAGAGAACTGCGGACGCCAACGGTGTGGCTGTTGGAGAAGGGAGACGGTCTTTCCGCAGTCCTCTGGCTCTCCGGACCCCATCATGGGAACGCGGCTCTCTATTCCTGGGTCCTGGCCGACACGAACTCATTGACACTGTCGTCTTCAGAGATTTCAGGGCATTCTCTTAGAAACAAAACTCGGTTAATTGGTTCTACGGCAGAGCAAATTAGCACCCTTATGAAAACATGGTTTTTCATTCCTTCACAGAGCGCAGGCTTGCGACAGAATGCCTGAGTGCAAAGTGATTTATACCGCACTGGACAGTGCAAATCTGGGCATCCTGCAGTCAGCTACCATGTGTGTCCCTAGCTTCTCTTGAGGCATCGTCTCCCGGTTACTCTGATCCACTCCAGGCAGGAGCCGCGATTCTCTGGTTCATGAAGATCTTTCTCTTTGGATAGGAGGAGGGGTTCTTGCCTTGCCTGGAGTGTGGAAAAGACAGAGTAAGGGTCCGCAAGATTTGGAGTGTCACTCGTCAAGGATCTGAACACTACATCTCGGACATGTTCTGAAGAAGCTGTGAAGGCAGACAGTGCGAAGGAGTGAGGTGCAACCAAGCCAGACCAAGCGTTAGAGGTGGTGAGAGAGGAAAGCAAAGCAGTAAGAATGGAGAGACCTCCAGCCATGTGGCCCTGGCCTCAGGAAGGATGGTTGCAGGACCATCCTTCATTAGCCTCTCAGTAAAAATGCAGAATTCTCAGCTTCCTCTAAATGTGTTATCTCTCCTCTGATACTTAAGATGGTAGAAAATTTTCAGGAGCACACAGGCATAAGGAGGGTGAACTCGATAGTGCTCTTCCACCTGGGAAGCATGTGAAAGTCTCTGTTTCCTGTGGTGCCTGGGTGCCTGGGATCCCTCTGGACTTGGTTTAGGGAAGGGGCTGGGTGTAAGAGTCTCCATCTGCCAAGGCCCAAGACCTTCAACTGCCCTGGGTGGGTGGGCCAGGGCTCTCCTAGCCCCACCACTCGCAAGCAACACTCTGGCAGTTGTCCCATGTGCTCCCTGCATGTGCGTCAGGGTCTTCACCCTGTTCCCTGCTCATCCCTCAGTACATTCCCTAGGGCATATGCTCTCCTTGCCATCGCTGGAACTGGGATATCCAGCAGCCCTGCTGGAACCACGTTCCTCTCAGAAGAGAAAGGCAAATCTAGAGACACTGGGCTGCTGCCCAGCAGGGCTCATCTCCCTTTCCCGGGGAGCTGGGAGAGAGGCATTCTTCCCAGGCAGATGAAGAAGGACAGGGGTAAAGCCACAGAAGCGGAGGAGACACGTGTTCCCCAAGGAAGTTGCAAGCAGCCCAGAGAACTGAGGACAGCACGGGAAGATGTGAAAGGCGCAGAAGTGTAGAAGCCCGGAGCTCCCAAAAGCACATCAGTGGGTGTGCAGCAGAGCAGGTGATTGCAACTGGGGAGGGGAGGACTGCACTGCGAGCTGACCGGGAACAATCTCTGCCCATAAGTGAGACCCCAGAGCCAGGCAATGCTCAGAATGCCATCGGCTGGGGGAGCCAGACGGGTTGTTGCTTGGGGAGGGAGAAACCCAAAGAAAGCATTTGAGGTACTGAAAGTACAGTTCATTTCTCGGCCCTCCTGCTTCCTTTGCTCCCCCTCTAAGAGATTCGTTTCTGGCAGCTCTCTTCTCTCGGCACAGGGTGGAGATTTCTGACATTCTCGGCAAACAGGCAGGTTCGTCTCAGCATGAATTTTGGCTACCTCGTCGTCACTTTCTGCCTGGTACACCTCCTCTCTATATCCCAGCTTTTCATAAATGCATTCTTTTTCCTCCCAGGAAATAGTCAACTGCCTTTTCAGGCCCCGTGGGGAATACAACTGAAGAGAGAAACATCGCTGCAGATCATGTACTTCCTGTCTTTCATGTGTTCACTCCAGGTGATCTTACTTCTCTAAAGAAATAAAGAGGGAAAGAAGAGAAAGCTCAGGCCTCCTTCTCTCTCTCTGCTCGCCACTTCAGCTTCGTTATCCCTCTCCGTCTGTCCTCTCCTCCACATGCTGCCACCAAAAGATATCTCGGCTCTCTCTGCAGTCACACATTTCTCCTTTCTAAAGAAAATCAGGAGATCATTCCAAAGTTGGTCCAGGTCTATCAAACTCTCATCTCACTAACTTTATTAATGCATCCCTTTCAACCTGCAGGCCACCTCTGGCACGACTTCCAGTTTTCCCCAGGTGGCAACATATTCAAATCTCTCTGTTTACAGTGGGCCATGGCTTACGGGGGCTGTGATACACCGGGAGACCGATCGACGTCTGTGGGGAGCGGAGCTGTCAGCAGGAGCATTTCTGCTGGAGACAAATAGCACCTTAGTTTTAGACTTGGGCAGTGGCACCAGTTCTACACCGAATCAGTGCATGGGTGAAGCACCTGCCCATGAGAAATCACGGCATGGCATCTCCCACCCGCTTTGGACCAATGGAGATACAGTTTCCGTGATGAGATCCCAGTTGTGTCACTTCTCCTTCTCAGAAGACTAGGGAACACCTGAAATATGTATGCTTGTCGTGAAAACAGAGAGCTCTAACTATCTGGGGAGCCTGGAGAAAAATGGAGGTCGTGCTAGAGGCAACCTGGAAGCAGAATTTAACGCATTATTAAGTTTAGTGAGATAAGGATTTGTTAGGCCAGGGGTAAATTCAGTGTTCTAGCACTGTCGCCTCTTGCGCTGCGCTGCGCTTTTTACGTCACTTGGCACCCAGGTACTCAAGCCTGTTCTCTTTGTATGGCTGAAAACCCTGTTTTAATAGAAGCGCTAATACCCAACTCGTCTCCATGACGGTGCCCGGAGAGCCAGAGGACGGTGGAAAGACCATCACCCGTCACCCACAGCCGCCCCCTTGGCGCCCGCAGCTCTCTAGACCATTTAGCACCGAGGAACTCGGGGTTGTGACCCGGGAGCTGCCGGTAGGAATGGATAAATCCACCGTTTCGTATGTTGGCGTGTGAGCACTTGGTGATTTCACTGCTCTCGCTGGTCTCTACCAATGGGTCCTGCTGCACCTGGGCTCTACCTGCAGACACTGGCAGGGAGATGAAGAAAAGCCGTCGGAAGTGTTTTTGCACTGGATGTTTTTTCCCAAAACAAAGGGCACAGCAGCAGTCAAACCAATACGGAGAAGAATTTTAAGAGGATATAAAAGGTGTGTAGTAGTTGAAATGTCCATTAATAATTGCTGGAGAGAGGTGAGCGGAAAAGAGAAGTGGATTGGTGAAGTCACTGAAGAATGGAAAGCTGCGGGATTAAGCCAAGCGAAGAGAGGAAGAAAAGTAGGAAAGGGGAAGGACGGACTGCACGAATTCACTGAAGGACAGAGAGTAAAGGAAGGAAAGAATAACGGCTCGACAAAGAAAAAAGCGATGAGTGTTCCAGGGAATACTTGATGGACCAGAGGGAGGGAGGGCTGGGAAGATAGTTCGGGAGAAGAGCTTTGTGAAGAAGCTACCAGACAGGAGGGTAGCCTCGAGGAATATGCACGTCCACCCCAGGGGGCTGCCCCGGCCCCTACGGTCTCCGGCCGCCAGCCCTGCGCACAGATCAAAACCGCGGCCAGCGCCACCAGCCCCGCTCTCCCGACAGCGCCGCAGCCGCCGATCCGCTGCCCGGCGCCCCGCTGCCCCCGCCAGCCCCGACTCCTGCTCCTGGCGGGTCGCCTCCTCTCCACATCCTCTGCCTTCCTCTCCCTCCTCCCCTGTCCTCCTCCGACAAATCCGCCCCTGGGCTGGGACAGGCGCGGGAACCTCTCGGGCTCTCCTCGGGTGCTGGTTGGAGGCGGAGGCCAGGCGACAGCGGCGGCAGAGCGGCGGCTGTCCTTGCTCTGCACCGTAGAACCGGCGGGGCCGGGCTGGGTGGCAGGGGTGGTGTTTGGTATCGAGGATCTTCAGATTGACAGGCCATGTGCTTCTTACACCGCCATCGCCTCTTCCCTCACATCTCTCTTTTGGTACGTGGAGACTCCTGATATGTCCTCCAGGGCAAGCGCTTGCGAGAATGGTCTAGGAGCACGAGAGGTAGAACATCCCTCCGGGCTCAGGACCCTCCGGGCTCAACCTCTCTTGGCCTTTCCCGAGGAACATCCCTGCTAGCAGTAGGAGCACTTTTGCTAGGGACAAAGACCACTTGTGGTTTTGTCGGGGGCTGTGGCACCAGTGCCACGGGGAGGCAATGCATGGGAGAAACACCTTCCCCTGAGAAAACTCGGACGTGGCATAACCCCTCGCACTTGCTTTGGGATTCATGGAGATGCAGTCTCAGTAAGCGAGTCCTGCTGTGTCCCTCGTCCAGCTCTTCTTGCTCAGAGGACCAGGGAACAGCCTCTCACACCTGAACTGGATGTACTGGAATCTGCACATTTGCAGCAGGTTGAGGGGCACTCAGAGGCACATTCAAAAATTTCATTCTCTTTCCCATCTCTGTCATCTCCGAAGGACATAAATGACCACCAAAGCAGGGTGTGATCTATTGCCATGTGCACTGGAAAACCCAGGTCATCTCCTCAGGGCACTCATCACAGACCTGCCATCCCCTCTTGGCACTCCCAATAGAACCACAACTTCCAGCACTGGCTTCTCACCCGGCACACAGAGATTCTTTTGCCTTCCTTGGAGAGACCGGAAGAACTAGACAGGGTGTATCCGTTTGCATTGCACAGACAAGTCTGGAGCACACACCTGCTGTTGGTGTGGGGAGATGACCCTGAGCAAGAGCAATTGCCATCAGCCTCCTGGGGAGACCTTGAAGTTATGTGGGACAAAGAGTGTCTCGGTGTCACATTGCATTTACGGTTCTAAATCCTGGCAAAGCCCACGCGTGCAGCTCTGGGATGTGCTTCTCTTGGACAGAGCTCCGCGTTTCCATCTCTCAGGCGGTGGGGCATCTCAGATAGTGGCAGAGCAGGTGGCACCCCACAAGGGCTTAGGCGCATCCAGGCTCCTGGCGTGGCAGCAGGAACCCCAGGAGATACTGCCCCTGCTGCCATGAACTGTCTGTGTCTGTGTGCAAGCGAAGGACTCGTGTGTCTGAAAACCCTCCTGTGACCGAGCAGGGAGCCCGCGCCAGAGCACCACTGACTCTTGGCCAACTGGCCATCCACCAGGACCCCAGAGGCCATTTTCCAGCGCTGCTATGCAGAATATCCTTCCCAGTCTGTCCGGACATTCGGGGTTGCCTCATCACAGGGACAGAATCTGGCACTTCCCCTTGTTGAACTTCCTCTGGTTGAGGATTGCCCAAACCTCTGATTTGAGGTCTCTCTGTGGGGCCTCCGTCTTCCATGAGGCCCTGGAGTGTTACAATGGCCCCTTGATTGCTTGGGAATGTGCAGTGGTCTGTGTTCCATGTGTTACATGAGGCCCCATATTGTCACAATGGCACTGAAATGAGAGAGGATCTCCATCCTTAATGGCTTCGTAAATCACAAGTTTTTCTTAGAGAAAAATCCTAATCAACAAAGGGGTTTGCTTTCTTGGCATGGTAGCAGTCTTTTCTTTTCTTTTAAGACGACAATTAGTTGTAGGAGAGAGAATGTAGATGATACATGGAAACTAATAGAGAGTGTATCATATGCCCGTCTTCAAGAAATTAGCTTACAGGCCTCAGAAAACTTGTTTAATAAGAGATTGTTCTGTTAAGAAGAAAGTCAATTCTACATTGTTTAAGCAAATGGGAAGTTCTAAGACACGTCTTAGCTGGTCCTCAAGCATTTAGTTTAGGGGTTAGGGGTCGGAGAGATCAATCAGAGATGCTACGAGGCCTGCTAAGGGAGAAGACCACTCTGTGAAAATGACTGCCCCTCCCAGAAGAAATGGACGCTAGATGGCAGTCTTGCTCCACGAATAAAATCCAAGAGGCTATTTGACCCTAAAATCATGGGAGAATTTTGGACTGCTTGTGAAGGGGAGGGTCTTTCAAGTATCACTGTATTTATACTCCGAAATTTATACTGATTCTTTGATTCATGCATGGCAGAGTACCCCCATGAATCCCCAGCTGGCATATTAAAGAAATGTTCCATCCAATGGTTTCTGGTCATGGGGTTTAATTCTTTTCTTTTATCCCTTCGATTCCATGAAGTTCCAAAGATATCCCACGGTTTGTTTAATTCCATGAGGTCCCGCACATCCCAATGATGTCCCTTAAGTCCCTGGTTTCTGTAGTTTCCCAGGGAACATTTGCTTCTATGATGCAGGGTAGTGCCACGACGGCCACTTGATTCCGTGAGTTCCCCCAGTCTCCCAGCAGTCCTTTGGTTCCATGAGACCCTGCAATGTTGCAGTGGGTTGACCTTACCTGGATGCCAGGTGCCCACCAAGCTGCTCTATTGCTGCCCTTCCCAGCCAGACAGAAGAGACAGAAGAAGATGGAAAATTATTTCTACCTTGAGATCAGGCACTTTACTAAAGCAAAACCAAAGTTTGCGCATGCATAAGTGAAGAGGAAAATAAAAAGATTTTCTCTCTACTTCCTGTCAGCAGCGATACCTGGCCACTTCATGGGAAGCAGGGCTTCACCACACAGAGAAGCTGCTCAGAAGGCATGTATTGTAAAAAATGGATTTTCCCCCTTTCCTGTTCCTTTCCTGAGCTCTTGTAGCTGAGCTGACGCCATATATTCTGCAATGTCCCTTTGGTCCATTTGGCTCAACTGACCTGTCTGTATCACCTCCCATGATCTTGCCCCCGATTCAGGGGACGAAGTCGACAATGCAGATGCTGCACCAGCCCTGCTCAGCAGTTGCCAAAGCACTGGTGTGATTAACCCCTTTGTAGCTCCCAATGCAAAGCACAGCACTGTGACGCCTGCAGTGAGAAAATGAACTCCAGCTCAGACAGACCCAACACATGTGGGATTCTGAAATGTCTCAGGGTTCCTTTGGTTCCACGATGCCCTTCTCAGACCTGGCAGTAGAAAAATAAATCAAAAAATTGAGAAGAAATCATCTTAAAGTCATGCTAAGCCTGTCTTCTACAGTCCAGACTCTATATATGTGTGACTGCAGATACTTGGGATGAGGGTAGATGCTCAGAGGAATTCATGGGTTTGATCTAGGAAACCTGTCCCAAAGTTTTCACTGCCTTTTCCTCCTTGGACATTTCCTGATGCCCCGAGGAAGCTCATGTCCAACAGCAGCTCCATCCCCCACTTCCTCCTCCTGGCTGCAGCTCTTGCACTTCTGCTTCTTCCTGGGCATCTCCCTGGCTGCCCTCCTGGGCAACGGCCTCATCCTCAGCGCCGTAGCCTGCCACCACCACCTGCACACCCCCCAGGGACTTCTTCCTGCTCCACCTCTCCCTCACACACCCGGGTTGCATCTGCACCACTCTCCCCAAAGCCATGGCCAATTCCCTCTGGAACACCAGGGGCATGTCCTACTCAGGATGAGCTGCACAGGTGTTTTTTGCCTTTCTTCTTGATCACAGCGGAGCTTGCCCTTCTCACCATCATGTCCTATGACCTCTACGTGGCCATCTGCAAAGCCCTTCACTACAGGACCCTCCTGGGCAGCAGAGCTTGTGCCCACGTGGCAGCAGCTGCCTGGGCCACTGGGAAGCGGGTCTGACCCTGGGGCTGCAGGAGCTGCCGCCTGAGCTGATGATCTCCTGAGCAGTCCAGACATGCAGTCACTGTCCCTGTCCTCTATTGCCTCCCTTTCTTGCTGCAGGACCAGAAACGACTGTGCTGCTCTGCTGGGCTGGGGCGGGGCAGGGAGATGGGGGGACCAGGGAGGGGCTGGTCTGGGCAGTTCCAGTGACTAGAAAACCCCACTGTTCATCTGAAGTGTAGGAGTGGGCAGGGTGGGAGCATTACAGAGCTGAGGTGGCTCCAGGCTCTGGGAGTGGTAGCAGGAGCCCAGGGAGACACTGTCCCTGCTGCAATGAACTGCCTGTGTGTGTGCCAGGGAAGGACTCGTGTCTCTGAACACCCCCGTGTGTGCATCAGTCCAGCTCAGGGTTGGACACCTCTCAGAGCCCTGACACATTTCTCTGTGTGACTCCAGGAAAACCCCCGCTGTGCCAGGGAGTTACCAGATCCTTTGCTGTCACCCTCCTGGTGTCCTGTGTAATGATGAAACTAGAAAAGGTGATCATGGTACCCTGGTAATTTTCTAAGAGGAGAAATGTCACTGCTGGAAAGAAGTGTCACTGCTGGAAAGAAGTGTCACTGAAGAGGTGAGAAGAGGGAACATCATTGTTTCCTTCAGTCTGTTCCACAGCAGGTTCCCCTGGAGCCCCAGGGACACCTGCGGGGAACCCAGAGGGGCAGAGAAAGGGCTGCCTTTGGCTCTTGCTGTGCTGCTCAGCTGGGCCGGGCTCCTGGCACACAGGGAAATCCTGGCAAGCGGGCAGCACTGCAGAGAGACAGCTCTGCCCAGGAGCAGCTCCTCTGCACAGCCCAACAGGGCCGAGGGCACTGCCTGTAGGCACGAGAGAAGAGAAGAAAGGCAAAGGGAGGTTAAAGGCAGCAGAAAGATGGGAGATGTTCAGTTGAGACACAACTTGGGGACACAACTTGGGGACACAACTCCTCTGAAGAGTGAGTCTACAGGTGCAGGGCAATGTCGCTTGTGTTCCTGGAGGAATCTCCTAAAGCTACCACATCCCACAGCCTTGCACATCTGTCAGGACTCTCCCAGTTTCTCTGTTGCGCCGGAGGAGGATGTTCTCCAGGGCAGGCCTCCCCTGCAGCACCGTCAAAGGGCTCCTTCTCCCAGGGATGGCTGCAGGGTGGGAAGGTGGGGGTGCAGCCAGGGATGCCCGGGGCTGTCCTGCAGAGCAGGGTCCCTGTGCTCCGGGGTTCTTTGTGCCAGGGCAGGGACTTTGCTGCCTGCTGGGGTCAGGTCTCATCCTGCCTGGGTAGTTGCCCACCCCTCTGCAGGGAGAAGCTGTCGGTGGGTGGTGAGAACCCCAGCAGGAGCCAGGTAGGTTCTTCCTGCCGTTGGATGAGGTGTGTGTGGTCAGGGCTGTGGGAGGTCAGGGCTGCTCCCAGATCCAGATCACACCAGCACATTTGCAAGAGCACTGTCAAATGGGAAGGACAAAGCACAATTATTAGGAAGGAATGGAGCTTTTCTCAGTCAGTGTTTTCAGTTTCCTACTCCTGAGAAATCTGGGGGTTGAGAAATGGAAAAGGAGCTCCCATGTTGGACAAGTCACTGAGACTCCTGAGCTGTAACTTGGAATGAACAAGTGCTTCTGTAAGTAACTTCCTAAAGTGCTTTCGGCCTCTGTTCCGCTTTTGACAGAAGCAGCATCCCTTCTGCTGGACCCATCTGTTTTTTCTTTATCTGCCCTTTTCCACCTGCAAAAAGAAAAGTTGCCCAGTCAGTGCGCTGCAAACAGGCAGGTTTCTCTCAGGCCACAGTGAGTGCACAGACATTCGGATGGAGTGGTGACAGGGAAGTCATGAATGGATTTCTGATGTTGAGTCTACTGTTTTGAAATCAGAAAATGTGGTGTTGAAGTCATCGTTAGCCTTTGAGAGGGAAACAGGAGAAAAATCGGATAAATTTGTTGCTAAAAATGAGCTGCTTCAAACTGAGGTTGACCACCTTCAAAGTCTTGTTAAAATTTGGATGATTATGAAACAGTCAACTCACGGATTACCCCCATCAATACTCGACAATGCCCGCAGTATAAAGGCATAAAACCCTCCCAGCCCCTCCAGGAACCCTCAAATCCCATCCCGGTCCCACAGGACACTCCCAACTTCCCCTTAAACCCTCCGAGGCCCCCAGACTGCCTCCCAGACCCACAAAAACCCACAAGATGCCCCCAAACCCCTCCCAGTTACCTCCAGCCCTCCCAGGACCTTTCAAACCCTCTCCTAGTTGCCCCCTTCCCCTCGAGTATGCCCCCAAACTCTCTCCCAGTTCCTTCCCACATGCCCGACGATTCCCCAAAACCCCTCACAGCTGCCCCAATCTCCCCAACCTCCCTCCCAAACTCCCAAACTCCCCCAAACCCCTTCCCACTTACCCCCACGACCTCCAACCCCTTCTCAGCCTCCCCATTCCTTCCCAAAGCCCCTCCCAGTTGCCGCCCGGTCCCCCAGGCTCGGGTGAGGAGGTGCCCCAGGCTGACGGGCCCGCCCAGGCAGGGGCGGTTCCAGCAGCATGTCAGGAGCCACCCCCTGCCCCGAAAGCTCCCGCCCGCCCTGGAGCCACCTCAGCTGCCCCTGCAGGGGAGAAATCCAGGCCAGAGCAGAGCAGGGGGCAGGGCCGGGCTGGGACCTCGATGGACGGGGGCACTGGGAGAGCAGGGGAGAGACCGGGATGGGCTGAGAGGGCACTGGGGGAGAGGGGAGACACTGGGATGGGCTGAGGGGGCACTGGGGGAGAGGGGAAAGTTTTTTGCCCCTTTCCTGGGCACTTGAACACCCTCTGCACCCCCGTTCTCGGCCGGCCGGCTGTCCTCCCCCCCCAAGCCATGAACAGGTTTTGGGGCTCCCTCGTGGGTCGCAGCCAATAGAACGGCTCTGCTGGAATGACGTCATTGCCAAATTCTGCTGGGCCCCTGTCCTTGTGCCGGTGAGTCACCCAATAGAACGTCGAAACTTCCGCGGGGGCTGCTGGGAGCGGGGCGGTGATGGCGGGGGAAGGGAGGATCGGGATTGAACCCGATCGGTCCCGATCGATCCCGGCCCCAGGGTCTCCCCCCGCTGCGCTGTTTTTCACGTGCGGCCCCAACGAGGCCATGGTGGTGTGGGGTGAGTTCAGGGGGTCCGGGGGCTCCTGGTGACCCCTCCGAATCTCCCCCAAGACTCTCGGGAACCGTCCAGATCCCCCCCAAGACTCCTGGGGACCCTCCGCCTTTCCCCCTCCTCCCCCAAATCTCCTGTGCATCCCCTTAACCCTTGAAAATCTCCTGGGACCACCTCAGACCCCCAGACTCCCTCCTGGGGACCTCCAAACACTCTTCAGGACTCCGGGGCCCCTCCCGACCCCCTCCTAGAGTCTTTTGGGTGTCACCCACCCTTTAGGGCGGATTCCTCCGTCCATTTTTCCACCCCGGACTGCTGGGGGTCCACCCCCCCAAGAAACTACTGGGAACTCCCCAGTGTCCCACCACGAGATTCCTGGGTCCCTCCCTCCCCCCAACCCCCTGTGGGTGCCCCCATCCTTTCTTCCCCTCGAAAATATTCTTGGGGGTCCCTCAATGTCTCCTCCAGCCCCCATCCTGCCAGGGATGGATTTGGGGGGATCTCCTTCCCCTTCCCTCTGGCCCGAAGGCAAATGACCTCCCTGTCCTTCTTCCTTCGCCCCCAGGCAGAAAAGAGAAGAGAAACAACCAGTTGGCCCTGGCAGGTGTGGGTGTGTGCAGGCTGTGGTTGAGTGGTTGAGAAGGGAGAGGAGGGGGTTGGTGTTTGGGCCAAGTCCAGCAGGTGATGTCTTTTGTGTCTGGCAGTCCTTGGTCGGCTCCACGACCATCCAGCTGTCAGTGTTCATGACATACCCATCAGCCCTTCTCTTCTTGGCTCCTACACTTGCCAACCCTAAGCTGCTCCTAAGTTCTCTTGCTGTCAGTTCATAAAGAGGTCTTGTCAAGTGTTACTGATTTAGAAAGTAAACCCTGACATCTTTGTCTTTGCCAAAGATGTGTGTGAAAGGGCAGTGCTGTTGCAAAGCACTGTTGAGCTTCACATTGGGTGACTTGGTAGCTTCCTCTGCATCACCCATGCACCCTGGGTTTCTTTGAAAAGTACTTTTCACTCCAAATGTGACACCACATTAGCCTGTAGGACATCCTGTCCCCAAATGGATAACTGTAAATATTAATAATTAAAAAGTGACCCCCTCCATTATTCAAGAAAAGCTTGTATCTCTGTACTAAAAGCATCCAAGGGTCACGTCCCCCAGTTTTCTATCTGACAAGGGTTTGGAGGGGCTGCTTTGTGCAGGGAACCCTTTGGGGGCCCCTTGCACATGGGTAGGGCTGCACTCTGGGGGTGTGGGGCTTTGGTTCTTTGGTTGCCAGGGGTCACTGTGAGTCACTGAGCCGGGGTGGGGACAATGGGCAGGGCTGGCTGGGACAGGCTGTGGCACCTGTGACATAAAAGGGAAGTGTCCCCGTGGGGCAGCTCTGCAGGACCCATCAGGGGATGCTGCCCAGTGCAGCCTGTGCTGTGGGGAGCATGCACAAAGGGAGAGGCTGGGCCGGACGAGGGCCAGGGTAGCAAGGCCGCCCCAGGGAGTGGGTTCTGCCCCTGCCTGCAGGGCCCAGCCCCTGGCAGGAGCGCCTTGGGCAGGGCCCGGTGCTGCTGCTGGGGCAGGGGGTGAGGCCTTGCCGCCTGCCAGCTGCCTGGGCCCCTGTCCTTGCTGCACCACATCCCCGAGGCTCCATCCCCGCTCCCCCAGCGCCAACTCCCTCCTTCCCAGCCCCAACCAAGCCCTTCTCTGTGTCCTCCTGCAGGCCATGGCTTTCACAACATTCCTTTTGGTGCTTGTGCAAAGCATCATCCAGTCCCTGCAGGCGGTCGGGGAGGGGCTGCACAAGACTCAGTGAGCTTGGAGGTCTTTTCCAAGCTGAAGGACTCTTGGATTCTGTGATTGTGTGCTGGATTCAGCTGGGTCCGTGTTAGCAGCATTAGTTTGCTCCCAAAGTTTCCTCGCTGTCAGCTCTTGTGGCCTAAGGCTTGAGCTCCTTTAACTCCTTGTGCTGAGCTACTGATGGGAAACGAGAGGCCTCTGCGAGCAGATTCCTGGTGTTCCCTGTAGAACAGTGAGGGAGAAGGTGTAGTCAAGTGGGAAGAGGAGTACTGTTTGTGTGTGGCCTCCTATGTGGCCTTGGCACCTTTGAGGGGCTTGAAGGAGAAAAGAGCTTTGTTAAAGTGAGAAGTGAAATAGTGGGTTGGCTGTTCTCTCTGCAGGGAGAAGCTGTCGGTGGGGGAGGGGTCACAGAGTGGGGGAGGGGCCATGAAGTGGGGGAGGGGCCACAGAGTGGGAGAGGGGTCACAGAATGGGGGAGGGGTCACAGAGTGGGGGAGGAGCCACAGAGTGGGGGAGGGGCCATAAAGTGGGGAAAGGGTCTGAGAGTGGGGGAGGGGCCATAAAGTGGATGAGGGGCCATAGAGTGGGGGAGGGGCCATGAAGTGGGAGAGGGGTCACAGAGTGGGGGAGGGGCTACAGAATGGGGTAGGGGCCACAGAATGGGGAAGGGGCCATAAAGTGTGGGAGGGGCCACGGGGTGGGGGAGGGGTCACAGCCTGGACTTGGGGGGTCAGGGCAGTGACCTCGGGGAGGGGGAGGGGGAGGGGTGTGGGGTAGGGGTCTCACCTGATCCCGGGGCTATCGGGGCCATGGCGCGGCCGAACCTGGTGGGGACACCCAAGTTTTTCCCAAATTTCCCCTCATTTTTCCCAGTTTTTCATCCATTTCTCCCAAATTTCCCACTCTTTCCCCAATTTTCCCCCTATTTCCCCATTTTTCCCAAATTTCCCCATTTTTCTCAATTTTTCCCCATTATTTTTCCAAATTCCTTCCATTGTTCCCAAATTTCCCCCATTTTTTCCCATTTTCCCCAAATTTCCCCCCATTTTTCCCAACTTTCCCCAATTTTTCATCCAATTTTACCCAAATTCCCCCATTTTTTTCTCAATTCACCCCATTTTTCCCAAATTTCCCCATTTTCCCCAAATTCCGCCATTTTTTCCCAATTTTTTCCTAAATTTCCCCTAATTTTTCCCAATTATCCCCCATTTTTCCTGATTTTTTACCCGTTTTCCCCAAATTTCTTACTTTTTTCCCAGTTTTCCCTCCATTTCCCCTCAAAATCCCCCATTTCCCCAAATTTCTGACTTTTTCCTCAAAATTTCCCCCGTTTTTCCACATTTTCCCGGATTTTCCCCCAGTTTTCCTAAATTTCCCCCCATTTTTCCCCATTTTTATCAATTTTCCTCAAATTTCCCACTTTTTTCTCAATTTTCCCCCCATTTTCCCCAATTTTTCATTTGTGTTCACCAAATTTCCCACTTTTTTCCCCAATTTTTCCCCATTTTCCCCAAAATTCCTGGTTTTTTCCCCCATTTTTTCCCACTGGGGAAATTTGGGAAATTTGGAAAACTGGGGGCCCAAAAATCCAAGAAAATGTGGGGAAATGGGGGAAAAATGTGGGGGAAATCTGGAGAAAAATCTGTGAAAATGTGGGAAAAATGGGGGGAAAATTAGGAAAATGGTGAAAAATGTGGGAAAATGGGGAAATTGCGGAAAATTCTGGGAAAAATGTGAGAAAAATCCGGGGAAATGGGGAAAAATGGGGAAAAAAATGTGGGAAATTCTGGGGAAAATGGGGAAAAATCTGGAAAATATGGGAAAATGAGGAAAAAAAGGGGGAAAATTGGGAAAAATGTGTGAAAATCGGGGAAAATGTGGGAAAAATGGGGGGAAATTGAGAAAAAATCTGGGAAAATGGGGAAAAAATTGGGAAAAAACCTGGGAAATTCTGGGGAAAATGGGAGAAAATCTGGGAAAAATATGGAAAAAATGGGGGGGAAAGGGGAAAAAATGGGAAAAATCTGGGCAAATAGGGAAAAAATGGGGGGGAAAGGGGGAATATTCTGGGAAAATCTGGAAATCTGGGGAAAAAAATCTGAGAAAAATGGGGAAAAATCTGGGAAAAATGGGGGAAAATGAGGAAAAATCTGGGAAAATGTGGAAAAAATGTGGGAAAAATCATGGAAAATGGGGGGAAATTGGGAAAAAAATCCGGGGAAATGTGGGAAAAAAAGGGGGGAAATCTGGGAAAATGGGGAAAATAATTGGGAAAAAATCTGGGAAAAAATGGGAAAAATGAGGAAAAATCTGGGGAAATAGGGAGAAAATCTGGGAAAATGTGGGAAAAAATTTGGGAAAATGTGGGAAAATGGGGAAAAATCTGAGAAAATGGGGGCGGAATGGGGAAAAATCTGGGGAAACTGGGGAAAAATCTGGGAAAATGTGAAAAAATTGGGAAAAACTGTGGGAAAATGGGGGAAATGAGGAGAAATCTGTGAAAATGGGGGGAAATGAGGAAAAATGTGTGAAAATGGGAAAAAATGGGAAAAAAATCTGGAAAAATGGGGAAAATCGGGAAAAATCAAGAAAAATGGGGGAAAATCTGGGAAAATGTGGGAAAATGTGGGAAAATCTGGAAGAAAATCTGGAGAAAAATCTGAGAAAATGTGGGAAAAATGGGAAAAATGTGGGAAAAATCTGGGAAAATGTGGGAAATTCTGGGAAAAGTGGAGGAAAAATGTGGGAAAAATCCGGGAAAATGGGGAAAAATCTGGGAAAAATAAGGAAAAATCTGGGAAAATGTGGAAAAAATTGGAGAAAATCCAGGAAATGGGGAAAAATGGGGAAAGATCAAAAAAATTTTGGAAAAATGGGGAAAATATGGGAAATTCTGGGAAAAATCCAGGAAAATGGGGGAAGAAATCTGGGCAAATCTGGGAAAAATGTGAGAAAAAATGGGGGAAAATGTGGAAAAAATGGGAAAAAAAATCTGGGAAAATCTGGAGAAAAATGTGTGAAAATGTGTGAAAATGTGGGAAAAATGTGGAAAAAATGGGGAAAAATCTGGGAAAATGGGGGGAAAATCTGGGAAAATCTGGACAAAATGGGGAAAAATCTGGGAAAATGGGGGAAAAATGGGGGAAAATCTGGGAAAAATGGGGAAAATGGGGGGAAATGTGGAAAAATGGGGAAAAATGTGGAAAAACTGGGTTAAACTGGGAGGAACTGGGAGAAACTGGGCCAGAGGGAAAGGGATGTTGCCATGGAAATGTGAGCCCGCCCCTCCCCCACCCGGCCCAGGGCCCACGGTGGGGGAACTGGGTTAAACTGGGACATACTGGGAGGCACAGGGGGGGACACTGGGAGTTACTGGGAGCTACTGGGAGCTACTGGGGGGGTCACTGGGGTTACTGGGATGGACACTGGAGTTACTGGGAGCTACTGGGGGGGTCACTGGGGTTACTGGGATGGACACTGGAGTTACTGGGAGCTACTGGGGGGGTCACTGGGGTTACTGGGAGTTACTGGGAGCTACTGGGGGGCTTACTGGGAGTCCCTGGGAGCTACTGGGGTGGACACTGGGGTTACTGGGAGTTACTGGGATGGACACTAGGATTACTGGGAGTTACTGGGAGCTACTGGGATAGACACTGGGGTTACTGGGAGCCACTACGAGCTACTGGGGGGGTCACTGGGGTTACTGGGGGGGTCGCTGGAGATACCGGAGGCATTACTGGGGTTACTGGGAGCTACTGGGAGCCACTGGGAGCGGCCCATCCCCCTCCCTCCCCAAGGTCACCCCAAGGACACGGAGGGGGGGGGGAGGGGGGGAAGCCCTGCCCCCTCCCAGTCCCTCCCAGTACTTGAACTGGTCACACTGGGAGCGGCTCTAGGTCCCCCCTCCAGTTTGGGCCCCCGGGGCTATTTTTGGGACCCGGTGACGTCACTGGGGGGGAGGGGCCTCGAGGGGGCGGCCCCTCCCCTCTCCCTTCCCAGTACAGACCAGTAAGGGACCAGTAACGGCCCCAGTGGGGGGGGGGAGGGGAAGGAGGGAACACTGAGGGTGGGGATGGAGCAGGATGGTCCTTGAGCATGGGGGAAGGGCAGGAGGTTCCCTGAGGGTGGGGGAAGGGCAGGACCGTCCCTGAGGGTGGGGGAGGGGCAGGAGGGACCCCGAGGTGGGGGGAGGGGCAGGAGGGTCCTGAGGGTTGGGGAGCGGCAGGGAGGGACCCCGAAAGTGAAGGAGGGGCCCTGAGGGTCCCTGAGGGTGGGGGAAGGGTAGGAAGTTCCCCGAGGGTGGGAGAGGGGCAGGAGAGTCTCTGAGGTTGAGGGAGGGGTCCTGAGGGCCCCTGAAGGTGGGGGAGAGGCAGGGAGGGCTCCTGAGAGTGGGTTCACTGGGGGGGAGGGGAAGGAAGGGACCCTGAGGGTGGGGGAGGGACAGGAGGGACCCTGAGGGTTGGGGAGGTGCAGGAAGGGGGGGGGAGGGGCTTTGGGGGGGCCCTTAAAGGTGGGGGGAGGGGCTGAAAGTGGGTCCATCATTGGGAGGGGACACGCCCACCCAAAACCCAGTAAGTCCCAGTTGAGCTCCCAGTTCAGGGAGGGGGAGAGGATGCAAAAGACACGCCCACTTGCAGAGGCTATGGTCACCTTGGGATGGGACACGCCCACCAGGGAGAGACCACGCCCACCTAAAGAAGGGACACGCCCACCCCCAAACCACTAAGTCCCAGCTGAGTTCTGCCTTAACTGGTCCTTACTGGTCCCACCACCCCATTCCACGTTCCAGTGACCCGTACTGGTTTATATTGGTCTATACTGGTCCATACTCGTTTATACTAATCTATACTGGTCTATACTGGTCTGTACTGGTCTGACATTGACGGAGATGCTGAAGTGCCCCCAACCCCCTTAACTGGTCCTTACTGGTCCCACCGCCCCATTTCCCGTTCCAGTCACCTGTACTGGTCCATACTGGTTTATACCGGTTTATACTGGCCCATACTGGTCTATACGGGTCTAGACTGGTTTATACTGACCTGACCTTGATGGAGATGCTGAAGTGCCCCCAACCCCCTTAACTGGTCCTTACTGGTCCCACCATCCCATTCCCCGTTCCAGGGACCCGTACTGGTTTATACTGGTTTATACTGCTCTACCCTGGTTTATACTGGTCTGTACTGGTCTGACCTTGATGGAGATGCTGAAGTGCCCCCAACCCCCTTAAGTGGTCCTTACTGGTCCCACTGCCCCATTCCCCATTCCAATGACCCGTAGCAGTCTGTACTGGTTTATACTGGTCCATACTGGTCTATACCAGTCCATACTGGTCTATACTGGTTTATACTGGTCTGTACTGGTCTGACCTTGACGGAGATGATGAAGCGCCCCCAACCCCCTAAACTGGTCCTTATCGCTCCCACCACCCCATTCCCCATTCCAGTGACCCATATTGGTCTATACTGGTCCATACTGGTTTATACTGGTCTATACCGATCTATACTGGTCTATGCTGCTCTGTACTGGTCTGACCTTGATGGAGATGCTGAAGTGCCCCCAACCCCCTTAACTGGTCCTTACTGGTCCCACCACCCTGCTCCCCATTCCATTGACCCATACTGGGTCGTGGTGGCAAGAACCCCAGCAGGAGCCAGGTGGGGTCTTCCTGCCATTGGATGAGTGCTCTGGGAGGTCAGGGCTGCTCACAGATCCAGATCACAGCAGCACATTTCCAAGAGCACTGTCAAATGGGAAGGGTAAAGTGCAATTATTAGGAAGGAATGGGGCTTTTCTCAGTCAGTGTTTCCAGTTTCCTACTCCTGAGGAATCTGGGGTTGAGAAATGGAAAAGAAACTGTCATGTTGGACAAGTCACTGAGACTCCTGAGCTGTAACTTGGAATGCACAAGTGCTTCTGTAAGCAACTTCCTAAAGTGCTTTCGGTCTCTGCTCTGCTTTTGACAGAAGCAGCATCACTTCTGCTGGACCCATCTGTTTTTTCTTTATCTGCCCTTTTCCACCTGCCTGAGGTTTCTCTCAGGTCAAAGTGAGAGCACAGACATTTGGATGGAGTGCTGACAGGGAAGTCATGAATGGATTTCTGATGTTGAATCTACTGTTTTGAAATCAGAAAATGTGGTGCTGAAGTCATCGTTAGCCTTTGAGAGGGAAACAGGAGAAAAATCGGATAAACTTGTTGCTAAAAATGAGCTGCTTCAAACTGAGGTTGACCACCTTCAAAGTCTTGTTGCGCCAGAGTGCAGAGAGAAAACTGTTGCTAAAAAAACAGGCTCCTGGTTTGGTCAGGCAACTTCATAAACCAGTGTCTTACCCTGGCATTGAGACTTGGGAAACCACAGAGAACCCTGATTCTAAGTCTCAGGAGAGAAAGAAACAAGGAGAATTTGAAGTTCAACTGATGTTTCTAGAGTCTCCCAGCTTTCCTCACATTAATGAAAATAGACTGAGTGATCCCTGTGATAATGAACAAAGGGAAGATTATTCTTTACCTCCCTCAATTTCCTTTGTGCCTGATACTGAATCCACTAAAAAACCTTGGACTCAAAAAGAGAACCCGACCCAGAAAACAACTCAATTCATTCTGATTCAAGTGGTTAAAGAGCAGAAGCATTATGGTGATAAACCTGGACAAATTAAAAGCCAACCAGTGAAATCCTATCAATATATCACATACCTTGGGATTCCACTTTGTTCTCATCAACAGTTAATACAATTTCCAATGGATATGGGGACAAAATGTTCGCAGCAAAATGCCAAAGATGGGATTAAAACCCAGACGAAAAAGAATTAAAATCACTGGAGAAAAAGAAGAAACCACTCTTCAACCAAGAGCTTCACCCTGTTACTGTTTTGTTGATATTACCTTTTTGCTTTTTATTCTAATAATCATATTGTATGTTAAAATTTGGATGATTAAGAAACAGTCAGCTCACTGATTACCCCCATCAATACTAGACGATGCCCGCAGTATACACCCGTCCCAGCCCCTCCAGGAGCCCTCAGATCCCATCCTGGTCCCACAGGACACTCCCAACTTCCCCTCAAACACTCCGAAGCCCCCAGATTGACTCCCAGATCCAGAAAACTCTTGCTGCATGCCCATGGAGTGCCCAGTGTGACCCACCAACTGCACCACAAAGCCAAAGCTTCCAGGCTTTCTTTCCTGGGAATTAGGGCTGTTGTTTCCTGTTTTCAGCCATGCCTCCCAACTGATAGTCCAACTCCCAAACTGCTAGCATGCCTGTTGATACAGAATTGTTAAAATAAACCTTGCCAGTATATGTTTTCAGACACCGATTATTTAGTGTCGTTTCACTTTAATCCACCCCAAGGGAATTATTAATAAAAACCTGAGTTACCCCCTCTCCCCTTTTCCTGGGGCGGGTTGTAACACCAATCAGCACTGACTCCGCCCAGTAGGCATAGCAAAGGAAGTTTCCTTTTGGTTTAGGGTTTAGGGTTAGGGTTAGGGTTAGGGTTTAAGGTTAGG
This sequence comes from Manacus candei, assembly GCF_025592945.1. NCBI lineage: Eukaryota > Metazoa > Chordata > Aves > Passeriformes > Pipridae > Manacus > Manacus candei. The sequence continues at coordinate 562,689 of NW_026138158.1, read as the reverse complement.
GTTAGGGTTAGGGTTAGGGTTAGGGTTAGGTTTTGAGTTAGGGTTAGGGTTAGAAAGGGTTAGGGTTAGGGTTAGGAAATTTAGGGTTAGAGTAAGAGTTAGCAAAAGTTAGGGTTAGGGTTAGGGTTAGGTTTAGGGTTAGCAAAAGACAGGGTTAGGGTTAGGGTTAGGGTTAGGGTTAGGGTTAGGGTTAGGGTTAGGGTTAGGGTTAGGGTTAGGGTTAGGGTTAGGGGTATGGGTAAGGGTTAGGGTTAGGAAGAATTTGTCTCAGTGCGCGATCTAACAATCGCGGTTTTAGCCCATTCTGGACACGCAGCGGTGCCCAATAAGCCCCTCTCAGGCTATAAGCCTGATTCATTGCCCACCGCTGTCAGAATCTTTTGCTTTTTCTCTTGGGTCTCTGCTTTTGCTGTTGCTGTTCAGTTGCGTGTCTGGCAGAATACCCACCGCCGTCCAGTATGTACTCTACTTCTATAGAGCACTGTCCCCTAAGCCCAACATTAAAAGAGAGACTGGAAGCTATGCACAAACCCTGTTCCCTAACCCTAACCCTAACCAAGAGACTGCAAGCTATGCGCAAACCTTTTTCCCTAACCCTAACCTTAAAAGTGAGAATGCAAGCTATGCGCAAACCCTTTTCCCTAACCCTAACCCTAAAAACGAGACTGCAAGTTATGCGCAAACCCTCTTCCCTAACCCTAACCTTAAAAAAGAGACTGCAAACTATGCACAAACCCTGTTACCTAACCCTAACCTTAAAAAACAGACTGCAAGCTATACGCAAACCCTTTTCTCTGAACCTAACCTTAAAAAAGAGACTGCAAGCTATGCGCAAACCCGATTCCCTGACCCTAATCCTAAAAAAGCGAATGCAAGCTATGTGCAAACCCTGTTCCCTAACCTTAACCTTAAAAAAGAGACTGCAAGCTATGCACAAAACCAGTTCCCTAACCCTAACTTTAAAAAAGAGACTGCAAGCTACTAGGGTTAGGGTTAGGGTTAGGGTGAGGGTGAGGGTTAGGGTTAGGGTTGGGGTTAGGGTTTAGGGTTAGGGTTAGGGATAGGTAAGGGTTAGGGTTTAGGGTTGGGGTTAGGTTTGCGGGGGGGAAAGAAAATGCATAGGGGAGAGAAAGGCAGGATAAGAGCAAGGGAGAGTAAGAGAAAGAAAAGCTGAGAGTGGACACATGTATATAGTCACCGCCCACGGGGTCCAGCGATGCTTCCATGTCTGTCAGTTGAAGTGGTGGCCTTGATCTGCCGGGGGTGAAGTAGGGAAGTCCCCATACTCCAAGAAGTTATGAGTTATAGCCATGATTAGTGTCACGGACCATGCCTCGAGCCTCCAACATCTCGAGGGTTGCAGTCTCTCTTCTAAGGTTAGGGAACAGGCTTTGGGCATAGCTTGCAGTTACTGTGTGGACCAATTGTCAGAGACTGAAATGGTTAATGATTTATGCATTCTAGGAGACTTTTCAGGCTTTTGACTTGCATGATACCTCTGATGAGCAGTCGGGCCCCTCCCTCCCTCCCTCCAGTGCTGACGGTGTGAAGCCCTGAAAAGGCAAGAGCTGAGCTTACAGGCTTTTGACTGTTGATATATCTGATGAGGAATCAGGCCCCTCCCTCCCTCTGCTATGAGATGTTAGGGTTAGGGTTAAGGTTAGCAAGGGTTAGGGTTTAGGTTTTAGCGTTTGGGGTTTAAGGTAGAGTTAAACCATCATTTTCGGGGTATGGGCCCGATAGCTTAATTAGCTGACCTTACTAGAAAATAATATAGAGGGAGTATAGAGGATTTTGACTCCTTTAGTGTAGGTTCGATTCCTACTTTTCTAAAATTAGGAAATGAGAGGATTGGTATACCTCTATGTTTACTTTATCATAGTAACCCTTTTGGATTCAGGCACATTTCCTTGAGTGTCTTAGGTAGGGGGGTAGGCCTGCATAGGAGATAGGAAGGCTGGTATGCCATAGGCATAAGGCTAATGTTAGGGGTAAGAAGTTTTTTCAAAGCAAATGTATGAGTTGATCATATCGGAATCGAGGGTAAGAGGCGCGGATTCATAAGAATCCTGCGGAAAGGAGGAGGGTTTTTGTAGCTAAAGTAGGGGGAATGAGTTCTTGAGGGAGATTAAGTGAGCTGGGGTTTAGGAATAGAATGGTTGTGAGTGCATTTATTAGTATAATATTAGCATATTCGGCAAGAAAAAACAAGGCGAATGGCCCTGCAGCATATTCTACATTGAACCCTGAGACTAGTTCAGATTCTCCTTCTGTCAGGTCAAATGGAGCTCGGTTTGTTTCGGCAAGAGTGGAGATATATCATATTATTGCTAAGGGCCAGGAGGAGAAAATGAGGTAGAGAGGTTCTTGAGTTGTAGCTAGGGTATTGAGGGTGTAGTTACCACTAAGGATAATTACGGATAGGAGAATAATGGCTAGGGTAACTTCGTAAGAGATAGTTTGTGCGACTGCTCGGAGGGCGCTGATTAAGGCATATTTTGAGTTAGAGGCTCACCCTGATCATAGAATTGAGTAGACTGCCAAGCTAGATAGAGCTAGAAGGAAGAGTATGCCAAGGTTTAGGTCAGTAAGGGGAAAGGGTAGGGGAAGTGGTGTTCAGATTGTAATTGCTAGGAGAAGGGCTAAGATAGGAGTAGATATAAATAAGTAAGGGGATGAAGTTGATGGACGAATTGGTTCTTTAATGAATAGCTTTACTCCATCTGCTATAGGTTGTAAGAGGCCAAATGGTCCTACAATATTAGGCCCTTTTCGGGTTTGCATATAACTTAGAATCTTACGTTCAGCTAGGGTAAGAAATGCTACGGCGATGAGGATGGAGAGAGCATAGGATATTGATATAATAAAGTTACTGAGGGTTAAGTGAATTGTCATGTGGTTTGTGTTGGAGCTAGGGAGAGGATTTGAACTTCTGGATAAAGGGCTTAAGCCTTCTGCATTTGCCAAGCTCTGCCACGCTAGCGGTCCTTTTCTAGGAGGGGGTTATGGTGGAGCTCTTAGTAATTTAGTTGGGTTCATTACTGGGTGCGAAGGCGTGCTTGTGGCATAGGCCTTACTTCTTCGATCCTTTCGTACTAGAAGGAGTTGTAACATAGATAGAAACCGACCTGGATTACTCCGGTCTGAACTCAGATCACGTAGGACTGTTAATCGTTGAACAAACGAACCCTTGGTAGCAGTTGCACCACTAGGATGTCCTGATCCAACATCGAGGTCATAAACCTCCTTGTCGATGTGGGCTCTTGAAGGAGATTGCGCTGTTATCCCCAGTTGGGGTAGCTAGGTTCATTAATCAATTATATTGGGTCTGGTTACTATTAGCACGTTGATGGGTAGTTCTTGGTTAAGATGGATTGTCTGATATTTGGAGGTTAAGTTTGTCTCCAAGGTCGCCCCAACCAAAAAATGCACACCAGCAAAATCCCGGGGGAGTAGGCCCTGTGGGTGAGTATTGTTTATGGGAGTGGTAGCAGATTTTAAAGTTCCACAGGGTCTTCTTGTCTTATGGGGTTATTCCTGCTTTTGCACGGGAAGATCAATTTCACTGATTATCTGTAGGAGACAGCTAAGACCTCGTTAAGCCATTCATATAAGTCCCGATTTATGGGACAATTGATTGCGCTACCTTTGCACGGTTAGGATACCGCGGCCGTTGAACGAATTGTCACTGGGCAGGCTTCACCTTTAATACTTGGTTTGCTAAAGGCTATGTTTTTGGTAAACAGTCGGGCCTTGGATTTGCCTAGTTCCTTTTACAGATTTTAATCGTCTTTGGGGGCGCTCCATAGGTGGGTTAACAGAGTTTTGGGTATAAGGTCTTGTTAAGGTTAAAAAATATCCTGTGGATTGTTAATAATGTTGTAATGTAAGCTTGCGCCATAGAGGGGATCCCTAGTTACTTATTTTAGCATAAATTCTCTTATTTAATATAAGTTGGCCTATTGGGGAAGAGGAAGTCATGAGGAAGTTCAGATTTTTTTAGTGAGGAGCTTTGACGCATTCTTTAATGGTGGCTGCTTGAAGGCCCACAATTAAGCTGTAATTAAATTTATCCGCTAGGGGAGAGTGTATTCTTTTTTAAAGGAGCTGTACCTCCTTTAAATAGCCCTTAATTCGCTTCATGTGGGTTGAGTGTAGTCCTGGGAGGTGAATTAAGAGAGAACTAAGATTCATTTCATAGGCAACCAGCTATCACCCAGCTCGATTGGCTTTTCACCGCTACTAACGAGTCTTCCCACTCTTTTGCAACAGAGACGGGTTTGCTCAGTAGATAGCTGCTCGTAAGTAGCTCGCTTGGGTTTCGGGGAAGCAAGCTTAAATTGGCGTTTTGCTTGGGTAGTTCTCGCTAAATCATGATGCAAAAGGTACAAGGGTTGGTCTTTGCTATTTATTGCTTGGTTTGTCATTACTATTTCATTCTTCCCTTACGGTACATGATCTCTATTGCGTCTTGAGTTTACCTTTCTATCGCCTATACTAGGTTGAGTGAGAGAATGTTTTGATTTAATGGGTAGTATTAACTTAGTTTATATGTAATCTGGTAGAAGAGCTAGAGTTAGGCTTCAAGGCGATCTGATATGGAACAGATATCTTTCAGGTGTAAGCTGAATGCTTTAGTTATAGCTACGTCTTGGTAGACTAAGTGCACCTTCCGGTACACTTACCTTGTTACGACTTGCCTCATCTCTAGCTTAGGGGTTTATTATAAATAAAATTAATCATAGCTTGTGAGGAGGGTGATGGGCGGTATGTACGTGCTTCAGAGCCAGCTTAAAGGAGGCATTATTATCCTGCTTTACTGCTAAATCCGCCTTTTAGGAGTGATTTCACACTCCTTGTCGTGAGGTATTCTATGCTAGAAAATGTAGCCCATTTCTACCATCTCATGAGCTATACCTTGACCTGTCTTATTAGTGGGATGTTGCTGTTGTGCCCACTGTTAAACCCTCAGTTTAGGGGTGGGCTGACGACGGCGGTATATAGGCTGATTTGGCAAGGGATGTTGGGTGTATCGTGGGTTATCGGTTATAGAACAGGTTCCTCTAGGTGGGTTTGGAGCACCGCCAAGTCCTTAGAGTTTTAAGCGTTTGTACTCGTAGTTCTCAGGCGGATGCTTAAGTGGTGAAAGCATCGGGATTTAGGGCCAGGCATAGTGGGGTATCTAATCCCAGTTTGTGTCCTGGCTTTCGTGGAGTTTTGTTGATCATGAAGCTAAGATCATTTCTATGGGAGTATTGGATGCATCTTGTGCTTATAACAGCTTGGTTACATTTCAGTCTTAGTTGAAGTGATAATGAAAAACCACTCTTTACGCCGTATAAAGTTAATTTGGGTTTCTTGTGTGACCGCGGTGGCTGGCACAAGATTTACCAAGCCTGGTAAGTTGCTTTAACTAAGTCAAGTTTACACTTATTGCTTAATATTAATTACTGCTGAAAACCCATGGGGGTGTGGCTAGGCAAGGCGTTTTGGGCTACAATTGGAGTGGTGTGCCTGATGCCTGCTCCTGCTGTCTTTTTAAGGTGCTGAGGGCATTTTCACTGGGATGCGGATACTTGCATGTATATATTTGGCAAGAACTAACTGTAAGGTTAGGACTAAGTCTTTTTTGTCCTTGGGTATGTGTAATAGCCGTCTTAACATCTTCAGTGTTATGCTTTATTGTAAGCTACAAGGACTAAGGCTGTTATAGGCATAGTGATTATTATTGGGGCTTGTTTTAGTTGTAGTAATAGTTGCTATTGATTTAGGATTTGTTTAGTGGTTGGAGAAGAAGTTCTAGTGGATAACAAAAATGTGTTGTTGAGAAGTTAGAAGAGTAGAAAGGGGCAGGATTGTAGTGTTGTGGGCGGGTTTGTTAAGGTTTTATGTTCTTGTAGTTGAAATTACAACGATGGTTTTTCAGGCCAAAGGTCTTGGATAGAGGTCAAGCAGGAATTGTTATGACGTACTTTATACTATTTTTAAGTGTTAGTTTTATTTTGGGAGGACTAGCAGTTGCTTCCAATCCTTCTCCATACTATGCAGTAGTGGGGTTAGTGTTGGCATCTATTGTAGGGTGTGGATGGTTAATGAGTTTGGGGGTGTCTTTTGTATCACTAGTGTTATTTCTGGTATATTTAGGTGGGATGTTAGTGGTTTTTGTGTATTCGGTTTCATTGGCAGCAGATCCATTTCCTGAGACCTGAGGGGACTGGCAGGTTGTTGGGTATGGTGCTGGGTTAGTTTTAGTGTTGGGGGGTGGGGTGTTTATTATAGGGCTATCTGAGTTAGAGTGGTTAGGGATAAACACAGTGGATAGTGGGGGTGTTTTATCTATTCGGTTGGATTTTGAGGGAGCGGTTATGTTTTCTTCTTGGGGGGTGGGACAATTTTTAATTGCGGGCTGGGGTCTGTTGCTGACGTTGTTTGTTGTGCTAGAACTTGTACGAGGGTTGTCTCGTGGGGCAATTCGGGCGGTTTAAGGAGGTGTGGTTCAGAGAATAGTTTAATGAAAATGCCAGCTTTGGGAGTTGGTGATAAAGGTTTGATTCCTTTTTTTCTGAAGGGTTGGAAAAAAGTTTGGGACCAACTGTTAAAGGTGTATGTGGGTGGAATATTAGTTAGAGTAGTGGGGGCGATTAATTGGGGAGGTAAGAGGGTGAAAGGAAATGATGGGGTAGATTAAAGTGTAAACAAACAACTGAAGAAATGAATGATGAAAGGAAATGATGGGGTAGATTAAAGTGTAAACAAACAACTGAAGAAATGAATGATGAAAGGAAATGATGGGGTAGATTAAAGTGTAAACAAACAACTGAAGAAATGAATGATGAAAGGAAATGATGGGGTAGATTAAAGTGTAAACAAACAACTGAAGAAATGAATGATGAAAGGAAATGATGGGGTAGATTAAAGTGTAAACAAACAACTGAAGAAATGAATGATGAAAGGAAATGATGGGGTAGATTAAAGTGTAAACAAACAACTGAAGAAATGAATGATGAAAGGAAATGATGGGGTAGATTAAAATGTGTTAAAAAAATTTAACAAATTGATGATGCAAATGTCTTAATTGGAAAATTAGGGGAATGGAAAGTTTGTAAAATTTGAAATTTTTGTTAAACAATTTAAAAACAAAAATTAATGATGAATAGAGGGAAAGTCCCTAGATCATTGCAAAAAATGACAAAATTTTTGTAATTTTTTGTGAAATTGACGACAAAAAATATGTCTGACGTGCATTAATTAAATTGCAACTTGATGAGAGGCGTAATGGAAAAACCAAGCCAACAGCACGTGACAGTGCATCAGTGCAACAGTATGAGACCGAATAACACTTGAAACCATATCATTAATTTTCACGCGAAAGTGAGAAAACCGCTCGCCGACCATAAGGGGTACATGTCAACCATATATGGGAGCCCCCTGGCGGAGCACTCTGAAGGGCTTATTGAGATCTACCCCAAAAAAATAAACCAAAAGTTTAGAAGAGAGAAAATGCCACGATCACGAGGTCCAGGTTGGCCGAGCATCCCCAACCATTAGTAACGGAGCGCAAGTTTAGGAAAATTAAGCAAGTTATGGCCCTGACCGAGGAACCAGAGGCGACAAAGAGCAAGTTATGAGAGTGGGTTATTGGTGGAAAGGGAAAGAATACACCTGAAGCTGGACATGATAAACATTACTAACGCCGGGTTACTGGTTTCTCGTGAGGAGTACGACTAATAAATAACCCAGCACTTCTTGGTTGGTACATAGAGCAAGGTTAAGTGGTGAGTGGTCCATGGACCATGGATTTTAGGTTCTGTGACGTTCCTCGTATTGAGAAGGATTTTATGCGAAAATTAGCAGTTTTAGGTTTTAGTTCGTTTGGCGGGATTATTCCTAGAACATGACATGTTATGTCCTTGTGTGGGAATGTGCCTAGATCTGTGAATGACAAGTTTTGGATTGTATGGGAGATAGTATGGAAATTTGGATGGTTTTTGCAATAATAGTATGTCAGATTTTCCTACATGCATGTTATGTCTAATGTGGTGGAGGATGCTATGCAAAGTAATACATACCGTAGGGTATGGGGGGGGGGGGCCCCTCCCCTTGATGTACGTGTTGATTGGAAAGTTGGGGGGTGCTTGGATATTTTTTGGAAAACTCTAAGAAGGGGGCGGCCTTCAGTCTTTGGTTTACAAGACCAACGTTTTTTATAAACTATTAGAGTGGTTAGAGGTTGAGTATCTTATTTTCTAGGAGACTAGTAATGGGGAATAAGATGAGAATGATTGTGAAGTAGGTAGTTGAGGCGAGTTGTCCGATGATAATAAATGGATGTTCGACTGGTTGGCTACCGATTCATGTAAGGATTAAAAGATTTGTTACTAGGATTCAGAATAGAAGTTGGGAGAGAGGTCGGAAGGTTATAGTTCGTTGCTTTGACATGTGGAGGAATGGGGCTAGAAATAGAATTAAGACGGAGGCGGCTAGGGCTAGGACTCCTCCTAATTTGTTGGGGATTGATCGTAGGATGGCATATGCAAATAGGAAGTACCACTCAGGTTTAATGTGGGGAGGTGTTACTAATGGGTTTGCAAGGTGTAAAATTTTCTGGATCTCCTAAGAGGTTGGGTGAGAATATGGCAAGCGTTATTAGAGGAATGAGGAGGAACAAAAGGCCTAGAATATCTTTTATTGAGAAATAGGGGTGAAATGGGATTTTGGCGCAGTCTGAATAAATACCTAGGGGGTTGTTTGAGCCTGTTTCGTGTAAGAAAGTTAAGTGGATGAGGGTGAGACCTGCAATTAAGAATGGGAGGAGGAAGTGGAGGGCAAAGAACTGGGTAAGTGTAGGGTTGTCAACTGAGAATCCTCCTCAAGCTCATTCTACAAGTGTTTGGCCAATGTAAGGAATTGCTGAGAATAGGTTAGTAATTACTGTAGCGCCTCAGAATGATATTTGGCCTCATGGGAGGACATATCCTACGAAGGCAGTTGCTATTAGACTTAAGAGGAGAATAACTCCTGTGTTTCAGGTTTCTTTATATAGGTAGGAACCATAGTAGAATCCTCGTCCAATGTGTAGGTAAATGCATATGAAGAAGAAGGAGGCGCCGTTTGCATGGAGGTTTCGGATTAGTCAGCCGAATTGAACATTTCGGCATGTATGGGCGACGGACGTGAATGCCAGGGTGATATCCGCTGTATAATGTATTGCTAGTAGGAGGCCAGTGGTGATTTGGATTGTTAGACAGATGCCAAGAAGAGATCCAAAGTTTCATCAGGCGGAAATGTTTGGTGGTGTTGGGAGGTCAATTAAAGAATTGTTGATCATTTTTAGAAGGGGGTGATGTTTTTGTAAGTTAGGGGCCATTAATTCTTAGTTCTGTGTAAATTAGATTATAATTAAGATAGATAGAGCAAAGGATCCTAGATAGGTTTTGATTAGTCCGGAGTGTAGAGTAGTTGAGATTTTGGATACTTTGAGTTGAAGGGTCGCTAGTCCTTCTGGGTCTATTTTTTTATATCAGGATAGGTCGATTAAATGGGATGCAATGTTCTGGCCATTGTTTAGGAGTTTAGTAGAGCTGAGGCGGTGTATAAGGGGGTTAAAATATCCTAGAGTGCTGGAGAAGTTTATAGTGATATTTTGTTTGGGGGCAGAGAAGGTATGTGTGCGTTTTGATAGTTCTAATGCCAGAATGATGCCTAATGTTGTAATAATGATAGCAGTGGTTTTTGTGACCAGTGGTATGGTTATAGGAGGGGTTTTTGTAGGGGAGATATAAGAGGTAATTAATAGACCAGCCATAATACTTCCGAGAGCGAGACGAGTAATTGGGTTTGTGACTGCTGGGTTGTTTTCATTGATGGGAGTAATGGAGGGAATCCGGATGTAGTCAGTTTGTACTAGTAGGGCTATACGTAGGCTGTAAGTTGCAGTAAAAGCTGTAGCTACGAGGGTTAGGAGGAGTGCTCAGGTGTTTAGATAGGAGGTGTTAAGACTTTCGATAATGAGATCTTCTGAGTAAAACCCTGCTAAAAATGGTGTTCCTATGAGAGCTAAATTTCCGATTGTCAGGTATGAGGTAGTTGTAGGGAGTAGTTTCTGTAATCCTCCTATTTTTCAAATGTCTTGTTCACCGTTAAGGCTGTGAATGATAGACCCAGAGCAAAGGAAGAGTATGGCTTTAGAGAATGCATGCGTAGAGATGTGTAGGAAGGCTAGTTGAGGTAGATTTAGGCCAATAGTGACTATTATTAGTCCTAGTTGGCTGGATGTAGAGAAAGCAATAATTTCTTTGATGTCGTTTTGGGTAAGAGCGCATGTAGCGGCAAATAGGGTGGATAGGGCACCTATACAAAGGCACATAGTTAGGGCAATTTGGTTGTTACATAATATGTGGTGAGTGCAAATAAGTAGAAAGATTCCGGCAACTACTATTGTGCTGGAATGGAGTAGGGCAGATACAGGGGTTGGTCCTTCTATAGCTGCTGGGAGTCATGGATGCAGGCCAAATTGGGCGGATTTACCTGTGGCGGCTAGGATGAGCCCTAAGAGAGGGAGAAGGGATATTTGGGTTGGGGAGGATTGCTGTTGAATTTCTCAAGTGTTTATTGAGGATGCTAGTCATGCTATGCAGAGGATTAGTCCAATATCCCCAATACGGTTGTAAAGTACGACTTGAAGTGCAGCGGTGTTGGCTTCTGCTCGACCGTGTCACCATCCAATCAGGAGGAAGGATATAATTCCGACTCCCTCTCAGCCGATAAATAAGAGGAATATGTTATTAGCGATGATTAAGATGAGTATTGCAATGAGAAAGATTAGAAGGTAAAGAGAGAATTTTGTGGTGTGGGGTTCTGAGGCTATATATCATGTTGTAAATTGAAGAATAGATCATGTTACGAATAGTGCAATAGGAAAAAACGTTAAGGAGTATTGGTCTATTTTAAGGCTAAAAGGGATTTTGAAGTTGGCAATAAATTTTCATTCTCAATAGAAAGTGGTATTTTCCATATTTAAGTAGATGGAGAGGATTATGGGAATTAAACTAACTATGAAGGAAGTTTTAACAGTGTGTATGATGGTTGTTGGAGAGTTTAGGTAGTTTTTGGATAGGAGGGGGAGTAGGATGGGTATAGAGAGGGTAGCCAGGGTCAAGAATATAGAGGTGTTGAGGATTAATGGGAAGTCCATTACTTTTACTTGGACTTGCACCAAGATGAATGGCTCCTAAGACCAGTGGATTGCTATTATCCTTTAAAAGTAAGGGGGCTGAGGTCTTAGGCTCAGATGCAAGAGTTAGCAGTTCTTGTTGGTTAAACCTCCCCTCGGCAGGCAAGAAGAGTTTAACTTCTATTTTTAGGATCACAGTCTAATGTTTGGTTTAAAACTATGCTTGCATGTGGGAATTCCTGAGATTAGCTCTGGTTTTAGGATGAGGAGGAGGGAGGGTAGGATATGAAGTGTTATAAGGAGATGTTCTCGTGTATTTGAATTTTGGGTGGTTGTAATATAGGTTGGAGTTGGACCTCGTTGGGTTATAAGGAGTATGTAGAGGGTATAGGCTGCAGTTAGTAGAGTTGCGGCTCCGGTTAGGATAATGGTGAAGGTGGATCAGTTGAAGAGTGCAATTATGATAGTTAATTCAGCTATCAGGTTAGTGGTAGGAGGAAGGGCTATGTTTGTTAGGTTGGCTAGGAGCCATCAGATTCCTGTTAGAGGTAAAAGGGGTTGTAGGCCTCGTGTTAGAAGGAGAGTACGACTATGTATGCGTTCATAGTTTGTATTAGCGAGGCAAAATAGTATGGAAGAGGTGAGTCCACGTGAAATCATTAGGATTATGGCCCCTGAAAAGGATCAGTGGGTTTGGATTATTGTTGCGGCAATGACTAGACCTATGTGGCTTACTGAGGAGTAGGCGATTAATGACTTAAGGTCGATTTGGCGTAGGCAGATGGAGCTTGTCATTAGTACCCCTCATAAGGCTAGGGTTAAAAATGGGTAGTAGAGGTAGTCTAATAGGGAGTTTGTAATTATTGAGGTACGCATAATGCCGTATCCCCCAAGTTTGAGGAGGAGCGCAGCTAGGAGTATGGATCCTGCGATTGGTGCCTCTACGTGGGCTTTTGGGAGTCATAGGTGTAGTCCGTAAAGGGGAGCTTTCACTATGAAAGTGAGCAATATGAGGCCTGTTCATGAGTTTGTAAGAGATGAGTGTGAAAGTTTTATTATAGTGATGTGTATAGTTCCTGTTTGGGTGTGAAGATAGAGGATCACTACTAATAGGGGAAGAGAACTAATTAGTGTGTAAAATAAGAGGTAGATTCCAGCACTTAAACGTTCTGGTTGGCTACCCCATCGTGTGATTAGAATTAGGGTAGGGATTAGGGTAGCTTCGAATGCGATATAAAATAATATCAGTTCTAAGGCTGAGAAGGCCAAGATAATGAATGGTTGGGTGAGGATTATGGTTATGGTAAAAATATATTTTCGTGTGGGAGGTTCTTGTTGAAGGTGATTTTGGCTTGCCAGGATTATAAGAGGTAGAAGTCAACAAGATAGAACTAATAAGGGGGATGAAATTTGATCAGTTCCAAGTCATGGTGATAGGTTTTTGCTAGGGTAATAGGTTGAAGGAAGTCATTGTAAGCTAGCGGTTGCAATTAAGAGGCTGTGCGAGGTGACATTGAGTCATAGGAATTTTGGAGGAGATAGGAGGGTTATGGGGAGTAATATGATTGTAGGGAGAATAATTTTTAACATTGTAGAAGGTTTAGATTGTGTAAATGATCCGATCCGTGAGTTCGGGTGGAAGCTACTAGGACTGCTAGACCAGCGCCTGCTTCACAGGCTGAGAATGCTAACATAAGAATGGGCATTAAGGTGGGGGATGTTGTTTGGGTTTGAATAGGTCATATGGAGAGGGCAATGTATATTGATAGTATTATACTTTCTAAGCATAGCAGGGCAGAAATTAGGTGTATTCGGTGAAAGGCTAGTCCTAGACTACTTAGGGTGAAGGCAGAGTAGAAGCTTAAATGCAGAAAGGTCATTGAGAAAGTCACGGGGTAGGACTGTGGTTTGTTGAACCGAAATCAACTGTCTTTGCTAGACTAACTTTCTGAAGTTATTTTGCTCATTCTAAGCCCCCTTGAATTCATTCATAAATTGGCCCTAGTGCGAGGAGGAGAATGACTGTGGAAGTTCATGTTAAGGTAGTGAGGGGGGAGAGGAGTTGAGTAGCCCATGGGAGGGGCAGTAGGAGGGCAATTTCTAGGTCGAACAAGAGGAATAAGATTGCGACAAGGAAGAATCGGATTGAAAATGGGAGGCGGGCAGAGCCCAGTGGGTCAAAGCCACATTCGTATGGGGATAATTTTTCTGAATCTGGATTTATTTGAGCTAATCAAAGGTTTAGTGAAGTTAAGATAATACATAGTGATAGAGAAATTGTGAATATAAAGAGGATGATGTTAATTGCCTTTCTCTGGTTTTGATCCAGATTTTAGAGATTGGAAGTCAATTGTATTTAATATACTAGAAGGGCAAGATCCTCATCAATAGATTGTTATGTAGAGGAACAGTCAGATAATGTCAACAAAATGTCAGTATCAGGCCGCTGCTTCAAAGCCAAAGTGGTGGTTGGATGTGAAGTGGAATTTTACGATGCGGAGGAGGCAAATCAAGAGGAAGGAGGATCCAATGATTACATGGAGACCATGAAATCCTGTGGCGACGAAAAAGGTTGATCCATAGACTCCGTCGGCAATTGAGAATGGAGCTTCATAATATTCTATTGCTTGAAGTGCTGTAAAGTAGAATCCTAATAGGACGGTTATAAGTCGGGCTTGGGTAGCTTGGTTCCGATTGCCCTCTGTAATGCTGTGATGTGCTCATGTGACAGTGACTCCTGAGGCTAGGAGGATAGCAGTGTTTAGTAGGGGGACTTCTATTGGATTGAGAGGTTTGATTCCTATAGGAGGTCATTGTCCTCTGAGTTCTGGAGTGGGGACTAAGCTGGAGTGGAAGAATGCTCAGAAGAATCCTAGGAAGAAGAATGCTTCGGATGTAATAAATAAAATTATTCCGTAACGTAAGCCCTTTTGGACTGTAGGGGTATGGTGGCCTTGGAATGTGCTTTCTCGTACGATGTCACATCATCATTGGAGTATCACTAGGATTATAGAGAGTAGGCCTAGGAGTAAGAGTTGGATAGAGTTGTGGTGAAATCATATGACTAACCCAGAGGTAGTGAGGAGGGCGGCTGCTGCTCCAAAAATGGGTCAAGGGCTTGGGTCTACTATGTGAAATGAGTGGGCTTGGTGTGTCATTAAGGGTTAAATGTTTTCTTGTAAGTAAAGGCTTAGAAGAAGTACAAAGACATACGCTTGGATTATTGCCACGACCACTTCTAGAATTGTTAAGAGGAGTAGAATTGTTATAGTTAGAAGGGACACGGTAGGTATAATGGGAAGGAGGACGGTAGTGGCTGTTGAAATGAGTTGGATGAGCAGGTGTCCTGCTGTGAGGTTGGCTGTGAGGCGAACTCCTAAGGCTAAAGGGCGAATGAGAAGGTTTGTTGTTTCAATTATGATGAGGGCAGGAATTAGAGGTGTTGGGGTGCCTTCTGGTTGGAGGTGTCCAAGGGAAGCTGAAGGTTGGTTTCGTAGGCCTGTTAGCAGGGTGGCAAGTCATAGAGGGAAGGCGAGGGCTAGGTTTATTGATAGTTGGGTAGTAGGTGTGAATGTGTAAGGTAGGAGGCCTAATAGGTTAATTGTTAGAAGTATAATTATGAGTGATGATAGGATTAGGGCTCATTTATGGCCTTTTTTGTTTAATGGGGTTATTAGTTGTTTTGTGATTAAATGGAGAAATCAGAGTTGAAGAGTTGAAAGACGATTTGTAACTCATCAATTGCCAGGAGAAGGAAGTAAGAGGGTTGGGAATAACAGCGAGATGAGGATAAGGGGGATTCCGAGGAGGGTTGGGCTTATGAATTGATCAAAGAAGCTTAGGTTCATGGTCAGTTTCAGGAATGGGTTTTTATAGTGGGTAGTGTTTTGTTGGAGGGTGAGTTAGTTGGGGTAAATAGTAAGAGTTTAGGTTGAAGGATAAGAGAAAAAGTGAATCATGAAGTTAGTATGATAAAAAGTCAAGGTGCGGGGTTTAGTTGGGGCATGTCATTAAGGAGGGTGAATAATCCTCTTTCTCTAGCTTAAAAGGCTAGTGCTGGTTCATAGCTTCTTAATGATTAGGATGTTAGAAGTGAAGATCAGTTTTCGAAGTGTGTTAGAGGGGCTGATTCTACTACGATAGGTATGAAGCTGTGGTTGGCTCCACAGATTTCTGAGCACTGACCGTAGAAGATTCCAGGACGGGTTGTGATAAAGGAAGTTTGGTTCAGTCGTCCTGGAATTGCATCGGTTTTTACACCAAGGCTAGGAACAGCTCAGGAGTGGAGAACGTCATCAGCTGTGACAATAATTCGAATCGGGGATTCTACTGGAATGACGATGCGGTTATCAACTTCTAGGAGGCGGAAATGACCGAGTGGTAGATCCATAGTTGGTAGTATGTAAGAGTCAAAAGATAAATCTTTAAAGTCTGTATATTCGTAGGATCAGTATCATTGGTGGCCAATAGCTTTGAGGGTGAGGTCAGGCTCATCGATTTCGTCTATCATGTAGAGGATTTGAAGGGATGGGAGGGCTAGTATAATTAGGACAATGGCAGGTAAGATTGTTCAGACAAGTTCTACTTCTTGTGCGTCGATGGTGTTGGAGGATAGTTTTT
Source organism: Manacus candei (assembly GCF_025592945.1). NCBI lineage: Eukaryota > Metazoa > Chordata > Aves > Passeriformes > Pipridae > Manacus > Manacus candei. Next base: position 546,896 of record NW_026138158.1, on the reverse strand, counting down.
CTATAAGTATAAGAGCTAGTAAATACAGGACTAGGCTACAAATGGCTAGTGCGACTATTAGGGCGTGGTTGTGAAATTCAATAAGTTCTTCTATAATAGGGGATGAAGCGTCTTGAAAACCAAATTGAGAGTGGTTGGCCATGGAGTTGGGATGGGATGTACTGGGTTTTCACCTGTGATTTAGTCTTGACAAGACTATGTAATGATTTTACTAACAACCCAAAAGAAAGAAGCATGAGTGGTTTGATGCGGTTGGCTTGAAACCAGCTTATGAGGGTTCGATTCTTTCCTTTCTTGTACTTGGACAAAAGCTGGTTCTTCAAAGGTATGGTAGGGAGGAGGGCAGCCGTGAATTCATTCAATGTTTGTGGAGGTAAGTTCTGGTTGCACTACTTTCCGTTTGGATGCGAAGGCTTCTCAGATAATGAACATTAGTATAATTACAGCTACTATGGAGATGAGGGAGCCGATGGAGGATAGGGTGTTTCATAGGGTATAAGCATCTGGGTAATCTGAGTATCGTCGTGGTATACCAGCTAGGCCTAGGAAATGTTGTGGGAAGAATGTTAGGTTGACCCCAAAGAATATTACTCCAAAGTGGGCTTTAGCTCATGTAGAGTGAAGGGTGTAGCCAGTGAACAGTGGGAATCAATGTGTGAAGCCAGCTAAAATGGCGAATACTGCCCCCATAGATAATACATAGTGGAAATGTGCAACTACGCAGTAGGTGTCGTGCAGGGCGATGTCTAGGGAGGAGTTGGCAAGAACGATGCCTGTTAGTCCACCAATGGTGAAGAGGAAAATAAAGCCTAGGGCTCATAGTATGGGCGGGTCTCATTTGATTGTTCCACCGTGTAGGGTTGCTAGTCAGCTGAAGACTTTAATGCCAGTGGGGATTGCAATAATTATGGTGGCGGATGTGAAGTAAGCTCGGGTATCTACGTCCATTCCAACTGTAAATATGTGGTGAGCTCATACGATAAAGCCCAAGAAACCAATGGATAATATGGCTCAGACTATGCCTATGTAGCCAAAGGGTTCTTTTTTACCGGCATAGTAGGCTACAACATGGGAAATAATTCCGAATCCTGGTAGGATAAGGATGTAGACTTCTGGATGGCCAAAAAATCAGAATAAGTGTTGATATAAAATTGGGTCTCTGCCTCCTGCGGGGTCAAAGAATGTGGTGTTTAGGTTTCGATCTGTTAGAAGCATTGTAATGCCAGCAGCGAGGACTGGTAGGGAGAGGAGAAGTAGAACTGCAGTAATTAGGACGGATCAAACGAATAGAGGGGTTTGGTATTGTGAGAGAGCAGGTGGTTTTATATTGATTGCTGTGGTGATAAAGTTGATTGCCCCAAGGATGGATGAGACACCTGCCAGGTGAAGGGAGAAGATGGCAAGGTCTACTGATGCACCGGCGTGGGCTAGATTTCTGGCTAGGGGTGGGTATACTGTTCATCCTGTTCCGGCCCCGGCTTCTACTGTAGAAGATGCTAGAAGAAGTAGGAAGGATGGAGGAAGTAGTCAGAAGCTCATGTTATTTATTCGTGGAAATGCTATGTCGGGGGCACCAATTATTAATGGTACTAATCAGTTACCAAACCCTCCGATTATAATAGGCATTACTATAAAGAAAATTATAACGAAGGCATGTGCGGTGACGATTACATTGTAAATTTGGTCATCGCCTAAAAGGGTGCCTGGTTGTCCTAGTTCTGCTCGAATGAGGAGACTAAGGGCTGTGCCGATTATACCAGCTCATGCGCCAAAAATAAGGTAAAGTGTGTCGATATCTTTGTGGTTAGTGGAAAATAGTCAACGGTTGATGAAAGTCATAGGTAAGATGGCTGAGTGTAGAAGCGTTAGGCTGTAGTCCTTTTTACAGAGGTTTGATTCCTCTTCTTATCGATTCTGTAGTGAAGTTCCTGTTGAGTTGCAAGCTCATTGATGTGCATTAAACATGCGCCGGGATCTAGTAGACAGAAGCCTGTTGGTTGGGGCATTTAGCTGTTAACTAAAATTTTATGGGATCAAAGCCCATCTGTCTAGGGGGAGGTTCTAGCTTAATTAAAGCCACCGGAGAGAGCGGAGAGGGTCAACGCAACATCGAAAGCGGTGAGTGACTGGGACGCACCCCGCACGTCTAAGACTGCTCCCTGGGCGAAAGCGTGCCTGCAGCTCGGAGAACGAGCCGCGGAGCACCTTAAGATCGTCAGGGAAAGGCCTGTTAGTCCCCTGAGTGTCGGTCATCTGGTAAAGCGACTCTTCGCTACCGACTGTGTGGACCATGTGCAAGAAGCGGCTTGCCGCTGCCGCGTCCTAGCAACCCCAGCCACCGCTGACCCCCGCGGAGCCCCCGCTCCAGTTTTCTGTCCAGCAGAAACTGGCCGCGGCTCCCCGCCTGCTCACCGCTGCTGACTGACCCTGCGGCGTGCTTAAAAAGCACTGCCAGCAAAAAGCCCCTGCGCCGTATTCAGACCGCGCGGGCTTCACCGAGGCACCGCGCCGCGCCTTCCGACACAGCGTGCCCCCGACCCCCGCGCCGCCCAGCGAACCACGGGAACCCCCGGAGCCGCCGCTGCCGCCGCTGCGAACGCCGCGCTCACCGGAGACGGAGCCGGGACCACGCCGAGCCGCCGCCACGTGACTGAGACGCCGCCGCCAGCGCCGCCGCTTCGTTCGCCGCTTTGCAGCCCGCACACGCCGATCGCCGCAGCCCCAAGCCGCCACCTCTACAGCCAGCCCCCGCGTCCGTCACTACAGCTACCCGTGCCTGCCGCCGCCGCTTGCCGCTTGCCGCTTGCCGCCTGCACCGGGACATCAGCCGCCGCCGACGGGACGCCACAGCCCAACCGACAGTGAGCCAACACAAATCAACAAACCGACAGACCCTCTTCAGCAGCGCACCCCAGCAGCGCCGAGACACAAAGGTAACATGGGAAACTTTTTCCCTACCGAAGTATCACGGGACACAGAAGCACTGGCTGCTCTGCTGAATCCTTACTATGGTCAGGTCACAAGGGCTGAATTATCAGAGTTGGTGCGGCTCATTAAAGCAGCCGTACCAGAACTACCTCTGGTTGAAGCCCTCAACATTCACATATGGGACAAAATAGGCAGTCTTATCAAACTCAAGGCTCAGAGAGGGGATTCCCAAGCAAACAATGCTTACCCAGCCTGGCAAGCTATAAGGACTGCATTAAGCAGATCCCACCAAAGAACGACGAACACATACACCCCCACTCAGGCTGCAAGCAGCAGCCCCACTTTTACGCGCCGCAGTTTGAACTCACAAAGCTCGGCGGGGGGAGGGGGTGGAGCCGTTCACAATTCAACTCCGGGGAAGGGAACCGGGAGCCCAAGGGACACGGACCGGCGGGAGGGAGCGGGGCCCCAGATGCGAGGTTCCAGTCAGTGGGACAGCAGCAGGGGGTCCCGTGACGGGAGTGGGGGGGCTAGCCCAGCTTACTCGCCAACCCATCCCGCGCATGAACGCCGAGTGCGCACCCAGGAGCGGGCACCACCATCTCGCCTGCCACGCGGTTCGGACACCGACCCGTCCTTCCCCGCCCCCGCGCCGTACTCCCCAACCACCACCACCACCCACCCACAGACAGCCGCTTTCGCCGGAGCTGCGAGGGGGGGGAATGGGAGGAATGGGGGGAGGAGGAGGGGGATTTCGGGATAGCTCCGCCGGCAAGGGATGAAGCAACATACCGAGAAGGTACAATTGATAGGTGGGCTTTATGCAGAGAAGAAGCATTGCGTACTGGGGACTTACAAGTTATACAAGCATGTCCAGTAATTATCGGTCCGCGTCAAAGCCGCAGGTTCCAACCATTACCACATGAACTAACCAAAGAACTAAGACAGTTAATGAGAGAAACTGGTGTATCATCCCCTAACAGGCTTGCATTTTTAGAGTCACTAAGTTCCGCATACATCTTCATGCCTCATGACTGGAGAACCTTGTTACAAATAAGCCTTTCTAACACACAATACAATGTATTGCTGAACGATTTTAGAGAAATCTGTTCTGCTTATGCTAATGACCCACAAGCAGGGGTATCAGCACACCAACTCACAGGGGATGGGAACTATCGTTCCATAGATGCTCAAACCGGTTACAATAGAGAGGTATACGAGGTAATAGCAAAACATGCCATGCGGGCAATAAGAAAATTACCTACATCAGACAGAGATGCAAACTTGTCATTTACCAAAATAATACAGGGCCCAACAGAACCTTACCCAAAATTCCTAGATCGGTTGCAATCTGCTCTGGATAGGCAGATTGAAAATGAGGAAGCCAGGGAAATCCTTAGTAGAAGACTGGCTTTCGAAAATGCTAATGTGGATTGTAAAAGAGTTCTGCAAACCCTTCCTAAGAGGGAAACTTGCAGTATCTCAGAATTAGTTCGTGCCTGCCAAGAGGTGGGTTCTTTAACACATCAATCAGATTTGCTAGCAGTAGCACTGAGTACTCAGTTAAGGACACAGCAGGGGGCCAGACCCAAAGATGGTTGTTTCATTTGTGGAGCCCCTGACCATTTCCAAAGGGACTGCCCTCAGAAACCTCTAGCGTTGGCACCTCGAAAGCAACCCAAAGCAAGGAGGATGCCAAAAAACTGGAGGCGAGGGGCGCTGTCGCACGCCCCGGTACAGCAATCACATGTGACACAGGGGAACAGGCTGGTGATTTGTGCCCCCCCAGCTCAACCAGCACTCTGTGCCCCTGCACCCCAGCCAGCGATCTGTGCCCCGTCACATCAGCCAGCGCTGGGCTGGACTTATCCAACAGGGACACAGTCCTCATCACTTCCACTGAGGTGGTGCTAATCCCGACTGGACATCGGGGTCCCCTTAATCCAGGGGTACATGCACTGCTGATTGGAAGGTCCTCTACCACCAGAATGGGTTTGTTTGTGCTGCCAGGTGTAATAGACTCGGATTCTCATAGCGAGATTCTGATAATGGCATGGACCCCTTCACCCCCCTGCTTCATCCCGAAAGGACAGAAGCTTGCTCAGTTAATCCCCTTCTACAGTACGTCGCCTGCAGGGGAGGGGGGGAGGGAGCGGGGTTCAGGGGCCTTTGGCAGCACGGGACAACCACAAGTTTACTGGGCAGCAGCCATCGCAGCAGCACAGCCGCTCATGACGTGCCAGGTTAATGGGCACCGATTTACAGGCCTTTTGGATTCGGGAGCCGATGTTTCCATCATAAAGGACTCCGAATGGCCACTTGACTGGCCTACTGTTTGCCCAGCTGCAACCATTCAAGGGGTGGGAGGCACACAAAGACCCAGACAGAGTGCTCAAGTACTCACTGTCTTGGGACCAGAGGGGCAAGTAGCAAAGGTAGCTCTATTCATAGCCCCGATCCCTTGCTCTCTGTGGGGACGTGATATACTTTCACAGTTTGGCACAGTAATGCAAATTCCTCCTGCAAGCAGCCAGGTTTTTCAATAGGGGCCATTGGTCAGCCGTCCCAAGCACCGATTAAGCTGGTCTGGAAAAGTGACCAGCCGGTCTGGGTAGACCAATGGCCCATGAAAAAAGAAAGGCTTGAACATTTAAAGATGTTTGTAGAGGAACAATTGGAAGCAGGACACATTGTGCCAACAAATAGTCCCTGGAACACTCCTGTATTTTGCATTCCCAAAAAAACTGGCAAATGGAGGATGATTCAGGATCTCAGAGCAGTAAACGCAGTCATTGAGTCTATGGGGGCATTGCAACCAGGATTACCCTCACCTGCTATGCTCCCAGCGAACTGGCCTCTGACAATAATTGATTTAAAGGACTGCTTTTTCACCATATTCCTGCACCCCGAGGATGCCCCAAGGTTTGCATTTTCTATTCCAGCATTAAACAACTCACAGCCTATGCAAAGGTATCACTGGGTTGTTCTCCCTCAGGGGATGAAGAACAGTCCAACCATATGCCAAACAGTAGTTGCAAATGCTATTCAACCCGTCAGAAAACGTTTTCCCTCTGCAATAATCTACCAATACATGGATGATATTTTAATAAGCATGGCCACAGAAAATGAACTGCATGTATTGTAAAAAAATGGATTTTCCCCCTTTCCTGTTCCTTTCCTGAGCTCTTGTAGCTGAGCTGACGCCATATATTCTGCAATGTCCCTTTGGTCCATTTGGTTCAACTGACCTGTCTGTATCGCCTCCCATGATCTTGCCCCCGATTCAGGGGATGAAGTCGACAATGCAGATGCTGCACCAGCCCTGCTCAGCAGTTGCCAAAGCACTGGTGTGATTAACCCCTTTGTAGCTCCCAATGCAAAGCACAGCACTGTGACGCCTGCAGTGAGAAAATGAACTCCAGCTCAGACAGACCCAACACATGTGGGATTCTGAAATGTCTCAGGGTTCCTTTGGTTCCACGATGCCCCTCTCAGACCTGGAAGTAGAAAAATAAATCAAAAAATTGAGAAGAAATCATCTTAAAGTCATGCTAGTAGTAGACCGAAGCCCTTGACCCATTTTTGGAGCAGCAGCCGCCCTCCTCACTACCTCTGGGTTAGCCATATGATTTCACCACAACTCTATCCAACTCTTACTCCTAGGCCTACTCTCTATAATCCTAGTGATACTCCAATGATGACGTGACATCGTACGAGAAAGCACATTCCAAGGCCACCATACCCCTACAGTCCAAAAGGGCTTACGTTACGGAATAATTTTATTCATTACATCCGAAGCATTCTTCTTCCTAGGATTCTTCTGAGCATTCTTCCACTCCAGCTTAGTCCCCACTCCAGAACTCAGAGGACAATGACCTCCTATAGGAATCAAACCTCTCAATCCAATAGAAGTCCCCCTACTAAACACTGCTATCCTCCTAGCCTCAGGAGTCACTGTCACATGAGCACATCACAGCATTACAGAGGGCAATCGGAACCAAGCTACCCAAGCCCAACTTATAACCGTCCTATTAGGATTCTACTTTACAGCACTTCAAGCAATAGAATATTATGAAGCTCCATTCTCAATTGCCGACGGAGTCTATGGATCAACCTTTTTCGTCGCCACAGGATTTCATGGTCTCCATGTAATCATTGGATCCTCCTTCCTCTTGATTTGCCTCCTCCGCATCGTAAAATTCCACTTCACATCCAACCACCACTTTGGCATTGAAGCAGCGGCCTGATACTGACATTTTGTTGACATTATCTGACTGTTCCTCTACATAACAATCTATTGATGAGGATCTTGCCCTTCTAGTATATTAATTACAATTGACTTCCAATCTCTAAAATCTGGATCAAAACCAGAGAAAGGCAATTAACATCATCCTCTTTATATTCACAATTTCTCTATCACTATGTATTATCTTAACTTCACTAAACCTTTGATTAGCTCAAATAAATCCAGATTCAGAAAAATTATCCCCATACGAATGTGGCTTTGACCCACTGGGCTCTGCCCGCCTCCCATTTTCAATCCAATTCTTCCTTGTCGCAATCTTATTCCTCTTGTTCGACCTAGAAATTGCCCTCCTACTGCCCCTCCCATGGGCTACTCAACTCCTCTCCCCCCTCACTACCTTAACATGAACCTCCACAGTCATTCTCTTCCTCGCACTAGGGCTAATTTATGAATGAATTCAAGGGGGCTTTGAATGAGCAGAATAACTTCAGAAAGTTAGTCTAGCAAAGATGTTGCGACGGAAAGCTCTAGACACCTCAATGTGAGAATCCAGGAACTTCGTTTATTGTAGATTGACAGTAGCTTAATATACACTCTATAATAGGTTCATGAATATTACAGAAATTAGGCTCATTATTGATACTCAGGTGGTGATATCATCTTAACTGCTTTCCATTGTTTACACAGGTGGCTCATTAAGTGCCTTTGTTTTGGTAATGCCTAGCTCCTGTTTTTCAACTCAATTTAGAATACCCAAGGACACTGCCGCTTTCTCACGGCCCTGCTATCTCAAACTTTCTCATGGGCCTAGTGAAAACTGCTTATACTTTAGCAGTAGTCTTATACTTTAGCAGCTCATCCATAGCCTTAGCCATGTTCATATGTCCTCGCATTTCTAACCAATCCTCTACACAAAGACAGTTGATTTCGGCTCAACAAACCACAGTCCTACCCCGTGACTTTCTCAATGACCTTTCTGCATTTAAGCTTCTACTCTGCCTTCACCCTAAGTAGTCTAGGACTAGCCTTTCACCGAATACACCTAATTTCTGCCCTGCTATGCTTAGAAAGTATAATACTATCAATATACATTGCCCTCTCCATATGACCTATTCAAACCCAAACAACATCCCCCACCTTAATGCCCATTCTTATGTTAGCATTCTCAGCCTGTGAAGCAGGCGCCGGTCTAGCAGTCCTAGTAGCTTCCACCCGAACTCACGGATCGGATCATTTACACAATCTAAACCTTCTACAATGTTAAAAATTATTCTCCCTACAATCATATTACTCCCCATAACCCTCCTATCTCTTCCAAAATTCCTATGACTCAATGTCACCTCGCACAGCCTCTTAATTGCAACCGCTAGCTTACAATGACTTCCTTCAACCTATTACCCTAGCAAAAACCTATCACCATGACTTGGAACTGATCAAATTTCATCCCCCTTATTAGTTCTATCTTGTTGACTTCTACCTCTTATAATCCTGGCAAGCCAAAATCACCTTCAACAAGAACCTCCCACACGAAAATATATTTTTACCATAACCATAATCCTCACCCAACCATTCATTATCTTGGCCTTCTCAGCCTTAGAACTGATATTATTTTATATCGCATTCGAAGCTACCCTAATCCCTACCCTAATTCTAATCACACGATGGGGTAGCCAACCAGAACGTTTAAGTGCTGGAATCTACCTCTTATTTTATACACTAATTAGTTCTCTTCCCCTATTAGTAGTGATCCTCTATCTTCACACCCAAACAGGAACTATACACATCACTATAATAAAACTTTCCCACTCATCTCTTACAAACTCCTGAACAGGCCTCATATCAAGTCTAGCCCTATTGCTCGCTTTCATAGTGAAAGCTCCCCTTTACGGACTACACCTATGACTCCCAAAAGCCCACGTAGAGGCACCAATCGCAGGATCCATACTCCTAGCTGCGCTCCTCCTCAAACTTGGGGGATACGGCATTATGCGTACCTCAATAATTACAAACTCCCTATTAGACTACCTCTACTACCCATTTTTAACCCTAGCCTTATGAGGGGTACTAATGACAAGCTCCATCTGCCTACGCCAAATCGACCTTAAGTCATTAATCGCCTACTCCTCAGTAAGCCACATAGGTCTAGTCATTGCCGCAACAATAATCCAAACCCACTGATCCTTTTCAGGGGTCATAATCCTAATGATTTCACGTGGACTCACCTCTTCCATACTATTTTGCCTCGCTAATACAAACTATGAACGCATACATAGTCGTACTCTCCTTCTAACACGAGGCCTACAACCCCTTTTACCTCTAACAGGAATCTGATGGCTCCTAGCCAACCTAACAAACATAGCCCTTCCTCCTACCACTAACCTGATAGCTGAATTAACTATCATAATTGCACTCTTCAACTGATCCACCTTCACCATTATCCTAACCGGAGCCGCAACTCTACTAACTGCAGCCTATACCCTCTACATACTCCTTATAACCCAACGAGGTCCAACTCCAACCTATATTACAACCACCCAAAATTCAAATACACGAGAACATCTCCTTATAACACTTCATATCCTACCCTCCCTCCTCCTCATCCTAAAACCAGAGCTAATCTCAGGAATTCCCACATGCAAGCATAGTTTTAAACCAAACATTAGACTGTGATCCTAAAAATAGAAGTTAAACTCTTCTTGCCTGCCGAGGGGAGGTTTAACCAACAAGAACTGCTAACTCTTGCATCTGAGCCTAAGACCTCAGCCCCCTTACTTTTAAAGGATAATAGCAATCCACTGGTCTTAGGAGCCATTCATCTTGGTGCAAGTCCAAGTAAAAGTAATGGACTTCCCATTAATCCTCAACACCTCTATATTCTTGACCCTGGCTACCCTCTCTATACCCATCCTACTCCCCCTCCTATCCAAAAACTACCTAAACTCTCCAACAACCATCATACACACTGTTAAAACTTCCTTCATAGTTAGTTTAATTCCCATAATCCTCTCCATCTACTTAAATATGGAAAATACCACTTTCTATTGAGAATGAAAATTTATTGCCAACTTCAAAATCCCTTTTAGCCTTAAAATAGACCAATACTCCTTAATGTTTTTTCCTATTGCACTATTCGTAACATGATCTATTCTTCAATTTACAACATGATATATAGCCTCAGAACCCCACACCACAAAATTCTCTCTTTACCTTCTAATCTTTCTCATTGCAATACTCATCTTAATCATCGCTAATAACATATTCCTCTTATTTATCGGCTGAGAGGGAGTCGGAATTATATCCTTCCTCCTGATTGGATGGTGACACGGTCGAGCAGAAGCCAACACCGCTGCACTTCAAGTCGTACTTTACAACCGTATTGGGGATATTGGACTAATCCTCTGCATAGCATGACTAGCATCCTCAATAAACACTTGAGAAATTCAACAGCAATCCTCCCCAACCCAAATATCCCTTCTCCCTCTCTTAGGGCTCATCCTAGCCGCCACAGGTAAATCCGCCCAATTTGGCCTGCATCCATGACTCCCAGCAGCTATAGAAGGACCAACCCCTGTATCTGCCCTACTCCATTCCAGCACAATAGTAGTTGCCGGAATCTTTCTACTTATTTGCACTCACCACATATTATGTAACAACCAAATTGCCCTAACTATGTGCCTTTGTATAGGTGCCCTATCCACCCTATTTGCCGCTACATGCGCTCTTACCCAAAACGACATCAAAGAAATTATTGCTTTCTCTACATCCAGCCAACTAGGACTAATAATAGTCACTATTGGCCTAAATCTACCTCAACTAGCCTTCCTACACATCTCTACGCATGCATTCTCTAAAGCCATACTCTTCCTTTGCTCTGGGTCTATCATTCACAGCCTTAACGGTGAACAAGACATTTGAAAAATAGGAGGATTACAGAAACTACTCCCTACAACTACCTCATGCCTGACAATCGGAAATTTAGCTCTCATAGGAACACCATTTTTAGCAGGGTTTTACTCAGAAGATCTCATTATCGAAAGTCTTAACACCTCCTATCTAAACACCTGAGCACTCCTCCTAACCCTCGTAGCTACAGCTTTTACTGCAACTTACAGCCTACGTATAGCCCTACTAGTACAAACTGACTACACCCGGATTCCCTCCATTACTCCCATCAATGAAAACAACCCAGCAGTCACAAACCCAATTACTCGTCTCGCTCTCGGAAGTATTATGGCTGGTCTATTAATTACCTCTTATATCTCCCCTACAAAAACCCCTCCTATAACCATACCACTGGTCACAAAAACCACTGCTATCATTATTACAACATTAGGCATCATTCTGGCATTAGAACTATCAAAACGCACACATACCTTCTCTGCCCCCAAACAAAATATCACTATAAACTTCTCCAGCACTCTAGGATATTTTAACCCCCTTATACACCGCCTCAGCTCTACTAAACTCCTAAACAATGGCCAGAACATTGCATCCCATTTAATCGACCTATCCTGATATAAAAAAATAGACCCAGAAGGACTAGCGACCCTTCAACTCAAAGTATCCAAAATCTCAACTACTCTACACTCCGGACTAATCAAAACCTATCTAGGATCCTTTGCTCTATCTATCTTAATTATAATCTAATTTACACAGAACTAAGAATTAATGGCCCCTAACTTACAAAAACATCACCCCCTTCTAAAACTGATCAACAATTCTTTAATTGACCTCCCAACACCACCAAACATTTCCGCCTGATGAAACTTTGGATCTCTTCTTGGCATCTGTCTAACAATCCAAATCACCACTGGCCTCCTACTAGCAATACATTATACAGCGGATATCACCCTGGCATTCACGTCCGTCGCCCATACATGCCGAAATGTTCAATTCGGCTGACTAATCCGAAACCTCCATGCAAACGGCGCCTCCTTCTTCTTCATATGCATTTACCTACACATTGGACGAGGATTCTACTATGGTTCCTACCTATATAAAGAAACCTGAAACACAGGAGTTATTCTCCTCTTAAGTCTAATAGCAACTGCCTTCGTAGGATATGTCCTCCCATGAGGCCAAATATCATTCTGAGGCGCTACAGTAATTACTAACCTATTCTCAGCAATTCCTTACATTGGCCAAACACTTGTAGAATGAGCTTGAGGAGGATTCTCAGTTGACAACCCTACACTTACCCAGTTCTTTGCCCTCCACTTCCTCCTCCCATTCTTAATTGCAGGTCTCACCCTCATCCACTTAACTTTCTTACACGAAACAGGCTCAAACAACCCCCTAGGTATTTATTCAGACTGCGCCAAAATCTCATTTCACCCCTATTTCTCAATAAAAGATATTCTAGGCCTTTTGTTCCTCCTCATTCCTCTAATAACGCTTGCCATATTCTCACCCAACCTCTTAGGAGATCCAGAAAATTTTACACCTTGCAAACCCATTAGTAACACCTCCCCACATTAAACCTGAGTGGTACTTCCTATTTGCATATGCCATCCTACGATCAATCCCCAACAAATTAGGAGGAGTCCTAGCCCTAGCCGCCTCCGTCTTAATTCTATTTCTAGCCCCATTCCTCCACATGTCAAAGCAACGAACTATAACCTTCCGACCTCTCTCCCAACTTCTATTCTGAATCCTAGTAACAAATCTTTTAATCCTTACATGAATCGGTAGCCAACCAGTCGAACATCCATTTATTATCATCGGACAACTCGCCTCAACTACCTACTTCACAATCATTCTCATCTTATTCCCCATTACTAGTCTCCTAGAAAATAAGATACTCAACCTCTAACCACTCTAATAGTTTATAAAAAACGTTGGTCTTGTAAACCAAAGACTGAAGGCCGCCCCCTTCTTAGAGTTTTCCAAAAAATATCCAAGCACCCCCCAACTTTCCAATCAACACGTACATCAAGGGGAGGGGCCCCCCCCCCCATACCCTACGGTATGTATTACTTTGCATAGCATCCTCCACCACATTAGACATAACATGCATGTAGGAAAATCTGACATACTATTATTGCAAAAACCATCCAAATTTCCATACTATCTCCCATACAATCCAAAACTTGTCATTCACAGATCTAGGCACATTCCCACACAAGGACATAACATGTCATGTTCTAGGAATAATCCCGCCAAACGAACTAAAACCTAAAACTGCTAATTTTCGCATAAAATCCTTCTCAATACGAGGAACGTCACAGAACCTAAAATCCATGGTCCATGGACCACTCACCACTTAACCTTGCTCTATGTACCAACCAAGAAGTGCTGGGTTATTTATTAGTCGTACTCCTCACGAGAAACCAGTAACCCGGCGTTAGTAATGTTTATCATGTCCAGCTTCAGGTGTATTCTTTCCCTTTCCACCAATAACCCACTCTCATAACTTGCTCTTTGTCACCTCTGGTTCCTCGGTCAGGGCCATAACTTGCTTAATTTTCCTAAACTTGCGCTCCGTTACTAATGGTTGGGGATGCTCGGCCAACCTGGACCTCGTGATCGTGGCATTTTCTCTCTTCTAAACTTTTGGTTTATTTTTTTGGGGTAGATCTCAATAAGCCCTTCAGAGTGCTCCGCCAGGGGGCTCCCATATATGGTTGACATGTACCCCTTATGGTCGGCGAGCGGTTTTCTCACTTTCGCGTGAAAATTAATGATATGGTTTCAAGTGTTATTCGGTCTCATACTGTTGCACTGATGCACTGTCACGTGCTGTTGGCTTGGTTTTTCCATTACGCCTCTCATCAAGTTGCAATTTAATTAATGCACGTCAGACATATTTTTTGTCGTCAATTTCACAAAAAATTACAAAAATTTTGTCATTTTTTGCAATGATCTAGGGACTTTCCCTCTATTCATCATTAATTTTTGTTTTTAAATTGTTTAACAAAAATTTCAAATTTTACAAACTTTCCATTCCCCTAATTTTCCAATTAAGACATTTGCATCATCAATTTGTTAAATTTTTTTAACACATTTTAATCTACCCCATCATTTCCTTTCATCATTCATTTCTTCAGTTGTTTGTTTACACTTTAATCTACCCCATCATTTCCTTTCATCATTCATTTCTTCAGTTGTTTGTTTACACTTTAATCTACCCCATCATTTCCTTTCATCATTCATTTCTTCAGTTGTTTGTTTACACTTTAATCTACCCCATCATTTCCTTTCATCATTCATTTCTTCAGTTGTTTGTTTACACTTTAATCTACCCCATCATTTCCTTTCATCATTCATTTCTTCAGTTGTTTGTTTACACTTTAATCTACCCCATCATTTCCTTTCATCATTCATTTCTTCAGTTGTTTGTTTACACTTTAATCTACCCCATCATTTCCTTTCACCCTCTTACCTCCCCAATTAATCGCCCCCACTACTCTAACTAATATTCCACCCACATACACCTTTAACAGTTGGTCCCAAACTTTTTTCCAACCCTTCAGAAAAAAAGGAATCAAACCTTTATCACCAACTCCCAAAGCTGGCATTTTCATTAAACTATTCTCTGAACCACACCTCCTTAAACCGCCCGAATTGCCCCACGAGACAACCCTCGTACAAGTTCTAGCACAACAAACAACGTCAGCAACAGACCCCAGCCCGCAATTAAAAATTGTCCCACCCCCCAAGAAGAAAACATAACCGCTCCCTCAAAATCCAACCGAATAGATAAAACACCCCCACTATCCACTGTGTTTATCCCTAACCACTCTAACTCAGATAGCCCTATAATAAACACCCCACCCCCCAACACTAAAACTAACCCAGTACCATACCCAACAACCTGCCAGTCCCCTCAGGTCTCAGGAAATGGATCTGCTGCCAATGAAACCGAATACACAAAAACCACTAACATCCCACCTAAATATACCAGAAATAACACTAGTGATACAAAAGACACCCCCAAACTCATTAACCATCCACACCCTACAATAGATGCCAACACTAACCCCACTACTGCATAGTATGGAGAAGGATTGGAAGCAACTGCTAGTCCTCCCAAAATAAAACTAACACTTAAAAATAGTATAAAGTACGTCATAACAATTCCTGCTTGGCCTCTATCCAAGACCTTTGGCCTGAAAAACCATCGTTGTAATTTCAACTACAAGAACATAAAACCTTAACAAACCCGCCCACAACACTACAATCCTGCCCCTTTCTACTCTTCTAACTTCTCAACAACACATTTTTGTTATCCACTAGAACTTCTTCTCCAACCACTAAACAAATCCTAAATCAATATCAACTATTACTACAACTAAAACAAGCCCCAATAATAATCACTATGCCTATAACAGCCTTAGTCCTTGTAGCTTACAATAAAGCATAACACTGAAGATGTTAAGACGGCTATTACACATACCCAAGGACAAAAAAGACTTAGTCCTAACCTTACAGTTAGTTCTTGCCAAATATATACATGCAAGTATCCGCATCCTAGTGAAAATGCCCTCAGTGCCTTAAAAAGACAGCAGGAGCAGGCATCAGGCACACCACTCCAATTGTAGCCCAAAACGCCTTGCCTAGCCACACCCCCACGGGTTTTCAGCAGTAATTAATATTAAGCAATAAGTGTAAACTTGACTTAGTTAAAGCAACTTACCAGGGTTGGTAAATCTTGTGCCAGCCACCGCGGTCACACAAGAAACCCAAATTAACTTTATACGGCGTAAAGAGTGGTTTTTCATTATCACTTCAACTAAGACTGAAATGTAACCAAGCTGTTATAAGCACAAGATGCATCCAATACTCCCATAGAAATGATCTTAGCTTCATGATCAACAAAACTCCACGAAAGCCAGGACACAAACTGGGATTAGATACCCCACTATGCCTGGCCCTAAATCCCGATGCTTTCACCACTTAAGCATCCGCCTGAGAACTACGAGTACAAACGCTTAAAACTCTAAGGACTTGGCAGTGCTCCAAACCCACCTAGAGGAACCTGTTCTATAACCGATAACCCACGATACACCCAACCATCCCTTGCCAAATCAGCCTATATACCGCCGTCGTCAGCCCACCCCTAAACTGAGGGTTTAACAGTGGGCACAACAGCAACATCCCACTAATAAGACAGGTCAAGGTATAGCTCATGAGATGGTAGAAATGGGCTACATTTTCTAGCATAGAATACCTCACGACAAGGAGTGTGAAATCACTCCTAAAAGGCGGATTTAGCAGTAAAGCAGGATAATAATGCCTCCTTTAAGCTGGCTCTGAAGCACGTACATACCGCCCATCACCCTCCTCACAAGCTATGATTAATTTTATTTATAATAAACCCCTAAGCTAGAGATGAGGCAAGTCGTAACAAGGTAAGTGTACCGGAAGGTGCACTTAGTCTACCAAGACGTAGCTATAACTAAAGCATTCAACTTACACCTGAAAGATATCTGTTCCATATCAGATCGCCTTGAAGCCTAACTCTAGCTCTTCTACCAGATTACATATAAACTAAGTTAATACTACCCATTAAATCAAAACATTCTCTCACTCAACCTAGTATAGGCGATAGAAAGGTAAACTCAAGACGCAATAGAGATCATGTACCGTAAGGGAAGAATGAAATAGTAATGACAAACCAAGCAATAAATAGCAAAGACCAACCCTTGTACCTTTTGCATCATGATTTAGCGAGAACTACCCAAGCAAAACGCCAATTTAAGCTTGCTTCCCCGAAACCCAAGCGAGCTACTTACGAGCAGCTATCTACTGAGCAAACCCGTCTCTGTTGCAAAAGAGTGGGAAGACTCGTTAGTAGCGGTGAAAAGCCAATCGAGCTGGGTGATAGCTGGTTGCCTATGAAATGAATCTTAGTTCTCTCTTAATTCACCTCCCAGGACTACACTCAACCCACATGAAGCGAATTAAGGGCTATTTAAAGGAGGTACAGCTCCTTTAAAAAAGAATACACTCTCCCCTAGCGGATAAATTTAATTACAGCTTAATTGTGGGCCTTCAAGCAGCCACCATTAAAGAATGCGTCAAAGCTCCTCACTAAAAAAATCTGAACTTCCTCATGACTTCCTCTTCCCCAATAGGCCAACTTATATTAAATAAGAGAATTTATGCTAAAATAAGTAACTAGGGATCCCCTCTATGGCGCAAGCTTACATTACAACATTATTAACAATCCACAGGATATTTTTTAACCTTAACAAGACCTTATACCCAAAACTCTGTTAACCCACCTATGGAGCGCCCCCAAAGACGATTAAAATCTGTAAAAGGAACTAGGCAAATCCAAGGCCCGACTGTTTACCAAAAACATAGCCTTTAGCAAACCAAGTATTAAAGGTGAAGCCTGCCCAGTGACAATTCGTTCAACGGCCGCGGTATCCTAACCGTGCAAAGGTAGCGCAATCAATTGTCCCATAAATCGGGACTTATATGAATGGCTTAACGAGGTCTTAGCTGTCTCCTACAGATAATCAGTGAAATTGATCTTCCCGTGCAAAAGCAGGAATAACCCCATAAGACAAGAAGACCCTGTGGAACTTTAAAATCTGCTACCACTCCCATAAACAATACTCACCCACAGGGCCTACTCCCCCGGGATTTTGCTGGTGTGCATTTTTTGGTTGGGGCGACCTTGGAGACAAACTTAACCTCCAAATATCAGACAATCCATCTTAACCAAGAACTACCCATCAACGTGCTAATAGTAACCAGACCCAATATAATTGATTAATGAACCTAGCTACCCCAGCTGGGGATAACAGAGCAATCTCCTTCAAGAGCCCACATCGACAAGGAGGTTTATGACCTCGATGTTGGATCAGGACATCCTAGTGGTGCAACTGCTACCAAGGGTTCGTTTGTTCAACGATTAACAGTCCTACGTGATCTGAGTTCAGACCGGAGTAATCCAGGTCGGTTTCTATCTATGTTACAACTCCTTCTAGTACGAAAGGATCGAAGAAGTAAGGCCTATGCCACAAGCACGCCTTCACACCCAGTAATGAACCCAACTAAATTACTAAGAGCTCCACCATAACCCCCTCCTAGAAAAGGACCGCTAGCGTGGCAGAGCTTGGCAAATGCAGAAGGCTTAAGCCCTTTATCCAGAGGTTCAAATCCTCTCCCTAGCTCCAACACAAACCACATGACAATTCACTTAACCCTCAGTAACTTTATTATATCAATATCCTATGCTCTCTCCATCCTCATCGCCGTAGCATTTCTTACCCTAGTTGAACGTAAGATTCTAAGTTATATGCAAACCCGAAAAGGGCCTAATATTGTAGGACCATTTGGCCTCTTACAACCTATAGCAGATGGAGTAAAGCTATTCATTAAAGAACCAATTCGTCCATCAACTTCATCCCCTTACTTATTTATATCTACTCCTATCTTAGCCCTTCTCCTAGCAATTACAATCTGAACACCACTTCCCCTACCCTTTCCCCTTACTGACCTAAACCTTGGCATACTCTTCCTTCTAGCTCTTTCTAGCTTGGCAGTCTACTCAATTCTATGATCAGGGTGAGCCTCTAACTCAAAATATGCCTTAATCAGCGCCCTCCGAGCAGTCGCACAAACTATCTCTTACGAAGTTACCCTAGCCATTATTCTCCTATCCGTAATTAGCCTTAGTGGTAACTACACCCTCAATACCCTAGCTACAACTCAAGAACCTCTCTACCTCATTTTCTCCTCCTGGCCCTTAGCAATAATATGATATATCTCCACTCTTGCCGAAACAAACCGAGCTCCATTTGACCTGACAGAAGGAGAATCTGAACTAGTCTCAGGGTTCAACGTAGAATATGCTGCAGGGTCATTCGCCTTGTTTTTTCTTGCCGAATATGCTAATATTATACTAATAAATGCACTCACAACCATTCTATTCCTAAACCCCAGCTCACTTAATCTCCCTCAAGAACTCATTCCCTCTACTTTAGCTACAAAAACCCTCCTCCTTTCCGCAGGATTCTTATGAATCCGCGCCTCTTACCCTCGATTCCGATATGATCAACTCATACATTTGCTTTGAAAAAACTTCTTACCCCTAACATTAGCCTTATGCCTATGGCATACCAGCCTTCCTATCTCCTATGCAGGCCTACCCCCCTACCTAAGACACTCAAGGAAATGTGCCTGAATCCAAAAGGGTTACTATGATAAAATAAACATAGAGGTATACCAATCCTCTCATTTCCTAATTTTAGAAAAGTAGGAATCGAACCTACACTAAAGGAATCAAAATCCTCTATACTCCCTCTATATTATTTTCTAGTAAGGTCAGCTAATTAAACTATCGGGCCCATACCCCAAAAATGATGGTTTAACTCTACCTTAAACCCCAAACCGTAAACCCTAAAACCTAAACTCTAACCCTTGCTAACCTTAACCCTAACCCTAACATCTCATAGCAGAGGGAGGGAGGGGCCTGATTCCTCATCAGATATATCAACAGTCAAAAGCCTGTAAGCTCAGCTCCTGCCTTTTCAGGGCTTCACACTGTCAGCACTGGAGGGAGGGAGGGGCCCGACTGCTCATCAGAGGTATCATGCAAGTCAAAAGCCTGAAAAGTCTCCTAGAATGCATAAATCATTAACCATTTCAGTCTCTGACAATTGGTCCACACAGTAACTGCAAGCTATGCCCAAAGCCTGTTCCCTAACCTTAGAAGAGAGACTGCAACCCTCGAGATGTTGGAGGCTCGAGGCGTGGTCCGTGACACTAATCATGGCTATAACTCATAACTTCTTGGAGTATGGGGACTTCCCTACTTCACCCCCGGCAGATCAAGGCCACCACTTCAACTGACAGACATGGAAGCATCGCTGGACCCCGTGGGCGGTGACTATATACATGTGTCCACTCTCAGCTTTTCTTTCTCTTACTCTCCCTTGCTCTTATCCTGCCTTTCTCTCCCCTATGCATTTTCTTTCCCCCCCCCAAAGGTTATCTCTGTGTCACATTGTGGTATGACAGCACCCAAACTGCTAGCATGCCTGTTGATACAGAATTGTTAAAATAAACCTTGCCAGTATATGTTTTCAGACACCGATTATTTAGTGTTGTTTCACTTTAATCCACCCCAAGGGAATTATTGATAAAAACCTGAGTTACCCCCTCTCCCCTTTTCCTGGGGCGGGTTGTAACACCAATCAGCACTGACTCCGCCCGGTAGGCGGAGCCAGTGACGCAGAACAATCAACACGGACTCCACCTCTTGACTCCACCCAGTGGGCGGGGCCAGTGCTCTATAGAAGCAGAGTACATATTGGATGGGCGGTGGGTATTCTGCCAGACACGCAACAGAACAGCAACAGCAAAAGCAGAGACCCAAGAGAAAAAGCAAAAGATTCTGACAGCGGTGGGCACTGAATCGGTAGCCCGAGAGGGGTTTATTGGGCACCACTGCGTTCCTGGAATGGGGTAAACCCGCGATAGTTAGATCGCGCATTGAGACAGATTCTGACTAACCCTAACCCTAACCCCAACCCTAACCCCTAACCCTTACCCTAACCCTAACCCTAACCCTAACCCTAAACCCTAACCCCAACCCTAACCCTAACCCTTACCCTAACCCTAACCCTAACCCTAGTAGTTTGCAGTCTCTTTTTTAAAGTTAGGGTTAGGGAACTGGTTTTGTGCATAGCTTGCAGTCTCTTTTTTAAGGTTAAGGTTAGGGAACAGGGTTTGCACATAGCTTGCATTCGCTTTTTTAGGATTAGGGTCAGGGAATCGGGTTTGCGCATAGCTTGCAGTCTCTTTTTTAAGGTTAGGTTCAGAGAAAAGGGTTTGCGTATAGCTTGCAGTCTCTTTTTTAAGGTTAGGGTTAGGTAACAGGGTTTGCGCATAGTTTGCAGTCTCTTTTTTAAGGTTAGGGTTAGGGAAGAGGGTTTGCGCATAACTTGCAGTCTCGTTTTTAGGGTTAGGGTTAGGGAAAAGGGTTTGCGCATAGCTTGCATTCTCACTTTTAAGGTTAGGGTTAGGGAAAAAGGTTTGCGCATAGCTTGCAGTCTCTTGGTTAGGGTTAGGGTTAGGGAACAGGGTTTGTGCATAGCTTCCAGTCTCTCTTTTAATGTTGGGCTTAGGGGACAGTGCTCTATAGAAGTAGAGTACATACTGGACGGCGGTGGGTATTCTGCCAGACACGCAACTGAACAGCAACAGCAAAAGCAGAGACCCAAGAGAAAAAGCAAAAGATTCTGACAGCGGTGGGCAATAAATCAGGCTTATAGCCTGAGAGGGGCTTATTGGGCACCGCTGCGTGTCCAGAATGGGCTAAAACCGCGATTGTTAGATCACGCACTGAGACAAATTCTTCCTAACCCTAACCCTTACCCATACCCCTAACCCTAACCCTAACCCTAACCCTAACTGTAACCCTGTCTTTTGCTAACCCTAAACCTAACCCTAACCCTAACCCTAACTTTTGTTAACACTAACCCTAAATTTCCTAACCCTAACCCTAACCCTTTCTAACCCTAACCCTAACTCAAAACCTAACCCTAACCCTAACACTAAACCCTAAACCAAAAGGAAACTTCCTTTGCTATGCCTACTGGGCGGAGTCAGTGCTGATTGGTGTTCCAACCCGCCCCAGGAAAAGGGGAGAGGGGGTAACTCAGATTTTTATTAATAATTCCCTTGGGGTGGATTAAAGTGAAACGACACTAAATAATCGGTGTCTGAAAACATATACTGGCAAGGTTTATTTTAACAATTCTGTATCAACAGGCATGCTAGCAGTTTGGGAGTTGGGCTATCAGTTGGGAGGCATGGCTGAAAACAGGAAACAACAGCCCTAATTCCCAGGAAAGGAAGCCTGGAAGCTTTGACTTTGTGGTGCAGTTGGTGGGCCACACTGGGCACTCCATGGGCAGGCAGCAAGAGTTTTCTGGATCTGGGAGTCAATCTGGGGGCCTCGGAGTGTTTGAGGGGAAGTTGGGAGTGTCCTGTGGGACCAGGATGGGATTTGAGGGCTCCTGGAGGGGCTGGGACGGGTGTATACTGCGGGCATCGT
This sequence comes from Manacus candei, assembly GCF_025592945.1. NCBI lineage: Eukaryota > Metazoa > Chordata > Aves > Passeriformes > Pipridae > Manacus > Manacus candei. The sequence goes on along the minus strand of NW_026138158.1, from coordinate 524,706 downwards.
CTAGTATTGATGGGGGTAATCAGTGAGCTGACTGTTTCATAATCATCCAAATTTTAACATACAATATGATTATTAGAATAAAAAGCAAAAGGGTAATATCAACAAAACAGTACCAGGGTGAAGCTCTTGGTTGAAGAGTGGTTTCTTCTTTTTCTCCAGTGATTTTAATTCTTTTTTGTCTGGGTTTTAATCCCATCTTTGGCATTTTGCTGCGAACATTTTGTCCCCATATATTGGAAATTGTATTAACTGTTGATGAGAACAAAGTGGAATCCCAAGGTATGTGATATATTGATAGGATTTCACTGGTTGGCTTTTAATTTGTCCAGGTTTATCACCATAATGCTTCTGCTCTTTAACCACTTGAATCAGAATGAATTGAGTTGTTTTCTGGGTCGGGTTCTCTTTTTGAGTCCAAGGTTTTTTAGTGGATTCAGTATCAGGCACAAAGGAAATTGAGGGAGGTAAAGAATAATCTTCCCTTTGTTCATTATCACAGGGATCACTCAGTCTATTTTCATTAATGTGAGGAAAGCTGGGAGACTCTAGAAACATCAGTTGAACTTCAAATTCTCCTTGTTTCTTTCTCTCCTGAGACTTAGAATCAGGGTTCTCTGTGGTTTCCCAAGTCTCAATGCCAGGGTAAGACACTGGTTTATGAAGTTGCCTGACCAAACCAGGAGCCTGTTTTTTTAGCAACAGTTTTCTCTCTGCACTCTGGCGCAACAAGACTTTGAAGGTGGTCAACCTCAGTTTGAAGCAGCTCATTTTTAGCAACAAGTTTATCCGATTTTTCTCCTGTTTCCCTCTCAAAGGCTAACGATGACTTCAGCACCACATTTTCTGATTTCAAAACAGTAGATTCAACATCAGAAATCCATTCATGACTTCCCTGTCAGCACTCCATCCAAATGTCTGTGCTCTCACTTTGACCTGAGAGAAACCTCAGGCAGGTGGAAAAGGGCAGATAAAGAAAAAACAGATGGGTCCAGCAGAAGTGATGCTGCTTCTGTCAAAAGCAGAGCAGAGACCGAAAGCACTTTAGGAAGTTGCTTACAGAAGCACTTGTGCATTCCAAGTTACAGCTCAGGAGTCTCAGTGACTTGTCCAACATGACAGTTTCTTTTCCATTTCTCAACCCCAGATTCCTCAGGAGTAGGAAACTGGAAACACTGACTGAGAAAAGCTCCATTCCTTCCTAATAACTGTGCTTTGCCCTTCCCATTTGACAGTGCTCTTGGAAATGTGCTGCTGTGATCTGGATCTGTGAGCAGCCCTGACCTCCCAGAGCACTCATCCAATGGCAGGAAGACCCCACCTGGCTCCTGCTGGGGTTCTTGCCACCATGACCCAGTATGGGTCAATGGAATGGGGAGCAGGGTGGTGGGACCAGTAAGGACCAGTTAAGGGGGTTGGGGGCACTTCAGCATCTCCATCAAGGTCAGACCAGTACAGAGCAGCATAGACCAGTATAGATCGGTATAGACCAGTATAAACCAGTATGGACCAGTATAGACCATTATGGGTCACTGGAATGGGGAATGGGGCAGTGGGAGCGATAAGGACCAGTTTAGGGGGTTGGGGGCGCTTCATCATCTCCGTCAAGGTCAGACCAGTACAGACCAGTATAAACCAGTATAGACCAGTATGGACTGGTATAGACCAGTATGGACCAGTATAAACCAGTACAGACTGCTACGGGTCATTGGAATGGGGAATGGGGCAGTGGGACCAGTAAGGACCACTTAAGGGGGTTGGGGGCACTTCAGCATCTCCATCAAGGTCAGACCAGTACAGACCAGTATAAACCAGGGTAGAGCAGTATAAACCAGTATAAACCAGTACGGGTCCCTGGAACGGGGAATGGGATGGTGGGACCAGTAAGGACCAGTTAAGGGGGTTGGGGGCACTTCAGCATCTCCATCAAGGTCAGGTCAGTATAAACCAGTCTAGACCCGTATAGACCAGTATGGGCCAGTATAAACCGGTATAAACCAGTATGGACCAGTACAGGTGACTGGAACGGGAAATGGGGCGGTGGGACCAGTAAGGACCAGTTAAGGGGGTTGGGGGCACTTCAGCATCTCCGTCAATGTCAGACCAGTACAGACCAGTATAGACCAGTATAGATTAGTATAAACGAGTATGGACCAGTATAGACCAATATAAACCAGTACGGGTCACTGGAACGCGGAATGGGGTGGTGGGACCAGTAAGGACCAGTTAAGGCAGAACTCAGCTGGGACTTAGTGGTTTGGGGGTGGGCGTGTCCCTTCTTTAGGTGGGCGTGGTCTCTCCCTGGTGGGCGTGTCCCATTCCAAGGTGACCATAGCCTCTGCAAGTGGGCGTGTCTTTTACATCCTCTCCCCCTCCCTGAACTGGGAGCTCAACTGGGACTTACTGGGTTTTGGGTGGGTGTGTCCCCTCCCAATGATGGACCCACTTTCAGCCCCTCCCCCCACCTTTAAGGGCCCCCCCAAAGCCCCTCCCCCCCCTTCCTGCACCTCCCCAACCCCTCAGGGTCCCTCCTGTCCCTCCCCCACCCTCAGGGTCCCTTCCTTCCCCTCCCCCCCAGTGAACCTGCTACCCCTCCCCCACTCTCAGGAGCCCTCCCTGCCTCTCCCCCACCTTCAGGGGCCCTCAGGACCCCTCCCCCAACCTCAGAGACTCTCCTGCCCCTCTCCCACCCTCGGGGAACTTCCTACCCTTCCCCCACCCTCAGGGACCCTCAGGGCCCCTCCTTCACTTTCGGGGTCCCTCCCTGCCGCTCCCCAACCCTCAGGACCCTCCTGCCCCTCCCCCCACCTCGGGGTCCCTCCTGCCCCTCCCCCACCCTCAGGGACGGTCCTGCCCTTCCCCCACGCTCAAGGACCATCCTGCTCCATCCCCACCCTCAGTGTTCCCTCCTTCCCCTCCCCCCCCCACTGGGGCCGTTACTGGTCCCTTACTGGTCTGTGCTGGGAAGGGAGAGGGGAGGGGCCGCCCCCTCGAGGCCCCTCCCCCCAGTGACGTCACCGAGTCCCAAAAATAGCCCCGGGGACCCAAACTGGAGGGGGGACCTGGAGCCGCTCCCAGTGTGACCAGTTCAAGTACTGGGAGGGACTGGGAGGGACTGGGAGGGGGCAGGGCTTCCCCCCCTCCCCCCCCTCCGTGTCCTTGGGGTGACCTTGGGGAGGGAGGGGGATGGGCCGCTCCCAGTGGCTCCCAGTAGCTCCCAGTAACCCCAGTAATGCCTCCGGTATCTCCAGCGACCCCCCCAGTAACCCCAGTGACCCCCCCAGTAGCTCCTAGTAGCTCCCAGTAACCCCAGTGTCTATCCCAGTAGCTCCCAGTAACTCCCAGTAATCCTAGTGTCCATCCCAGTAACTCCCAGTAACCCCAGTGTCCACCCCAGTAGCTCCCAGGAACTCCCAGTAAGCCCCCCAGTAGCTCCCAGTAACTCCCAGTAACCCCAGTGACCCCCCCAGTAGCTCCCAGTAACTCCAGTGTCCATCCCAGTAACCCCAGTGACACCCCCAGTAGCTCCCAGTAGCTCCCAGTAACTCCCAGTGTCCCCCCCTGTGCCTCCCAGTATGTCCCAGTTTAACCCAGTTCCCCCCCCCCCGTGGGCCCTGGGCCGGGTGGGGGAGGGGCGGGCTCACATTTCCATGGCAACATCCCTTTCCCTCTGGCCCAGTTTCTCCCAGTTCCTCCCAGTTTAACCCAGTTTTTCCACATTTTTCCACATTTTTCCACCTTTCCCCCCATTTTCCCCATTTTTCCCAGATTTTCCCCCATTTTTCCCCCATTTTCCCAGATTTTTCCCCATTTTGTCCAGATTTTCCCAGATTTTCCCCCCATTTTCCCAGATTTTTCCCCATTTTTTCCACATTTTTCCCACATTTTCACACATTTTCACACATTTTTCTCCAGATTTTCCCAGATTTTTTTTCCCATTTTTTCCACATTTTCCCCCATTTTTTCTCACATTTTTCCCAGATTTGCCCAGATTTCTTCCCCCATTTTCCTGGATTTTTCCCAGAATTTCCCATATTTTCCCCATTTTTCCAAAATTTTTTTGATCTTTCCCCATTTTTCCCCATTTCCTGGATTTTCTCCCATTTTTTCCACATTTTCCCAGATTTTTCCTCATTTTTCCCAGATTTTCCCCCTTTTTTCCCAGATTTTCCCAAGAATTTTTCCCATTTTTTTAAATCTTTCCCCATTTTTCCCCATTTTCTGGGATTTTTTTCCCATTTTTCTCCATTTCCCCCCATTTTCCCCAGAATTTCCAGCATTTCCCCCCCAGTTTGTCCCCATTTTCCCAGATTTCTCCCAGATTTTCCCAGATTTTTCCCTATTTTTTCCCCATTTTCCCGGATTTTTCCCAGATTTTTCCTCCACTTTTCCCAGAATTTCCCACATTTTCCCAGATTTTTCCCACATTTTTTCCCATTTTTCCCACATTTTCTCAGATTTTTCTCCAGATTTTCTTCCAGATTTTCCCACATTTTCCCACATTTTCCCCCATTTTTCTTGATTTTTCCCGATTTTCCCCATTTTTCCAGATTTTTTTCCCATTTTTCCCATTTTCACACATTTTTCCTCATTTTCCCCCATTTTCACGGATTTCTCCTCATTTCCCCCATTTTCCCACAGTTTTTCCCAATTTTTTCCCAGTTTCCCAGATTTTTCCCCATTTTCCCCAGATTTTTCCCCATTTCGCCCCCATTTTCTCAGATTTTTCCCCATTTTCCCACATTTTCCCAGATTTTTTCCCTATTTCCCCAGATTTTTCCTCATTTTTCCCATTTTTTCCCAGATTTTTTCCCAATTATTTTCCCCATTTTCCCAGATTTCCCCCCTTTTTTTTCCCACATTTCCCCAGATTTTTTCCCAATTTCCCCACATTTTCCATGATTTTTCCCACATTTTTTCCACATTTTCCCAGATTTTTCCTCATTTTCCCCCATTTTTCCCAGATTTTTCCCCATTTTTCTCAGATTTTTTCCCCAGATTTCCAGATTTTCCCAGAATATTCCCCATTTTCCCCCCATTTTTTCCCTATTTGCCCAGATTTTTCCCATTTTTTCCCCTTTCCCCCCCATTTTTTCCACATTTTTCCCAGATTTTCTCCCATTTTCCCCAGAATTTCCCAGGTTTTTTCCCAATTTTTCCCCATTTCCCCAGTTTTTTCCAAATTTTTTCCCCATTTTCCCAGATTTTTTCTCGATTTCCCCCCATTTTCCCAGATTTTCCCTTCATTTTTCCCACATTTTCCCAGATTTTCACACCTTTTTCCCCGTTTTCCCCCTTTTTTCCTCATTTTTCCAAATTTTCCCATATTTTTCCCCATTTTCCCCAGAATTTCCCACATTTTCCCCCATTTTTCCCTATTTCCCCAGATTTTTCTCACATTTTTCCTAGAATTTTCCGCAATTTCCCCATTTTCCCACATTTTCCCAGATTTTTCACCATTTTCCTGATTTTCCCCCCATTTTTCCCACATTTTCACACATTTTTCTCCAGATTTCCCCCACATTTTTCCCCCATTTCCCCACATTTTCTTGGATTTTTGGGTCCCCAGTTTTCCAAATTTCCCGAATTTCCCCAGTGGGAAAAAATGGGGGGAAAAAAACAGGAATTTTGGGGAAAATGGGGAAAAATTGGGGAAAAAAGTGGGAAATTTGGTGAACACAAATGAAAAATTGGGGAAAAATGGGGGGAAAATTGAGAAAAAAGTGGGAAATTTGGGGAAAATTGATAAAAATGGGGAAAAATGGGGGGAAATTTAGGAAAACTGGGGGAAAATCCGGGAAAATGTGGAAAAACGGGGGAAATTTTGAGGAAAAAGTCATAAATTTGGGGAAATGGGGGATTTTGAGGGGAAATGGAGGGAAAACTGGGAAAAAAGTAAGAAATTTGGGGAAAACGGGTGAAAAATCAGGAAAAATGGGGGATAATTGGGAAAAATTAGGGGAAATTTAGGAAAAAATTGGGAAAAAATGGCGGAATTTGGGGAAAATGGGGAAATTTGGGAAAAATGGGGTGAATTGAGAAAAAAATGGGGGAATTTGGGTAAAATTGGATGAAAAATTGGGAAAGTTGGGAAAAATGGGGGGAAATTTGGGGAAAATGGGAAAAAATGGGGGAAATTTGGGAACAATGGAAGGAATTTGGAAAAAAAATGAGGAAAAATTGAGAAAAATGGGGAAATTTGGGAAAAATGGGGGAAATGGGGGGAAAATTGGGGAAAGAGTGGGAAATTTGGGAGAAATGGATGAAAAACTGGGAAAAATGAGGGGAAATTTGGGAAAAACTTGGGTGTCCCCACCAGGTTCGGCCGCGCCATGGTCCCGATAGCCCCCGGATCAGGTGAGACCCCTACCCCACACCCCTCCCCCTCCCCCTCCCCGAGGTCACTGCCCTGACTCCCCGAGTCCAGGCTGTGACCCCTCCCCCACCCCGTGGCCCCTCCCACACATTATGGCCCCTTCCCCATTCTGTGGCCCCTACCCCATTCTGTAGCCCCTACCCCACTCTGTGACCCCTCTCCCACTTCATGGCCCCTCCCCCACTCTGTGACCCCTCCCCCACCGACAGCTTCTCCCTGCAGAGAGAACTGCCAACACACTATTTCACTTCTCACTTTAACAAAGCTCTTTTCTCCTTCAAGCCCCTCAGAGGCGCCAAGGCCACATAGGAGGCCACACACAAACAGTACTCCTCTTCCCACTTGACTACACCTTCTCCCTCACTGTTCTACAGGGAACACCAGGAATCTGTTCGCAGAGGCCTCTCGTTTCCCATCAGTAGCTCAGCACAAGGAGCTAAAGGAGCTCAAGCCTTAGGCCACAAGAGCTGACAGCGAGGAAACTTTGGGAGCAAACTAATGCTGCTAACACGGACCCAGCTGAATCCAGCACACAATCACAGAATCCAAGAGTCCTTCAGCTTGGAAAAGACCTCCAAGCTCACTGAGTCTTGTACAGCCCCTCCCGACCGCCTGCAGGGACTGGATGATGCTTTGCACGAGCACCAAAAGGAATGTTGTGAAAGCCATGGCCTGCAGGAGGACACAGAGAAGGGCTTGGTTGGGGCTGGGAAGGAGGGAGCTGGCGCTGGGGGAGCGGGGATGGAGCCTCGGGGATGTGGCGCAGCAAGGACAGGGACCCAGGCAGCTGGCAGGCGGCAAGGCCTCACCCCCTGCCCCAGCAGCAGCACCGGGCCCTGCCCAAGGCGCTCCTGCCAGGGGCTGGGCCCTGCAGGCAGGGGCAGAACCCACTCCCTGGGGCGACCTTGCTGCCCTGGCCCTCGTCCGGCCCAGCCTCTCCCTGTGTGCGTGCTCCCCACAGCACAGGCTGCACTGGGCAGCATCCCCTGATGGGCCCTGCAGAGCTGCCCCACGCGGACACTTCCCTTTTATGTCACAGGTGCCACAGCCTGTCCCAACCAGCCCTGCCCATTGTCCCCACCCCGGCTCAGTGACTCACAGTGGCCCCTGGCAACCAAAGAACCAAAGCCCCACACCCCCAGAGTGCAGCCCTACCCATGTGCAAGGGGCCCCCAAAGGGTTCCCTGCACAAAGCAGCCCCTCCAAACCCTTGTCAGATAGAAAACTGGGGGACGTGACCCTTGGATGCTTTTAGTACAGAGATACAAGCTTTTCTTGAATAATGGAGGGGGTCACTTTTTAATTATTAATATTTACAGTTATCCATTTGGGGACAGGATGTCCTACAGGCTAATGTGGTGTCACATTTGGAGTGAAAAGTACTTTTCAAAGAAACCCAGGGTGCATGGGTGATGCAGAGGAAGCTGCCAAGTCACCCAATGTGAAGCTCAACAGTGCTTTGCAACAGCACTGCCCTTTCACACACATCTTTGGCAAAGACAAAGATGTCAGGGTTTAGTTTCTAAATCAGTAACACTTGACAAGACCTCTTTATGAACTGACAACAAGAGAACTTAGGAGCAGCTTAGGGTTGGCAAGTGTAGGAGCCAAGAAGAGAAGGGCTGATGGGTATGTCATGAACACTGACAACTGGATGGTCGCGGAAGTTTCGACGTTCTATTGGGTGACTCACTGGCACAAGGACAGGGGCCCAGCAGAATTTGGCAATGCCGTCATTCCAGCAGAGCCGTTCTAGGCTGCGACCCACGAGGGAGCCCCAAAACCTGTTCCTGGCTTGGGGGGGAAGGACAGCGGGCACGGCCGGGAACGGGGGTGCAGAGGGTGTTCAAGTGCCCAGGAAAGGGGCAAAAAACTTTCCCCTCTCCCTCCCAGTGCCCTCTCAGCCCATCCCAGTGTCTCCCCTCTCTCCCAGTGCCCCCTCAGCCCATCCCGGTCTCTCCCCTGCTCTCCCAGTGCCCCCGTCCATCGAGGTCCCAGCCCGACCCTGCCCCCTGCTCTGCTCCGCCCCGGGTTTCTCCCCTGCAGGGGCAGCTGAGGTGGCTCCAGGGCGGGCGGGAGCTTTCGGGGCAGGGGGTGGCTCCTGACATGCTGCTGGAACCGCCCCTGCCTGGGCGGGCCCGTCAGCCTGGGGCACCTCCTCACCCGAGCCTGGGGGACAGGCCGGCAACTGGGAGGGGCTTTGGGAAGAATGGGGAGGCTGAGAAGGGGTTGGAGGTCGTGGGGGTAAGTGGGAAGGGGTTTGGGGGACTTTGGGGGTTTGGGAGGGAGGTTGGCGAGATTGGGGCAGCTGTGAGAGGTTTTGGGGAATCGTCGGGGATGTGAGAAGGAACTGGGAGAGAGTTTGGGGGCATACTCAAGGGGAAGGGGGCAACTAGGAGAAGGTTTGAAAGGTCCTGGGAGGGCTGGAGGTAACTGGGAGGGGTTTGGGGGCATCTTGTGGGTTTTTGTGGGTCTGGGAGGCAGTCTGGGGGCCTCGGAGGGTTTAAGGGGAAGTTGAGAGTGTCCTGTGGGACCGGGATGGGATTTGAGGGTTCCTGGAGGGGCTGGGAGGGCTTTATGCCTTTATACTGCGGGCATTGTCTAGTATTGATGGGGGTAATCCGTGAGTTGACTGTTTCATAATCATCCAAATTTTAACAAGACTTTTAAGGTGGTCAACCTCAGTTTGAAGCAGCACATTTTTAGCCACAAATTTATCCGATTTTTCTCCTGTTTCCCTCTCAAAGGCTAACGATGACTTCAACACCATATTTTCTGATTTCAAAACAGTAGACTCAACATCAGAAATCCATTCATGACTTCCCTGTCAGCACTCCATCCGAATGTCTGTGCACTCACTGTGGCCTAAGAGAAACCTGCCTGTTTGCAGCGCACTGACTGGGCAACTTTTCTTTTTGCAGGTGGAAAAGGGCAGATAAAGAAAAAACAGATGGGTCCAGCAGAAGGGATGCTGCTTCTGTCAAAAGCAGAACAGAGGCCGAAAGCACTTTAGGAAGTTGCTTGCAGAAGCACTTGTGCATTCCAAGTTACAGCTCAGGAGTCTCAGTGACTTGTCCAACATGGGAGCTCCTTTTCCATTTCTCAACCCCCAGATTTCTCAGGAGTAGGAAACTGAAAACACTGACTGAGAAAAGCTCCATTCCTTCCTAATAATTGTGCTTTGTCCTTCCCATTTGACAGTGCTCTTGCAAATGTGCTGGTGTGATCTGGATCTGGGAGCAGCCCTGACCTCCCACAGCCCTGACCACACACACCTCATCCAACGGCAGGAAGAACCTGCCTGGCTCCTGCTGGGGTTCTCACCACCCACCGACAGCTTCTCCCTGCAGAGGGGTGGGCAACTACCCAGGCAGGATGAGACCTGACCCCAGCAGGCAGCAAAGTCCCTGCCCTGGCACAAAGAACCCTGGAGCACAGGGACCCTGCTCTGCAGGACAGCCCCGGGCATCCCTGGCTGCACCCCCACCTTCCCACCCTGCAGCCATCCCTGGGAGAAGGAGCCCACCTGCACTGTCCCTCTGACGGTGCTGCAGGGAAGGCCTGCCCTGGAGAACATCCTCCTCCGGCGCAACAGAGAAACTGGGAGAGTCCTGACAGATGTGCAAGGCTGTCGGATGGGGTAGCTTTAGGAGATTCCTCCAGGAACACAAGCGACATTGTCCTGCACCTGTAGACTCACTCTGCAGAGGAGTGTGAAGTTGTGTCCCCAAGTTGTGTCTCAGCTGAACACCTGCCATCTTTCTGCTGCCTTTAACCTCCCTTTGCCTTTCTTCTCTTCTCTCGTGCCTACAGGCAGTGCCCTCGGCCCTGCTGGGCTGTGCAGAGGAGCTGCTCCTGGGCAGAGCTGTCTCTCTGCAGTGCTGCCCGCTTGCCAGGATTTCCCTGTGTGCCAGGAGCCCGGCCCAGCTGAGCAGCACAGCAAGAGCCAAAGGCAGCCCTTTCTCTGCCCCTCTGGGTTCCCCGCAGGTGTCCCTGGGGCTCCAGGGGAACCTGCTGTGGAACAGACTGAAGGAAACAATGATGTTCCCTCTTCTCACCTCTTCAGTGACACTTCTTTCCAGCAGTGACACTTCTTTCCAGCAGTGACATTTCTCCTCTTAGAAAATTACCAGGGTACCATGATCACCTTTTCTCGTTTCATCATTACACAGGACACCAGGAGGGTGACAGCAAAGGATCTGGTAACTCCCTGGCACAGCGGGGGTTTTCCTGGAGTCACACAGAGAAATGTGTCAGGGCTCTGAGAGGTGTCCAACCCTGAGCTGGACTGATGCACACACGGGGGTGTTCAGAGACACGAGTCCTTCCCTGGCACACACACAGGCAGTTCATTGCAGCAGGGGCAGTGTCTCCCTGGGCTCCTGCTACCACTCCCAGAGCCTGGAGCCACCTCAGCCCTGTAATGCTCCCACCCTGCCCACTCCTACACTTCAGATGAACAGTGGGGTTTTCTAGTCACTGGAACTGCCCAGACCAGCCCCTCCCTGGTCCCCCCATCTCCCTGCCCCGCCCCAGCCCAGCAGAGCAGCACAGTCGTTTCTGGTCCTGCAGCAAGAAAGGGAGGCAATAGAGGACAGGGACAGTGACTGCATGTCTGGACTGCTCAGGAGATCATCAGCTCAGGCGGCAGCTCCTGCAGCCCCAGGGCCAGACCCGCTTCCCAGTGGCCCAGGCAGCTGCTGCCACGTGGGCACAAGCTCTGCTGCCCAGGAGGGTCCTGTAGTGAAGGGCTTTGCAGATGGCCACGTAGAGGTCATAGGACATGATGGTGAGAAGGGCAAGCTCCGCTGTGATCAAGAAGAAAAGCAAAAAACACCTGTGCAGCTCATCCTGAGTAGGACATGCCCCTGGTGTTCCAGAGGGAATTGGCCATGGCTTTGGGGAGAGTGGTGCAGATGCAACCCGGGTGTGTGAGGGAGAGGTGGAGCAGGAAGAAGTCCCTGGGGGGTGTGCAGGTGGTGGTGGCAGGCTACGGCGCTGAGGATGAGGCCGTTGCCCAGGAGGGCAGCCAGGGAGATGCCCAGGAAGAAGCAGAAGTGCAAGAGCTGCAGCCAGGAGGAGGAAGTGGGGGATGGAGCTGCTGTTGGACATGAGCTTCCTCGGGGCATCAGGAAATGTCCAAGGAGGAAAAGGCAGTGAAAACTTTGGGACAGGTTTCCTAGATCAAACCCATGAATTCCTCTGAGCATCTACCCTCATCCCAAGTATCTGCAGTCACACATATATAGAGTCTGGACTGTAGAAGACAGGCTTAGCATGACTTTAAGATGATTTCTTCTCAATTTTTTGATTTATTTTTCTACTGCCAGGTCTGAGAAGGGCATCGTGGAACCAAAGGAACCCTGAGACATTTCAGAATCCCACATGTGTTGGGTCTGTCTGAGCTGGAGTTCATTTTCTCACTGCAGGCGTCACAGTGCTGTGCTTTGCATTGGGAGCTACAAATGGGTTAATCACACCAGTGCTTTGGCAACTGCTGAGCAGGGCTGGTGCAGCATCTGCATTGTCGACTTCGTCCCCTGAATCGGGGGCAAGATCATGGGAGGTGATACAGACAGGTCAGTTGAGCCAAATGGACCAAAGGGACATTGCAAAGGGATATGGCGTCAGCTCAGCTACAAGAGCTCAGGAAAGGAACAGGAAAGGGGGAAAATCCATTTTTTACAATACATGCCTTCTGAGCGGCTTCTCTGTGTGGTGAAGCCCTGCTTCCCATGAAGTGGCCAGGTATCGCTGCTGACAGGAAGTAGAGAGAAAATCTTTTTATTTTCCTCTTCACTTATGCATGCGCAAACTTTGGTTTTGCTTTAGTAAAGTGCCTGATCTCAAGGTAGAAATAATTTTCCATCTTCTTCTGTCTCTTCTGTCTGGCTGGGAAGGGCAGCAATAGAGCAGCTTGGTGGGCACCTGGCATCCAGGTAAGGTCAACCCACTGCAACATTGCAGGGTCTCATGGAACCAAAGGACTGCTGGGAGACTGGGGGAACTCACGGAATCAAGTGGCCGTCGTGGCACTGCCCTGCATCATAGAAGCAAATGTTCCCTGGGAAACTACAGAAACCAGGGACTTAAGGGACATCATTGGGATGTGCGGGACCTCATGGAATTAAACAAACCGTGGGATATCTTTGGAACTTCATAGAATCAAAGGGATAAAAGAAAAGAATTAAACCCCATGACCAGAAACCATTGGATGGAACATTTCTTTAATATGCCAGCTGGGGATTCATGGGGGTACTCTGCCATGCATGAATCAAAGAATCAGTATAAATTTCGGAGTATAAATACAGTGATACTTGAAAGACCCTCCCCTTCACAAGCAGTCCAAAATTCTCTTCTGATTTTAGGGTCAAATAGCCTCTTGGATTTTATTCGTGGAGCAAGACTGCCATCTAGCGTCCATTTCTTCTGGGAGGGGCAGTCATTTTCACAGAGTGGTCTTCTCCCTTAGCAGGCCTCATAGCATCTCTGATTGATCTCTCCGACCCCTAACCCCTTAACTAAATGCTTTAGGACCAGCTAAGACGTGTCTTAGAACTTCCCATTTGCTTAAACAATGTATAATTGACTTTCTTCTTAACAGAACAATCTCTTATTAAACAAGTTTTCTGAGGCCTGTAAGCTAATTTCTTGAAGATGGGCATATGATACACTCTCTATTAGTTTCCATGTATCATCTACATTCTCTCTCCTACAACTAATTGTAGTCTTAAAAGAAAAGAAAAGACTGCTACCATGCCAAGAAAGCAAACCCCTTTGTTGATTAGGATTTTTCTCTAAGAAAAACTTGTGATTTACAAAGCCATTAAGGATGGAGATCCTCTCTCATTTCAGTGCCATTGTGACAATATGGGGCCTCATGTAACACATGGAACACAGACCACTGCACATTCCCAAGCAATCAAGGGGCCATTGTAACACTCCAGGGCCTCATGGAAGACGGAGACCCCGCAGAGAGACCTCAAATCAGAGGTTTGGGCAATCCTCAACAAGAGGAAGTTCAACAAGGGGAAGTGCCAGATTCTGTCCCTGTGATGGGGCGACCCCGAATGTCCGGACAGACTGGGAAGGATATTCTGCATAGAAGCGCTGGAAAATGGCCTCTGGGGTCCTGGTGGATGGCCAGTTGGCCAAGAGTCAGTGGTGCTCTGGCGGGGGCTCCCTGCTCGGTCACAGGAGGGTTTTCAGACACACGAGTCCTTCGCTTGCACACAGACACAGACAGTTCATGGCAGCAGGGGCAGTATCTCCTGGGGTTCCTGCTGCCACGCCAGGAGTCTGGATGCACCTAAGCCCTTGTGGGGTGCCACCTGCTATGCCACTATCTGAGATGCCCCACCGCCTGAGAGATGGAAACGCGGAGCTCTGTCCAAGAGAAGCACATCCCAGAGCTGCACGCATGGGCTTTGCCAGGATTTAGAACCGTAAATGCTATGTGACACCGAGACACTCTTTGTCCCACATAACTTCAAGGTCTCCCCAGGAGGTTGATGGCAATTGTTCTTGCTCAGGGTCATCTCCCCACACCAACAGCAGGTGTGCGCTCAAGACTTGTCTGTGCAATGCAAACAAATACACCCTGTCTAGTTCTTCCGGTCTCTCCAAGGAAGGCAAAAGAATCTCTGTGTGCCGGGTGAGAAGCCAGTGCTGGAAGTTGTGGTTCTATTGTGAGTGCCAAGAGGGGATGGCAGGTCTGTGATGAATGCCCTGAGGAGATGACCTGGGTTTTCCAGTGCACATGGTAATAGATCACACCCTGCTTTGGTGGTCATTTATGTCCTACGGAGGTGACAGAGATGGGAAAGAGAATGAAATTTTTGAATGTGCCTCTGAGTGCCCCTCAACCTGCTGCAAATGTGCAGATTCCAGTACATCCAGTTCAGGTGTGAGAGGCTGTTCCCTGGTCCTCTGAGCAAGAAGAGCTGGACGAGGGACACAGCAGAACTCGCTTACTGAGACTGCATCTCCATGAATCCCAAAGCAAGTGCGAGGGGTTATGCCACGTCCGAGTTTTCTCAGGGGAAGGTGTTTCTCTCATGCACTGCCTCCCCGTGGCACTGGTGCCACAGCCCCCGACAAAACCACAAGTTGTTTTTGTCCCTAGCAAAAGTGCTCCTACTGCTAGCCGGGATGTTCCTCGGGAAAGGCCAAGAGATGTTGAGTCCGGAGGGTACTGAGCCCGGAGGGATGTTCTGCCTCTCGTTCCCCTCGACCATTCTCACAAGCGCTTGCCCTGGAGGACAATTCAGGAGTCTCCACGTGCCAAAAGAGAGATGTGAGGGAAGAGACGATGGCGGTGTAAGAAGCACATGGCCTGTCAATCTGAAGATCCTCGATACCAAACACCACCCCTGCCACCCAGTCCGGCCGCGCCGGTTCTACGGTGCAGAGCACGGACCGCCGCCGCGCTGCCGCCCCTGTCGCCTGGTCTCCGCCTCCAACCAGCACCCGAGGAGATCCCGAGAAGCGCCGGCGCCTGTCCCAGCCCCGGGGCGGATTTGTCGGAGGAGGACAGGGGAGGAAGGAGAGGAAGGCAGAGGAGGCGGAGAGGAGGCGGCCAGCCAAGAGCAGAGAGTCGGGGCTGACTGGGGCAGCGAGGCACCGGGAAGTGGATCGGCGGCTGCGACTCTGTCGGAGAGCGGGACTGTGGCGCTGGCCGCCGTTTTGATCTGTGCGCAGGGCTGGCGGTCGGAGACCGTAGGGGCCGGGGCAGCCCTCTGGGGTGGACGTGCATATTCCTCGAGACTTACCTCCTCTCTGGTGGGTTCTTCACAAAGCTCTTCTCCCGAACTATCTTCCCAGCCCTCCCTCCCTCTGGTCCATAAAGTATTCCCTGGGAACACTCATCGCTTTTTTCTTTGTCGAGCCGTTATTCTTTCCTTGCTTTACTCTCTGTCCTTCTGTGAATTCGTGCAGTCCGTCCTTCCCCTTTCCTACTTTTCTTCCTCTCTTCGCTTGGCTTAATCCCGCAGCTTTCCATTCTTCAGTGACTTCACCAATCCACTTCTCTTTTCCGCTCACCTCTCTCCAGCAAATATTAATGGACATTTCAACTACTACACACCTTTTATATCCTCTTAAAATTCTTCTCCGTATTGGTTTGACTGCTGCTGTGCCCTTTGTTTTGGGAAAAAACATCCAGTGCAAAAACACTTCCGACGGCTTTTCTTCATCTCCCTGCCAGTGTCTGCAGGTAGAGCCCAGGTGCAGCAGGACCCATTGGTAGAGACCAGCGAGAGCAGTGAAATCACCAAGTGTTCACACGCCAACATACGAAACGGTGAATTTATCCATTCCTACCGGCAGCTCCCGGGTCACAGCCCCGAGTTCCTCGGTGCTAAACGGTCCAGAGAGCTGCTAAATGGTCCAGAGAACTGCGGGCCCCAACGGGGGGGCTGTGGGTGACGGGTGATGGTCTTTCCACCGTCCTCTGGCTCTCCGGGCACCGTCATGGAGACGAGTTGGGTATTAGCGCTTCTATTAAAACAGGGTTTTCAGCCATACAAAGAGAACAGGTTTGAGTACCTGGGTGCCAAGTGACGTAAAAAGAACAGCGCAGCGCAAGAGGAAGGTGTTTCTCCCATGCACTGCCTCCCCGTGGCACTGGTGACACAGCCCCAGACAAAACCACAAGTTGTTTTTGTCCCTAGCAAAAGTGCTCCTACTGCTAGCCGGGATATTCCACGGGAAAGGCCAGGAGAGGTTGAGTCCGGAGGGTACTGACCCCTGAGGGATGTTCTGCCTCTCGTTCCCCCGACCATTCTCGCAAGCCCAGCCCGGCCCCGCCGGTTCTACGGTGCAGAGCACGGACTGCCGCCGCGCTGCCACCGCTGTCGCCTGTTCTCCGCCTCCAGTCAGCACCCGAGGAGAGCCCGAGAGGCGCCGGCACCTGTCCCAGCCCCGGGTCGGATTTGTCGGAGGAGGACAGGGGAGGAGGGAGAGGAAGGCAGAGGAGGCGGAGAGGAGGCGGCCCACCCGGAGCAGAGAGTCGGGGCTGGCGGGGGCAGCGAGGCACCGGGAAGCGGATCGGCGGCTGCGGCGCTGTCGGGGAGAGGGGCTGGCGGCGCTTGTCGCGGTTTTGATCTGTGCTCAGGGCTGGTGGTCCGAGACCGTATCCATTCCTACCGGCAGCTCCCGGGTCTCAGCCCCGAGATCCTCGTACGCGCTGCTAAATTGTCCAGAGAACTGCGGACGCCAACGGGGTGGGTGTTGGTGACGGGAGACCCCATAATGGGAGCGCGGCTCTGTATTCCTGGGTCCTGGTGGACACGGACTCATTGACACTGTCGTCTTCAGAGATTTCAGGGCATTCTCTTAGAAACAAAACTCGGTTAATTGGTTCTACGGCAGAGCAAATTAGCACCCTTATGAAAACATGGCTTTTTATTCCTTCACAGAGCGCAGGCTTGCGACAGAATGCCTGAGTGCAAAGTGATTTATACCGCACAGGGCAGTGCAAATCTGGGCATCCTGCAGTCAGCTACCATGTGTGTCCCTAGCTTCTCTTGAGGCTACTCTGATTACTCTGGTCCACTGGTTACTCTGATCCACTCCAGGCAGGAGCCGCGATCCTCTGGTTCATGAAGATCTTTCTCTTTGGATAGGAGGAGGGGTTCTTGCCTTACCTGGAGTGTGGAAAAGACAGAGTAAGGGTCCGCAAGATTTGGAGTGTCACTCGTCAAGGATCTGAACACTACATCTCGGACGTGTTCTGAAGAAGCTGTGAAGGCAGACAGTGCGAAGGAGCGAGGTGCAACCAAGCCAGACCAAGCGTTAGAGGTGGTGAGAGAGGAAAGCAAAGCAGTAAGAAAGGAGAGACCTCCAGCCATGTGGCCCTGGCCTCAGGAAGGATGGTTGCAGGACCATCCTTCATTAGCCTCTCAGTAAAAATGCAGAATTCTCAGCTTCCTCTAAATGTGTTATCTCTCCTCTGATACTTAAGATGGTAGAAAATTTTCAGGAGCACACAGGCATAAGGAGGGTGAACTCGATAATGCTCTTCCACCTGGGAAGCATGTGAAAGCCTCTGTTTCCTGTGGTGTGATGGGTGCCTGGGATCCCTCTGGACTTGGTTTAGGGAAGGGGTTGGGTGTAAGGGTCTCCATCTGCCAAACCCCCAGACCTTCAACTGCCCTGGGTGGGCCAGGGCTCTCCTAGCCCCACCACTCGCAAGCAACACTCTGGCAGTTGCCCCATGTGCTCCCTGCATGTGCGTCAGGGTCTTCACCCTGTTCCCTGCTCATCCCTCAGTACATTCCCTAGGGCATATGCTCTCCTTGCCATCGCTGGAGCTTGGATATCCAGCAGCCCTGCTGGAGCTACGTTCCTGTCAGACTTTGCGTTTTCGCAGAAGAGAAAGGCAAATCTAGAGACAATGGGCTGCTGCCCAGCAGGGCTCATCTCCCTTTCCCGGGGAGCTGGGAGAGAGGCATTATTCCCACGTAGATGAAGAAGGACGAGGAAACGCCACAGAAGCGGAGGAGACACGTGTTCCCCGAGGAAGCTGCAAGCAGCCCAGAGAGCTGAGGACAGCACAGGAAGATGTGAAAGGTACAGAAGGGTAGAAGCCCGGAGCTCCCAAAAGCACATCAGTGGGTGTGCAGTAGAGCAGGCGATTGCAACTTGGGAGGGGAGGACTGCACTGCGAGCTGACCGGGAACAATCTCTGCCCATAAGTGAGACCCCAGAGCCAGGCAATGCTCAGAATGCCATCGGCTGGGGGAACCAGACGGGCTGTTGCTTGGGGAGGGAGAAACCCAAAGAAAGCATTTGAGGTACTGAAAGTACAGTTCATTTCTCGGCCCTCCTGCTTCCTTTGCTCCCCCTCTAAGAGATTCGTTTCTGGCAGCTCTCTTCTCTCGGCACAGGGTGGAGATTTCTGACACTCTCGGCAAACAGGCAGGTTCGTCTCAGCATGAATTTTGGCTACCTCGTCGTCACTTTCTGCCTGGTACACCTCCTCTCTATATCCCAGCTTTTCATAAATGCATTCTTTTTCCTCCCAGGAAATAGTCAACTGCCTTTTCAGGTCCCGTGGGGGATTACAACTGAAGAGAGAAACATCGCTGCAGATCATGTACTTGCTGTCCTTCATGTATTCACTCCAGGCGATCTTACTTCTCTAAAGAAATAAAGAGGGAAAAAGAGAAAGCTCAGGCCTCCTTCTCTCTCTCGGTTCGCCACTTCAACTTCGCTATCCCTCTCCGTCTGTCCTCTCCTCCACATGCTGCCAACAAAAGATATCTCGGCTCTCTCTGCAGTCACTCATTTCACCTTTTCTAAAGAAAATCAGGAGATCATTCCAAAGTTGGTCCAGGTCTATCAAACTCTCATCTCACTAACTTTATTAATGCAACCCTTTCAACCTGCAGGCTGCCTCTGGCACGACTTCCAGTTTTCCCCAGGTGGCAACATATTCAAATCTCTCTGTTTACAGTGGGCCATGGCTTACGGGGGCTGCGATACACCGGGAGACCGATCGACGTCTGTGGGGAGCGGAGCTGTCAGCAGGAGCATTTCTGCTGGAGACAAATAGGGCCTTAGTTTTAGACTTGGGCTGTGGCACCAGTTCTACGCCGAAGCAGTGCATGGGTGAAGCACCTGCCCATGAGAAATCACGGCATGGCATCTCCCACCCGCTTTGAACCAATGGAGATACAGTCTCCGTGATGAGATCCCAGTTTTGTCACTTCTCCTGCTCAGAAGACTAGGGAACACCTGAAATATGTATGCTTGTCCTGAAAACAGAGAGCTCTAACTATTTGGGCAGCCTGGAGAAAACTGGAGGTCGTGCCAGAGGCAGCCTGGAAGCAGAATCTGACGCATTATTAAGTTTAGTGAGATGAGGATTTGATAGGCCAGGGGTAAATTCAGTGTTCTAGCACTGGTGCCTCTTGCGTTGCGCTTTTTACGTAACTTGGCACCCAGGTACTCAAGCCTGTTCTCTTTGTATGGTTGAAAACCCTGTTTTAATAGAAGCGCTAATACCCAACTCGTCTCCATGACGGTGCCCGGAGAGCCAGAGGACGGTGGAAAGACCATCACCCGTCACCCACAGCCGCCCCCTTGGCGCCCGTAGCTCTCTGGACCATTTAGCAGCTCTCTGGACCATTTAGCACCGAGGAACTCGGGGTTGTGACCCGGGAGCTGCCGGTAGGAATGGATAAATTCACCGTTTCGTATGTTGGCATTTGAGAACTTGGTGATTTCACTGCTCTCACTGGTCTCTACCAATGGGTCCTGCTGCACCTGGGCTCTACCTGCAGACACTGGCAGGGAGATGAAGAAAAGCCGTCGGAAGTGTTTTTGCACTGGATGTTTTTTCCCAAAACAAAGGGCACAGCAGCAGTCAAACCAATACGGAGAAGAATTTTAAGAGGATATAAAGGTGTGTAGTAGTTGAAATGTCCATTAATATTTGCTGGAGAGAGGTGAGCGGAAAAGAGAAGTTGATTGGTGAAGTCACTGAAGAATGGAAAGCTGCGGGATTAAGCCAAGCGAAGAGAGGAAAAAAAGTAGGAAAGGGGAAGGACGGACTGCACGAATTCACTGAAGGACAGAGAGAAAAGCAAGGAAAGAATAACGGCTCGACAAAGAAAAAAGCGATGAGTGTTCCCAGGGAATACTTTATGGACCAGAGGGAGGGAGGGCTGGGAAGATAGTTCGGGAGAATAGCTTTGTGAAGAACCTACCAGAGAGGAGGGCAGCCTCGAGGAATATGCACGTCCACCCCAGGGGGTTCCCCCGGCCCCTACGGTCTCCGGTCACCAGCCCTGCGCAGAGATCAAAACCGCGGCCAGTGCCACCAACCACCTCTCCGACAGCGCCGCAGCCGCCGATCCACTTCCCGGCGCCCCGCTGCCCCCGCCAGCCCTGACTCTCTGCTACTGGCGGGTCGCCTCCTCTCCGCCTCCTCTGCTTCCTCTCCCTCCTCCATTGTCCTCCTCCGACAAATCCGCCCCGGGGCTGGGACAGGAGCCGGCACCTCTCGGGCGGTCCGTGCTCTGCACCGTAGAATCGGCGGGACCGGGCTGGGTGGCAGGGGTAGTGTTTGGATCTTCAGATTGACAGGCCATGTGCTTCTTACACCGCCATCGTCTCTTCCCTCACATCTCTCTTTTGGCACGTGGAGACTCCTGAATTGTCCTCCAGGGCAACCGCATGCGAAAATGGTCGAGGGGCACGAGAGGCAGAACATCCCTCCGGGCTCAGTACCCTCCGGGCTCAACCTCTCCTGGCCTTTCCCGTGGAACATGCCGGCTAACAGTAGGAGCACTTTTGCTAGGGACAAAGACAACTAGTGGTTTTGTCTGGGGCTGTGGCACCAGTACCACGTGGAGGCAGTGCATGGGAGAAACACCTTCCCCTGAGAAAACTCGGACGTGGCATAACCCCTCGCACTTGCATTGGGATTAATGGAGATGCAGTCTCAGTAAGCGAGTTCTGCTGTGTCCCTCGTCCAGCTCTTCTTGCTCAGAGGACCAGGGAACAGCCTCTCACACCTGAACTGGATGTACTGGAATCTGCACATTTGCAGTAGGTTGAGGGGCACTCAGAGGCACATTCAAAAATTTCATTCTCTTTCCCATCTCTGTCACCTCCGTAGGACATCAATGACCACCAAAGCAGGGTGTGATCTATTGCCATGTGCACTGGAAAACCCAGGTCATCTCCTCAGGGCATTCATCACAGACCTGCCATCCGCTCTTGGTACTCACAATAGAACCACAACTTCCAGCACTGGCTTCTCACCCGGCACACAGAGATTCTTTTAGCTTTCTTGGAGAGACCGGAAGAACTAGACAGGGTGTATCTGTTTGCATTGCACAGACAAGTCTTGAGCGCACACCTGTTGTTGGTGTGGGGAGATGACCCTGAGCAAGAACAATTGCCATCAACCTCCTGGGGAGACCTTGAAGTTATGTGGGACAAAGAGTGTCTCGGTGTCACATAGCATTTACGGTTCTAAATCCTGGCAAAGCCCATGCGTGCAGCTCTGGGATGTGCTTCTCTTGGACAGAGCTCCGCGTTTCCATCTCTCAGGCGGTGGGGCATCTTAGATAGTGGTAGAGCAAGTGGCACCCCACAAGGGCTTAGGTGCATCCAGGCTCCTGGCGTGGCAGCAGGAACCCCAGGAGATACTGCCCCTGCTGCCATGAACTGTCTGTGTCTGTGTGCAAGCGAAGGACTCGTGTGTCTGAAAACCCTCCTGTGACCGAGCAGGGAGCCCCCGCCAGAGCACCACTGACTCTTGGCCAACTGGCCATCCACCAGGACCCCAGAGGCCATTTTCCAGCGCTGCTATGCAGAATATCCTTCCCAGTCTGGTCGGACATTCGGGGTTGCCCCATCACAGGGACAGAATCTGGCACTTCCCCTTGTTGAACTTCCTCTGGTTGAGGATTGCCCAAACCTCTGATTTGAGGTCTCTCTGCGGGGCCTCCGTCTTCCATGAGGCCCTGGAGTGTTACAATGGCCCCTTGATTGCTTGGGAATGTGCAGTGGTCTGTGTTCCATGTGTTACATGAGGTCCCATATTGTCACAATGGCACTGAAATGAGAGAGGATCTCCATCCTTAATGGCTTCGTAAATCACAAGTTTTTCTTAGAGAAAAATCCTAATCAACAAAGGGGTTTGCTTTCTTGGCATGGTAGCAGTATTTTCTTTTCTTTTAAGACTACAATTAGTTGTAGGAGAGAGAATGTAGATGATACATGGAAACTAATAGAGAGTGTATCATATGCCCATCTTCAAGAAATTAGCTTACAGGCCTCAGAAAACTTGTTTAATAAGAGATTGTTCTGTTAAGAAGAAAGTCTTACATTGTTTAAGCAAATGGGAAGTTCTAAGACACGTCTTAGCTGGTCCTAAAGCATTTAGTTAAGGGGTTAGGGGTCGGAGAGATCAATCAGAGATGCTACGAGGCCTGCTAAGGGAGAAGACCACTCTGTGAAAATGACTGCCCCTCCCAGAAGAAATGGACGCTAGATGGCAGTCTTGCTCCACGAACAAAATCCAAGAGGCTATTTGACCCTAAAATCAGAAGAGAATTTTGGACTGCTTGTGAAGGGGAGGGTCTTTCAAGTATCACTGTATTTATACTCCGAAATTTATACTGATTCTTTGATTCATGCATGGCAGAGTACCCCCATGAATCCCCAACTGGCATATTAAAGAAATGTTCCATCCAATGGTTTCTGGTCATGGGGTTTAATTCTTTTCTTTTATCCCTTGGATTCCATGAAGTTCCAAAGATATCCCACGGTTTGTTTAATTCCATGAGGTCCCGCACATCCCAATGATGTCCCTTAAGTCCCTGGTTTCTGTAGTTTCCCAGGGAACATTTGCTTCTATGATGCAGGGCAGTGCCACGACGGCCACTTGATTCCGTGAGTTCCCCCAGTCTCCCAGCAGTCCTTTGGTTCCATGAGAGCCTGCAATGTTGCAGTGGGTTGACCTTACCTGGATGCCAGGTGCCCACCAAGCTGCTCTATTGCTGCCCTTCCCAGCCAGACAGAAGAGACAGAAGAAGATGGAAAATTATTTCTACCTTGAGATCAGGCACTTGACTAAAGCAAAAGCCAAAGTTTGCGCATGCATAAGTGAAGAGGAAAATAAAAAGATTTTCTCTCTACTTCCTGTCAGCAGCGATACCTGGCCACTTCATGGGAAGCAGGGCTTCACCACACAGAGAAGCCGCTCAGAAGGCATGTATTGTAAAAAAATGGATTTTCCCCCTTTCCTGTTCCTTTCCTGAGCTCTTGTAGCTGAGCTGACGCCATATATTCTGCAGTGTCCCTTTGGTCCATTTGGCTCAACTGACCTGTCTGTATCGCCTCCCATGATCTTGCCCCCGATTCAGGGGGCGAAGCTGACAATGCAGATGCTGCACCAGCCCTGCTCAGCAGTTGCCAAAGCAATGGTGTGATTAACCCCTTTGTAGCTCCCAATGCAAAGCACAGCACTGTGACACCTGCAGTGAGAAAATGAACTCCAGCTCAGACAGACCCAACACATGTGGGATTCTGAAATGTCTCAGGGTTCCTTTGGTTCCACGATGCCCTTCTCAGACCTGGCAGTAGAAAAATAAATCAAAAAATTGAGAAGAAATCATCTTAAAGTCATGCTAAGCTGTCTTCGACAGTCCAGAATCTATATATGTGTGACTGCAGATACTTGGGATGTGGGTAGATGCTCAGAGGAATTCATGGGTTTGATCTAGGAAGCCTGTCCCAAAGTTTTCACTGCCTTTTCCTCCTTGGACATTTCCTGATGCCCGGAGGAAGCTCATGTCCAACAGCAGCTCCATCCCCCACTTCCTCCTCCTGGCTGCAGCTCTTGCACTTCTGCTTCTTCCTGGGCATCTCCCTGGCTGCCCTCCTGGGCAACGGCCTCATCCTCAGCGCCGTAGCCTGCCACCACCACCTGCACACCCCCCAGGGACTTCTTCCTGCTCCACCTCTCCCTCACACACCCGGGCTGCATCTGCACCACTCTCCCCAAAGCCATGGCCAATTCCCTCTGGAACACCAGGGGCATGTCCTACTCAGGATGAGCTGCACAGGTGTTTTTTGCTTTTCTTCTTGATCACAGCGGAGCTTGCCCTTCTCACCATCATGTCCTATGACCGCTACGTGGCCATCTGCAAAGCCCTTCACTACAGGACCCTCCTGGGCAGCAGAGCTTGTGCCCACGTGGCAGCAGCTGCCTGGGCCACTGGGAAGCGGGTCTGGCAGTGGGGCTGCAGGAGCTGCCACCTGAGCTGATGATCTCCTGAGCAGTCCAGACATGCAGTCACTGTCCCTGTCCTCTATTGCCTCCCTTTCTTGCTGCAGGACCAGAAACGACTGTGTTGCTTTGCTGGGCTGGGGCGGGGCAGGGAGATGGGAGGACCAGGGAGGGGCTGGTCTGGGCAGTTCCAGTGACTAGAAAACCCCAATGTTCATCTGAAGTATAGGAGTGGGCAGGGTGGGAGCATTACAGGGCTGAGGTGGCTCCAGGCTCTGGGAGTGGTAGCAGGAGCCCAGGGAGACACTGCCCCTGCTGCAATGAACTGCCTGTGTGTGTGCCAGGGAAGGACTCGTGTCTCTGAACACCCCCGTGTGTGCATCAGTCCAGCTCAGGGTTGGACACCTCTCAGAGCCCTGACACATTTCTCTGTGTGACTCCAGGAAAACCCCCGCTGTGCCAGGGAGTTACCAGATCCTTTGCTGTCACCCTCCTGGTGTCCTGTGTAATGATGAAACGAGAAAAGGTGATCATGGTACCCTGGTAATTTTCTAAGAGGAGAAATGTCACTGCTGGAAAGAAGTGTCACTGCTGGAAAGAAGTGTCACTGAAGAGGTGAGAAGAGGGAACATCATTGTTTCCTTCAGTCTGTTCCACAGCAGGTTCCCCTGGAGCCCCAGGGACACCTGCGGGGAACCCAGAGGGGCAGAGAAAGGGCTGCCTTTGGCTCTTGCTGTGCTGCTCAGCTGGGCCGGGCTCCTGGCACACAGGGAAATCCTGGCAAGCGGGCAGCACTGCAGAGAGACAGCTCTGCCCAGGAGCAGCTCCTCTGCACAGCCCAGCAGGGCCGAGGGCACTGCCTGTAGGCACGAGAGAAGAGAAGAAAGGCAAAGGGAGGTTAAAGGCAGCAGAAAGATGGCAGGTGTTCAGCTGAGACACAACTTGGGGACACAACTTCACACTCCTCTGCAGAGTGAGTCTACAGGTGCAGGGCAATGTCGCTTGTGTTCCTGGAGGAATCTCCTAAAGCTACCACATCCCACAGCCTTGCACATCTGTCAGGACTCTCCCAGTTTCTCTGTTGCGCCGGAGGAGGATGTTCTCCAGGGCAGGCCTTCCCTGCAGCACCGTCAGAGGGACAGCGCAGGTGGGCTCCTTCTCCCAGGGATGGTTGCGGGGTGGGAAGGTGGGGGTGCAGCCAGGGATGCCCGGGGCTGTCCTGCAGAGCAGGGTCCCTGTGCTCCGGGGTTCTTTGTGCCAGGGCAGGGACTTTGCTGCCTGCTGGGGTCAGGTCTCATCCTGCCTGGGTAGTTGCCCACCCCTCTGCAGGGAGAAGCTGTCGGTGGGTGGTGAGAACCCCAGCAGGAGCCAGGCAGGTTCTTCCTGCCGTTGGATGAGGTGTGTGTGGTCAGGGCTGTGGGAGGTCAGGGCTGCTCCCAGATCCAGATCACACCAGCACATTTCCAAGAGCACTGTCAAATGGGAAGGACAAAGCACAATTATTAGGAAGGAATGGAGCTTTTCTCAGTCAGTGTTTTCAGCACTCCTGAGGAATCTGGGGGTTGAGAAATGGAAAAGGAGCTCCCATGTTGGACAAGTCACTGAGACTCCTGAGTTGTAATTGGAATGAACAAGTGCTTCTGTAAGCAACTTCCTAAAGTGCTTTCGGCCTCTGCTCTGCTTTTGACAGAAGCAGCATCACTTCTACTGGACCCATCTGTTTTTTCTTTATCTGCCCTTTTCCACCTGCAAAAAGAAAAGTTGCCCAGTCAGTGCGTTGCAAACAGGCAGGTTTCTCTCAGGCCACAGTGAGTGCACAGACATTCGGATGGAGTGGTGACAGGGAAGTCATGAATGGATTTCTGATGTTGAGTCTACTGTTTTGAAATCAGAAAATGTGGTGTTGAAGTCATCGTTAGCCTTTGAGAGGGAAACAGGAGAAAAATCGGATAAATTTGTTGCTAAAAATGAGCTGCTTCAAACTGAGGTTGACCACCTTCAAAGTCTTGTTAAAATTTGGATGATTATGAAACAGTCAACTCACGGATTACCCCCATCAATACTAGACAATGCCCGCAGTATAAAGGCATAAAGCCCTCCCAGCCCCTCCAGGAACCCTCAAATCCCATCCCGGTCCCACAGGACACTCCCAACTTCCCCTTAAACCCTCCGAGGCCCCCAGACTGCCTCCCAGACCCACAAAAACCCACAAGATGCCCCCAAACCCCTCCCAGTTACCTCCAGCCCTCCCAGGACCTTTCAAACCCTCTCCTAGTTGCCCCCTTCCCCTTGAGTATGCCCCCAAACTCTCTCCCAGTTCCTTCCCACATCCCCGACGATTCCCCAAAACCCCTCACAGCTGCCCCAATCTCCCCAACCTCCCTCCCAAACCCCCAAACTCCCCCAAACCCCTTCCCACTTACCCCCACGACCTCCAACCCCTTCTCAGCCTCCCCATTCCTTCCCAAAGCCCCTCCCAGTTGCCGGCCCGTCCCCCAGGCTCGGGTGAGGAGGTGCCCCAGGCTGACGGGCCCGCCCAGGCAGGGGCGGTTCCAGCAGCATGTCAGGAGCCACCCCCTGCCCCGAAAGCTCCTGCCCGCCCTGGAGCCACCTCAGCTGCCCCTGCAGGGGAGAAATCCAGGCCGGAGCAGAGCAGGGGGCAGGGCCGGGCTGGGACCTCGATGGACGGGGGCACTGGGAGAGCAGGGGAGAGACCGGGATGGGCTGAGGGGGGCACTGGGAGAGCAGGGGAGAGACCGGGATGGGCTGAGGGGGCACTGGGAGAGACACTGGGATGGGCTGAGGGGCACTGGGAGAGAGAGGGGAAAGTTTTTTGCCGTTTCCTGGGCACTGGAACACCCTCTGCACCCCCGTTCCCGGCCGTGCCGACTCTTGTTCCCCCCCACGCCATGAACAGGTTTTGGGGCTCCCTCGTGGGTCGCAGCCTAGAATGGCTCTGCTGGAATGACGTCATTGCCGAATTCTGCTGGGCCCCTGTCCTTGTGCCTGTGAGTCACCCAATAGAATGTCTAAACTTCCGCGACCATCCAGTTGTCAGTGTTCATGACATACCCATCAGCCCTTCTCTTCTTGGCTCCTACACTTGCCAACCCTAAGCTGCTCCTAAGTTCTCTTGCTGTCAGTTCATAAAGAGGTCTTGTCAAGTGTTACTGATTCCGAAACTAAACCCTGACATCTTTGTCTTTGCCAAAGATGTGTGTGAAAGGGCAGTGCTGTTGCAAAGCACTGTTGAGCTTCACATTGGGTGACTTGGCAGCTTCCTCTGCAACACCCATGCACCCTGGGTTTCTTTGAAAAGTACTTTTCACTCCAAATGTGACACCACATTAGCCTGTAGGACATCCTGTCCCCAAATGGATAACTGTAAATATTAATAATTAAAAAGTGACCCCCTCCATTATTCAAGAAAAGCTTGTATCTCTGTACTAAAAGCATCCAAGGGTCACGTCCCCCAGTTTTCTATCTGACAAGGGTTTGGAGGGGCTGCTTTGTGCAGGGAACCCTTTGGGGGCCCCTTGCACATGGGTAGGGCTGCACTCTGGGGGTGTGGGGCTTTGGTTCTTTGGTTGCCAGGGGCCACTGTGAGTCACTGAGCCGGGGTGGGGACAACGGGCAGGGCTGGCTGGGACAGGCTGTGGCACCTGTGACATAAAAGGGAAGTGTCCCCGTGGGGCAGCTCTGCAGGGCCCATCAGGGGATGCTGCCCAGTGAAGCCTGTGCTGTGGGGAGCACGCACAAAGGGAGAGGCTGGGCCGGACGAGGGCCGGGGCAGCAAGGCCGCCCCAGGGAGTGGGTTCTGCCCCTGCCTGCAGGGCCCAGCCCCTGGCAGGAGCGCCTTGGGCAGGGCCCGGTGCTGCTGCTGGGGCAGGGGGTGAGGCCTTGCCGCCTGCCAGCTGCCTGGGCCCCTGTCCTTGCTGCGCCACATCCCCGAGCCTCCATCCCCGCTCCCCCAGCGCCAGCTCCCTCCTTCCCAGCCCCAACCAAGCCCTTCTCTGTGTCCTCCTGCAGGCCATGGCTTTCACAGTGTTCCTTTTGGTGCTTGTGCAAAGCATCATCCAGTCCCTGCAGGCGGTCGGGAGGGGCTGCACAAGACTCAGTGAGCTTGGAGGTCTTTTCCAAGCTGAAGGACTCTTGGATTCTGTGATTGTGTGCTGGATTCAGCTGGGTCCGTGTTAGCAGCATTAGTTTGCTCCCAAAGTTTCCTCGCTGTCAGCTCTTGTGGCCTAAGGCTTGAGCTCCTTTAGCTCCTTGTGCTGAGCTACTGATGGGAAACGAGAGGCCTCTGCGAGCAGATTCCTGGTGTTCCCTGTAGAACAGTGAGGGAGAAGGTGTAGTCAAGTGGGAAGAGGAGTACTGTTTGTGTGTGGCCTCCTATGTGGCCTTGGCGCCTCTGAGGGGCTTGAAGGAGAAAAGAGCTTTGTTAAAGTGAGAAGTGAAATAGTGTGTTGTCTGTTCTCTCTGCAGGGAGAAGCTGTCGGTGGGGGAGGGGTCACAGAGTGGGGGAGAGGCCGTAAAGTGGGGGAGGGGCCACAGAGTGGGAGAGGGGTCACAGAATGGGGGAGGGGTCACAGAGTGGGGGAGGAGCCACAGAGTGGGGGAGGGGCCATAAAGTGGGGGAAGGGTCTGAGAGTGGGGGAGGGGCCATAAAGTGGATGAGGGGCCATAGAGTGGGGGAGGGGTCAGAGAGTGGGGGAGGGGCCATGAAGTGGGAGAGGGGTCACAGAATGGGGGAGGGGTCACAGAGTGGGGGAGGAGCCACAGAGTGGGGGAGGGGCCATAAAGTGGGGGAAGGTTCTGAGAGTGGGGGAGGGGCCATAAAGTGGATGAGGGGCCATAGAGTGGGGGAGGGGTCAGAGAGTGGGGGAGGGGCCATGAAGTGGGAGAGGGGTCACAGAGTGGGGGAGGGGCTACAGAATGGGGTAGGGGCCACAGAATGGGGAAGGGGCCATAAAGTGTGGGAGGGGCCACGGGGTGGGGGAGGGGTCACAGCCTGGATTCGGGGGGTCAGGGCAGTGACCTCGGGGAGGGGGAGGGGTCAGGGCGTGGGGTAGGGGTCTCACCTGATCCTGGGGCTATCGGGGCCATGGCGGGGCCAAACCTGGTGGGGACACCCAAGTTTTTCCCAAATTTCCCCTCATTTTTCCCAGTTTTTCATCCATTTCTCCCAAATTTCCCACTCTTTCCCCAATTTTCCCCCCATTTCCCCCATTTTTCCCAAATTTCCCCATTTTTCTCAATTTTTCCCCATTTTTTTTCCAAATTCCTTCCATTGTTCCCAAATTTCCCCCATTTTTTCCCATTTTCCCCAAATTTCCCCCCATTTTTCCCAACTTTCCCCAATTTTTCATCCAATTTTACCCAAATTCCCCCATTTTTTTCTCAATTCACCCCATTTTTCCCAAATTTCCCCATTTTCCCCAAATTCCGCCATTTTTTCCCAATTTTTTCCTAAATTTCCCCTAATTTTTCCCAATTATCCCCCATTTTTCCTGATTTTTCACCCGTTTTCCCCAAATTTCTTACTTTTTTTCCCAGTTTTCCCTCCATTTCCCCTCAAAATCCCCCATTTCCCCAAATTTCTGACTTTTGCCCCAAAATTTCCCCCGTTTTCCACATTTTCCCAGATTTTCCTCCAGTTTTCCTAAATTTCCCCCCCTTTTTCCCCATTTTTATCAATTTTCCCCAAATTTCCCACTTTTTTCTCAAATTTTCCCCCATTTTTTCCCAATTTTTCATTCGTGTTCACCAAATTTCCCACTTTTTTCCCCAATTTTCCCCCATTTTCCCCAAAATTCCTCGGGTTTTCCCCCCATTTTTTCCCACTGGGGAAATTCGGGAAATTTGGAAAACTGGGGACCCAAAAATCCAAGAAAATGTGGGGAAATGGGGGAAAAATGTGGGGAAATCTGGAGAAAAATCTGTGAAAATGTGGAAAAATGGGGGGAAAATTAGGAAAATGGTGAAAAATCTGGGAAAAATGTGAGAAAAATCCGGGGAAATGGGGAAAAATGGGGGAAAATGTGGGAAATTCTGGGGAAAATGGAGAAAAATCTGTGAAAATATGGAAAAATGAGGAAAAAAAGGGGGAAAATGGGGAAAAATGTGTGAAAATAGGGGAAAATGTGGGAAAAATGGGGGGAAAATCTGGGAAAATGGGGGGAAATCGAGAAAAAATCCGGGAAAATGGGGAAAAAATTGGGAAAAAACTGGGAAAATGGGGAAAAATTGGGAAAAAACCTGGGAAATTCTGGGGAAAATGGGAGAAAATCTGGGAAAAATATGGAAAAAATGGGGGGGAAAGGGGAAAAAATGGGAAAAATCTGGGCAAATAGGGAAAAAATGGGGGGAAAATGGGGAATATTCTGGGAAAATCTGGAAATCTGGGGAAAAAAATCTGAGAAAAATGGGGAAAAATGAGGAAAAATCTGGGAAAATGTGGAAAAATGTGGGAAAAATCATGGAAAATGGGGGGAAATTGGGAAAAAAATCCGGGGAAATGTGGGAAAAAAAGGGGGGAAATCTGGGAAAATGGGGAAAATAATTGGGAAAAAATCTGGGAAAAAATGGGAAAAATGAGGAAAAATCTGGGGAAATAGGGAGAAAATCTGGGAAAATGTGGGAAAAAATTTGGGAAAATGTGGGAAAATGGGGAAAAATCGGAGAAAATGGGGGCGAAATGGGGAAAAATCTGGGGAAAATGGGGAAAAATCTGGGAAAATGTGAAAAAATTGGGAAAAACTGTGGGAAAATGGGGGAAATGAGGAGAAATCCGTGAAAATGGGGGAAAATGAGGAAAAATGTGTGAAAATGGGAAAAAAAATCCGGAAAAATGGGGAAAATCGGGAAAAATCAAGAAAAATGGGGGAAAATGTGGGAAAATGTTGGAAAATCTGGAAGAAAATCTGGAGAAAAATCTGAGAAAATGTGGGAAAAATGGGAAAAAATGTGGGAAAAATCTGGGAAAATGTGGGAAATTCTGGGAAAAGTGGAGGAAAAATCTGGGAAAAATCCGGGAAAACGGGGAAAAAATAGGGAAAAACCTGGGAAAATCTGGGAGAAATCTGGGAAAATGGGGACAAACTGGGGGGGAAATGCTGGAAATTCTGGGGAAAATGGGGGGAAATAGAGAAAAATGGGAAAAAATCCCAGAAAATGGGGAAAAATGGGGAAAGATTTAAAAAAATGGGAAAAAATCTTGGGAAAATCTGGGAAAAATGAGGAAAAATCTGGGAAAATGTGGAAAAAATGGGAGAAAATACAGGAAATGGGGAAAAATGGGGAAAGATCAAAAAAATTTTGGAAAAATGGGGAAAATATGGGAAATTCTGGGAAAAATCCAGGAAAATGGGGGAAAAATCTGGGCAAATCTGGGAAAAATGTGAGAAAAAATGGGGGAAAATGTGGAAAAAATGGGAAAAAAAATCTGGTAAAATCTGGAGAAAAATGTGTGAAAATCTGGGAAAATGTGGGAAAAATGTGGAAAAAATGGGGAAAAATCTGGGAAAATGGGGGGAAAATCTGGGAAAATCTGGGAAAATGGGGGAAAAATGGGAAAAAATCTGGGAAAATGTAGGAAAATTGGGAAAAATGTGGAAAATGGGGGGGAAATGGGGAAAAATTCAGGAAAATGTGGAAAAATGGGGGAAAATCTGAGAAAAATGGGGAAAATGGGGGGAAATGTGGAAAAATGGGGAAAAATGGGGAAAAACTGGGTTAAACTGGGAGGAACTGGGAGAAACTGGGCCAGAGGGAAAGGGATGTTGCCATGGAAATGTGAGCCCGCCCCTCCCCCACCCGGCCCAGGGCCCACGGGGGGGGGGAACTGGGTTAAACTGGGACATACTGGGAGGCACAGGGGGGGACACTGGGAGTTACTGGGAGCTACTGGGAGCTACTGGGGGGGTCACTGGGGTTACTGGGATGGACACTGGAGTTACTGGGAGCTACTGGGGGGGTCACTGGGGTTACTGGGAGTTACTGGGAGCTACTGGGGGGCTTACTGGGAGTTCCTGGGAGCTACTGGGGTGGACACTGGGGTTACTGGGAGTTACTGGGATGGACACTAGGATTACTGGGAGTTACTGGGAGCTACTGGGATAGACACTGGGGTTACTGGGAGCTACTAGGAGCTACTGGGGGGGTCACTGGGGTTACTGGGGGGGTTGCTGGAGATACCGGAGGCATTACTGGGGTAACTGGGAGCTACTGGGAGCCAATGGGAGCGGCCCATCCCCCTCCCTCCCCAAGGTCACCCCAAGGACTCAGAGGGGGGGAGGGGGGGAAGCCCTGCCCCCTCCCAGTCCCTCCCAGTCCCTCCCAGTTCCCTCCCAGTCCCTCCCAGTATCTGAACTGGTCACACTGGGAGCGGCTCCAGGTCCCCCCTGCAGTTTGGGCCCCCGGGGCTATTTTTGGGATCCGGTGACGTCACTAGGGGGGAGGGGCCTCGAGGGGGCGGCCCCTCCCCTCTCCCTTCCCAGTACAGACCAGTAAGGGACCAGTAACGGCCCCAGTGGGGGGGGGAGGGGAAGGAGGGAACACTGAGGGTGGGGATGGAGCAGGATGGTCCTTGAGCGTGGGGGAAGGGCAGGAGGTTCCCTGAGGGTGGGGGAGGGGCAGGAGGGATCCCGAAGTGGGGGGAGGGGCAGGAGGGTCCTGAGAGTGGGGGAGGGGTAGCAGGTTCACTGGGGGGAGGGGAAGGAAGGGACCCTGAGGGTGGGGAGGGACAGGAGGGACCCTGAGGGTTGGGGAGGTGCAGGAAGGGGGGGGAGGGGCTTTGGGGGGGCCCTTAAAGGTGTTGGGAGGGGCTGAAAGTGGGTCCATCATTGGGAGGGGACACGCCCACCCAAAACCCAGTAAGTCCCAGTTGAGCTCCCAGTTCAGGGAGGGGGAGAGGATGCAAAAGACACGCTCACTTGCAGAGGCTATGGTCACCTTGGGATGGGACACACCCACCAGGGAGAGACCACGCCCACCTAAAGAAGGGACACGCCCACCCCCAAACCACTAAGTCCCAGCTGAGTTCTGCCTTAACTGGTCCTTACTGGTCCCACCACCCCATTCCGCGTTCCAGTGACCCGTACTGGTCCATACTGGTTTATACTGGTCTATACTGGTCTGTACTGGTCTGACCTTGATGGAGATGCTGAAGTGCTCCCAACCCCCTTAACTGGTCCATACTGGTCCCACCACCCCATTCCGTGTTCCAGTGACCCGTACTGGTTTATATTGGTCTATACTGGTCCATACTGGTTTATACTAATCTATACTGGTCTATACTGGTCTGTACTGGTCTGACATTGACGGAGATGCTGAAATGCCCCCAACCCCCTTAACTGGTCCTTACTGGTCCCACCGCCCCATTCCCCGTTCCAGTCACCTGTACTGGTCCATACTGGTTTATACCGGTTTATACTGGCCCATACTGGTCTATACGGGTCTAGACTGGTTTATACTGACCTGACCTTGATGGAGATGCTGAAGTGCCCCCAACCCCCTTAACTGGTCCTTACTGGTCCCACCATCCCATTCCCCGTTCCAGGGACCCGTACTGGTTTATACTGGTTTATACTGCTCTACCCTGGTTTATACTGGTCTGTACTGGTCTGACCTTGATGGAGATGCTGAAGTGCCCCCAACCCCCTTAAGTGGTCCTTACTGGTCCCACTGCCCCATTCCCCATTCCAATGACCCG
This sequence comes from Manacus candei, assembly GCF_025592945.1. Classification (NCBI taxonomy): domain Eukaryota; kingdom Metazoa; phylum Chordata; class Aves; order Passeriformes; family Pipridae; genus Manacus; species Manacus candei. The sequence continues at coordinate 490,872 of NW_026138158.1, read as the reverse complement.
TAGCAGTCTGTACTGGTTTATACTGGTCTATACCGGTCTATACCAGTCCATACTGGTCTATACTGGTTTATACTGGTCTGTACTGGTCTGACCTTGACGGAGATGATGAAGCACTCCCAACTCCCTAAACTGGTCCTTATCGCTCCCACTGCCCCATTCCCCATTCCAGTGACCCATATTGGTCTATACTGGTCCATACTGGTTTATACTGGTCTATACCGATCTATACTGGTCTATGCTGCTCTGTACTGGTCTGACCTTGATGAGATGCTGAAGTGCCCCCAACCCCCTTAACTGGTCCTTACTGGTCCCACCACCCTGCTCCCCATTCCATTGACCCATACTGGGTCGTGGTGGCAAGAACCCCAGCAGGAGCCAGGTGGGGTCTTCCTGCCATTGGATGAGTGCTCTGGGAGGTCAGGGCTGCTCACAGATCCAGATCACACCAGCACATTTCCAAGAGCACTGTCAAATGGGAAGGACAAAGCACAATTATTAGGAAGGAATGGAGCTTTTCTCAGTCAGTGTTTCCAGTTTCCTACTCCTGAGGAATCTGGGGGTTGAGAAATGGAAAAGAAACTCTAATGTTGGACAAGTCACTGAGACTCCTGAGCTGTAACTTGGAATGCATAAGTGCTTCTGTAAGCAACTTCCTAAAGTGCTTTCGGTCTCTGCTCTGCTTTTGACAGAAGCAGCATCACTTCTGCTGGACCCATCTGTTTTTTCTTTATCTGCCCTTTTCCACCTGCCTGAGGTTTCTCTCAGGTCAAAGTGAGAGCACAGACATTTGGATGGAGTGCTGACAGGGAAGTCATGAATGGATTTCTGATGTTGAATCTACTGTTTTGAAATCAGAAAATGTGGTGCTGAAGTCATCGTTAGCCTTTGAGAGGGAAACAGGAGAAAAATCGGATAAATTTGTTGCTAAAAATGAGCTGCTTCAAACTGAGGTTGACCACCTTCAAAGTCTTGTTGCGCCAGAGTGCAGAGAGAAAACTGTTGCTAAAAAAACAGGCTCCTGGTTTGGTCAGGCAACTTCATAAACCAGTGTCTTACCCTGGCATTGAGACTTGGGAAACCACAGAGAACCCTGATTCTAAGTCTCAGGAGGGAAAGAAACAAGGAGAATTTGAAGTTCAACTGATGTTTCTAGAGTCTCCCAGCTTTCCTCACATTAATGAAAAAAGACTGAGTGATCCCTGTGATAATGAACAAAGGGAAGATTATTCTTTACCTCCCTCAATTTCCTTTGTGCCTGATACTGAATCCACTAAAAAACCTTGGACTCAAAAAGAGAACCCGACCCAGAAAACAACTCAATTCATTCTGATTCAAGTGGTTAAAGAGCAGAAGCATTATGGCGATAAACCTGGACAAATTAAAAGCCAACCAGTGAAATCCTATCAATATATCACATACCTTGGGATTCCACTTTGTTCTCATCAACAGTTAATACAATTTCCAATGGATATGGGGACAAAATGTTGGCAGCAAAATGCCAAAGATGGGATTAAAACCCAGACGAAAAAGAATTAAAATCACTGGAGAAAAAGAAGAAACCAGTCTTCAACCAAGAGCTTCACCCTGGTACTGTTTTGTTGATATTACCCTTTTGCTTTTTATTCTAATAATCACATTGTATGTTAAAATTTGGATGATTATGAAACAGTCAGCTCACTGATTACCCCCATCAATACTAGATGATGCCCGCAGTATACACCCGTCCCAGCCCCTCCAGGAGCCCTCAAATCCCATCCTGGTCCCACAGGACACTCCCAACTTCCCCTCAAACACTCCGAGGCCCCCAGATTGACTCCCAGATCCAGAAAACTCTTGCTGCCTGCCCATGGAGTGCCCAGTGTGGCCCACCAACTGCACCACAAAGCCAAAGCTTCCAGGCTTTCTTTCCTGGGAATTAGGGCTGTTGTTTTCTGTTTTCAGCCATGCCTCCCAACTGATAGCCCAACTTCCAAACTGCTAGCATGCCTGTTGATACAGAATTGTTAAAATAAACCTTGCCAGTATATGTTTTCAGACACCGATTATTTAGTGTCGTTTCACTTTAATCCACCCCAAGGGAATTATTAATAAAAACCTGAGTTACCCCCTCTCCCCTTTTCCTGGGGCGGGTTGGAACACCAATCAGCACTGACTCCACCCAGTAGGCATAGCAAAGGAAGTTTCTTTTTGGTTTAGGGTTTAGTGTTAGGGTTAGGGTTAGGGTTTAAGGTTAGGGTTAGGGTTAGGGTTAGGGGTATGGGTAAGGGTTAGGGTTAGGAAGAATTTGTCTCAGTGTGTGATCTAACAATCGCGGTTTTAGCCCATTCTGGACATGCAGAGGTGCCCAATAAGCCCCTCTCAGGCTATAAGCCCGATTCATTGCCCACCGCTGTCAGAATCTTTTGCTTTTTCTCTTGGGTCTCTGCTTTTGCTGTTGCTGTTCTGTTGCGTCTGGCAGAATACCCACCGCCGTCCAGTATGTACTCTGCTTCTATAGAGCACTGTCCCCTAAGCCCAACATTAAAAGAGAGACTGGAAGCTATGCGCAAACCCTGTTCCCTAACCCTAACCCTAACCAAGAGACTGCAAGCTATGCGCAAACCCTTTTCCCTAACCCTAACCCTAAAAACGAGACTGCAAGTTATGCGCAAACCCTCTTCCCTAACCCTAACCTTAAAAAAGAGACTGCAAACTATGCGCAAACCCTGTTACCTAACCCTAACCTTAAAAAAGAGACTGCAAGCTATACACAAACCCTTTTCTCTGAACCTAACCTTAAAAAAGAGACTGCAAGCTATGTGCAAACCCGATTCCCTGACCCTAATCCTAAAAAAGCGAATGCAAGCTATGTGCAAACCCTGTTCCCTAACCTTAACCTTAAAAAAGAGACTGCAAGCTATGCACAAAACCAGTTCCCTAACCCTAACTTTAAAAAAGAGACTGCAAGCTACTAGGGTTAGGGTTAGGGTTAGGGTAAGGGTTAGGGTTAGGGTTGGGGTTAGGGTTTAGGGTTAGGGTTAGGGTTAGGGTTAGGGTTAGGGTTAGGGTAAGGGTTAGGGGTTAGGGTTGGGGTTAGGGTTAGGGTTAGTCAGAATCTGTCTCAATGCGCGATCTAACTATCGCGGGTTTACCCCATTCCAGGAACGCAGTGGTGCCCAATAAACCCCTCTCGGGCTACCGATTCAGTGCCCACCGCTGTCAGAATCTTTTGCTTTTTCTCTTGGGTCTCTGCTTTTGCTGTTGCTGTTCTGTTGCGTGTCTGGCAGAATACCCACCGCCCATCCAATATGTACTCTGCTTCTATAGAGCAATGGCCCTGCCCACTGGGTGGAGTCAAGAGGTGGAGTCCGTGTTGATTGTTCTGCGTCACTGGCTCCACCTACTGGGCGGAGTCAGTGCTGATTGGTGTTCCAACCCGCCCCAGGAAAAGGGGAGAGGGGGTAACTCAGGTTTTTATTAATAATTCCCTTGGGGTGGATTAAAGTGAAACGACACTAAATAATCGGTGTCTGAAAACATATACTGGCAAGGTTTATTTTAACAATTCTGTATCAACAGGCATGCTAGCAGTTTGGGTGCTGTCATACCACAATGTGACACAGAGATAACCTTTGCGGGGGGGAAAGAAAATGCATAGGGGAGAGAAAGGCAGGATAAGAGCAAGGGAGAGAAAGAGAAAGAAAAGCTGAGAGTGGACAGATGTATATAGTCACCGCCCACGGGGTCCAGCGATGCTTCCATGTCTGTCAGTTAAAGTGGTGGCCTTGATCTGCCGGGGGTGAAGGAGGGAAGTCCCCATACTCCAAGAAGTTATGAGTTATAGCCATGATTAGTGTCACGGACCATGCCTCGAGCCTCCAACATCTCGAGGGTTGCAGTCTCTCTTCTAAGGTTAGGGAACAGGCTTTGGGCATAGCTTGCAGTTACTGTGTGGACCAATTGTCAGAGACTGAAATGGTTAATGATTTATGCATTCTAGGAGACTTTTCAGGCTTTTGATTTGCATGATACCTCTGATGAGCAGTCGGGCCCCTCCCTCCCTCCAGTGCTGACGGTGTGAAGCCCTGAAAAGGCAAGAGCTGAGCTTACAGGCTTTTGACTGTTGATATATCTGATGAGGAATCAGGCCCCTCCCTCCCTCTGCTATGAGATGTTAGGGATAGGGTTAAGGTTAGCAAGGGTTAGGGTTTAGGTTTTAGGGTTTACGGTTTGGGGTTTAAGGTAGAGTTAAACCATAATTTTCGGGGTATGGGCCCTATAGCTTAATTAGCTGACCTTACTAGAAAATAATATAGAGGGAGTATAGAGGATTTTGATTCCTTTAGTGTAGGTTCGATTCCTACTTTTCTAAAATTAGGAAATGAGAGGATTGGTATACCTCTATGTTTACTTTATCATAGTAACCCTTTTGGATTCAGGCACATTTCCTTCAGTGTCTTAGGTAGGGGGGTAGGCGTGCATAGGAGATAGGAAGGCTGGTATGCCATAGGCATATGTTAGGGGTAAGAAGTTTTTTCAAAGCAAATGTATGAGTTGATCATATCGGAGTCGAGGGTAAGAGGCGTGGATTCATAAGAATCCTGCGGAAAGGAGGAGGGTTTTTGTAGCTAAAGTAGAGGGAATGAGTTCTTGAGGGAGATTAAGTGAGCTGGGGTTTAGGAATAGAATGGTTGTGAGTGCATTTATTAGTATAATATTAGCATATTCGGCAAGAAAAAACAAGGCGAATGGCCCTGCAACATATTCTACCTTGAACCCTGAGACTAGTTCAGATTCTCCTTCTGTCAGGTCAAATGGAGCTCGGTTTGTTTCGGCAAGAGTGGAGATATATCATATTATTGCTAAGGGCCAGGAGGAGAAAATGAGGTAGAGAGGTTCTTGAGTTGTAGCTAGGGTATTGAGGGTGTAGTTACCACTAAGGATAATTACGGATAGGAGAATAATGGCTAGGGTAACTTCGTAAGAGATAGTTTGTGCGACTGCTCGGAGGGCGCCGATTAAGACATATTTTGAGTTAGAGGCTCACCCTGATCATAGAATTGAGTAGACTGCCAAGCTAGATAGAGCTAGAAGGAAGAGTATGCCAAGGTTTAGGTCAGTAAGGGGAAAGGGTAGGGGAAGTGGTGTTCAGATTGTAATTGCTAGGAGAAGGGCTAAGATAGGAGTAGATATAAATAAGTAAGGGGATGAAGTTGATGGACGAATTGGTTCTTTAATGAATAGCTTTACTCCATCTGCTATAGGTTGTAAGAGGCCAAATGGTCCTACAATATTAGGCCCTTTTCGGGCTTGCATATAACTTAGAATCTTACGTTCAACTAGGGTAAGAAATGCTACGGCGATGAGGATGGAGAGAGCATAGGATATTGATATAATAAAGTTACTGAGGGTTAAGTGAATTGTCATGTGGTTTGTGTTGGAGCTAGGAAGAGGATTTGAACCTCTGGATAAAGGGCTTAAGCCTTCTGCATTTGCCAAGCTCTGCCACTCTAGTGGTCCTTTTCTAGGAGGGGGTTATGGTGGAGCTCTTAGTAATTTAGTTGGGTTCATTACTGGGTGCGAAGGTGTGCTTGTGGCATAGGCCTTACTTCTTCGATCCTTTCGTACTAGAAGGAGTTGTAACATAGATAGAAACCGACCTGGATTACTCCGGTCTGAACTCAGATCACGTAGGACTGTTAATCGTTGAACAAACGAACCCTTGGTAGCGGTTGCACCACTAGGATGTCCTGATCCAACATCGAGGTCGTAAACATCCTTGTCGATGTGGGCTCTTGAAGGAGATTGCTCTGTTATCCCCAGCTGGGGTAGCTAGGTTCATTAATCAATTATATTGGGTCTGGTTACTATTAGCACGTTGATGGGTAGTTCTTGGTAAAGATGGATTGTCTGATATTTGGAGGTTAAGTTTGTCTCCAAGGTCGCCCCAACCAAAAAATGCACACCAGCAAAATCCCGGGGGAGTAGGCCCTGTGGGTGAGTATTGTTTATGGGAGTGGTAGCAGATTTTAAAGTTCCACAGGGTCTTCTTGTCTTATGGGGTTATTCCTGCTTTTGCACGGGAAGATCAATTTCACTGATTATCTGTAGGAGACAGCTAAGACCTCGTTAAGCCATTCATACAAGTCCCGATTTATGGGACAATTGATTGCGCTACCTTTGCACAGTTAGGATACCGCGGCTGTTGAACGAATTGTCACTGGGCAAGCTTCACCTTTAATACTTGGTTTGCTAAAGGCTATGTTTTTGGTAAACAGTCGGCCTTGGATTTGCCTAGTTCCTTTTACAGATTTTAATCGTCTTTGGGGGCACTCCATAGGTGGGTTAACAGAGTTTTGGGTATAAGGTCTTGTTAAGGTTAAAAAATATCCTGTGGATTGTTAATAATGTTGTAATGTAAGCTTGCGCCATAGAGGGGATCCCTAGTTACTTATTTTAGCATAAATTCTCTTATTTAATATAAGTTGGCCTATTGGGGAAGAGGAAGTCATGAGGAAGTTCAGATTTTTTTAGTGAGGAGCTTTGACGCATTCTTTAATGGTGGCTGCTTGAAGGCCCACAATTAAGCTGTAATTAAATTTATCCGCTAGGGGAGAGTGTATTCTTTTTTAAAGGAGCTGTACCTCCTTTAAATAGCCCTTAATTCGCTTCATGTGGGTTGAGTGTAGTCCTGGGAGGTGAATTAAGAGGGAACTAAGATTCATTTCATAGGCAACCAGCTATCACCCAGCTCGATTGACTTTTCACCGCTACTAACGAGTCTTCCCACTCTTTTGCAACAGAGACGGGTTTGCTCAGTAGATAGCTGCTCGTAAGTAGCTCGCTTGGGTTTCGGGGAAGCAAGCTTAAATTGGCATTTTGCTTGGGTAGTTCTCGCTAAATCATGATGCAAAAGGTACAAGGGTTGGTCTTTGCTATTTATTGCTTGGTTTGTCATTACTATTTCATTCTTCCCTTACGGTACATGATCTCTATTGCATCTTGAGTTTACCTTTCTATCGCCTATACTAGGTTGAGAGAGAGAATGTTTTGATTTAATGGGTAGTATTAACTTAGTTTATATGTAATCTGGTAGAAGAGCTAGAGTTAGGCTTCAAGGCGATCTGATATGGAACAGATATCTTTCAGGTGTAAGCTGAATGCTTTAGTTATAGCTACGTCTTGGTAGACTAAGTGCACCTTCCGGTACACTTACCTTGTTACGACTTGCCTCATCTCTAGCTTAGGGGTTTATTATAAATAAAATTAATCCTAGCTTGTGAGGAGGGTGACGGGCGGTATGTACGTGCTTCAGAGCCAGCTTAAAGGAGGCATTATTATCCTGCTTTACTGCTAAATCCGCCTTTTAGGAGTGATTTCACACTCCTTGTCGTGAGGTATTCTATGCTAGAAAATGTAGCCCATTTCTACCATCTCATGAGCTATACCTTGACCTGTCTTATTAGTGGGATGTTGCTGTTGTGCCCACTGTTAAACCCTCAGTTTAGGGGTGGGCTGATGACGGCGGTATATAGGCTGATTTGGCAAGGGATGGTTGAGTGTATCGTGGGTTATCGGTTATAGAACAGGTTCCTCTAGGTGGGTTTGGAGCACCGCCAAGTCCTTAGAGTTTTAAGCGTTTGTGCTCGTAGTTCTCAGGCGGATGCTTAAGTGGTGAAAGCATCGGGATTTAGGGCCAGGCATAGTGGGGTATCTAATCCCAGTTTGTGTCCTGGCTTTCGTGGAGTTTTGTTGATCATGAAGCTAAGATCATTTCTATGGGAGTATTGGATGCATCTTGTGCTTATAACAGCTTGGTTACATTTCAGTCTTAGTTGAAGTGATAATGAAAAACCACTCTTTACGCCGTATAAAGTTAATTTGGGTTTCTTGTGTGACCGCGGTGGCTGGCACAAGATTTACCAAGCCTGGTAAGTTGTTTTAACTAAGTCAAGTTTACACTTATTGCTTAATATTAATTACTGCTGAAAACCCGTGGGGGTGTGGCTAGGCAAGGCGTTTTGGGCTACAATTGGAGTGGTGTGCCTGATGCCTGCTCCTGCTGTCTTTTTAAGGTGCTGAGGGCATTTTCACTGGGATGCGGATACTTGCATGTATATATTTGGCAAGAACTAACTGTAAGGTTAGGACTAAGTCTTTTTTGTCCTTGGGTATGTGTAATAGCCGTCTTAACATCTTCAGTGTTATGCTTTATTGTAAGCTACAAGGACTAAGGCTGTTATAGGCATAGTGATTATTATTGGGGCTTGTTTTAGTTGTAGTAATAGTTGCTATTGATTTAGGATTTGTTTAGTGGTTGGAGAAGTAGTTCTAGTGGATAACAAAAATGTGTTGTTGAGAAGTTAGAAGAGTAGAAAGGGGCAGGATTGTAGTGTTGTGGGCGGGTTTGTTAAGGTTTTATGTTCTTGTAGTTGAAATTACAACGATGGTTTTTCAGGCCAAAGGTCTTGGATAGAGGCCAAGCAGGAATTGTTATGACGTACTTTATACTATTTTTAAGTGTTAGTTTTATTTTGGGAGGACTAGCAGTTGCTTCCAATCCTTCTCCATACTATGCAGTAGTGGGGTTAGTGTTGGCGTCTATTGTAGGGTGTGGATGGTTAATGAGTTTGGGGGTGTCTTTTGTATCACTAGTGTTATTTCTGGTATATTTAGGTGGGATGTTAGTGGTTTTTGTGTATTTGGTTTCATTGGCAGCAGATCCATTTCCTGAGACCTGAGGGGACTGGCAGGTTGTTGGGTATGGTGCTGGGTTAGTTTTAGTGTTGGGGGGTGGGGTGTTTATTATAGGGCTATCTGAGTTAGAGTGGTTAGGGATAAACACGGTGGATAGTGGGGGTGTTTGATCTATTCGGTTGGATTTTGAGGGAGCGGTTATGTTTTCTTCTTGGGGGGTGGGACAATTTTTAATTGCGGGCTGGGGTCTGTTGCTGACGTTGTTTGTTGTGCTAGAACTTGTACGAGGGTTGTCTCGTGGGGCAATTCGGGCGGTTTAAGGAGGTGTGGTTCAGAGAATAGTTTAATGAAAATGCCAGCTTTGGGAGTTGGTGATAAAGGTTTGATTCCTTTTTTTCTGAAGGGTTGGAAAAAAGTTTGGGACCAACTGTTAAAGGTGTATGTGGGTGGAATATTAGTTAGAGTAGTGGGGGCGATTAATTGGGGAGGTAAGAGGGTGAAAGGAAATGATGGGGTAGATTAAAGTGTAAACAAACAACTGAAGAAATGAATGATGAAAGGAAATGATGGGGTAGATTAAAGTGTAAACAAACAACTGAAGAAATGAATGATGAAAGGAAATGATGGGGTAGATTAAAGTGTAAACAAACAACTGAAGAAATGAATGATGAAAGGAAATGATGGGGTAGATTAAAGTGTAAACAAACAACTGAAGAAATGAATGATGAAAGGAAATGATGGGGTAGATTAAAGTGTAAACAAACAACTGAAGAAATGAATGATGAAAGGAAATGATGGGGTAGATTAAAGTGTAAACAAACAACTGAAGAAATGAATGATGAAAGGAAATGATGGGGTAGATTAAAGTGTAAACAAACAACTGAACAAATGAATGATGAAAGGAAATGATGGGGTAGATTAAAATGTGTTAAAAAAATTTAACAAATTGATGATGCAAATGTCTTAATTAGAAAATTAGGGGAATGGAAAGTTTGTAAAATTTGAAATTTTTGTTAAACAATTTAAAAACAAAAATTAATGATGAATAGAGGGAAAGTCCCTAGATCATTGCAAAAAATGACAAAATTTTTGTCATTTTTTGTGAAATTGACGACAAAAAATATGTCTGGCGTGCATTAATTAAATTGCAACTTGATGAGAGACGTAATGGAAAAACCAAGCCAACAGCACGTGACAGTGCATCAGTGCAACAGTATGAGACCGAATAACACTTGAAACCATATCATTAATTTTCACGCGAAAGTGAGAAAACCGCTCGCCGACCATAAGGGGTACATGTCAACCATATATGGGAGCCCCCTGGTGGAGCACTCTGAAGGGCTTATTGAGATCTACCCCAAAACAATAAACCAAAAGTTTAGAAGAGAGAAAATGCCACGATCACGAGGTCCAGGTTGGCCGAGCATCCCCAACCATTAGTAACGGAGAGCAAGTTTAGGAAAATTAAGCAAGTTATGACCCTGACCGAGGAACCAGAGGCGACAAAGAGCAAGTTATGAGAGTCGGTTATTGGTGGAAAGGGAAAGAATACACCTGAAGCTGGACATGATAAACATTACTAACGCCGGGTTGCTGGTTTCTCGTGAGGAGTACGACTAATAAATAACCCAGCACTTCTTGGTTGGTACATAGAGCAAGTGGTGAGTGGTCCATGGACCATGGATTTTAGGTTCTGTGACGTTCCTCGTATTGAGAAGGATTTTATGCGAAAATTAGCAGTTTTAGGTTTTAGTTCGTTTGGCGGGATTATTCCTAGAACATGACATGTTATGTCCTTGTGTGGGAATGTGCCTAGATCTGTGAATGACAAGTTTTGGATTGTATGGGAGATAGTATGGAAATTTGGATGGTTTTTGCAATAATAGTATGTCAGATTTTCCTACATGCATGTTATGTCTAATGTGGTGGAGGATGCTATGCAAAGTAATACATACTGTAGGGTATGGGGGAAGGGGGGGGGCCCTCCCCTTGATGTACGTGTTGATTGGAAAGTTGGGGGGTGCTTGGATATTTTTTGGAAAACTCTAAGAAGGGGGCGGCCTTCAGTCTTTGGTTTACAAGACCAACGTTTTTTATAAACTATTAGAGTGGTTAGAGGTTGAGTATCTTATTTTCTAGGAGACTAGTAATGGGGAATAAGATGAGAATGATTGTGAAGTAGGTAGTTGAGGCGAGTTGTCCAATGATAATAAATGGATGTTCGACTGGTTGGCTACCGATTCATGTAAGGATTAAAAGATTTGTTACTAGGATTCAGAATAGAAGTTGGGAGAGAGGTCGGAAGGTTATAGTTCGTTGCTTTGACATGTGGAGGAATGGGGCTAGAAATAGAATTAAGACGGAGGTGGCTAGGGCTAGGACTCCTCCTAATTTGTTGGGGATTGATCGTAGGATGGCATATGCAAATAGGAAGTACTACTCAGGTTTAATGTGGGGAGGTGTTACTAATGGGTTTGCAAGGTGTAAAATTTTCTGGATCTCCTAAGAGGTTGGGTGAGAATATGGCAAGTGTTATTAGAGGAATGAGGAGGAACAAAAGGCCTAGAATATCTTTTATTGAGAAATAGGGGTGAAATGGGATTTTGTCGCAGTCTGAATAAATACCTAGGGGGTTGTTTGAGCCTGTTTCGTGTAAGAAAGTTAAGTGGATGAGGGTGAGACCTGCAATTAAGAATGGGAGGAGGAAGTGGAGGGCAAAGAACCGGGTAAGTGTAGGGTTGTCAACTGAGAATCCTCCTCAAGCTCATTCTACAAGTGTTTGGCCAATGTAAGGAATTGCTGAGAATAGGTTAGTAATTACTGTAGCGCCTCAGAATGATATTTGGCCTCATGGGAGGACATATCCTACAAAGGCAGTTGCTATTAGAGTTAAGAGGAGAATAACTCCTGTGTTTCAGGTTTCTTTATATAGGTAGGAACCATAGTAGAATCCTCGTCCAATGTGTAGGTAAATGCATATGAAGAAGAAGGAGGCGCCGTTTGCATGGAGGTTTCGGATTAGTCAGCCGAATTGAACATTTCGGCATGTATGGGTGACGGACGTGAATGCCAGGGTGATATCCACTGTATAATGTATTGCTAGTAGGAGGCCAGTGGTGATTTGGATTGTTAGACAGATGCCAAGAAGAGATCCAAAGTTTCATCAGGCGGAAATGTTTGGTGGTGTTGGGAGGTCAATTAAAGAATTGTTGATCAGTTTTAGAAGGGGGTGATGTTTTCGTAAGTTAGGGGCCATTAATTCTTAGTTCTGTGTAAATAAGATTATAATTAAGATAGATAGAGCGAAGGATCCTAGATAGGTTTTGATTAGTCCGGAGTGTAGAGTAGTTGAGATTTTGGATACTTTGAGTTGAAGGGTCGCTAGTCCTTCTGGGCCTATTTTTTTATATCAGGATAGGTCGATTAAATGGGATGCAATGTTCTGGCTGTTGTTTAGGAGTTTAGTAGAGCTGAGGCGGTGTATAAGGGGGTTAAAATATCCTAGAGTGCTGGAGAAGTTTATAGTGATATTTTGTTTGGGGGCAGAGAAGGTATGTGTGAGTTTTGAATGTTCTAATGCCAGAATGATGCCTAATGTTGCAATAATGATAACAGTGGTTTTTGTGACCAGTGGTATGGTTATAGGAGGGGTTTTTGTAGGGGAGATATAAGAGGTAATTAATAGACCAGCCATAATACTTCCGAGAGCGAGACGAGTAATTGGGTTTGTGACTGCTGGGTTGTTTTCATTGATGGGAGTAATGGAGGGAATCCGGGTGTAGTCAGTTTGTACTAGTAGGGCTATACGTAGGCTGTAAGTTGCAGTAAAAGCTGTAGCTACGAGGGTTAGGAGGAGTGCTCAGGTGTTTAGATAGGAGGTGTTAAGACTTTCGATAATGAGATCTTTTGAGTAAAACCCTGCTAAAAATGGTGTTCCTATGAGAGTTAAATTTCCGATTGTCAGGCATGAGGTAGTTGTAGGGAGTAGTTTCTGTAATCCTCCTATTTTTCGAATGTCTTGTTCACCGTTAAGGCTGTGAATGATAGACCCAGAGCAAAGGAAGAGTATGGCTTTAAAGAATGCATGCGTAGAGATGTGTAGGAAGGCTAGTTGAGGTAGATTTAGGCCAATAGTGACTATTATTAGTCCTAGTTGGCTGGATGTAGAGAAAGCAATAATTTTTTTGATGTCGTTTTGGGTAAGAGCGCATGTAGCGGCAAATAGGGTGGATAGGGCACCTATACAAAGGCACATAGTTAGGGCAATTTGGTTGTTACATAATATGTGGTGAGTGCAAATAAGTAGAAAGATTCCGGCAACTACTATTGTGCTGGAATGGAGTAGGGCAGATAGAGGGGTTGGCCCTTCTATAGCTGCTGGGAGTCATGGATGCAGGCCAAATTGGGCGGATTTACCTGTGGCGGCTAGGATGAGCCCTAAGAGAGGGAGAAGGGATATTTGGTTTGGGGAGGATTGCTGTTGAATTTCTCAAGTGTTTATTGAGGATGCTAGTCATGCTATGCAGAGGATTAGTCCAATATCCCCAATACGGTTGTAAAGTACGGCTTGAAGTGCAGCGGTGTTGGCTTCTGCTCAACCGTGTCACCATCCAATCAGGAGGAAGGATATAATTCCGACTCCCTCTCAGCCGATAAATAAGAGGAATATGTTATTAGCGATGATTAAGATGAGTATTGCAATGAGAAAGATTAGAAGGTAAAGAGAGAATTTTGTGGTGTGGGGTTCTGAGGCTATACATCATGTTGTAAATTGAAGAATAGATCATGTTACGAATAGTGCAATAGGAAAAAACGTTAAGGAGTATTGGTCTATTTTAAGGCTAAAAGGGATTTTGAAGTTGGCAATAAATTTTCATTCTCAATAGAAAGTGGTATTTTCCATATTTAAGTAGATGGAGAGGATTATGGGAATTAAACTAACTATGAAGGAAGTTTTAACAGTGTGTATGATGGTTGTTGGAGAGTTTAGGTAGTTTTTGGATAGGAGGGGGAGTAGGATGGGTATAGAGAGGGTAGCCAGGGTCAAGAATATAGAGGTGTTGAGGATTAATGGGAAGTCCATTACTTTTACTTGGACTTGCACCAAGATGAATGGCTCCTAAGACCAGTGGATTGCTATTATCCTTTAAAGGTAAGGGGGCTGAGGTCTTAGGCTCAGATGCAAGAGTTAGCAGTTCTTGTTGGTTAAACCTCCCCTCGGCAGGCAAGAAGAGTTTAACTTCTATTTTTAGGATCACAGTCTAATGTTTGGTTTAAAACTATGCTTGCATGTGGGAATTCCTGAGATTAGCTCTGGTTTTAGGATGAGGAGGAGGGAGGGTAGGATATGAAGTGTTATAAGGAGATGTTCTCGTGTATTTGAATTTTGGGTGGTTGTAATATAGGTTGGAGTTGGACCTCGTTGGGTTATAAGGAGTATGTAGAGGGTATAGGCTGCAGTTAGTAGAGTTGCGGCTCCGGTTAGGATAATGGTGAAGGTGGATCAGTTGAAGAGTGCAATTATGATAGTTAATTCAGCTATCAGGTTAGTGGTAGGAGGAAGGGCTATGTTTGTTAGGTTGGCTAGGAGCCATCAGATTCCTGTTAGAGGTAAAAGGGGTTGTAGGCCTCGTGTTAGAAGGAGAGTACGACTATGTATGCGTTCATAGTTTGTATTGGTTGGGCAAAATAGTATGGAAGAGGTGAGTCCATGTGAAATCATTAGGATTATGGCCCCTGAAAAGGATCAGTGGGTTTGGATTATTGTTGCGGCAATGACTAGACCTACGTGGCTTACTGAGGAGTAGGCGATTAATGACTTAAGGTCGATTTGGCGTAGGCAGATGGAGCTTGTCATTAGTACCCCTCATAAGGCTAGGGTTAAAAATGGGTAGTAGAGGTAGTCTAATAGGGAGTTTGTAATTATTGAGGTACGCATAATGCCGTATCCCCCAAGTTTGAGGAGGAGCACAGCTAGGAGTATGGATCCTGCGATTGGTGCCTCTACGTGGGCTTTTGGGAGTCATAGGTGTAGTCCGTAAAGGGGAGCTTTCACTATGAAAGCGAGCAATAGGGCTAGACTTGATATGAGGCCTGTTCAGGAGTTTGTAAGAGATGAGTGGGAAAGTTTTATTATAGTGATGTGTATAGTTCCTGTTTGGGTGTGAAGATAGAGGATCACTACTAATAGGGGAAGAGAACTAATTAGTGTATAAAATAAGAGGTAGATTCCAGCACTTAAACGTTCTGGTTGGCTACCCCATCGTGTGATTAGAATTAGGGTAGAGATTAGGGTAGCTTCGAATGCGATATAAAATAATATCAGTTCTAAGGCTGAGAAGGCCAAGATAATGAATGGTTGGGTGAGGATTATGGTTATGGTAAAAATATATTTTCGTGTGGGAGGTTCTTGTTGAAGGTGATTTTGGCTTGCCAGGATTATAAGACGTGGAAGTCAACAAGACAGAACTAATAAGGGGGATGAAATTTGATCAGTTCCAAGTCATGGTGATAGGTTTTTGCTAGGGTAATAGGTTGAAGGAAGTCATTGTAAGCTAGCGGTTGCAATTAAGAGGCTGTGCGAGGTGACATTGAGTCATAGGAATTTTGGAGGAGATAGGAGGGTTATGGGGAGTAATATGATTGTAGGGAGAATAATTTTTAACATTGTAGAAGGTTTAGATTGTGTAAATGATCCGATCCGTGAGTTCGGGTGGAAGCTACTAGGACTGCTAGACCAGCGCCTGCTTCACAGGCTGAGAATGCTAACATAAGAATGGGCATTAAGGTGGGGGATGTTGTTTGGGTTTGAATAGGTCATATGGAGAGGGCAATGTATATTGATAGTATTATACTTTCTAAGCATAGCAGGGCAGAAATTAGGTGTATTCGGTGAAAGGCTAGTCCTAGACTACTTAGGGTGAAGGCAGAGTAGAAGCGTAAATGCAGAAAGGTCATTGAGAAAGTCACGGGGTAGGACTGTGGAGGTTCATGTTAAGGTAGTGAGGGGGGAGAGGAGTTGAGTAGCCCATGGGAGGGGCAGTAGGAGGGCAATTTCTAGGTCGCACAAGAGGAATAAGATTGCGACAAGGAAGAATCGGATTGAAAATGGGAGGCGGGCAGAGCCCAGTGGGTCAAAGCCACATTCGTATGGGGATAATTTTTCTGAATCTGGATTTATTTGAGCTAATCAAAGGTTTAGTGAAGTTAAGATAATACATAGTGATAGAGAAATTGTGAATATAAAGAGGATGATGTTAATTGCCTTTCTCTGGTTTTGATCCAGATTTTAGAGATTGGAAGTCAATTGTAATTAATATACTAGAAGGGCAAGATCCTCATCAATAGATTGTTATGTAGAGGAACAGTCAGATAATGTCAACAAAATGTCAGTATCAGGCCGCTGCTTCAAAGCCAAAGTGGTGGTTTGATGTGAAGTGGAATTTTACGAGGCGGAGGAGGCAAATCAAGAGGAAGGAGGATCCAATGATTACATGGAGACCATGAAATCCTGTGGCGACGAAAAAGGTTGATCCATAGACTCCGTCGGCAATTGAGAATGGAGCTTCATAATATTCTATTGCTTGAAGTGCTGTAAGTAGAATCCTAATAGGACGGTTATAAGTCGGGCTTGGGTAGCTTGGTTCCGATTGCCCTCTGTAATGCTGTGATGTGCTCATGTGACAGTGACTCCTGAGGCTAGGAGGATAGCAGTGTTTAGTAGGGGGACTTCTATTGGATTGAGAGGTTTGATTCCTATAGGAGGTCATTGTCCTCCGAGTTCTGGAGTGGGGACTAAGCTGGAGTGGAAGAATGCTCAGAAGAATCCTAGGAAGAAGAATGCTTCGGATGTAATAAATAAAATTATTCCGTAACGTAAGCCCTTTTGGACTGTAGGGGTATGGTGGCCTTGGAATGTGCTTTCTCGTACGATGTCACGTCATCATTGGAGTATCACTAGGATTATAGAGAGTAGGCCTAGGAGTAAGAGTTGGATAGAGTTGTGGTGAAATCATATGGCTAACCCAGAGGTAGTGAGGAGGGCGGCTGCTGCTCCAAAAATGGGTCATGGCTTGGGTCTACTATGTGAAATGAGTGGGCTTGGTGTGTCATTAAGGGTTAAATGTTTTCTTGTAAGTAAAGGCTTAGAAGAAGTACAAAGACATACGCTTGGATTATTGCCGCGGCCACTTCTAGAATTGTTAAGAGGAGTAGAATTGTTATAGTTAGAAGGGACATGGTAGGTATAATGGGAAGGAGGACGGTAGTGGCTGTTGAAATGAGTTGGATGAGCAGGTGTCCTGCTGTGAGGTTGGCTGTGAGGCGAACTCCTAAGGCTAAAGGGCGAATGAGAAGGCTTGTTGTTTCAATTATGATGAGGGCAGGAATTAGAGGTGTTGGGGTGCCTTCTGGTAGGAGGTGTCCAAGGGAAGCTGAAGGTTGGTTTCGTAGGCCTGTTAGCAGGGTGGCAAGTCATAGAGGGAAGGCGAGGGCTAGGTTTATTGATAGTTGGGTAGTAGGTGTGAATGTGTAAGGTAGGAGGCCTAATAGGTTAATTGTTAGAAGTATAATTATGAGTGATGATAGGATTAGGGCTCATTTATGGCCTTTTTTGTTCAATGGGGTTATTAGTTGTTTTGTGATTAAATGGAGAAATCAGAGTTGAAGAATTGAAAGACGATTTGTAACTCATCGATTGCCAGGAGAAGGAAGTAATAGGGTTGGGAATAACAGTGAGATGAGGATAAGGGGGATTCCGAGGAGGGTTGGGCTTATGAATTGATCAAAGAAGCTTAGGTTCATGGTCAGTTTCAGGAATGGGTTTTTATAGTGGGTAGTGTTTTGTTGGAGGGTGAGTTAGTTGGGGTAAATAGTAAGAGTTTAGGTTGAAGGATAAGAGAAAAAGTGAATCATGAAGTTAGTATGATAAAAAGTCAAGGTGCGGGGTTTAGTTGGGGCATGTCATTAAGGAGGGTGAATAATCCTCTTTCTCTAGCTTAAAAGGCTAGTGCTGGTTCATAGCTTCTTAATGATTAGGATGTTAGAAGTGAAGATCAGTTTTCGAAGTGTGTTAGAGGGGCTGATTCTACTACGATAGGTATGAAGCTGTGGTTGGCTCCACAGATTTCTGAGCACTGACCGTAGAAGATTCCAGCACGGGTTGTGATAAAGGAAGTTTGGTTCAGTCGTCCTGGAATTGCATCGGTTTTTACACCAAGGCTAGGAACAACTCAGGAGTGGAGAACGTCATCAGCTGTAACAATAATTCGAATCGGGGATTCTATTGGAATGACGATGCGGTTATCAACTTCTAGGAGGCGGAAATGACCGAGTGGTAGATCCATAGTTGGTAGTATGTAAGAGTCAAAAGATAAATCTTTAAAGTCTGTATATTCGTAGGATCAGTATCATTGGTGGCCAATAGCTTTGAGGGTGAGGTCAGGCTCATCGATTTCGTCTATCATGTAGAGGATTTGAAGGGATGGGAGGGCTAGTATAATTAGGACAATGGTAGGTAAGATTGTTCAGACAAGTTCTACTTCTTGTGCGTCGATGGTGTTGGAGGATAGTTTTTCTATAAGTATAAGAGCTAGTAAATACAGGACTAGGCTACAAATGGCTAGTGCGACTATTAGGGCGTGGTCGTGAAATTCAATAAGTTCTTCTATAATAGGGGATGAAGCGTCTTGAAAACCAAATTGAGAGTGGTTGGCCATGGAGTTGGGATGGGATGTACTGGGTTTTCACCTGTGATTTAGTCTTGACAAGACTATGTAATGATTTTACTAACAACCCATAAGAAAGAAGCATGAGTGGTTTGATGTGGTTGGCTTGAAACCAGCTTATGAGGGTTCGATTCCTTCCTTTCTTGTACTTGGACAAAAGCTGGTTCTTCAAAGGTATGGTAGGGAGGAGAGCAGCCGTGAATTCATTCAATGTTTGTGGAGGTAAGTTCTGGTTGCACTACTTTCCGTTTGGATGCGAAGGCTTCTCAGATAATGAACATTAGTATAATTACAGCTACTATGGAGATGAGGGAGCCGATGGAGGATAGGGTGTTTCATAGGGTATAAGCATCTGGGTAGTCTGAGTATCGTCGTGGTATACCAGCTAGGCCTAGGAAATGTTGTGGGAAGAATGTTAGGTTGACCCCAAAGAATATTACTCCAAAGTGGGCTTTAGCTCATGTAGAGTGAAGGGTGTAGCCAGTGAACAGTGGGAATCAATGTGTGAAGCCAGTTAAAATGGCGAATACTGCCCCCATAGATAATACATAGTGGAAATGTGCAACTACGTAGTAGGTGTTGTGCAGGGCGATGTCTAGGGAGGAGTTGGCAAGAACGATGCCTGTTAGTCCACCAGTGGTGAAGAGGAAAATAAAGCCTAGGGCTCATAGTATGGGCGGGTCTCATTTGATTGTTCCACCGTGTAGGGTTGCTAGTCAGCCGAAGACTTTAATGCCAGTGGGGATTGCAATAATTATGGTGGCGGATGTGAAGTAAGCTCGGGTATCTATGTCCATTCCAACTGTAAATATGTGGTGAGCTCATACGATAAAGCCCAAGAAACCAATGGATAATATGGCTCAGACTATGCCTATGTAGCCAAAGGGTTCTTTTTTACCGGCGTAGTAGGCTACAACATGGGAAATAATTTTGAATCCTGGTAGGATAAGGATGTAGACTTCTGGATGGCCAGAAAATCAGAATAAGTGTTGATATAAAATTGGGTCTCTGCCTCCTGCGGGGTCAAAGAATGTAGTGTTTAGGTTTTGATCTGTTAGAAGCATTGTAATGCCAGCAGCGAGGACTGGTAGGGAGAGGAGAAGTAGAACTGCAGTAATTAGGACGGATCAAACGAATAGAGGGGTTTGGTATTGTGAGAGAGCAGGTGGTTTTATATTGATTGCTGTGGTGATAAAGTTGATTGCCCCAAGGATGGATGAGACACCTGCCAGGTGAAGGGAGAAGATGGCGAGGTCTACTGATGCACCGGCGTGGGCTAGATTTCCGGCTAGGGGTGGGTATACTGTTCATCCTGTTCCGGCCCCGGCTTCTACTGTAGAAGATGCTAGAAGAAGTAGGAAGGATGGAGGAAGTAGTCAGAAGCTCATGTTATTTATTCGTGGAAATGCTATGTCGGGGGCACCAATTATTAATGGTACTAATCAGTTACCAAACCCTCCGATTATAATAGGCATTACTATAAAGAAAATTATACCGAAGGCATGTGCGGTGACGATTACATTGTAAATTTGGTCATTGCCTAAAAGGGTGCCTGGCTGTCCTAGTTCTGCTCGAATGAGGAGACTAAGGGCTGTGCCGATTATTCCAGCTCATGCGCCAAAAATAAGGTAAAGTGTGCCGATATCTTTGTGGTTAGTGGAAAATAGTCAACGGTTGATGAAAGTCATAGGTAAGATGGCTGAGTGTAGAAGCGTTAGGCTGTAGTCCTTTTTACAGAGGTTTGATTCCTCTTCTTATCGATTCTGTAGTGAAGTTCCTGTTGAGTTGCAAGCTCATTGATGTGCATTAAACATGCACCGGGATCTAGTAGACAGAAGCCTGTTGGTTGGGGCATTTAGCTGTTAACTAAAATTTTATGGGATCAAAGCCCATCTGTCTAGGGGGAGGTTCTAGCTTAATTAAAGCCACCGGAGAGAGCGGAGAGGGTCAACGCAACATCGAAAGCGGTGATTGACTGGGACGCACCCCGCACGTCTAAGACTGCTCCCTGAGCGAAAGCGTGCCTGCAGCTCGGAGAACGAGCCGCGGAGCACCTTAAGATCGTCAGGGAAAGGCCTGTTAGTCCCCTGAGTGTCGGTCATCTGGTAAAGCGACTCTTCGCTACCGACTGTGTGGACCATGTGCAAGAAGCGGCTTGCCGCTGCCGCGTCCTAGCAACCCCAGCCACCGCTGACCCCCGCGGAGCCCCCGCTCCAGTTTTCTGTCCAGCAGAAACTGGCCGCGGCTCCCCGCCGGCTCACCGCTGCTGACTGACCCTGCGGCGTGCTTAAAAAGCACTGCCAGCAAAAAGCCCCTGCGCCGTATTCAGACCGCGCGGGCTTCACCGAGGCGCCGCGCCGCGCCTTCCGACACAGCGCGCCCCCGACCCCCTCGCCGCCCAGTGAACCGCGGGAACCCCCGGAGCCGCCGCTGCCGCCGCTGCGAACGCCGCGCTCACCGGAGACGGAGCCGGGACCACGCCGAGCCGCCGCCACGTGACTGAGACGCCGCCGCCAGCGCCGCCGCTTCGTTCGCCGCTTTGCAGCCCGCACACGCCGATCGCCGCAGCCCCAAGCCTCCGCCTCTACAGCCAGCCCCCGCGTCCGTCGCTACAGCTGCCCGTGCCTGCCGCCGCCGCTTGCCGCTTGCCGCCTGCACCGGGACATCAGCCGCCGCCGCCGGGACGCCACAGCCCAGCCGACAGTGAGCCAACACAAATCAACAAACCGACAGACCCTCTTCAGCAGCGCACCCCAGCAGCGCCGAGACACAAAGGTAACATGGGAAACTTTTTCCCTACCGAAGTATCACGGGACACAGAAGCACTGGTTGCTCTGCTGAATCCTTACTATGGTCAGGTTACAAGGGCTGAATTATCAGAGTTGGTGCGGCTCATTAAAGCAGCCGTACCAGAACTACCTCTGGTTGAAGCCCTCAACATTCACATATGGGACAAAATAGGCAATCTTATCAAACTCAAGGCTCAGAGAGGGGATTCCCAAGCAAACAATGCTTACCCAGCCTGGCAAGCTATAATGACTGCATTAAGCAGATCCCACCAAAGAATGACGAACACATACACCCCCACTCAGGCTGCAAGCAGCAGCCCCACTTTTACGCGCCGCAGTTTGAACTCACAAAGCTCGGCGGGGGGAGGGGGTGGAGCCGTTCACAATTCAACTCCGGGGAAGGGAACCGGGAGCCCAAGGGACACGGACCGGCGGGAGGGAGCGGGGCCCCAGATGCGAGGTTCCAGTCAGTGGGACAGCAGCAGGGGGTCCCGTGACGGGAGTGGGGGGGCTAGCCCAGCTTACTCGCCAACCCATCCCGCGCATGAACGCCGAGTACGCGCCCAGGAGCGGGCACCACCATCTCGCCTGCCACGCGGTTCGGACACCGACCCGTCCTTCCCCGCCCCCGCGCCGTACTCCCCAACCACCACCACCACCCACCCACAGACAGCCGCTTTCGCCGGAGCTGCGGGGGGGAAAAATGGGAGGAATGGGGGGAGGAGGAGGGGGATTTCGGGATAGCTCCGCCGGCAAGGGATGAAGCAACATACCGAGAAGGTACAATTGATAGGTGGGCTTTATGCAGAGAAGAGGCATTGCGTACTGGGGACTTACAAGTTATACAAGCATGTCCAGTAATTATCGGTCCACGTCAAAGCCGCAGGTTCCAACCATTACCACATGAACTAACCAAAGAACTAAGACAGTTAATGAGAGAAACTGGTGTATCATCCCCTAACAGGCTTGCATTTTTAGAGTCACTAAGTTCCACATACATCTTCATGCCTCATGACTGGAGAACCTTGTTACAAATAAGCCTTTCTAACACACAATACAATGTATTGCTGAACGATTTTAGAGAAATCTGTTCTGCTTACGCTAATGACCCGCAAGCAGGGGTATCAGCACACCAACTCACAGGGGATGGGAACTATCGTTCCATAGATGCTCAAACCGGTTACAATAGAGAGGTATACGAGGTAATAGCAAAACATGCCATGCGGGCAATAAGAAAATTACCTACATCGGACAGAGATGCAAACTTGTCATTTACCAAAATAATACAGGGCCCAACAGAACCTTACCCAAAATTCCTAGATCGGCTGCAATCTGCTCTGGATAGGCAGATTGAAAATGAGGAAGCCAGGGAAATCCTTAGTAGAAGACTGGCTTTCGAAAATGCTAATGTGGATTGTAAAAGAGTTCTGCAAACCCTTCCTAAGAGGGAAACTTGCAGTATCTCAGAATTAGTTCGTGCCTGCCAAGAGGTGGGTTCTTTAACACATCAATCAGATTTGCTAGCAGTAGCACTGAGTACTCAGTTAAGGACACAGCAGGGGGCCAGACCCAAAGATGGTTGTTTCATTTGTGGGGCCCCTGACCATTTCCAAAGGGACTGCCCTCAGAAACCTCTAGCATTGGCACCTCGAAAGCAACCCAAAGCAAGGAGGATGCCAAAAAACTGGAGGCGAGGGGCGCTGTCGCACGCCCCGGTACAGCAATCACATGCGACACAGGGAACAGGCTGGCGATTTGTGCCCCCCCAGCTCAGCCAGTGCTCTGTGCCCCTGCACCCCAGCCAGCGATCTGTGCCCCGTCACATCAGCCAGCGCTGGGCTGGACTTATCCAACAGGGACACAGTCCTCATAACTTCCACTGAGGTGGTGCTAATCCCGACTGGACATCGGGGTCCCCTTAATCCAGGGGTACATGCACTGCTGATTGGAAGGTCCTCTACCACCAGAATGGGTTTGTTTGTGCTGCCAGGTGTAATAGACTCGGATTCTCATAGCGAGATTCTGATAATGGCATGGACCCCTTCACCCCCCTGCTTCATCCCGAAAGGACAGAAGCTTGCTCAGTTAATCCCCTTCTACAGTACGTCGCCTGCAGGGGAGGGGGGGAGGGAGCAGGGTTCAGGGGCCTTTGGCAGCACGGGACAACCACAAGTTTACTGGGCAGCAGCCATCACAGCCGCTCATGACGTGCCAGGTTAATGGGCACCGATTTACAGGCCTTTTGGATTTGGGAGCCGATGTTTCCATCATAAAGGACTCCGAATGGCCACTTGCCTGGCCTACTGTTTGCCCAGCTGCAACCATTCAAGGGGTGGGAGGCACACAAAGACCCAGACAGAGTGCTCAAGTACTCACTGTCTTGGGACCAGAGGGGCAAGTAGCAAAGGTAACTCTATTCATAGCCCCGATCCCTTGCTCTCTGTGGGGACGTGATATACTTTCACAGTTTGGCACAGTAATGCAAATTCCTCCTGCAAGCAGCCAGGTTTTTCAATAGGGGCCATTGGTCAGCCGTCCCAAGCACCGATTAAGCTGGTCTGGAAAAGTGACCAGCCGGTCTGGGTAGACCAATGGCCCATGAAAAAAGAAAGGCTTGAACATTTAAAGATGTTTGTAGAGGAACAATTGGAAGCAGGACACATTGTGCCAACAAATAGTCCCTGGAACACTCCTGTATTTTGCATTCCCAAAAAAACTGGCAAATGGAGGATGATTCAGGATCTCAGAGCAGTAAACGCAGTCATTGAGTCTATGGGGGCATTGCAACCAGGATTACCCTCACCTGCTATGCTCCCAGCGAACTGGCCTCTGACAATAATTGATTTAAAGGACTGCTTTTTCACCATATTCCTGCACCCCGAGGATGCCCCAAGGTTTGCATTTTCTATTCCAGCATTAAACAACTCACAGCCTATGCAAAGGTATCACTGGGTTGCTCTCCCTCAGGGGATGAAGAACAGTCCAACCATATGCCAAACAGTAGTTGCAAATGCTATTCAACCCGTCAGAAAACGTTTTCCCTCTGCAATAATCTACCAATACATGGATGATATTTTAATAAGCATGGCCACAGAAAATGAACTGCATGTATTGTAAAAAAATGGATTTTACCCCTTTCCTGTTCCTTTCCTGAGCTCTTATAGCTGAGCTGACGCCATATATTCTGCAATGTCCCTTTGGTCCATTTGGCTCAACTGACCTGTCTGTATCGCCTCCCATGATCTTGCCCCCGATTCAGGGGACGAAGTCGACAATGCAGATGCTGCACCAGCCCTGCTCAGCAGTTGCCAAAGCACTGGTGTGATTAACCCCTTTGTAGCTCCCAATGCAAAGCACAGCACTGTGACGCCTGCAGTGAGAAAATGAACTCCAGCTCAGACAGACCCAACACATGTGGGATTCTGAAATGTCTCAGGGTTCCTTTGGTTCCACGATGCCCCTCTCAGACCTGGCAGTAGAAAAATAAATCAAAAAATTGAGAAGAAATCATCTTAAAGTCATGCTAGTAGTAGACCCAAGCCCTTGACCCATTTTTGGAGCAGCAGCCGCCCTCCTCACTACCTCTGGGTTAGCCATATGATTTCGCCACAACTCTATCCAACTCTTACTCCTAGGCCTACTCTCTATAATCCTAGTGATACTCCAATGATGGCGTGACATCGTACGAGAAAGCACATTCCAAGGCCACCATACCCCTACAGTCCTAAAGGGCTTACGTTACGGAATAATTTTATTTATTACATCCGAAGCATTCTTCTTCCTAGGATTCTTCTGAGCATTCTTCCACTCCAGCTTAGTCCCCACTCCAGAACTCGGAGGACAATGACCTCCTATAGGAATCAAACCTCTCAATCCAATAGAAGTCCCCCTACTAAACACTGCTATCCTCCTAGCCTCAGGAGTCACTGTCACATGAGCACATCACAGCATTACAGAGGGCAATCGGAACCAAGCTACCCAAGCCCTACTTATAACCATCCTATTAGGATTCTACTTTACAGCACTTCAAGCAATAGAATATTATGAAGCTCCATTCTCAATTGCCGACGGAGTCTATGGATCAACCTTTTTCATCGCCACAGGATTTCATGGTCTCCACGTAATCATTGGATCCTCCTTCCTCTTGATTTGCCTCCTCCGCCTCGTAAAATTCCACTTCACATCCAACCACCACTTTGGCATTGAAGCAGCGGCCTGATACTGACATTTTGTTGACATTATCTGACTGTTCCTCTACATAACAATCTATTGATGAGGATCTTGCCCTTCTAGTATATTAATTGCAATTGACTTCCAATCTCTAAAATCTGGATCAAAACCAGAGAAAGGCAATTAACATCATCCTCTTTATATTCACAATTTCTCTATCACTATGTATTATCTTAACTTCACTAAACCTTTGATTAGCTCAAATAAATCCAGATTCAGAAAAATTATCCCCATACGAATGTGGCTTTGACCCACTGGGCTCTGCCCGCCTCCCATTTTCAATCCAATTCTTCCTTGTCGCAATCTTATTCCTCTTGTTCGACCTAGAAATTGCCCTCCTACTGCCCCTCCCATGGGCTACTCAACTCCTCTCCCCCCTCACTACCTTAATATGAACCTCCACAGTCATTCTCCTCCTCGCACTAGGGCTAATTTATGAATGAATTCAAGGGGGCTTAGAATGAGCAGAATAACTTCAGAAAGTTAGTCTAGCAAAGATGTCGCGACGGAAAGCTCTAGACACCTCAATGTGAGAATCCAGGAACTTCGTTTATTGTAGATTGACAGTAGCTTAATATACACTCTATAATAGGTTCATGAATATTACAGAAATTAGGCTCATTATTGGTACTCAGTTAGGTGGTGATATCATCTTAACTGCTTTCCATTGTTTACACAGGTGGCTCATTAAGTGCCTTTGTTTTGGTAATGCCTAGCTCCTGTTTTTCAGCTCAATTTAGAATACCCAAGGACACTGCTTTCTCACGGCCCTGCTATCTCAAACTTTCTCATGGGCCTAGTGAAAACTGCTTATACTTTAGCAGTAGTCTTATACTTTAGCAGCTCATCCATAGCCTTAGCCATGTTCATATGTCCTCGCATTTCTAACCAATCCTCTACAATTCCCCCGTTTTTATTATGGGCCAACAATGCTTTCTTTGTCGTAGTATTTACACGTCTAGTAATACAAGAAAAGGTAACACGAGCTATTACTAAGATTACAATAACTGTCAATATCCATCGTAGGCCTTCCTTAATATAACTTAGAGCCCATTCAGACATAGAACCAAAGATAGGTTGAAGCCATGAGTCTATAGGACTAGTCGCTACTGTCACTTTCTTTGTATGATCTGTTAACCATTGCAGTTGTTTATGTATGGAGTTACTGTGATCTGAAAGATTAAAACAGCACATACCGTCAAAGTCCTTACAGCCATGGCCTTGTGCTAACAACAGAAAATCAATAGCAGCTCGATTTTGTAGGACAGCATGACGTAGACTACCAACGTCTTGTGCAAGTTCTGCTATTACTCGGGTGGTGACATTTGATTGTTTTACAGCCCAGCATGCAAGTTTGCGAATGGATGTTAATGCCTGTGCCGTGCCTACACCTGGGACAATAGATCCAAAGACAGTAGCTGTTCTACCCCATAGCTCTACTTTGTCATCACAATCTGAGGAAAGTTGGTTTAGGCTCCTCTTTTGTTTGCGTGACGAAGTTAGATTTAAAAGCTGTAAAAAGGATGGGGATAACAGCGTAAGTGACCCTATATAGCAGGGCCCTCCGAAGGCACGTACAGGAATGCCAGGCCAAGCTCTGTCACCACAAATAAGAAATACACCTGGTGGTAAGGCACGTGCAGTGTTATTAACCCAAATACCTGGTGAGGAAAGTTTGACTTCAGCTCCATATGCCCCAAGGCTCTGGTTGTTAGTATTGTTAGTGCCACAATAGTCTCCTACATTTTTATAATTAAACCCTGGGGTACGTGAAGTGACATTAGTCCATCTAGACAAATCGTGGCTTTGATGTGCACTTAACCCAGAATGAAATGTTCCTAGCATAAAGCAAGTTTGAGTCCCATTATCACTTGTATTACGTACAGACAATGATCCCATTAAGTCTAACTCCTGGGGACTCTGGGGTAAAGAGGTATTGAGAGCTTTTATAAGGCACGCAGATGTATTAGAGATAATTATTTCATTCCCACACGATGATGAAACCCAACCAGCAAATAGTAAGTTTAACTTATATACCGAGTTAAAAGGCATACCAAATAAGCAAGTACGAAAAGGATCTGAGGCAGATGCTAAGGACAAGCAAAAGGATGATTGTCCTGTTTGATTTGCCCAGGTGACCCATATGTTTTTCCGAGGGTCAATGGTGTGAAGAGCCCCAACATTGGCAATCATACCCGTGAAAAGAAGAAAACTTATTACATAGCCGTACAATGAAATAGACAGAAATCCTAACATCTTTGCTATACTAATACACAAAAACAGTAAATCAAGTCCGGGCACGTAAGTCTTGCAGTTCCTTTGTGTACAGTTACTCAGTTAATTCAGATGCTGTTCCAGTGTCTCCCTCTTCAGCAGGTGCAGGGGAATCAGGTGTTGAAGAGGCTGGAGGTGGTGGTGTAAGGTCAGGTGAGGCTGCAGGCACCGCAGGTGTCTCTCCTCCTCGTTCTCGAGGGCTCTCAGTTGCTGGCTTGACCCAACGACTGGGAACCCACAGGGTACCTGTAGAAGTAGACACACAGAAGTAGCCTCGGCCTATAAAGATGACTTCTGCTGGACCTTCCCACATCCCAGTTTTAGGATTCCGATAATGAACCTTCATGGGTGGTCCTTTTGACACCTGCTCTTTCTGATTATTTTTGATGATAGGAGGTACTGAATCATCTCCGAAAATACACAAATGGTTAAGGACAAAAAGAGTTTTGCTAACTCTCTCTCGGGCATCCCTGATGTCTTTGTATTTCTCAAGGTAGCTTTTAATTGTTCCATTCATTCGCTCTACTATAGCTTGTCCAGTAGGCGAATGAGCTATGCCCGTAACATGCTTTATGTCCCACTGCTGCAAGAATTGTCCCAGAATCCTGCTAACATAGGCAGGTCCGTTATCTGTTTTTAACGTTTTAGGGACTCCCATGACAGCAAAGCAATCTGTCAGATGACGCTTCACATCTTGGACCTTTTCTCCTGGCTGCAGCGTAGCCCATACGAAGTGACTGTAGGTGTCAATTGACACATGCATGTATTTCAATCGACCAAAAGCAGGAACATGTGTGACATCCATCTGCCACAACTCATTAGCTTTTAGTCCTTTGGGATTAACTCCCATTCCGAGGCCTACTCCTTTATTTTGCTGACTGCAAATAGGGCATACTTTCACTATTGCTCTGGCATCTTCAATTGACAGTCCATATGAGTGACTGAGACCTTTTGCATTTTGATGATATACAGCATGAGCCTCACGTGCTCTCAGGAAAGGAGATATAGGAGCTTCTGTCACTGTTGACACTAGACAATCTGCTCTAGCATTTCCTTCTCCCAGCCCTATATTCCATTGATGACTCCTGATATGCAACACAGCATATCTGGCTGACCGGTAAGCAATTGCTTTGTGAAGCTGCTGTAATAGTTGCATGAGTCTGGCATTCTTAACTTCTCTAATGCTGGCATCTTCGATTCGATTAGCTACTCCTGCAACATACATCGAGTCTGTAACCACATTAAGTGTTTGATCTAGCCAGTGAGATAATGCCCACACAACAGCTGCAAGCTCTAATGTTTGTAAAGAGTCCTTTAAGTGAGCGCTTAAGAAGTGTTGATGCCATCGCCTTTCGTGCCTCCAGGTGGCTACAGCACGCTGTGATCTTTTTCCAGCGTCAGTGAATACGGTGATTGCATTCTGAAGTGGTGTTGCAGATCGCTTTGGAACTTGCAACCACGCCTGGTTAGCCATCCAGGCTAGCGTCGGTGACTGCAAAGGACGGATGTTAATGATGGCATCTGACACGAGTAGTGCTCCTTGCAGCTCAGGAGAATGGACTAAATACCAATCCAAGTCCTCTTGTCTTATCGGCACTTGTATTTCATGTGACTCTGACCCGGTCGCTTGCACAATCCAGTTTCTGCCTTTTTTAATGAGCTCTGATAAAGTCCGAATCCTTTCCTGGACTGTTCTGCGTGGTTGCAAAGACGTTGTCAGCCATTCTAACACAATTTGTTGCCCTTTAGTTGATGTTGCAAGCCGCTTTTGATTGTCCCCCGTTTTTATTATTTGCTGCGTGAGGGCTCCCATAAAATGCTTTTCTCCTGCCAAGATAGTAAGATTGACAGGTACACCCTCTATCCGTCGGTGTGTGACATGATCAGCAATACTGGTCGTAATCTGATGTAAGAGGTTTCGCTGTTCCGGGGTGACAGTTACTGCTGTTGAAGGGTCTGTACCCCTTTAATAGCGGTCTTAGGGGTTCTAGCCACTCATTAGGTATTCCCACTACTGGACGCAGCCACTGTAAGTCTCCTAAGAGTCTCTGAGCATCGTGCAAGGTGGCAATCTCTATATTGATAGACAATTTCTGAGGCTGAACGACAGAGTCTGTGATTTGCCAGCCTAAATAATGCCAGGGACTGGATTCTTGAATTTTCTCAGTGGCTATGACTAAGCCTTGCTGCTGCAACTGATTAACCAGTTGCTGTTTTTGATCTTTTGTAAACTTAGTCGGCTGGGCGAACAATAAATCGTCTACGTAGTGGTAAATTACTGTCGAGGGCCATGATTTTCTGATTGGCTGTAATGCAGCGTCCACGTAGAGCTGACAAAGAGTGGGAGAATTCTTCATTCCCTGAGGCAACACAGTCCACTCATAACGTTGCGCTGGTCCTTCCTTGTTTATAGCAGGAATAGTGAATGCAAAACGCTGACGATCCTGCTCATGTAATGCAATAGTGAAGAAGCAGTCCTTAAGATCGATTATTAACAGGAACCAATTTTGTGGGATCATAGCTGGATTTGGCAGTCCTGGTTGTAATGCCCCCATCGTATGCATCTGGGCATTTACTGCACGTAAATCATGTAACAGCCTGTATTTCCCAGATTTCTTCCTGATCACAAAAATAGGAGTATTCCACGGGCTAGTTGACAAATGCAAATGCCCCTGTTGTAACTGCTCTGACACCAACGCATGTGCCTGTAAAAGACTTTCCCTTTTTAAGGGCCATTGTTCTACCCACACCGGCGTTTCTGTCTTCCATTGGAGCGGGATCGGGAAAGTCCAGGCAATGGTCGTCATGCTAAAGGGGATCTTGGTTCGTTGGTCAGAACCATTCCCATCTGAGCGAGAATGTCTCTCCCTATTAATGCTTGTACTCCATCGGGTAGGGGGAGAACAGACACCGTACAGTTCACAGTCATTTCATCCAACGTGATAGTTATAGGAGGAGACCTTTTTGCCAGAGTCAGACCACCCACTCCTGCAACTGTTGCTCCTGAGTTTACCAAGGGCCACGATGTGGGCCACTTGCAAGCTGCAACAATGCTGACGTCAGCTCCCGTATCCAAAAGAGCAATTAAATGTGTAGTTTGTGAGTTCCATTGGAGCTGGATAGCTTTTCGTGGTCGTCTGGCCAAATCTATTGTTAGCAGAGCCAATGTACCAGTAGATCCGAAGCCCTGATCTCCTCGTTCGGGCTTATCCGATGGTCCAGGAGCGATCTGAGGGAGCGGTATCAGTTGTGCGATACGAGATCTGGCCGGTATATGCAAAGGTGGAAACAGTGTATTTACCATGATTGATATTTCTCCAGTGTAATCGGCATCAATCAGTCCCACTAAAACAGTTAATCCAGCCATTGTGGACGAGGACCGACCTATTAACAAAGCCCCCACTGGTTTGCCGTCGATTAACACCGGCCCGTGCACTCCTGTCGGTATTTTCTGAGGACGCTGGTCTATTAGGGTGCAGTCTATTGTGGTTGCCAGGACCAGCCCGAGGCTCCCTCTGGTTGCGGGATGCAGTGTGAGCTCTGAGCCAGGAAGCTTTGAGTAGTTGGAGCCGTCACTTGTGTCTTGGCGCGGGACCCCTTCGCGCTGGCTTTCCCGTTTCCCGACCCACGCCAGCACATAGCAGGAACATGCGTGTTTTGCTGACAGCGAGAACACCACACCAGACTGGACTGGCACTCTCTTCGTACGTGTCCGTATGCTCCACACCGAAAACAGCGTCTTTGTGCTGGTCTGCTTCGTTGCGTGGCTCCGGTCGGAGCTTGTAAGGGCGCGAGCGCGGCTAAAACCTGAGAGCTAGTAGCCTTCGCCTGCTCCTTTAAGCTTTCACCTAACTCTTTAACCGCGTTCACTAACATAGCATTAGGCCCCTGGGGTATTTGCGCCATTCGCTCTAATAGCTCCTCAATTGACCAATTACCCGGGAGCGTAACAATGACATTGCGAGCTGTAGAATTACAGTTCTGCAGCGCACACTGCTTTAGCAAAGCGCCATGCATATATTCGGGAACCCCCGCTAACTGGATGGCATTAGCAACCCGATCTATAAGCGATCCAAAAGGCTCATCTCTTCCCTGTTTGATCCCCATATATGACGGAATTCCCCCTGGAGCTTTGATCTTATCTAGAGCGAGACGGGCTAGGCGCATAGACTCCCTGATCTTATCCGGCCCTATTAACGCTTGTGCCTCTATTCTGGCGTACGGTCCGAAGCCCATTAATTCATCGAGCGTAACCCCGTGCAAAGGGTCAGCTGCCTGTCTCTGAACCGCTACGGCCTCCTGGCAAAGCGCCTGCCAGTGCGCACTATGTAGCATTTGCTGATGCTGTGAAAGAACCAACTTCATAATGTTACTAATATCTGCTGGTAAAAGTAAGTTGCTACCCCAAATATAATTTAACATTTGTCGGGTAGGCTCACCCTGGATTCCACTCTCATTAACGGTAGCACGCAATTGCAACAACAGCTTTCAATCAAGGGCAGTGATAGTCGCTACCAATCCACCCCCTTGTGCCGGAGCATAAGCTACCGGAAAGGCATTAGTTAAAGTTTCTGCCGCTTCTTTATCTCCCGCTTGCAAAGCATCTGCGGCAATGCCTTGCCAGAGCTTTCGCCGCTCTGCCGCGACAGTACTCGATGTATCGGGTGAGGGGAGTGACGCAGCCCCGGTAGACGAGGTCTGCTGGGACTCAGGGGATGGGCTAGGGAACTCTAGGGAAGGGGCAGTGGGAGAAATAAGAACCTGCTCTTGGGGTTCAGGCGGGATATGTACAACATTAGTCGAGGGAGGCAGCGGGCACGGAGACTCAGCCGCGAAAGGATTGCCGATGTCTCCCAAACGCTGTGCAGCGACTCGGACAGCCTGCTACTCGACCTTATGTTGTTGTAAAGCATTAGAAACAGCCTGCCACTGCTTGGCTAACTTTTTAGCTACTTTATCATCATTCAATAAATCCTCCCACAACTTATCCCCGTACCGTTTCCATTCACCTTCATCAAAGACCGTATTGGGGTCCACAAAACACCCTTTCGCAAACCCCACCTTAACCTATTCCGGTAAATCCTTTTTTAAATCTAACCCTTTAACTCCCCGCTTTCCCAGAAAGCATTGGAGCAATGATAGTGCCGCCTGTCTCTCCATTACCTAAAAAAAAAAACGTGTTACCACGCTTTGTGCAGCCCTTTCCACGAGACTTTGCGGCTTTGTCGGCGGGCCTCTTTCTTCAGGAGTCTTCCCGGGCGCCGGGTGCAACTATTTCGTTGCTGGGAACGCGGAACTTAACTCTTTCGCCGTCCGAAATCCCCAAAAGGGAGGCGTCCGGCGGCGGCAAGTTGAGCTCTTTTTCGTTCAACCCTTTCGCCTTCTTGTGCTGCACGGTAAGACCGACTGAAACTCCTACGTCCGACCGCGGCTGCGAGAACCCGACTTGGCTCTCGGGAGTCCGACTTGACTCCAACCCAGGAGATCCGACTTGATCTCCTAGGGACCCCCCCTTGGTCCCTGCACACGGGCGCCAAAAAATGTCGCGACGGAAAGCTCTAGACACCTCAATGTGAGAATCCAGGAACTTCGTTTATTGTAGATTGACAGTAGCTTAATATACACTCTATAATAGGTTCATGAATATTACAGAAATTAGGCTCATTATTGGTACTCAGTTAGGTGGTGATATCATCTTAACTGCTTTCCATTGTTTACACAGGTGGCTCATTAAGTGCCTTTGTTTTGGTAATGCCTAGCTCCTGTTTTTCAGCTCAATTTAGAATACCCAAGGACACTTCCGCTTTCTCACGGCCCTGCTATCTCAAACTTTCTCATGGGCCTAGTGAAAACTGCTTATACTTTAGCAGTAGTCTTATACTTTAGCAGCTCATCCATAGACTTAGCCATGTTCATATGTCCTCGCATTTCTAACCAATCCTCTACACAAAGACAGTTGATTTCGGCTCAACAAACTACAGTCCTACCCCGTGACTTTCTCAATGACCTTTCTGCATTTAAGCTTCTACTCTGCCTTCACCCTAAGTAGTCTAGGACTAACCTTTCACCGAATACACCTAATTTCTGCCCTGCTATGCTTAGAAAGTATAATACTATCAATATACATTGCCCTCTCCATATGACCTATTCAAACCCAAACAACATCCCCCACCTTAATGCCCATTCTTATGTTAGCATTCTCAGCCTGTGAAGCAGGCGCCGGTCTAGCAGTCCTAGTAGCTTCCACCCGAACTCACGGATCGGATCATTTACACAATCTAAACCTTCTACAATGTTAAAAATTATTCTCCCTACAATCATATTACTCCCCATAACCCTCCTATCTCCTCCAAAATTCCTATGACTCAATGTCACCTCGCACAGCCTCTTAATTGCAACCGCTAGGTTACAATGACTTCCTTCAACCTATTACCCTAGCAAAAACCTATCACCATGACTTGGAACTGATCAAATTTCATCCCCCTTATTAGTTCTATCTTGTTGACTTCTACCTCTTATAATCCTGGCAAGCCAAAATCACCTTCAACAAGAACCTCCCACACGAAAATATATTTTTACCATAACCATAATCCTCACCCAACCATTCATTATCTTGGCCTTCTCAGCCTTAGAACTGATATTATTTTATATCGCATTCGAAGCTACCCTAATCCCTACCCTAATTCTAATCACACGATGGGGTAGCCAACCAGAACGTTTAAGTGCTGGAATCTACCTCTTATTTTATACACTAATTAGTTCTCTTCCCCTATTAGTAGTGATCCTCTATCTTCACACCCAAACAGGAACTATACACATCACTATAATAAAACTTTCACACTCATCTCTTACAAACTCCTGAACAGGCCTCATATCAAGTCTAGCCCTATTGCTCGCTTTCATAGTGAAAGCTCCCCTTTACGGACTACACCTATGACTCCCAAAAGCCCACGTAGAGGCACCAATCGCAGGATCCATACTCCTAGCTGTGCTCCTCCTCAGACTTGGGGGATACGGCATTATGCGTACCTCAATAATTACAAACTCCCTATTAGACTACCTCTACTACCCATTTTTAACCCTAGCCTTATGAGGGGTACTAATGACAAGCTCCATCTGCCTACGCCAAATCGACCTTAAGTCATTAATCGCCTACTCCTCAGTAAGCCACATAGGTCTAGTCATTGCCGCAACAATAATCCAAACCCACTGATCCTTTTCAGGGGCCATAATCCTAATGATTTCACATGGACTCACCTCTTCCATACTATTTTGCCCAGCCAATACAAACTATGAACGCATACATAGTCGTACTCTCCTTCTAACACGAGGCCTACAACCCCTTTTACCTCTAACAGGAATCTGATGGCTCCTAGCCAACCTAACAAACATAGCCCTTCCTCCTACCACTAACCTGATAGCTGAATTAACTATCATAATTGCACTCTTCAACTGATCCACCTTCACCATTATCCTAACCGGAGCCGCAACTCTACTAACTGCAGCCTATACCCTCTACATACTCCTTATAACCCAACGAGGTCCAACTCCAACCTATATTACAACCACCCAAAATTCAAATACACGAGAACATCTCCTTATAACACTTCATATCCTACC
Source organism: Manacus candei (assembly GCF_025592945.1). Taxonomy (NCBI): domain Eukaryota; kingdom Metazoa; phylum Chordata; class Aves; order Passeriformes; family Pipridae; genus Manacus; species Manacus candei. Next base: position 455,558 of record NW_026138158.1, on the reverse strand, counting down.
CTCCCTCCTCCTCATCCTAAAACCAGAGCTAATCTCAGGAATTCCCACATGCAAGCATAGTTTTAAACCAAACATTAGACTGTGATCCTAAAAATAGAAGTTAAACTCTTCTTGCCTGCCGAGGGGAGGTTTAACCAACAAGAACTGCTAACTCTTGCATCTGAGCCTAAGACCTCAGCCCCCTTACCTTTAAAGGATAATAGCAATCCACTGGTCTTAGGAGCCATTCATCTTGGTGCAAGTCCAAGTAAAAGTAATGGACTTCCCATTAATCCTCAACACCTCTATATTCTTGACCCTGGCTACCCTCTCTATACCCATCCTACTCCCCCTCCTATCCAAAAACTACCTAAACTCTCCAACAACCATCATACACACTGTTAAAACTTCCTTCATAGTTAGTTTAATTCCCATAATCCTCTCCATCTACTTAAATATGGAAAATACCACTTTCTATTGAGAATGAAAATTTATTGCCAACTTCAAAATCCCTTTTAGCCTTAAAATAGACCAATACTCCTTAACGTTTTTTCCTATTGCACTATTCGTAACATGATCTATTCTTCAATTTACAACATGATGTATAGCCTCAGAACCCCACACCACAAAATTCTCTCTTTACCTTCTAATCTTTCTCATTGCAATACTCATCTTAATCATCGCTAATAACATATTCCTCTTATTTATCGGCTGAGAGGGAGTCGGAATTATATCCTTCCTCCTGATTGGATGGTGACACGGTTGAGCAGAAGCCAACACCGCTGCACTTCAAGCCGTACTTTACAACCGTATTGGGGATATTGGACTAATCCTCTGCATAGCATGACTAGCATCCTCAATAAACACTTGAGAAATTCAACAGCAATCCTCCCCAAACCAAATATCCCTTCTCCCTCTCTTAGGGCTCATCCTAGCCGCCACAGGTAAATCCGCCCAATTTGGCCTGCATCTATGACTCCCAGCAGCTATAGAAGGGCCAACCCCTGTATCTGCCCTACTCCATTCCAGCACAATAGAGTTGCCGGAATCTTTCTACTTATTTGCACTCACCACATATTATGTAACAACCAAATTGCCCTAACTATGTGCCTTTGTATAGGTGCCCTATCCACCCTATTTGCCGCTACATGCGCTCTTACCCAAAACAACATCAAAAAAATTATTGCTTTCTCTACATCCAGCCAACTAGGACTAATAATAGTCACTATTGGCCTAAATCTACCTCAACTAGCCTTCCTACACATCTCTACGCATGCATTCCTTAAAGCCATACTCTTCCTTTGCTCTGGGTCTATCATTCACAGCCTTAACGGTGAACAAGACATTCGAAAAATAGGAGGATTACAGAAACTACTCCCTACAACTACCTCATGCCTGACAATCGGAAATTTAACTCTCATAGGAACACCATTTTTAGCAGGGTTTTACTCAAAAGATCTCATTATCGAAAGTCTTAACACCTCCTATCTAAACACCTGAGCACTCCTCCTAACCCTCGTAGCTACAGCTTTTACTGCAACTTACAGCCTACGTATAGCCCTACTAGTACAAACTGACTACACCCGGATTCCCTCTATTACTCCCATCAATGAAAACAACCCAGCAGTCACAAACCCAATTACTCATCTCGCTCTCGGAAGTATTATGGCTGGTCTATTAATTACCTCTTATATCTCCCCTACAAAAACCCCTCCTATAACCATACCACTGGTCACAAAAACCACTGCTATCATTATTACAACATTAGGCATCATTCTGGCATTAGAACTATCAAAACGCACACATACCTTCTCTGCCCCCAAACAAAATATCACTATAAACTTCTCCAGCACTCTAGGATATTTTAACCCCCTTATACACCGCCTCAGCTCTACTAAACTCCTAAACAACAGCCAGAACATTGCATCCCATTTAATCGACCTATCCTGATATAAAAAAATAGGCCCAGAAGGACTAGCGACCCTTCAACTCAAAGTATCCAAAATCTCAACTACTCTACACTCCGGACTAATCAAAACCTATCTAGGATCCTTCGCTCTATCTATCTTAATTATAATCTTATTTACACAGAACTAAGAATTAATGGCCCCTAACTTACGAAAACATCACCCCCTTCTAAAACTGATCAACAATTCTTTAATTGACCTCCCAACACCACCAAACATTTCCGCCTGATGAAACTTTGGATCTCTTCTTGGCATCTGTCTAACAATCCAAATCACCACTGGCCTCCTACTAGCAATACATTATACAGTGGATATCACCCTGGCATTCACGTCCGTCACCCATACATGCCGAAATGTTCAATTCGGCTGACTAATCCGAAACCTCCATGCAAACGGTGCCTCCTTCTTCTTCATATGCATTTACCTACACATTGGACGAGGATTCTACTATGGTTCCTACCTATATAAAGAAACCTGAAACACAGGAGTTATTCTCCTCTTAACTCTAATAGCAACTGCCTTCGTAGGATATGTCCTCCCATGAGGCCAAATATCATTCTGAGGCGCTACAGTAATTACTAACCTATTCTCAGCAATTCCTTACATTGGCCAAACACTTGTAGAATGAGCTTGAGGAGGATTCTCAGTTGACAACCCTACACTTACCCAGTTCTTTGCCCTCCACTTCCTCCTCCCATTCTTAATTGCAGGTCTCACCCTCATCCACTTAACTTTCTTACACGAAACAGGCTCAAACAACCCCCTAGGTATTTATTCAGACTGCGACAAAATCCCATTTCACCCCTATTTCTCAATAAAAGATATTCTAGGCCTTTTGTTCCTCCTCATTCCTCTAATAACACTTGCCATATTCTCACCCAACCTCTTAGGAGATCCAGAAAATTTTACACCTTGCAAACCCATTAGTAACACCTCCCCACATTAAACCTGAGTGGTACTTCCTATTTGCATATGCCATCCTACAATCAATCCCCAACAAATTAGGAGGAGTCCTAGCCCTAGCCACCTCCGTCTTAATTCTATTTCTAGCCCCATTCCTCCACATGTCAAAGCAACGAACTATAACCTTCCGACCTCTCTCCCAACTTCTATTCTGAATCCTAGTAACAAATCTTTTAATCCTTACATGAATCGGTAGCCAACCAGTCGAACATCCATTTATTATCATTGGACAACTCGCCTCAACTACCTACTTCACAATCATTCTCATCTTATTCCCCATTACTAGTCTCCTAGAAAATAAGATACTCAACCTCTAACCACTCTAATAGTTTATAAAAAACGTTGGTCTTGTAAACCAAAGACTGAAGGCCGCCCCCTTCTTAGAGTTTTCCAAAAAATATCCAAGCACCCCCCAACTTTCCAATCAACACGTACATCAAGGGGAGGGCCCCCCCCTCCCCCCATACCCTACAGTATGTATTACTTTGCATAGCATCCTCCACCACATTAGACATAACATGCATGTAGGAAAATCTGACATACTATTATTGCAAAAACCATCCAAATTTCCATACTATCTCCCATACAATCCAAAACTTGTCATTCACAGATCTAGGCACATTCCCACACAAGGACATAACATGTCATGTTCTAGGAATAATCCCGCCAAACGAACTAAAACCTAAAACTGCTAATTTTCGCATAAAATCCTTCTCAATACGAGGAACGTCACAGAACCTAAAATCCATGGTCCATGGACCACTCACCACTTGCTCTATGTACCAACCAAGAAGTGCTGGGTTATTTATTAGTCGTACTCCTCACGAGAAACCAGCAACCCGGCGTTAGTAATGTTTATCATGTCCAGCTTCAGGTGTATTCTTTCCCTTTCCACCAATAACCCACTCTCATAACTTGCTCTTTGTCGCCTCTGGTTCCTCGGTCAGGGCCATAACTTGCTTAATTTTCCTAAACTTGCTCTCCGTTACTAATGGTTGGGGATGCTCGGCCAACCTGGACCTCGTGATCGTGGCATTTTCTCTCTTCTAAACTTTTGGTTTATTGTTTTGGGGTAGATCTCAATAAGCCCTTCAGAGTGCTCCGCCAGGGGGCTCCCATATATGGTTGACATGTACCCCTTATGGTCGGTGAGCGGTTTTCTCACTTTCGCGTGAAAATTAATGATATGGTTTCAAGTGTTATTCGGTCTCATACTGTTGCACTGATGCACTATCACGTGCTGTTGGCTTGGTTTTTCCATTACGTCTCTCATCAAGTTGCAATTTAATTAATGCACGCCAGACATATTTTTTGTCGTCAATTTCACAAAAAATTACAAAAATTTTGTCATTTTTTGCAATGATCTAGGGACTTTCCCTCTATTCATCATTAATTTTTGTTTTTAAATTGTTTAACAAAAATTTCAAATTTTACAAACTTTCCATTCCCCTAATTTTCCAATTAAGACATTTGCATCATCAATTTGTTAAATTTTTTTAACACATTTTAATCTACCCCATCATTTCCTTTCATCATTCATTTCTTCAGTTGTTTGTTTACACTTTAATCTACCCCATCATTTCCTTTCATCATTCATTTCTTCAGTTGTTTGTTTACACTTTAATCTACCCCATCATTTCCTTTCATCATTCATTTCTTCAGTTGTTTGTTTACACTTTAATCTACCCCATCATTTCCTTTCACCCTCTTACCTCCCCAATTAATCGCCCCCACTACTCTAACTAATATTCCACCCACATACACCTTTAACAGTTGGTCCCAAACTTTTTTCCAACCCTTCAGAAAAAAAGGAATCAAACCTTTATCACCAACTCCCAAAGCTGGCATTTTCATTAAACTATTCTCTGAACCACACCTCCTTAAACCGCCCGAATTGCCCCACGAGACAACCCTCGTACAAGTTCTAGCACAACAAACAACGTCAGCAACAGACCCCAGCCCGCAATTAAAAATTGTCCCACCCCCCAAGAAGAAAACATAACCGCTCCCTCAAAATCCAACCGAATAGATAAAACACCCCCACTATCCACTGTGTTTATCCCTAACCACTCTAACTCAGATAGCCCTATAATAAACACCCCACCCCCCAACACTAAAACTAACCCAGCACCATACCCAACAACCTGCCAGTCCCCTCAGGTCTCAGGAAATGGATCTGCTGCCAATGAAACCGAATACACAAAAACCACTAACATCCCACCTAAATATACCAGAAATAACACTAGTGATACAAAAGACACCCCCAAACTCATTAACCATCCACACCCTACAATAGACGCCAACACTAACCCCACTACTGCATAGTATGGAGAAGGATTGGAAGCAACTGCTAGTCCTCCCAAAATAAAACTAACACTTAAAAATAGTATAAAGTACGTCATAACAATTCCTGCTTGGCCTCTATCCAAGACCTTTGGCCTGAAAAACCATCGTTGTAATTTCAACTACAAGAACATAAAACCTTAACAAACCCGCCCACAACACTACAATCCTGCCCCTTTCTACTCTTCTAACTTCTCAACAACACATTTTTGTTATCCACTAGAACTACTTCTCCAACCACTAAACAAATCCTAAATCAATAGCAACTATTACTACAACTAAAACAAGCCCCAATATAATCACTATGCCTATAACAGCCTTAGTCCTTGTAGCTTACAATAAAGCATAACACTGAAGATGTTAAGACGGCTATTACACATACCCAAGGACAAAAAAGACTTAGTCCTAACCTTACAGTTAGTTCTTGCCAAATATATACATGCAAGTATCCGCATCCCAGTGAAAATGCCCTCAGCACCTTAAAAAGACAGCAGGAGCAGGCATCAGGCACACCACTCCAATTGTAGCCCAAAACGCCTTGCCTAGCCACACCCCCACGGGTTTTCAGCAGTAATTAATATTAAGCAATAAGTGTAAACTTGACTTAGTTAAAGCAACTTACCAGGCTTGGTAAATCTTGTGCCAGCCACCGCGGTCACACAAGAAACCCAAATTAACTTTATACGGCGTAAAGAGTGGTTTTTCATTATCACTTCAACTAAGACTGAAATGTAACCAAGCTGTTATAAGCACAAGATGCATCCAATACTCCCATAGAAATGATCTTAGCTTCATGATCAACAAAACTCCACGAAAGCCAGGACACAAACTGGGATTAGATACCCCACTATGCCTGGCCCTAAATCCCGATGCTTTCACCACTTAAGCATCCGCCTGAGAACTACGAGCACAAACGCTTAAAACTCTAAGGACTTGGCGGTGCTCCAAACCCACCTAGAGGAACCTGTTCTATAACCGATAACCCACGATACACCCAACCATCCCTTGCCAAATCAGCCTATATACCGCCGTCGTCAGCCCACCCCTAAACTGAGGGTTTAACAGTGGGCACAACAGCAACATCCCACTAATAAGACAGGTCAAGGTATAGCTCATGAGATGGTAGAAATGGGCTACATTTTCTAGCATAGAATACCTCACGACAAGGAGTGTGAAATCACTCCTAAAAGGCGGATTTAGCAGTAAAGCAGGATAATAATGCCTCCTTTAAGCTGGCTCTGAAGCACGTACATACCGCCCATCACCCTCCTCACAAGCTATGATTAATTTTATTTATAATAAACCCCTAAGCTAGAGATGAGGCAAGTCGTAACAAGGTAAGTGTACCGGAAGGTGCACTTAGTCTACCAAGACGTAGCTATAACTAAAGCATTCAGCTTACACCTGAAAGATATCTGTTCCATATCAGATCGCCTTGAAGCCTAACTCTAGCTCTTCTACCAGATTACATATAAACTAAGTTAATACTACCCATTAAATCAAAACATTCTCTCACTCAACCTAGTATAGGCGATAGAAAGGTAAACTCAAGACGCAATAGAGATCATGTACCGTAAGGGAAGAATGAAATAGTAATGACAAACCAAGCAATAAATAGCAAAGACCAACCCTTGTACCTTTTGCATCATGATTTAGCGAGAACTACCCAAGCAAAACGCCAATTTAAGCTTGCTTCCCCAAAACCCAAGCGAGCTACTTACGAGCAGCTATCTACTGAGCAAACCCGTCTCTGTTGCAAAAGAGTGGGAAGACTCGTTAGTAGTGGTGAAAAGTCAGTCGAGCTGGGTGATAGCTGGTTGCCTATGAAATGAATCTTAGTTCCCTCTTAATTCACCTCCCAGGACTACACTCAACCCACATGAAGCGAATTAAGGGCTATTTAAAGGAGGTACAGCTCCTTTAAAAAAGAATACACTCTCCCCTAGCGGATAAATTTAATTACAGCTTAATTGTGGGCCTTCAAGCAGCCACCATTAAAGAATGCGTCAAAGCTCCTCACCTAAAAAAATCTAAACTTCCTCATGACTCCCTCTTCCCCAGTAGGCCAACTTATATTAAATAAGAGAATTTATGCTAAAATAAGTAACTAGGGATCCCCTCTATGGCGCAAGCTTACATTACAACATTATTAACAATCCACAGGATATTTTTTAACCTTTACAAGACCTTATACCCAAAACTCTGTTAACCCACCTGTTCTGCGTCACTGGCTCCGCCTACTGGGCGGAGTCAGTGCTGATTGGTGTTACAACCCACCCCAGGAAAAGGGGAGAGGGGGTAACTCAGGTTTTTATTAATAATTCCCTTGGGGTGGATTAAAGTGAAACGACACTAAATAATCGGTGTCTGAAAACATATACTGGCAAGGTTTATTTTAACAATTCTGTATCAACAGGCATGCTAGCAGTTTGGAAGTTGGGCTATCAGTTGGGAGGCATGGCTGAAAACAGGAAACAACAGCCCTAATTCCCAGGAAAGAAAGCCTGGAAGCTTTGGCTTTGTGGTGCAGTTGGTGGGCCACACTGGGCACTCCATGGGCAGGCAGCAAGAGTTTTCTGGATCTGGGAGTCAATCTGGGGGCCTCGGAATGTTTGAGGGGAAGTTGGGAGTGTCCTGTGGGACCAGGATGGGATTTGAGGGCTCCTGGAGGGGCTGGGATGGGTGTATACTGCGGGCATCATCTAGTATTGATGGGGGTAATCAGTGAGCTGACTGTTTCATAATCATCCAAATTTTAACATACAATGTGATTATTAGAATAAAAAGCAAAAAGGTAATATCAACAAAACAGTACCAGGGTGAAGCTCTTGGTTGAAGAGTGGTTTCTTCTTTTTCTCCAGTGATTTTAATTCTTTTTCGTCTGGGTTTTAATCCCATCTTTGGCATTTTGCTGCCAACATTTTGTCCCCATATCCATTGGAAATTGTATTAACTGTTGATGAGAACAAAGTGGAATCCCAAGGTATGTGATATATTGATAGGATTTCACTGGTTGGCTTTTAATTTGTCCAGGTTTATCGCCATAATGCTTCTGCTCTTTAACCACTTGAATCAGAATGAATTGAGTTGTTTTCTGGGTCGGGTTCTCTTTTTGAGTCCAAGGTTTTTTAGTGGATTCAGTATCAGGCACAAAGGAAATTGAGGGAGGTAAAGAATAATCTTCCCTTTGTTCATTATCACAGGGATCACTCAGTCTTTTTTCATTAATGTGAGGAAAGCTGGGAGACTCTAGAAACATCAGTTGAACTTCAAATTCTCCTTGTTTCTTTCCCTCCTGAGACTTAGAATCAGGGTTCTCTGTGGTTTCCCAAGTCTCAATGCCAGGGTAAGACACTGGTTTATGAAGTTGCCTGACCAAACCAGGAGCCTGTTTTTTTAGCAACAGTTTTCTCTCTGCACTCTGGCGCAACAAGACTTTGAAGGTGGTCAACCTCAGTTTGAAGCAGCTCATTTTTAGCAAGTTTATCCGATTTTTCTCCAGTTTCCCTCTCAAAGGCTAACGATGACTTCAGCACCACATTTCTGATTTCAAAACAGTAGATTCAACATCAGAAATCCATTCATGACTTCCCTGTCAGCACTCCATCCAAATGTCTGTGCTCTCACTTTGACCTGAGAGAAACCTCAGGCAGGTGGAAAAGGGCAGATAAAGAAAAAACAGATGGGTCCAGCAGAAGTGATGCTGCTTCTGTCAAAAGCAGAGCAGAGACCGAAAGCACTTTAGGAAGTTGCTTACAGAAGCACTTGTGCATTCCAAGTTACAGCTCAGGAGTCTCAGTGACTTGTCCAACATGAGAGTTTCTTTTCCATTTCTCAACCCCCAGATTCCTCAGGAGTAGGAAACTGGAAACACTGACTGAGAAAAGCTCCATTCCTTCCTAATAATTGTGCTTTGCCCTTCCCATTTGACAGTGCTCTTGGAAATGTGCTGCTATGATCTGGATCTGTGAGCAGCCCTGACCTCCCAGAGCACTCATCCAATGGCAGGAAGACCCCACCTGGCTCCTGCTGGGGTTCTTGCCACCACGACCCAGTATGGGTCAATGGAATGGGGAGCAGGGTGGTGGGACCAGTAAGGACCAGTTAAGGGGGCACGTCAGCATCTCCATCAAGGTCAGACCAGTACAGAGCAGCATAGACCAGTATAGATCGGTATAGACCAGTATAAACCAGTATGGACCAGTATAGACCAATATGGGTCACTGGAATGGGGAATGGGGCAGTGGGAGCAATAAGGACCAGTTTAGGGGGTTGGGGGCGCTTCATCATCTCCGTCAAGGTCAGATCAGTACAGACCAGTATAAACCAGTATAGACCAGTATGGACTGGTATAGACCAGTATGGACCAGTATAAACCAGTACAGACTGCTACGGGTCATTGGAATGGGGAATGGGGCAGTGGGACCAGTAAGGACCAGTTAAGGGGGTTGGGGGCACTTCAGCATCTCCATCAAGGTCAGACCAGTACAGACCAGTATAAACCAGGGTAGAGCAGTATAAACCAGTATAAACCAGTACGGGTCCCTGGAACGGGGAATGGGATGGTGGGACCAGTAAGGACCAGTTAAGGGGGTTGGGGGTACTTCAGCATCTCCATCAAGGTCAGGTCAGTATAAACCAGTATAGACCCGTATAGACCAGTATGGGCCAGTATAAACCGGTATAAACCAGTATGGACCAGTACAGGTGACTGGAACGGGAAATGGGGCGGTGGGACCAGTAAGGACCAGTTAAGGGGGTTGGGGGCACTTCAGCATCTCCGTCAATGTCAGACCAGTACAGACCAGTATAGACCAGTATAGATTAGTATAAACCAGTATGGACCAGTATAGACCAATATAAACCAGTACGGGTCACTGGAACACGGAATGGGGTGGTGGGACCAGTAAGGACCAGTTAAGGGGGTTGGGAGCACTTCAGCATCTCCATCAAGGTCAGACCAGTACAGACCAGTATAAACCAGGATAGACCAGTATAAACCAGTATGGACCAGTACGGGTGACTGGAACGCGGAATGGGGTGGTGGGACCAGTAAGGACCAGTTAAGGCAGAACTCAGCTGGGACTTAGTGGTTTGGGGGTGGGCGTGTCCCTTCTTTAGGTGGGCGTGGTCTCTCCCTGGTGGGCGTGTCCCATCCCAAGGTGGCCATAGCCTCTGCAAGTGGGCGTGTCTTTTACATCCTCTCCCCCTCCCTGAACTGGGAGCTCAACTGGGACTTACTGGGTTTTGGGTGGGCGTGTCCCCTCCCAATGATGGACCCACTTTCAGCCCCTCCCCCCACCTTTAAGGGCCCCCCCAAAGCCCCTCCCCCCCCTTCCTGCACCTCCCCAACCCTCAGGGTCCCTCCTGTCCCTCCCCCACCCTCAGGGTCCCTTCCTTCCCCTCCCCCCAGTGAACCTGCTACCCCTCCCCCACTCTCAGGAGCCCTCCCTGCCTCTCCCCCACCTTCAGGGGCCCTCAGGACCCCTCCCCCAACCTCAGAGACTCTCCTGCCCCTCCCCCACCCTCGGGGAACTTCCTACCCTTCCCCCACCCTCAGGGACCCTCAGGGCCCCTCCTTCACTTTCGGGGTCCCTCCCTGCCCCTCCCCAACCCTCAGGACCCTCCTGCCCCTCCCCCCACCTCGGGGTCCCTCCTGCCCCTCCCCCACCCTCAGGGACGGTCCTGCCCTTCCCCCACCCTCAGGGAACCTCCTGCCCTTCCCCCACGCTCAAGGACCATCCTGCTCCATCCCCACCCTCAGTGTTCCCTCCTTCCCCTCCCCCCCCCACTGGGGCCGTTACTGGTCCCTTACTGGTCTGTACTGGGAAGGGAGAGGGGAGGGGCCGCCCCCTCGAGGCCCCTCCCCCCCTAGTGACGTCACCGGATCCCAAAAATAGCCCCGGGGGCCCAAACTGGAGGGGGGACCTGGAGCCGCTCCCAGTGTGACCGTTTTCAGGTACTGGGAGGGACTGGGAGGGACTGGGAAGGGGCAGGGCTTCCCCCCCCCCCCCCCCTCCATGTCTTTGGGGTGACCTTGGGGAGGGAGGGGGATGGACCGCTCCCAGTGGCTCCCAGTAGCTCCCAGTTACCCCAGTAATGCCTCCGGTATCTCCAGCAACCCCCCCAGTAACGCCAGTGACCCCCCCAGTAGCTCCTAGTAGCTCCCAGTAACCCCAGTGTCTATCCCAGTAGCTCCCAGTAACTCCCAGTAATCCTAGTGTCCATCCCAGTAACTCCCAGTAACCCCAGTGTCCACCCCAGTAGCTCCCAGGAACTCCCAGTAAGCCCCCCAGTAGCTCCCAGTAACTCCCAGTAACCCCAGTGACCCCCCCAGTAGCTCCCAGTAACTCCAGTGTCCATCCCAGTAACCCCAGTGACCCCCCCAGTAGCTCCCAGTAGCTCCCAGTAACTCCCAGTGTCCCCCCCTGTGCCTCCCAGTATGTCCCAGTTTAACCCAGTTCCCCCCCCCCGTGGGCCCTGGGTCGGGTGGGGGAGGGGCGGGCTCACATTTCCATGGCAACATCCCTTTCCCTCTGGCCCAGTTTCTCCCAGTTCCTCCCAGTTTAACCCAGTTTTTCCACATTTTTCCACATTTTTCCACATTTCCCCCCATTTTCCCCATTTTTCCCAGATTTTCCCCCATTTTTCCCCCATTTTCCCAGATTTTTCCCCATTTTGTCCAGATTTTCCCAGATTTTCCCCCCATTTTCCCAGATTTTTCCCCATTTTTTCCACATTTTTCCCACATTTTCCCAGATTTTCACACATTTTTCTCCAGATTTTCCCAGATTTTTTTTCCCATTTTTTCCACATTTTCCCCGATTTTTTTCACACATTTTTCCCAGATTTGCCCAGATTTCTTCCCCCATTTTCCTGGATTTTTCCCAGAATTTCCCACATTTTCCCAGATTTTCCCCACATTTTTTCCCATTTTTCCCACATTTTCTCAGATTTTTCTCCAGATTTTCTTCCAGATTTCCCCACATTTTCCCACATTTTCCAACATTTTCCCCCATTTTTCTTGATTTTTCCCGATTTTCCCCATTTTTCCGGATTTTTTTCCCATTTTTTCCCATTTTCATACATTTCTCCTCATTTCCCCCATTTTCCCACAGTTTTTCCCAATTTTTTCACATTTTCCCAAATTTTTTCCCACATTTTCCCAGATTTTCTCCCTATTTCCCCAGATTTTTCCTCATTTTTCCCATTTTTTCCCAGATTTTTTCCCAATTATTTTCCCCATTTTCCCAGATTTCCCCCCTTTTTTTCCCACATTTCCCTGGATTTTTTCCCAATTTCCCCCCATTTTCCATGATTTTTCCCACATTTTTTCCACATTTTCCCAGATTTTTCCTCATTTTCCCCCATTTTTCCCAGATTTTTCCCCATTTTTCTCAGATTTTTTTCCCCAGATTTCCAGATTTTCCCAGAATATTCCCCATTTTCCCCCCATTTTTTCCCTATTTGCCCAGATTTTTCCCATTTTTTCCCCTTTCCCCCCCATTTTTTCCACATTTTTCCCAGATTTTCTCCCATTTTCCCCAGAATTTCCCAGGTTTTTTCCCAATTTTTCCCCATTTTCCCAGTTTTTTCCCAATTTTTTCCCCATTTTCCCGGATTTTTTCTCGATTTCCCCCCATTTTTCCAGATTTTCCCCCCATTTTTCCCACATTTTCCCCGATTTTCACACATTTTTCCCCATTTTCCCCGTTTTTTTCCTCATTTTTCCATATTTTCCAGATTTTTCCCCATTTCCCCCAGAATTTCCCACATTTTCCCCCATTTTTCCCCATTTCCCCGGATTTTTCTCACATTTTTCCCAGAATTTTCCGCAATTTCCCCATTTTCCCGCATTTTCCCACATTTTTCACCATTTTCCTGATTTTCCCCCCATTTTTCCCACATTTTCACACATTTTTCTCCAGATTTCCCCCACATTTTTCCCCCATTTCCCCACATTTTCTTGGATTTTTGGGTCCCCAGTTTTCCAAATTTCCTGAATTTCCCCAGTGGGAAAAAGTGGGGGGAAAAAACCAGGAATTTTGGGGAAAATGGGGAAAAATTGGAAAAAAAAGTGGGAAATTTGGTGAACACGAATGAAAAATTGGAAAAAATGGGGGAAAATTTGAGAAAAAAGTGGGAAATTTGGGGAAAATTGATAAAAATGGGGAAAAATGGGGGGAAATTTAGGAAAACTGGGGGAAAATCCGGGAAAATGTGGAAAAACGGGGGAAATTTTGGGGAAAATGTCAGAAATTTGGGGAAATGGGGGATTTTGAGGGGAAATGGAGGGAAAACTGGGAAAAAAGTAAGAAATTTGGGGAAAACGGGTGAAAAATCAGGAAAAATGGGGGATAATTGGGAAAAATTAGGGGAAATTTAGGAAAAAATTGGGAAAAAATGGCAGAATTTGGGGAAAATGGGGAAATTTGGGAAAAATGGGGTGAATTGAGAAAAAAATGGGGGAATTTGGGTAAAATTGGATGAAAAATTGGGGAAAGTTGGGAAAAATGGGGGGAAATTCGGGGAAAATGGGAAAAAATGGGGGAAATTTGGGAACAATGGAAGGAATTTGGAAAAAAAATGGGGAAAAACTGAGAAAAATGGGGAAATTTGGGAAAAATGGGGGAAATGGGGGGAAAATTGGGGAAAGAGTGGGAAATTTGGGAGAAATGGATGAAAAACTGGGAAAAATGAGGGGAAATTTGGGAAAAACTTGGGTGTCCCCACCAGGTTTGGCCCCGCCATGGCCCCGATAGCCCCGGGATCAGGTGAGACCCCTACCCCATGCCCTGACCCCTCCCCCTCCCCGAGGTCACTGCCCTGACCCCCCGAGTCCAGGCTGTCACCCCTCCCCCACCCCGTGGCCCCTCCCACACTTTATGGCCCCTTCCCCATTCTATGGCCCCTACCCCATTCTGTAGCCCCTCCCCCACTCTGTGACCCCTCTCCCACTTCATGGCCCCTCCCCCACTCTCTGACCCCTCCCCCACTCTATGGCCCCTCATCCACTTTATGGCCCCTCCCCCACTCTCAGACCCTTCCCCCACTTTATGGCCCCTCCCCCACTCTGTGGCTCCTCCCCCACTCTGTGACCCCTCCCCCATTCTGTGACCCCTCTCCCACTCTGTGGCCCCTCCCCCACCGACAGCTTCTCCCTGCGGAGAGAACAGCCAACACACTATTTCACTTCTCACTTTAACAAAGCTCTTTTCTCCTTCAAGGCCCTCAGAGGCGCCAAGGCCACATAGGAGGCCACACACAAACAGTACTCCTCTTCCCACTTGGCAACACCTTCTCCCTCACTGTTCTACAGGGAACACCAGGAATCTGCTCGCAGAGGCCTCTCGTTTCCCATCAGGAGCTCAGCACAAGGAGTTAAAGGAGCTCAAGCCTTAGGCCACAAGAGCTGACAGCGAGGAAACTTTGGGAGCAAACTAATGCTGCTAACACGGACCCAGCTGAATCCAGCACACAATCACAGAATCCAAGAGTCCTTCAGCTTGGAAAAGACCTCCAAGCTCACTGAGTCTTGTGCAGCCCCTCCCTGACCACCTGCAGGGACTGGATGATGCTTTGCACAAGCACCAAAAGGAATGTTGTGAAAGCCATGGCCTGCAGGAGGACACAGAGAAGGGCTTGGTTGGGGCTGGGAAGGAGGGAGCTGGCGCTGGGGGAGCGGGGATGGAGGCTCGGGGATGTGGCGCAGCAAGGACAGGGGCCCAGGCAGCTGGCAGGCGGCAAGGCCTCACCCCCTGCCCCAGCAGCAGCACCGGGCCCTGCCCAAGGCACTCCTGCCAGGGGCTGGGCCCTGCAGGCAGGGGCAGAACCCACTCCCTGGGGCGGCCTTGCTACCCTGGCCCTCGTCCGGCCCAGCCTCTCCCTGTGTGCGTGCTCCCCACAGCACAGGCTGCACTGGGCAGCATCCCCTGATGGGCCCTGCAGAGCTGCCCCACGGGGACACTTCCCTTTTATGTCACAGGTGCCACAGCCTGTCCCAGCCAACCCTGCCCATTGTCCCCACCCCGGCTCAGTGACTCACAGTGGCCCCTGACAACCAAAGAACCAAAGCCCCACACCCCCAGAGTGCAGCCCCATCCATCTGCAAGGGGGCCCCAAAGGGTTCCCTGCACAAAGCAGCCCCTCCAAACACTTGTCAGATAGAAAACTGGGGGACATGACCCTTGGATGCTTTTAGTACAGAGATACAAGCTTTTCTTGAATAATGGAGGGGGTCACTTTTTAATTATTAATATTTACAGTTATCCATTTGGGGACAGGATGTCCTACAGGCTAATGTGGTGTCACATTTGGAGTGAAAAGTACTTTTCAAAAAACCCAGGGTGCATGGGTGATGCAGAGCAAGCTGTCAAGTCACCCAATGTGAAGCTCAACAGTGCTTTGCAACAGCACTGCCCTTTCACACACATCTTTGGCAAAGACAAAGATGTCAGGCTTTAGTTTCTAAATCAGTAACACTTGACAAGACCTCTTTATGAACTGACAGCAAGAGAACTTAGGAGCAGCTTAGGGTTGGCAAGTGTAGGAGCCAAGAAGAGAAGGGCTGATGGGTATGAAATGAACACTGACAACTGGATGGTCGTGGAGCCGACCAAGGACTGCCAGACACAAAAGACATCACCTGCTGGACTTGGCCCAAACACCAGCCCCCTCCTCTCCCTTCTCAACCACTCAACCACAGCCTGCACACACCCACACCTGCCAGGGCCAACTGGTTGTTTCTCTTCTCTTTTCTGCCTGGGGGCGAAGGAAGAAGGACAGGTCGGGCCAGAGGGAAGGGGAAGGAGATCCCCCCAAATCCATCCCTGGCAGGATGGAGGCTGGAGGGGACATTGAGGGACCCCCAAGAATATTTTCGAGGGGAAGAAAGGATGGGGGCACCCACAGGGGGTTGGGGGGGGGGAGGGACCCAGGAATCTCGTGGTGGGACACTGGGGAGTTCCCAGTAGTTTCTTGGGGGGGTGGACCCCCAGCAGTCCGGGGTGGAAAAATGGATGGAGGAATCCGCCGTAAAGGGTGGGTGACACCCAAAAGACTCTAGGAGGGGGTCGGGAGGGGCCCCGGAGTCCTGAAGAGTGTTTGGGGGTCCCCAGGAGGGAGTCTGGGGGTCTGAGGTGGTCCCAGGAGATTTTCAAGGGTTAAGGGGATGCACAGGAGATTTGGGGGAGGAGGGGGAAAGGTGGAGGGTCCCCAGGAGTCTTGGGGGGGATCTGGGCGGTTCCCGAGAGTCTTGGGGGAGATTTGGAGGGGTCACCAGGAGCCCCCGGACCCCCTGAACTCACCCCACACCACCATGGCCTCGTTGGGGCCGCACGTGAAAAACAGCGCGGCGGGGGGAGACCCTGGGGCCGGGATCGATCGGGACCAATCGGGTTCAATCCCGATCCTCCCTTCCCCCGCCATCACCGCCCCGCTCCCGGCAGCCCCCGCGGAAGTTTCGATGTTCTATTGGGTGACTCACCGGCACAAGGACAGGGGCCCAGCAGAATTTGGCAATGACCTCATTCCAGCAGAGCCGTTCTATTGGCTGCGACCCACGAGGGAGCCCCAAAACCTGTTCCTGGCTTGGGGGGGAAGGACAGCCGGCACGGCCGGGAACGGGGGTGCAGAGGGTGTTCAAGTGCCCAGGAAAGGGGCAAAAAACTTTCCCCTCTCCCTCCCAGTGCCCCCTCAGCCCATCCCAGTGTCTCTCCCAGTGCACCCTCAGCCCATCCCGGTCTCTCCCCTGCTCTCCCAGTGCCCCCGTCCATCGAGGTCCCAGCCCGGCCCTGCCCCCTGCTCTGCTCCGCCCTGGATTTCTCCCCTGCAGGGGCAGCTGAGGTGGCTCCAGGGCGGGCGGGAGCTTTCGGGGCGGGGGGCGGCTCCTGACATGCTGCTGGAACCGCCCCTGCCTGGGCGGGCCCGTCGCCTGGGGCACCTCCTCACCCGAGCCTGGGGGACGGGCCGGCAACTGGGAGGGGCTTTGGGAAGGAATGGGGAGGCTGAGAAGGGGTTGGAGGTCGTGGGGGTAAGTGGGAAGGGGTTTGGGGGAGTTTGGGAGTTTGGGAGGGAGGTTGGGGAGATTGGGGCAGCTGTGAGGGGTTTTGGGGAATCGTCGGGGATGTGGGAAGGAACTGGGAGAGAGTTTGGGGGCATACTCAAGGGGAAGGGGGCAACTAGGAGAGGGTTTGAAAGGTCCTGGGAGGGCTGGAGGTAACTGGGAGGGGTTTGGGGGCATCTTGTGGGTTTTTGTGGGTCTGGGAGGCAGTCTGGGGGCCTCGGAGGGTTTAAGGGGAAGTTGGGAGTGTCCTGTGGGACCGGGATGGGATTTGAGGGTTCCTGGAGGGGCTGGGAGGGTTTTATGCCTTTATACTGCGGGCATTGTCTAATATTGATGGGGGTAATCCGTGAGTTGACTGTTTCATAATCATCCAAATTTTAACAAGACTTTGAAGGTGGTCAACCTCAGTTTGAAGCAGCTCATTTTTAGCAACAAATTTATCCGATTTTTCTCCTGTTTCCCTCTCAAAGGCTAACGATGACTTCAACACCACATTTTCTGATTTCAAAACAGTAGACTCAACATCAGAAATCCATTCATGACTTCCCTGTCACCACTCCATCCGAATGTCTGTGCACTCACTGTGGCCTGAGAGAAACCTGCCTGTTTGCAGCGCACTGACTGGACAACTTTTCTTTTTGTAGGTGGAAAAGGGCAGATAAAGAAAAAACAGATGGGTCCAGCAGAAGTGATACTGCTTCTGTCAAAAGCAGAGCAGAGGCCGAAAGTACTTTAGGAAGTTGCTTACAGAAGCACTTGTGCATTCCAAGTTACAGCTCAGGAGTCTCAGTGACTTGTCCAACATGGGAGCTCCTTTTCCATTTCTCAACCCCCAGATTCCTCAGGAGTAGGAAACTGAAAACACTGACTGAGAAAAACTCCATTCCTTCCTAATAATTGTGCTTTGTCCTTCCCATTTGACAGTGCTCTTGGAAATGTGCTGGTGTGATCTGGATCTGGGAGCAGCCCTGACCTCCCACAGCCCTGACCACACACACCTCATCCAACGGCAGGAAGAACCTGCCTGGCTCCTGCTGGGGTTCTCACCACCCACCGACAGCTTCTCCCTGCAGAGGGGTGGGCAACTACCCAGGCAGGATGAGACCTGACCCCAGCAGGCAGCAAAGTCCCTGCCCTGGCACAAAGAACCCCGGAGCACAGGGACCCTGCTCTGCAGGACAGCCCCGGGCATCCCTGGCTGCACCCCCACCTTCCCACCCCGCAACCATCCCTGGGAGGAGCCCACCTGCGCTGTCCCTCTGACGGTGCTGCAGGGAAGGCCTGCCCTGGAGAACATCCTCCTCCGGCGCAACAGAGAAACTGGGAGAGTCCTGACAGATGTGCAAGGCTGTGGGATGTGGTAGCTTTAGGAGATTCCTCCAGGAACACAAGCGACATTGCCCTGCACCTGTAGACTCACTCTGCAGAGGAGTGTGAAGTTGTGTCCCCAAGTTGTGTCTCAGCTGAACACCTGCCATCTTTCTGCTGCCTTTAACCTCCCTTTGCCTTTCTTCTCTTCTCTCGTGCCTACAGGCAGTGCCCTCGGCCCTGCTGGGCTGTGCAGAGGAGCTGCTCCTGGGCAGAGCTGTCTCTCTGCAGTGCTGCCCGCTTACCAGGATTTCCCTGTGTGCCAGGAGCCCGGCCCAGCTAAGCAGCACAGCAAGAGCCAAAGGCAGCCCTTTCTCTGCCCCTCTGGGTTCCCCGCAGGTGTCCCTGGGGCTCCAGGGGAACCTGCTGTGGAACAGACTGAAGGAAACAATGATGTTCCCTCTTCTCACCTCTTCAGTGACACTTCTTTCCAGCAGTGACACTTCTTTCCAGCAGTGACACTTCTTTCCAGCAGTGACATTTCTCCTCTTAGAAAATTACCAGGGTACCATGATCACCTTTTCTCGTTTCATCATTACACAGGACACCAGGAGGGTGACAGCAAAGGATCTGGTAACTCCCTGGCACAGCGGGGGTTTTCCTGGAGTCACACAGAGAAATGTGTCAGGGCTCTGAGAGGTGTCCAACCCTGAGCTGGACTGATGCACACACGGGGGTGTTCAGAGACACAGGCACACACACAGGCAGTTCATTGCAGCAGGGGCAGTGTCTCCCTGGGCTCCTGCTACCACTCCCAGAGCCTGGACCCACCTCAGCTCTGTAATGCTCCCACCCTGCCCACTCCTACACTTCAGATGAACAGTGGGGTTTTCTAGTCACTGGAACTGCCCAGACCAGCCCCTCCCTGGTCCCCCCATCTCCCTGCCCCGCCCCAGCCCAGCAGAGCAGCACAGTCGTTTCTGGTCCTGCAGCAAGAAAGGGAGGCAATAGAGGACAGGGACAGTGACTGCATGTCTGGACTGCTCAGGAGATCATCAGCTCAGGCGGCAGCTCCTGCAGCCCCAGGGCCAGACCCGCTTCCCAGTGGCCCAGGCAGCTGCTGCCACGTGGGCACAAGCTCTGCTGCCCAGGAGGGTCCTGTAGTGAAGGGCTTTGCAGATGGCCACGTAGCGGTCATAGGACATGATGGTGAGAAGGGCAAGCTCCGCTTTGATCAAGAAGAAAAGCAAAAAACACCTGTGCAGCTCATCCTGAGTAGGATATGCCCCTGGTGTTCCAGAGGGAATTGGCCATGGCTTTGGGGAGAGTGGTGCAGATGCAGCCCGGGTGTGTGAGGGAGAGGTGGAGCAGGAAGAAGTCCCTGGGGGGTGTGCAGGTGGTGGTGGCAGGCTACGGCGCTGAGGATGAGGCCGTTGCCCAGGAGGGCAGCCAGGGAGATGCCCAGGAAGAAGCAGAAGTGCAAGAGCTGCAGCCAGGAGGAGGAAGTGGGGGATGGAGCTGCTGTTGGACATGAGCTTCCTCCGGGCATCAGGAAATGTCCAAGGAGGAAAAGGCAGTGAAAACTTTGGGACAGGTTTCCTAGATCAAACCCGTGAATTTCTCTGAGCATCTACCCTCATCCCAAGTATCCGCAGTCACACATATATAGATTCTGGACTGTAGAAGACAGGCTTAGCATGACTTTAAGATGATTTCTTCTCAATTTTTTGATTTATTTTTCTACTGCCAGGTCTGAGAGGGGCATCGTGGAACCAAAGGAACCCTGAGACATTTCAGAATCCCACATGTGTTGGGTCTGTCTGAGCTGGAGTTCATTTTCTCACTGCAGGCGTCACAGTGCTGTGCTTTGCATTGGGATCTACAAAGGGGTTAATCACACCAGTGCTTTGGCAACTGCTGAGCAGGGCTGGTGCAGCATCTGCATTGTCAGCTTCGTCCCCTGAATCGGGGGCAAGATCATGGGAGGTGATACAGACAGGTCAGTTGAGGCAAATGGACCAAAGGGACATTGCAGAATATATGGCGTCAGCTCAGCTACAAGAGCTCAGGAAAGGAACAGGAAAGGGGGAAAATCCATTTTTTACAATACATGCCTTCTGAGCGGCTTCTCTGTGTGGTGAAGCCCTGCTTCCCACGAAGTGGCCAGGTATCGCTGCTGACAGGAAGTAGAGAGAAAATCATTTTATTTTCCTCTTCACTTTGCATGCGCAAACTTTGGCTTTTGCTTTAGTAAAGTGCCTGATCTCAAGGTAGAAATAATTTTCCATCTTCTTCTGTCTCTTCTGTCTGACTGGGAAGGGCAGCAATAGAGCAGCTTGGTGGGCACCTGGCATCCAGGTAAGGTCAACCCACTGCAACATTGCAGGCTCTCATGGAACCAAAGGACTGCTGGGAGACTGGGGGAACTCACGGAATCAAGTGGCCGTCGTGGCACTACCCTGCATCATAGAAGCAAATATTCCCTGGGAAACTACAGAAACCAGGGACTTAAGGGACATCATTGGGATGTGCGGGACCTCATGGAATTAAACAAACCGTGGAATACTTCATGGAATCAAAGGGATAAAACAAAAGAATTAAACCCCATGACCAGAAACCATTGGATGGAACATTTCTTTAATATGCCAGCTGGGGATTCATGGGGGTACTCTGCCATGCATGAATCAAAGAATCAGTATAAATTTCGGAGTATAAATACAGTGATACTTGAAAGACCCTCCCCTTCACAAGCAGTCCAAAATTCTCCCATGATTTTAGGGTCAAATAGCCTCTTGGATTTTATTCGTGGAGCAAGACTGCCATCTAGCGTCCATTTCTTCTGCGAGGGGCAGTCATTTTCACAGAGTGGTCTTCTCCCTTAGCAGGCCTCGTAGCATCTCTGATTGATCTCTCCGACCCCTAACCCCTAAACTAAATGCTTTAGGACCAGCTAAGACGTGTCTTAGAACTTCCCATTTGCTTAAACAATGTATAATTGACTTTCTTCTTAACAGAACAATCTCTTATTAAACAAGTTTTCTGAGGCCTGTAAGCTAATTTCTTGAAGATGGGCGTATGATACACTCTCTATTAGTTTCCATGTATCATCTACATTCTCTCTCCTATAACTAATTGTCGTCTTAAAAGAAAAGAAAAGACTGCTACCATGCCAAGAAAGCAAACCCCTTTGTTGATTAGGATTTTTATCTAAAAACTCGTCATTTACGAAGCCATTAAGGATGGAGATCGTCTCTCATTTCAGTGCCATTGTGACAATATGGGGCCTCAGGTAACACGTGGAACACAGAACACTGCGCATTCCCAAGCAATCAAGGGGCCATTGTAACACTCCAGGGTCTCATGGAAGACGGAGGCCCCGCAGAGAGACCTCAAATCAGAGGTTTGGGCAATCCTCAACCAGAGGAAGTTCAACAAGGGGAAGTGCCAGATTCTGTCCCTGTGATGGGGCAACCTCGGATGTCCGGACAGACTGGGAAGGATATTCTGCATAGCAGCACTGGAAAATGGCCTCTGGGGTCCTGATGGATGGCCAGTTGGCCAAGAGTCAGTGGTGCTCTGGCGGGGGCTCACTGCTCGGTCACAGGAGGGTTTTCAGACACACGAGTCCTTCGCTTGCACAGACACAGACAGTTCATGGCAGCAGGGGCAGTATCTCCTGGGGTTCCTGCTGCCACGCCAGGAGCCTGGATGCGCCTAAGCCCTTGTGGGGTGCCACCTGCTATGCCACTATCTGAGATGCCCCAGCGCCTGAGAGATGGAAACGCGGAGCTCTGTCCAAGAGAAGCACATCCCAGAGCTGCACGCATGGGCTTTGCCAGGATTTAGAACCGTAAATGCAATGTGACACCGAGACACTCTTTGTCCCACATAACTTCAAGGTCTCCCCAGGAGGTTGATGGCAATTGTTCTTGCTCAGGGTCATCTCCCCACACCAACAGCAGGTGTGTGCTCAAGACTTTTCTGTGCAATGCAAACAGATACACCCGGTCTAGTTCTTCCGGTCTCTCCAAGGAAGGCAAAAGAATCTCTGTGTGCCGGGTGAGAAGCCAGTGCTGGAAGTTGTGGTTCTATTGTGAGTGCCAAGAGGGGATGGCAGGTCTGTGATGAATGCCCTGAGGAGATGACCTGGGTTTTCCAGTGCACATGGCAATAGATCACAGCCTGCTTTGGTGGTCATTTATGTCCTACGGAGGTGACAGAGATGGGAAAGAGAATGAAATTTTTGAATGTGCCTCTGAGTGCCCCTCAACCTGCTGCAAATGTGCAGATTCCAGTACATCCAGTTCAGGTGTGAGAGGCTGTTCCCTGGTCCTCGGAGCTAGAAGAGCTGGACGAGGGACACAGCAGAACTCGCTTACTGA
The DNA here is from genome assembly GCF_025592945.1 of Manacus candei. Classification (NCBI taxonomy): domain Eukaryota; kingdom Metazoa; phylum Chordata; class Aves; order Passeriformes; family Pipridae; genus Manacus; species Manacus candei. The sequence goes on along the minus strand of NW_026138158.1, from coordinate 432,552 downwards.
GACTGCATCTCCATGAATCCCAAAGCAAGTGCGAGGGATGCCACGTCCGAGTTTTCTCAGGGGAAGGTGTTTCTCCCATGCACTGCCTCCCCGTGGCACTGGTGCCACAGCCCCCGACAAAACCACAAGTGGTCTTTGTCCCTAGCAAAAGTGCTCCTGCTGCTAGCAGGGATGTTCCACGGGAAAGGCCAGGAGAGGTTGAGCCCGGAGGGTACTGAGCCCGGAGGGATGTTCTGCCTCTCGTGTCCCACGACCATTCTCGCAAGCGCTTGCCCTGGAGGACATATCAGGAGTCTCCACGTACCAAAAGAGAGATGTGAGGGAAGAGACGATGGCGGTGTAAGAAGCACATGGCCTGTCAATCTGAAGATCCTCGATACCAAACACCACCCCTGCCACCCAGCCCGACCCCGCCGGTTCTACGGCGCAGAGCACGGACCGCCGCCGCGCTGCCGCCGCTGTCGCCTGGCCTCCGCCTCCAACCAGCACCCGAGGAGAGCCCGAGAGGCGCCGGCGCCTGTCCCAGCCCCGGGGCGGATTTGTCGGAGGAGGACAGGGGAGGAGGGAGAGGAAGGCAGAGGAGGCGGAGAGGAGGCGACCCGCCAGGAGCAGAGAGTCGGGGCTGGCGGGGGCAGCGGGGCAGAGGGAAGCGGATCGGCGGTTGCGGCCCTGTCGGAGAGCGGGGCTGGTGGCGCTGGCCGCGGTTTTGATCTGTGCTCAGGGCTGGCGGCCGGAGACCGTAGGGGCCGGGGCAGCCCCCTGGGGTGGACGTGCATATTCCTCGAGGCTGCCCTCCTCTCTGGTAGGTTCTTCACAAAACTCTTCTCCCGAACTATCTTCCCAGCCCTCCCTCCCTCTGGTCCATAAAGTATTCCCTTGGAACACTCATCGCTTTTTTCTTTGTCGAGCCGTTATTCTTTCCTTGCTTTACTCTCTGTCCTTCAGTGAATTCGTGCAGTCCGTCCTTCCCCTTTCTTACTTTTCTTCCTCTCTTCGCTTGGCTTAATCCCGCAGCTTTCCATTCTTCAGTGACTTCACCAATCCACTTCTCTTTTCCGCTCACCTCTCTCCAGCAAATATTAATGGACATTTCAACTACTACGCACCTTTATATCCTCTTTGAATTCTTCTCCGTATTGGTTTGACTACTGCTGTGCCCTTTGTTTTGGGAAAAAACATCCAGTGCAAAAACACTTCCGACGGCTTTTCTTCATCTCCCTGCCAGTGTCTGCAGGTAGAGCCCAGGTGCAGCAGGACCCATTGGTAAGAGACCAGCGAGAGCAGTGAAATCACCAAGTGCTCAAATGCCAACATACGAAACGGTGAATTTATCCATTCCTACCTGCAGCTCCCAGGTCACAGCCCGAGTTCCTCCGTGATAAATGGTCCAGAGAGCTGCTAAATGGTCCAGAGAGCTGCGGGCGCCAAGGGGGCGGCTGTGGGTGACGGGTGATGGACTTTCCACCGTCCTCTGGCTCTCCGGGCACCGTCGTGGAGACTAGTTGTGTATTAGCGCTTCTATTAAAACAGGGTTTTCAGCCATACAAAGAGAACAGGCTTGAGTACCTGGGTGCCAAGTTACGTAAAAAGCACAGCGCAGCGCAAGAGGCACCAGTGCTAGAACACTGAATTTACCCCTGGCCTATCAAATCCTCATCTCACTAAACTTAATAATTCGTCAGATTCTGCTTCCAGGTTGCCTCTGGCACGACCTCCAGTTTTCTCCAGGTTGCCCAAATAGTTAGAGCTCTCTGTTTTCAAGACAAGCATGCATATTTCAGGTGTTCCCTAGTCTTCTGAGCAGGAGAAGTGACACAACTGGGACCTCATCACGGAGTTTGTATCTCCATTGGTCCAAAGCGGGTGGGAGATGCCATGCCGTGATTTCTCATGGGCAGGTGCTTCACCCATGCACTGATTCGGTGTAGAACTGGTGCCACAGCCCAAGTCTAAAACTAAGGTGCTATTTGTCTCCAGCAGAAATGCTCCTGCTGACAGCTCCGCTCCCCACAGACGTCGATCCGTCTCCCGGTGTATCGCAGCCCCCGTAAGCCATGACCCACTGCAAACAGAGAGATTTGAATATGTTGCCAGCTGGGGAAAACTGGAAGTCGTGCCAGAGGCAGCCTGCAGGTTGAAAGGGATGCATTAATAAAGTTAGTGAGATGAGAGTTTGATAGACCTGGAGTAACTTTGGAATGATCTCCTGATTTTCTTTAGAAAAGGAGAAATGTGTGACTGCAGAGAGAGCCGAGATATCTTTTGTTGGTAGCATGTGGAGGAGAGGACAGACGGAGAGGGATAGCGAAGTTGAAGTGGCGAGCAGAGAGAGAGAAGGAGGCCTGAGCTTTCTCTTCTTTCCCTCTTTATTTCTTTAGAGAAGTAAGATCACCTGGAGTGAACACATGAAAGACAGGAAGTACATGTTCTGCAGCGATGTTTCTCTCTTCAGTTGTATTCCCCCACGGGACCTGAAAAGGCAGTTGACTATTTCCTGGGAGGAAAAAGAATGCATTTATGAAAAGCTGGGATATAGAGAGGAGGTGTACCAGGCAGAAAGTGACGACGAGGTAACCAAAATTCATGCTGAGACGAACCTGCCTGTTTGCCGAGAGTGTCAGAAATCTCCACCCTGTGCCGAGAGAAGAGAGTTGCCAGAAACGAATCTCTTAGAGGGGGAGCAAAGGAAGCAGGAGGGCCGAGAAATGAACTGTACTTTCAGTACCTCAAATGCTCTGTTTGGGTTTCTCCCTCCCCAAGTCAAAGCCCGTCTGGCTCCCCCAGCCGATGGCATTCTGAGCATTGCTTGGCTCTGGGGTCTCACTCATGGGCAGAGATTGTTCCCGGTCAGCTCGCAGTGCAGTCCTCCCCTCCCCAGTTGCAATCACCTGCTCTGCTGCACACCCACTGATGTGCTTTTGGGAGCTCCGGGCTCCTACACTTCTGCACCTTTCACATCTTCCCGTGCTGTCCTCAGCTCTCTGGGCTGCTTGCAGCTTCCTCGGGGAACACGTGTCTCCTCCGCTTCTGTGGCGTTTCCTCGTCCTTCTTCATCTACGTGGGAATAATGCCTCTCTCCCAGCTCCCCGGGAAAGGGAGATGAGCCCTGCTGGGCAGCAACCCAGTGTCTCTAGATTTACCTTTCTCTTCTGCGAAAACGCAAAGTCTGAGAGGAACGTGGCTCCAGCAGGGCTGCTGGATATCCCAGCTCCAGCGATGGCAAGGAGAGCATATGCCCTAGGGAATGTACTGAGGGATGAGCAGGGATCAGGATGAAGACCCTGACGCACATGCAGGGAGCACATGGGGCAACTGCCAGAGTGCTGCTTGCGAGTGGTGGTACTAGGAGAGTCCTGGCCCACCCAGGGCAGTTGAAGGTCTGGGTGCTCGGCAGATGGAGATCCTTACACCCAACCCCTTCCCTAAACCAAGTCCAGAGGGATCCCAGGCACCCATCACACCACAGGAAACAGAGGCTTTCACATGCTTCCCAGGTGGAAGAGCATTATCGAGTTCACCCTCCTTATGCCTGTGTGCTCCTGAAAATTTTCTACCATCTTAAGTATCAGAGGAGAGATAACACATTTAGAGGAAGCTGAGAATTCTGCATTTTTACTGAGAGGCTAATGAAGGATGGTCTTGCAACCATCCACCTGAGGCCAGGGCCACATGGCTGGAGGTCTCTCCATCCTTACTGCTTTGCTTTCCTCTCTCACCACCTCTAACGCTTGGTCTGGCTTGGTTGCACCTCGCTCCTTCGCACTGTCTGCCTTCACAGCTTCTTCAGAACACGTCCGAGATGTAGTGTTCAGATCCTCGACGAGTGACACTCCTAATCTTGCGGACCCTTAGTCTCTGTCTTTTCCACCCTCAAGGCAAGGCAAGAACCCCTCCTCCTATCCAAAGAGAAAGATCTTCATGAACCAGAGTTTCGCGGCTCCTGCCTGGAGTGGATCAGAGTAACCAGGAGACGATGCCTCAAGAGAAGCTAGGGACACACATGGTAGCTGAATGCAGGATGCCCAGATTTGCACTACCCTATGCTGTATAAATCACTTTGCACTCAGGCATTCTGTCGCAAGCCTGCGTTCTGTGAAGGAATGAAAAGCCTGTTTTCATAAGGGTGCTAATTTGCTCTGCCGTAGAACCAATTAACCGAGTTTTGTTTCTAAGAGAATGCCCTGAAATCTCTGAAGACGACAGTGTCAATGAGTCCGTGTCCGCCAGGGCACAGGAATAGAGAGCCGCGTTCCCATGATGGGGTCCGGAGAGCCAGAGGACGGCGGAAAGACCGTCTCCATTCACTAACAGCCACCCCGTTGGCGTCCGCAGTTCTCTGGACAATTTAGCCGCGCGTACGAGGAGCTCGGGGCTGTGACCCGGGAGCTGCCGGTGGGAATGGATACGGTCTCCGGCCACCAGCCTTGCGCACAGATCAAAACCGCGACCAGCGCCACCAGCCACTCTCCCCGACAGCGCCGCGGCAGCCGATCCACTTCCCGGCGCCTCGCTGCCCCCGCCAGCCCCGACTCTCTGCTCCTAGTGTGCCGCCTCCTCTCCGCCTCCTCTGCCTTCCTCTCCCTCCTCCCCTGTCCTCCTCCGACAAATCCGCCCCGGGGCTGGGACAGGCGCCGGCGCCTCTCGGGCTCTCCTCGGGTGCTGGCTGGAGGCGGAGATCAGGCGACAGCGGCGGCAGCACGGCGGCGGTCCGTGCTCTGCACCGTAGAACCGGCGGGGCCGGGCTGGGCTTGCGAGAATGGTCGACGGGCACGAGAGGCAGAACATCCCTCCAGGCTCAGTGCCCTCCGGACTCAACCTCTCCTGGCCTTTCCCCTGGAATATCCCTGCTAGCAGCAGGAGCACTTTTGCTAGGGACAAAGACCACTTGTGGTTTTGTCGGGGGCTGTGGCACCAGTGCCACGGGGAGGCAGTGCATGGGAGAAACACCTTCCTCTGAGAGAATTCGGACGTGGCATCCCTCGCACTTGCATTGGGATTCATGGAGATGGAGTCTCAGTAAGCGAGTTCTACTGCGTCCCTTGTCCAGCTCTTCTTGCTCCGAGGACCAGGGAACAGCCTCTCACACCTGAACTGGATGTACTGGAATCTGCACATTTGCAGCAGGTTGAGGGGCACTCAGAGGCACATTCAAAAATTTCATTCTCTTTCCCATCTCTGTCACCTCCGTAGGACATAAATGACCACCAAAGCAGGCTGTGATCTATTGCCATGTGCACTGGAAAACCCAGGTCATCTCCTCAGGGCATTCATCACAGACCTGCCATCCCCTCTTGGCACTCACAATAGAACCACAACTTCCAGCACTGGCTTCTCACCCGGCACACAGAGATTCTTTTGCCTTCCTTGGAGAGACCGGAAGAACTAGACAGGGTGTATTTGTTTGCATTGCACAGACAAGTCTTGAGCACACACCTGCTGTTGGTGTGGGGAGATGACCCTGAGCAAGAACAATTGCCATCAACCTCCTGGGGAGACCTTGAAGTTATGTGGGACAAAGAGTGTCTCGGTGTCACATTGCATTTACGGTTCTAAATCCTGGCAAAGCCCACGTGTGCAGCTCTGGGATGTGCTTCTCTTGGACAGAGCTCCGCGTTTCCATCTCTCAGGCGCTGGGGCATCTCAGATAGTGGCAGAGCAGGTGGTACCCCACAAGGGCTTAGGCGCATCCAGGCTCCTGGCTTGGCAGCAGGAACCCCAGGAGATACTGCCCCTGCTGCCATGAACTGTCTGTGTCTTTGTGCAAGCGAAGGACTCGTGTGTCTGAAAACCCTCCTGTGACCGAGCAGGGAGCCCCCGCCAGAGCACCACTGACTCTTGGCCAACTGGCCATCCACCAGGACCCCAGAGGCCATTTTCCAGCGCTGCTATGCAGAATATCCTTCCCAGTCTGGCCGGACATTCGGGGTTGCCCCATCACAGGGACAGAATCTGGCACTTCCCCTTGTTGAACTTCCTCTGGTTGAGGATTGCCCAAACCTCTGATTTGAGGTCTCTCTGCGGGGCCTCCGTCTTCCATGAGGCCCTGGAGTGTTACAATGGCCCCTTGATTGCTTGGGAATGCGCAGTGTTCTGTGTTCCACGTGTTACATGAGGCCCCATATTGTCACAATGGCACTGAAATGAGAGAGGATCTCCATCCTTAATGGCTTCGTAAATGACGAGTTTTTCTTAGATAAAAATCCTAATCAACAAAGGGGTTTGCTTTCTTGGCATGGTAGCAGTCTTTTCTTTTCTTTTAAGACGACAATTAGTTGTAGGAGAGAGAATGTAGATGATACATGGAAACTAATAGAGAGTGTATCATATGCCCATCTTCAAGAAATTAGCTTACAGGCCTCAGAAAACTTGTTTAATAAGAGATTGTTCTGTTAAGAAGAAAGTCAATTCTACATTGTTTAAGCAAATGGGAAGTTCTAAGACACGTCTTAGCTGGTCCTCAAGCATTTAGTTTAGGGGTTAGGGGTCGGAGAGATCAATCAGAGATGCTACGAGGCCTGCTAAGGGAGAAGACCACTCTGTGAAAATGACTGCCCCTCCCAGAAGAAATGGACGCTAGATGGCAGTCTTGCTCCACGAATAAAATCCAAGAGGCTATTTGACCCTAAAATCATGGGAGAATTTTGGACTGCTTGTGAAGGGGAGGGTCTTTCAAGTATCACTGTATTTATACTCCGAAATTTATACTGATTCTTTGATTCATGCATGGCAGAGTACCCCCATGAATCCCCAGCTGGCATATTAAAGAAATGTTCCATCCAATGGTTTCTGGTCATGGGGTTTAATTCTTTTGTTTTATCCCTTTGATTCCATGAAGTATTCCACGGTTTGTTTAATTCCATGAGGTCCCGCACATCCCAATGATGTCCCTTAAGTCTCTGGTTTCTGTAGTTTCCCAGGGAACATTTGCTTCTATGATGCAGGGCAGTGCCACGACGGTCACTTGATTCCGTGAGTTCCCCCAGTCTCCCAGCAGTCCTTTGGTTCCATGAGAGCCTGCAATGTTGCAGTGGGTTGACCTTACCTGGATGCCAGGTGCCCACCAAGCTGCTCTATCGCTGCCCTTCCCAGCCAGACAGAAGAGACAGAAGAAGATGGAAAATTATTTCTACCTTGAGATCAGGCACTTTACTAAAGCAAAAGCCAAAGTTTGCGCATGCATAAGTGAAGAGGAAAATAAAAAGATTTTCTCTCTACTTCCTGTCAGCAGCGATACCTGGCCACTTCGTGGGAAGCAGGGCTTCACCACACAGAGAAGCCGCTCAGAAGGCATGTATTGTAAAAAAATGGATTTTCCCCCTTTCCTGTTCCTTTCCTGAGCTCTTGTAGCTGAGCTGACGCCATATATTCTGCAGTGTCCCTTTGGTCCATTTGGCTCAACTGACCTGTCTGTATCGCCTCCCATGATCTTGCCCCCGATTCAGGGGACGAAGCTGACAATGCAGATGCTGCACCAGCCCTGCTCAGCAGTTGCCAAAGCACTGGTGTGATTAACCCCTTTGTAGCTCCCAATGCAAAGCACAGCACTGTGATGCCTGCAGTGAGAAAATGAACTCCAGCTCAGACAGACCCAACACATGTGGGATTCTGAAATGTCTCAGGGTTCCTTTGGTTCCACGATGCCCCTCTCAGACCTGGCAGTAGAAAAATAAATCAAAAAATTGAGAAGAAATCATCTTAAAGTCATGCTAAGCCTGTCTTCTACAGTCCAGAATCTATATATGTGTGACTGCAGATACTTGGGATGAGGGTAGATGCTCAGAGGAATTCATGGGTTTGATCTAGGAAACCTGTCCCAAAGTTTTCACTGCCTTTTCCTCCTTGGACATTTCCTGATGCCCGGAGGAAGCTCATGTCCAACAGCAGCTCCATCCCCCACTTCCTCCTCCTGGCTGCAGCTCTTGCACTTCTGCTTCTTCCTGGGCATCTCCCTGGCTGCCCTCCTGGGCAACGGCCTCATCCTCAGCGCTGTAGCCTGCCACCACCACCTGCACACCCCCCAGGGACTTCTTCCTGCTCCACCTCTCCCTCACACACCCGGGCTGCATCTGCACCACTCTCCCCAAAGCCATGGCCAATTCCCTCTGGAACACCAGGGGCATGTCCTACTCAGGATGAGCTGCACAGGTGTTTTTTGCTTTTCTTCTTGATCACAGCGGAGCTTGCCCTTCTCACCATCATGTCCTATGACCGCTACGTGGCCATCTGCAAAGCCCTTCACTACAGGACCCTCCTGGGCAGCAGAGCTTGTGCCCACGTGGCAGCAGCTGCCTGGGCCACTGGGAAGCGGGTCTGGCCCTGGGGCTGCAGGAGCTGCCGCCTGAGCTGATGATCTCCTGAGCAGTCCAGACATGCAGTCACTGTCCCTGTCCTCTATTGCCTCCCTTTCTTGCTGCAGGACCAGAAACGACTGTGCTGCTCTGCTGGGCTGGGGCGGGGCAGGGAGATGGGGGGACCAGGGAGGGGCTGGTCTGGGCAGTTCCAGTGACTAGAAAACCCCAATGTTCATCTGAAGTGTAGGAGTGGGCAGGGTGGGAGCATTACAGGGCTGAGGTGGCTCCAGGCTCTGGGAGTGGTAGCAGGAGCCCAGGGAGACACTGCCCCTGCTGCAATGAACTGCCTGTGTGTGTGCCAGGGAAGGACTCGTGTCTCTGAACACCCCCGTGTGTGCATCAGTCCAGCTCAGGGTTGGACACCTCTCAGAGCCCTGACACATTTCTCTGTGTGACTCCAGGAAAACCCCCGCTGTGCCAGGGAGTTACCAGATCCTTTGCTGTCACCCTCCTGGTGTCCTGTGTAATGATGAAACGAGAAAAGGTGATCATGGTACCCTGGTAATTTTCTAAGAGGAGAAATGTCACTGCTGGAAAGAAGTGTCACTGCTGGAAAGAAGTGTCACTGAAGAGGTGAGAAGAGGGAACATCATTGTTTCCTTCAGTCTGTTCCACAGCAGGTTCCCCTGGAGCCCCAGGGACACCTGTGGGGAACCCAGGGGGGAAGAGAAAGGGTTGCCTTTGGCTCTTGCTGTGCTGCTCAGCTGGGCCGGGCTCCTGGCACACAGGGAAATCCTGGCAAGCGGGCAGCACTGCAGAGAGACAGCTCTGCCCAGGAGCAGCTCCTCTGCACAGCCCAGCAGGGCCGAGGGCACTGCCTGTAGGCACGAGAGAAGAGAAGAAAGGCAAAGGGAGGTTAAAGGCAGCAGAAAGATGGCAGGTGTTCAGCTGAGACACAACTTGGGGACACAACTTCACACTCCTCTGCAGAGTGAGTCTACAGGTGCAGGGCAATGTCGCTTGTGTTCCTGGAGGAATCTCCTAAAGCTACCACATCCCACAGCCTTGCACATCTGTCAGGACTCTCCCAGTTTCTCTGTTGCGCCGGAGGAGGATGTTCTCCAGGGCAGGCCTTCCCTACAGCACCGTCAGAGGGACAGCGCAGGTGGGCTCCTTCTCCCAGGGATGGCTGCGGGGTGGAAAGGTGGGGGTGCAGCCAGGGATGCCCGGGGCTGTCCTGCAGAGCAGGGTCCCTGTGCTCCGGGGTTCTTTGTGCCAGGGCAGGGACTTTGCTGCCTGCTGGGGTCAGGTCTCATCCTGCCTGGGCAGTTGCCCACCCCTCTGCAGGGAGAAGCTGTCGGTGGGTGGTGAGAACCCCAGTAGGAGCCAGGCAGGTTCTTCCTGCCGTTGGATGAGGTGTGTGTGGTCAGGGCTGTGGGAGGTCAGGGCTGCTCCCAGATCCAGATCACACCAGCACATTTCCAAGAGCACTGTCAAATGGGAAGGACAAAGCACAATTATTAGGAAGGAATGGAGTTTTTCTCAGTCAGTGTTTTCAGTTTCCTACACCTGAGGAATCTGGGGGTTGAGAAATGGAAAAGGAGCTCCCATGTTGGACAAGTCACTGAGACTCCTGAGCTGTAACTTGGAATGCACAAGTGCTTCTGTAAGCAACTTCCTAAAGTGCTTTCGGCCCCAAAAGATGCCCCCAAACCCCTCCCAGTTACCTCCAGCCCTCCCAGGACCTTTCAAACCCTCTCCTAGCTGCTCCCTTCCCCTTGAGTATGCCCCCAAACTCTCTCCCAGTTCCTTCCCACATCCCCGACGATTCCCCAAAACCCCTCACAGTCGCCCCAATCTCCAAACCTCCCTCCCAACCCTCCAAGTGCCCCCAAACCCCTTCCCAGTTACCTCCACGACCTCCAACCCCTTCTCAGCCTCCCCATTCCTTCCCAAAGCCCCTCCCAGTTGCCGGCCCGTCCCCCAGGCTCGGGTGAGGAGGTGCCCCAGGCTGACGGGCCCGCCCAGACAGGGGCGGTTCCAGCAGCATGTCAGGAGCCGCCCCCCGCCCCGAAAGCTCCCGCCCGCCCTGGAGCCACCTCAGCTGCCCCTGCAGGGGAGAAATCCAGGCCGGAGCAGAGCAGGGGGCAGGGCCGGGCTGGGACCTCGATGGACGGGGGCACTGGGAGAGAGGGGAGAGACCGGGATGGGCTGAGGGGGCACTGGGAGAGAGGGGAGACACTGGGATGGGCTGAGGGGGCACTGGGAGGGAGAGGGGAAAGTTTTTTGCCCCTTTCCTGGGCACTTGAACACCCTCTGCACCCCCGTTCCCGGTCGTGCCGGCTGTCCTTCCCCCCCAAGCCATGAACAGGTTTTGGGGCTCCCTCGTGGGTCGCAGCCAATAGAACGGCTCTGCTGGAATGACGTCATTGCCAAATTCTGCTGGGCCCCTGTCCTTGTGCCGGTGAGTCACCCAATAGAACGTCGAAACTTCCGCGGGGGCTGCCGGGAGCGGGGCGGTGATGGCGGGGGAAGGGAGGATCGGGATTGAACCCGATTGGTCCCGATCGATCCCGGCCCCAGGGTCTCCCCCCGCCGCGCTGTTTTTCACGTGCGGCCCCAGCGAGGCCATGGTGGTGTGGGGTGAGTTCAGGGGGTCCGGGAGCTCCTGGTGACCCCTCCGAATCTCCCCCAAGACTCTCGGGAACTGCCCAGATCCCCCCCAAGAATCCTGGGGACCCTCCGCCTTTCCCCCTCGTCCCCCAAATCTCCTGTGCATCCCCTTAACCCTTGAAAATCTCCTGGGACCACCTCAGACCCCCAGACTCCCTCCTGGGGACCCCCGAACACTCTTCAGGACTCTGGGGCCCCTCCCGACCCCCTCCTAGAGTCTTTTGGGTGTCACCCACCCTTTACGGCTGATTCCTCCATCCATTTTTCCACCCCGGACTGCTGGGGGTCCACCCCCCCAAGAAACTACTGGGAACTCCCCAGTGTCCCACCACGAGATTCCTGGGTCCCTCCCCCCCCCCAACCCCCTGTGGGTGCCCCCATCCTTTCTTCCCCTCGAAAATATTCTTGGGAGTCCCCCAATGTCTCCTCCAGCCCCCATCCTGCCAGGGTTGGTTAAGGGGGTTGGGGACAGGCTGTGGCACCTGTGACATAAAAGAGAAGTGTCCCCGTGGGGCAGCTCTGCAGGGCCCATCAGGGGATGCTGCCCAGTGCAGCCTGTGCTGTGGGGAGCACGCACACAGGGAGAGGCTGGGCCGGACGAGGGCCGGGGCAGCAAGGCCGCCCCAGGGAGTGGGTTCTGCCCCTGCCTGCAGGGCCCAGCCCCTGGCAGGAGCGCCTTGGGCAGGGCCCGGTGCTGCTGCTGGGGCAGGGGGTGAGGCCTTGCCGCCTGCCAGCTGCCTGGGCCCCTGTCCTTGCTGCGCCACATCCCCGAGGCTCCATCCCCACTCCCCCAGCGCCAGCTCCCTCCTTCCCAGCCCCAACCAAGCCCTTCTCTGCGAGCAGATTCCTGGTGTTCCCTGTAGAACAGTAAGGGAGAAGGTGTAGTCAAGTGGGAAGAGGAATACTGTTTGTGTGTGGCCTCGTTATGTGGCCTTGGCGCCTTTGAGGGGCTTGAAGGAGAAAAGAGCTTTGTTAAAGTGAGAAGTGAAATAGTGTGTTGGCTGTTCTCTCTGCAGGGAGAAGCTGTCGGTGGGGGAGGGGTCACAGAGTGGGGGAGGGGCCATAAAGTGGGGGAAGGGTCTGAGAGTGGGGGAGGGACCATAAAGTGGATGAGGGGCCATAGAGTGGGGGAGGGGTCAGAGAGTGGGGGAGGGGCCATGAAGTGGGAGAGGGGTCACAGAGTGGGGGAGGGGCTACAGAATGGGGTAGGGGCCACAGAATGGGGAAGGGGCCATAAAGTGTGGGAGGGGCCACGGGGTGGGGGAGGGGTCACAGCCTGGACTCGGGGGGTCAGGGCAGTGACCTCGGGGAGGGGGAGGGGTCAGGGCATGGGGTAGGGGTCTCACCTGATCCCGGGGCTATCGGGGCCATGGCGGGGCCGAACCTGGTGGGGACACCCAAGTTTTTCCCAAATTTCCCCTCATTTTTCCCAATTTTTCATCCATTTCTCCCAAATTTCCCACTCTTTCCCCAATTTTCCCCCCATTTCCCCCATTTTTCCCAAATTTCCCCATTTTTCTCAATTTTTCCCCATTATTTTTCCAAATTCCTTCCATTGTTCCCAAATTTCCCCCATTTTTTCCCATTTTCCCCAAATTTCCCCCCATTTTTCCCAACTTTCCCCAATTTTTCATCCAATTTTACCCAAATTCCCCCATTTTTTTCTCAATTCACCCCATTTTTCCCAAATTTCCCCATTTTCCCCAAATTCCGCCATTTTTTCCCAATTTTTTCCTAAATTTCCCCTAATTTTTCCCAATTATCCCCCATTTTTCCTGATTTTTCACCCGTTTTCCCCAAATTTCTTACTTTTTCCCCAGTTTTCCCTCCATTTCCCTTCAAAATCCCCCATTTCCCCAAATTTCTGACTTTTTCCCCAAAATTTCCCCCGTTTTTCCACATTTTCCCGGATTTCCCCCCAGTTTTCCTAAATTTCCCCCCCTTTTTCCCCATTTTTATCAATTTTCCCCAAATTTCCCACTTTTTTCTCAAATTTTCCCCCATTTTTCCCAATTTTTCATTCGTGTTCAACAAATTTCCCACTTTTTTTCCCCAATTTTTCCCCATTTTCCCCAAAATTCCTGGTTTTTTCCCCCCATTTTTTCCCACTGGGGAAATTTGGGAAATTTGGAAAACTGGGGACCCATAAATCCAAGAAAATGTGGGGAAATGGAGGAAAAATGTGGGGAAAATCTGGAGAAAAATGTGTGAAAATGTGGGAAAAATGGGGGGAAAATCAGGAAAATGGTGAAAAATGTGGGAAAATGCGGGAAAATGGGGAAATTGCGGAAAATTCTGGGAAAAATGTGAGAAAAATCCGAGGAAATGGGGAAAAATGGGGGAAAATGTGGGAAAAATGGGGGGAAAAATCTGGGAAAATGGGGGGAAATCGAGAAAAAATCTGGGAAAATGGGGAAAAAATTGGGAAAAAACTGGGAAAATGGGGAAAAATTGGGAAAAAACCTGGGAAATTCTGGGGAAAATGGGAGAAAATCTGGGAAAAATGTGGGAAAAATGGGGGGGAAAGGGGAAAAAATGGGAAAAATCTGGGAAAATAGGGAAAAAAAATGGGGGAAAATGGGGAATATTCTGGGAAAATCTGGAAATCTGGGGAAAAAAATCTGAGAAAAATGGGGAAAAATCTGGGAACAATGGGGGAAAATGAGGAAAAATCTGGGAAAATGTGGAAAAAATGTGGGAAAAATCATGGAAAATGTGGGGAAATTGGGAAAAAATCCGGGGAAATGTGGGAAAAAAAGGGGGGAAATCCGGGAAAATGGGGAAAATAATTGGGAAAAAATCTGGGAAAAAATGGGAAAAATGAGGAAAAATCTGGGGAAATAGGGAGAAAATCTGGGAAAATGTGGGAAAAAATTTGGGAAAATGTGGGAAAATGGGGAAAAATCCGAGAAAATGGGGGCGAAATGGGGAAAAATCTGGGGAAAATGGGGAAAAATCTGGGAAAATGTGAAAAAATTGGGAAAAACTGTGGGAAAATGGGGGAAATGAGGAGAAATCCGTGAAAATGGGGGAAAATGAGGAAAAATGTGTGAAAATGGGAAAAAATGGGAAAAAAAATCCGGAAAAATGGGGAAAATTGGGAAAAATCAAGAAAAATGGGGGAAAATGTGGGAAAATGTGGAAAAATCTGGAAGAAAATCTGGAGAAAAATCTGAGAAAATGTGGGAAAAATGGGAAAAAATGTGGGAAAAATCTGGGAAAATGTGGGAAATTCTGGGAAAAGTGGAGGAAAAATCTGGGAAAAATCCGGGAAAATGGGGAAAAAATAGGGAAAAATCTGGGAAAATCTGGGAGAAATCTGGGAAAATGGGGACAAATTGGGGGGGAAATGCTGGAAATTCTGGGGAAAATGGGGGGAAATGGAGAAAAATGGGAAAAAATCCCAGAAAATGGGGGAAAATGGGGAAAGATTTAAAAAAATGGGAAAAAATCTTGGGAAAATCTGGGAAAAATGGGGAAAAATCTGGGAAAATCTGTGAAAAATGAGGAAAAATCTGGGAAAATCTGGGAAAAATGAGGAAAAATCTGGGAAAATGTGGAAAAAATGGGAGAAAATCCAGGAAATGGGGAAAGATGGGGAAAGATAAAAAAAATTTTGGAAAAATGGGGAAAATATGGGCAATTCTGGGAAAAATCCAGGAAAATGGGGGAAAAAATCTGGGCAAATCTGGGAAAAATGTGAGAAAAAATGGGGGAAAATGTGGAAAAAATGGGAAAAAAAATCTGGTAAAATCTGGAGAAAAATGTGTGAAAATGTGTGAAAATGTGGGAAAAATGTGGAAAAAATGGGGAAAAATCTGGGAAAATGGGGGGGAAATCTGGACAAAATGGGGAAAAGTCTGGGCAAATGGGGGAAAATCTGGACAAAATGGGGAAAAATCTGGGAAAATGGGGGAAAAATGGGAAAAAATCTGGGAAAATGTAGGAAAATTGGGAAAAATCTGGAAAATGGGGGGGAAATGGGGAAAAATTCAGGAAAATATGGAAAAATGGGGGAAATCTGGGGAAAATGGGGGGAAATGGGGAAAAATGGGGAAAAATGTGGAAAAACTGGGTTAAACTGGGAGGAACTGGGAGAAACTGGGCCAGAGGGAAAGGGATGTTGCCATGGAAATGTGAGCCCACCCCTCCCCCACCCGGCCCAGGGCCCACGGGGGGGGGGGGGGGGGAACTGGGTTAAACTGGGACATACTGGGAGGCACTGGGGGGGACACTGGGAGTTACTGGGAGCTACTGGAAGCTACTGGGGGGGTCACTGGGGTTACTGCGATGGACACTGGAGTTACTGGGAGCTACTGGGGGGGTCACTGGGGTTACTGGGATGGACAGTGGGGTTACTGGGAGCTACTGGGGGGGTCACTGGGGTTACTGGGAGTTACTGGGAGCTACTGGGGGGCTTACTGGGAGTTACTGGGAGCTACTGGGGTGGACACTGGGGTTATTGGGAGTAACTGGGATGGACACTAGGATTACTGGGAGTTACTGGGAGCTACTGGGATAGACACTGGGGTTACTGGGAGCTACTAGGAGCTACTGGGGGGGTCACTGGGGTTACTGGGGGGGTCGCTGGAGATACCAGAGGCATTACTGGGGTTACTGGGAGCTACTGGGAGCCACTGGGAGCGGCCCATCACCCTCCCTCCCCAAGGTCACCCCAAGGACACGGGGGGGGGGAGGGAGGGAAGCCCTGCCCCCTCCCAGTCCCTCCCAGTCCCTCCCAGTTCCCTCCCAGTTCCCTCCCAGTACCTGAACTGGTCACACTGGGAGCGGCTCCAGGTCCCCCCTCCAGTTTGGGCCCCCGGGGCTATTTTTGGGACCCGGTGACGTCACTGGGGGGAGGGGCCTCGAGGGGGCGGCCCCTCCCCTCTCCCTTCCCAGTACAGACCAGTAAGGGACCAGTAACGGCCCCAGTGGGGGGGGAGGGGAAGGAGGGAACACTGAGGGTGGGGATGGAGCAGGATGGTCCTTGAGCGTGGGGGAAGGGCAGGAGGTTCCCTGAGGGTGGGGGAAGGGCAGGACCGTCCCTGAGGGTGGGGGAGGGGTAGGCGGGTCCCTGAGGGTGGGGGAGGGGCAGGAGGGACCCCGAGGTGGGGGGAGGGGCAGGAGGGTCCTGAGGGTTGGGGAGGGGCAGGGAGGACCCCGAAAGTGAAGGAGGGGCCCTGAGGGTCCCTGAGGGTGGGGGAAGGGTAGGAAGTTCCCCGAGGGTGGGGGAGGGGCAGGAGAGTCTCTGAGGTTGGGGGAGGGGTCCTGAGGGCCCCTGAAGGTGGGGGAGGGGCAGGGAGGGCTCCTGAGAGTGGGGGAGGGGTAGCAGGTTCACTGGGGGGAGGGGAAGGAAGGGACCCTGAGGCTGGGGGAGGGACAGGAGGGACCCTGAGGGTTGGGGAGGTGCAGGAAGGGGGGGAGGGGCTTTGGGGGGGGCCCTTAAAGGTGGGGGGAAGGGCTGAAAGTGGGTCCATCATTGAGAGGGGACACGCCCACCCAAAACCCAGTAAGTCCCAGTTGAGCTCCCAGTTCAGGGAGGGGGAGAGGATGCAAAAGACACGCCCACTTGCAGAGGCTATGGCCACCTTGGGATGGGACACGCCCACCAGGGAGAGACCACGCCCACCTAAAGAAGGGACACGCCCACCCCCAAACCACTAAGTCCCAGCTGAGTTCTGCCTTAACTGGTCCTTACTGGTCCCACTACCCCATTCCGCGTTCCAGTGACCCGTACTGGTCCATACTGGTTTATACTGGTCTATACTGGTTTATACTGGTCTGTACTGGTCTGACCTTGATGGAGATGCTGAAGTGCTCCCAACCCCCTTAACTGGTCCTTACTGGTCCCACCGCCCCATTCCCCGTTCCAGTCACCTGTACTGGTCCATACTGGTTTATACCGGTTTATACTGGCCCATACTGGTCTATACAGGTCTATACTGGTTTATACTGACCTGACCTTGATGGAGATGCGGAAGTGCCCCCAACCCCCTTAACTGGTTCTTACTGGTCCCACCACCCCATTCCCCATTCCAATGACCCGTACCGGTCTGTACTGGTTTATACTGCTCTACCCTGGTTTATACTGGTCTGTACTGGTCTGACCTTGATGGAGATGCTGAAGTGCCCCCAACCCCCTTAAGTGGTCCTTACTGGTCCCACTGCCCCATTCCCCATTCCAATGACCCGTAGCAGTCTGTACTGGTTTATACTGGTCCATACTGGTCTATACCAGTCCATACTGGTCTATACTGGTTTATACTGGTCTGTACTGGTCTGACCTTGACGGAGATGATGAAGCGCCCCCAACCCCCTAAACTGGTCCTTATCGCTCCCACTGCCCCATTCCCCATTCCAGTGACCCATAATGGTCTATACTGGTCCATACTGGTTTATACTGGTCTATACCGATCTATACTGGTCTATGCTGCTCTGTACTGATCCCTTACTGATCCCACCACCCCATTCCCTGTTTCAGTGACCCGTACTGGTTTATATCGGTTTATACTGCTCTACCCTGGTTTATACTGGTCTATACTGGTCCATACTGGTTTGTACTGGTCTGTACTGGTCTGACCTTGATGGAGATGCTGAAGTGCCCCCAACCCCCTTAACTGGTCCTTACTGGTCCCACCACCCTGCTCGCTGTTCTAGTGACCTGTACTGGTCCATCCTGGTCCATACTGGTCCGTACTGGTTTTTTACTGGTCTATACTGATCTATACTGGTCTATACTGGTCTATACTGGTCTACACTGGTCTATACTGGTCTATAATGGTCTGACCTTGATGGAGATGCTGAAGTGCCCCCAAGCCCCTTAACTGGTTTTTATCGGTCCCACTGCCCCATTCCCCATTCCAGTGACCCATATTGGTCTATACTGGTCCATACTGGTTTATACTGGTCTATACCGATCTATACTGGTCTATGCTGCTCTGTACTGGTCTGACCTTGATGGAGATGCTGAAGTGCCCCCAACCCCCTTAACTGGTTCTTACTGGTCCCACCGCCCTGCTCCCCATTCCATTGACCCATACTGGGTCGTGGTGGCAAGAACCCCAGCAGGAGCCAGGTGGGGTCTTCCTGCCATTGGATGAGTGCTCTGGGAGGTCAGGGCTGCTCACAGATTCAGATCACAGCAGCACATTTCCAAGAACACTGTCAAATGGGAAGGACAAAGCACAATTATTAGGAAGGAATGGAGCTTTTCTCAGTCTGTGTTTCCAGTTTCCTACTCCTGAGGAATCTGGGGGTTGAGAAATGGAAAAGGAGCTCTCATGTTGGACAAGTCACTGAGACTCCTGAGCTGTAACTTGGAATGCACAAGTGCTTCTGTAAGCAACTTCCTAAAGTGCTTTCGGTCTCTGCTCTGCTTTTGACAGAAGCAGCATCACTTCTGCTGGACCCATCTGTTTTTTCTTTATCTGCCCTTTTCCACCTGCCTGAGGTTTCTCTCAGGTCAAAGTGAGAGCACAGACATTTGGATGGAGTGCTGACAGGGAAGTCATGAATGGATTTCTGATGTTGAATCTACTGTTTTGAAATCAGAAATGTGGTGCTGAAGTCATCGTTAGCCTTTGAGAGGGAAACAGGAGAAAAATCGGATAAACTTGTTGCTAAAAATGAGCTGCTTCAAACTGAGGTTGACCACCTTCAAAGTCTTGTTGCGCCAGAGTGCAGAGAGAAAACTGTTGCTAAAAAAACAGGCTCCTGGTTTGGTCAGGCAACTGCATAAACCAGTGTCTTACCCTGGCATTGAGACTTGGGAAGCCACAGAGAACCCTGATTCTAAGTCTCAGGAGAGAAAGAAACAAGGAGAATTTGAAGTTCAACTGATGTTTCTAGAGTCTCCCAGCTTTCCTCACATTAATGAAAATAGACTGAGTGATCCCTGTGATAATGAACAAAGGGAAGATTATTCTTTACCTCCCTCAGAAAACAACTCAATTCATTCTGATTCAAGTGGTTAAAGAGCAGAAGCATTATGGCGATAAACCTGGACAAATTAAAAGCCAACCAGTGAAATCCTATCAATATATCACATACCTTGGGATTCCACTTTGTTCTCATCAACAGTTAATACAATTTCCAATGGATATGGGGACAAAATGTTTGCAGCAAAATGCCAAAGATGGGATTAAAACCCAGACGAAAAAGAATTAAAATCACTGGAGAAAAAGAAGAAACCAGTCTTCAACCAAGAGCTTCACCCTGGTACTGTTTTGTTGATATTACCTTTTTGCTTTTTATTCTAATAATCATATTGTATGTTAAAATTTGGATGATTATGAAACAGTCAGCTCACTGATTACCCCCATCAATACTAGACGATGCCCGCAGTATACACCCATCCCAGCCCCTCCAGGAGCCCTCAAATCCCATCCTGGTCCCACAGGACACTCCCAACTTCCCCTCAAACACTCCGAGGCCCCCAGATTGACTCCCAGATCCAGAAAACTCTTGCTGCCTGCCCATGGAGTGCCCAGTGTGGCCCACCAACTGCACCACAAAGCCAAAGCTTCCAGGCTTTCTTTCCTGGGAATTAGGGCTGTTGTTTCCTGTTTTCAGCCATGCCTCCCAACTGATAGCCCAACTCCCAAACTGCTAGCATGCCTGTTGATACAGAATTGTTAAAATAAACCTTGCCAGTATATGTTTTCAGACACCGATTATTTAGTGTCGTTTCGCTTTAATCCACCCCAAGGGAATTATTAATAAAAACCTGAGTTACCCCCTCTCCCCTTTTCCTGGGGCGGGTTGTAACACCAATCAGCACTGACTCCGCCCAGTAGGCATAGCAAAGGAAGTTTCCTTTTGGTTTAGGGTTAGGGTTAGGGTTAGGGTTAGGGTTAGGGTTAGGGTTAGGAAATTTAGGGTTAGGGTTAGAGTTAGCAAAAGTTAGGGTTAGGGTTAGGTTTAGGGTTAGCAAAAGACAGGGTTACTGTTAGGGTTAGGGTTAGGGTTAGGGTTAGGGGTATGGGTAAGGGTTAGGGTTAGGAAGAATTTGTCTCAGTGCGCGATCTAACAATCACGGGTTTAGCCCATTCCAGACACGCAGCGGTGCCCAATAAGCCCCTCTCAGGCTATAAGCCCGATTCACTGCCCACCACTGTCAGAATCTTTTGCTTTTTCTCTTGGGTCTCTGCTTTTGCTGTTGCTGTTCTGTTGTGTGTCTGGTAGAATACCCACCGCCGTCCAGTATGTACTCTGCTTCTATAGAGCACTGTCCCCTAAGCCCAACATTAAAAGAGAGACTGGAAGCTATGCACAAACCCTGTTCCCTAACCCTAACCCTAACCAAGAGACTGCAAGCTATGCGCAAACCTTTTTCCCTAACCCTAACCTTAAAAGTGAGAATGCAAGCTATGCGCAAACCCTTTTCCCTAACCCTAACCCTAAAAACGAGACTGCAAGTTATGCGCAAACCCTCTTCCCTAACCCTAACCTTAAAAAGGAGACTGCAAACTATGCGCAAACCCTGTTACCTAACCCTAACCTTAAAAAAGAGACTGCAAGCTATACGCAAACCCTTTTCTCTGAACCTAACCTTAAAAAAGAGACTGCAAGCTATGCGCAAACCCGATTCCCTGACCCTAATCCTAAAAAAGCGAATGCAAGCTATGTGCAAACCCTGTTCCCTAACCTTAACCTTAAAAAAGAGACTGCAAACTATGCGCAAAGACGGTAAAACACAGAAAAAAGGGAAAAGAGAAAAAACAACTTAAAATTAACAATATCCCAACTTATAAATCAGATAAGATTGCATTGTTTTTACAACAATAGGTGTTACGCACGCAGCGTGCTCATGGCATTCTCAAATGTTTTCTTCAAAAACAGAAAGGGAGACTGACGAAAAATCCTTTGAAGCAAGATTAGAAATAATGCAACATCCGTGCTTAGCCTTTTGCATATTACAGAAGGTTATTAAGAATTTCCTATAGTTTGCTATTTCGCATCTCTTACATGAAATTTGGTTGTTTCCCCCAGGGGCAGGATGCAGGTAGAAGATGTGGAGACGGAACGATGAGACAGAAGGGGACATAGTCTTGCCCCCTGCAAAAGTAGTTTTATTGCCTTTATGACAGAATATCATTGCTCTATGAGAAGGGTTGAAGATTTCCAAGATAATATTCTGTTCTTTCTTGCTGTATTTGTCTTTTACATAGAGAGTTATGCAGGATTTGCAGATTGCTGATGGCAACTATGCCATAAATTTCCTTTGAATTATGAAACTGATAAGAAGTGCACAGCCAATGACTACTTGAAAATGTGTGTGATTGAGGAGCATGTTTGAGGTGGCCACCTGAATGTGGTGTGAAAGAGAAAAGCTACATGAATGTGTGACTGTGTAAACTTAAAAATACCTTCTGCAGGTGTTAAGATTTTAGAGATGTGTAACATGATTCTGTTGAACCATAGTGAATCCTTATTCTGAATGGTATATGAATTCTTCAAATTCCCACCGTGAGTGATGAGGTTTTAGTTATTTCTAGACTAGCCCTGTCCGGCTAGCTGTATGATCTGAACTGAAGTTAAATAAGAAGTTCTTACAAAAATTTAATATTCTATTACAGCCTTGTATGAAATTTATGCAAGTTAAGTCTCAGGTGGAGTTTTTCCACTGCTGTTGTTCCTTAGCTGTGTAAGCTGTGCAGGAGACCACTAGTTTTAGAGCAAGTAAAAATCATAAGCCAGCAAACATTAGTGCAGACTGCAAGGTTGGCAGAGCCCGAAGCAAGGTACACCACTATGCATCCAGGTGCCCTGGAACCATTCTTACAATTCGTGGAAAAACTGCAAGATGCTGTAGAGAAACAAGTTTTGTGACAGATACAGAAGTTGCTAGTTACATAACTAGCTAGAGATAATGCAGGCTTGTGCCAGGGTGAGGTCCTTAGACCATCAAATAATTGCATTTGCATCTGCTATGGCAGTAGTGAGGGTCGTTCTGAGCTTTTCTGTGTTTTCCAGGATTTAAATCAGGAGTTGTCGATGTTGCTGCCTTGTTTGCTCAGCTCGTTGCAGGGGCAGACTGTCAAGGCCATCCTGCGTGCCTCCTCAAAAACATCTGTAGTGTTGTGGATAGTGTGTCTTCAGGCCTCCTGGCTGGAGGCCAGAGCAGACCAATTATGTTGATCAGTGTGACCAGAGCTGAAGTGTTGTTTTAAAGAATCCTTATATATTGTCTTCAAAACCCCTCCCGTGCAACAGCTGGTAGCAATATTAATTGTAAAACGGCTAGTCTCTCCTCCTTAAAACATGCCCTACCCATTGTAGCTGTGTTCTCAGCAAAATAGCCTCACTAATTGTGATTAATCCTTGTTTTATACCAGATGTATTGCTTGCATAATTTGACTAGTGAATGTTTAGGGTTGTACGAAGGCAACCTGTATTCTTTGTGATGCTCAAAGCTTGCTGTTAATTGTCCAAACAAACAAACAAACAAACTTCTATAGTCATTCCAAGAGTTAAGGTTGTGATATTAGGAGGTACTGCTTGGAGTTTTCCTTTAGAACATACAGATCCTGTGTGACTTAAACAATGGCTCCTACCTACAGAACAGCTGTTGGCCCTGCAACAGCTTGTCAGAAGGCAACTTGATTCTGATTACATTGAACCATCTCAGAATCCTTTAATTACCCCTGTGTTTGTGATAAAGAAAAAATCTATGAAATGAAAACCTTTGCATGATCTCAGACAGGTTGGTGCAGTCATGGTTAGTAAGCATTGGCTTACTGACCCCTTCTGTGCTTTCTGCTGAATAACCCATTGTTATTATTGATTTGACAGGTTATCTTCTCACAATCCAGTTAGATCCCAGTGATAGAGAAAAGATGTGCATTTTTAGTTCCATCTATTATTCGTGCAGAACCTTATGAGTGTTATCCATAGAAAACCCTCTCCCATAGAATGAAAGGCTTTTCTATAATTTGTCAGTGGTTTATGTTTCCAATGCAATTTTCTGACTTCTGTTGTCATTATATAGATGATATTTCTGCTAGCTGTAGCCACTGAGGATTAGCTGGGTGTGTTGGACGCTGAAACCAGAAAGAGTCTACAATTCTTTGGCCTAGTAGTTGCTCCTGACATGGTGCAGTGAAAAGTACCCTGGAAATATTTAGGGTTCATGTACACAAAAAGCAGTCATTTCTCAACCAGTTATGCCAAGTCTTAATTTTCAAGCGTTGTTTGCACTCTAAAGAACTCCTTTGCAGAGGATTGTTTCAGCAAGTTTCCTATGCTTCGATCCAGTGCAGTTTCATAGTTTTTTACCTCTTTTACAGTTTTGAGAAAAACACGCTGTGCTTGGCCAAAAGCCTCCTTTAAGCTGATGGTCTTGTGGTCCCTGTGGGAGCTGGGGGCGGAGCGCAGCGTGCAGGTGTGGACCTTGTCCTTCTCACAGTAGCATTCCAGCAGTTTACTCTACTGGGGGATTTTCTCTCAGCCAAAACCTGGGCACCACAGAGCCCCACCAGGACGTAGTTTTTTCTGAGTGTTCTTTGTGCTGTGCTTACTCAGGTGGACTTGGCACAGGGAGACCTTGCAGGTCAGGCAAGTCTTCATGGCTGAACGGGGGCCTGTGGGGTAAAGGCAGAGTGGGCACTGGGAAGGGCCCTGCTGGCATATTTCTGTTCCTTCTGTATGCATGCACTCCTTGCAGAAGCTGTGACCGCACCCCAGGGACATGGGGTTCCTGTAAATGTCCAGGCAGATGGGGCATGTCAGTTCGTCCTTCAGCCTGTCCTCAGCACCCACCTCGGCCATGTTGCCTGAGCTTCGTGACAGGGCTATGAGAAATAAAATAATCTGGTTTTATTATAAGTAAATTTATGTAAGTGGGAAACGGGGTGTTGGGATTTCCTTCTTACCTCCCATTTAATTTTATTCAGGCGCTTCGCGAAGATTGTAAGGTGAAAGGCCCCGTCAGGGCTGTACACCGAGGGAATATTGCGGCCGAGGTAGGATACAATATATAGATGGAAAATTTACACCGGCCACATGTCTCTGTGTGCAAAAAGAAGCCCTCTGTACATGTACAGGGGGGTACGTCATCAATCAATCAAGCTGTACAGGGGGGCCCTCTGTACATGTACAGGGGGGTACGTCATCAATCAATCAAGCTGTACAGGGGGGTACGTCATGATCCAATCAGGTGGGACCAATCAAGTGGGATCAATCAAGCGGAACCAATCAGGTGGGAGGGTGACACCCACCCGCCGATTTGAAAGATACCCTTTAAGGTAAAATACTTGTTACCTGCTGAATATTCAAGATATTGGGTAGCTGAAGAGTACAAAAAGAAGCGAGCTCTTGGAGGGGGTGTGCTTTTCCAGGCGGGTGGCTTGGGACTGCACCCAGCGCTGCAAATAAAGGATTCTTTTCTGTAAGCTTCCTTGTCCTGCAAGTGGTTTTTTGCCGTTTTTATAAATTGGTAAAAGAGATTTTTCTCACAGGGCTGAGAGCAAGGAGGAGGGCACTGGTGAGAAACTGAGAGCACAGCATACAGAAGCCTTCAGATGTCGATTTAGCTTAATTCATTCTATTGCTCGCTCAGTTGTTGTCTCTTGTCCAGATTGTCATCGTGCTTGTACTGTCTATTTTAGTACTAACCCTTGAGGTCTTACTCTGGCAAAAGATCCCCAAGAGTTAGATTTAATGGGATCACTGTATATACATAACACAAGTGGTAATGGGACTCAAACCTGTTTTATGTTGAGATTATTTCAATCTAGATTAAGTGTTTATCAAAGCCACAACTTGTCCAGCTGGCACAAACTGCCTAGCCTGTACACAAAAGAACTGTAGAGCCTGAGTGAAACAGTAGAACACACAAAGAAAGTAACAGTAACAACTAATCCTATAGACTTGTGGCTTCAATCTATTTTTGGTTCTATGTCTGAATGGGTTTTAAGTTTTGTTAAAGAAAAACCTACGATGGTTGTTGACAATTGTTGTAATTTTAGTAATAGTTCATATTGTTTTTTCTTGTATTGTTAAATGTGTAAGTGCTATAACAGAGAAAACATTATTGGCCCAGAATAAAAAAACGGGGGTATTTGTAGGGAATTGGCTATAGAACACGGCTTGCCTAGGCCGTGGGAACATCTTAGATAGGAGGTTACAGTGCCCTTGTACCCTGTTAGCTGGCTGGCAAACAGGACATTGTGATTAGCAAAACAAAAAGCAACTGAGTACCACCTGTGTCAACAAAGAAATGAGTAAGAGGTGAGATCAACATTTAAGCAGAACCAATAATGAGCTTAGCTTTTGCAATATGTATGAACTAATTATAAAGCATATATTAAGCTGTTAGCAATGATCAATAAACGAAGCTTGCTGATTCTCATATTGAGTGTCTCATTCTTCCCTCGTCACGACAAGTGGCGACCAATATCATACCCCATGCTAAAAGATATGAAAAAGGCCATCGTCGAGTATGGGTTGGGGGCACCCTTCACCATCGAGTTGCTAGAATCCTTCTTCCTGGCCTATAAGCTGATACGTTACAACATAAGAGCAGTGATAGGAGGACTCTTTACAACAGTACAGTCCTCAGTATTTGAGGCAGAATGGAAAAAATTAATCACTGCATATGTCAATGACAAAATGGAAAGAAGGGGAATCCCAATTCAGCAGGCAATAGACATGCTCTGTGGGGAGGGGAACTATTCGAGTAGGGGGGATCAAGCTCGAATTGACCCCAAATTTTTAGAAGCTACTAAAGAACTGGCATTAGAGGTCGTGAAAAGGGTGACAGATGCCTATGTGCAGACGCCTTCTTTCACACTTATTAACCAAGGCCCAAAAGAACCTTTTGTAGAATTCATAACCAGGCTAAAAGAGGCAATCAGCAGGCAGGTCCACCAAAAAGAGCGCCAGGAAATTTTATTCAATAAATTGGTTATCAAAAAGGCGAATGAGGACTGTCAGAAAGCTTTGAAGATGCTAAAGGATCCCTCCCTACTCGAAATGATAGACGCTTGTAAAAATATAGGTTCCAATTCCCATAAAGCGCGTCTATTGGCTGCCACTTTCATGGGTCCCCAATCATGTTTCAATCGTGGTGAAAAGGGACACTTCAAAAAACATTGTCCTAAGTTAGTCCCCGAACCAAATTTGCCTAAGACCCTATGTCGGAGGTGTGGGAAGGGCCGCCATTGGTCTTCTAGTTGTAGGTCAATGACCAATATCAGTGGTGAGCCCCTTCCCCCCAGGAGGTCCCCAGAGCTGAGGAAAAGGGTAACCTTCCAATCTTTGCCCAATCTTCGCCCTTGCTCCTGTGAACATCAGGGAAACGGGGAGCAGAGCGCCCAGGGGGGCGCAACGACACAAATAACCCCTGCTCTCAACACCACGCCCAGCTACCCCATTACCCAAGAGCCTCCGACAGACCTCATTCCCGTTCAATGTGATCCTTTAAATTCAGCAGACCCTATCTAAGTTAAAAACTAGTGTGTTCCCCTAAATTGGATAATCCTTTCCGTTACTCACCCGTCTACTCACCTAAGCTCCTATGAGCAGGCCAGGGTTAGACCATCTGCCCCAGTCGATCCAGATAAGACTTACCTGATGATATCGCACTTTTCAGCAGTGGCTAAGGGAATAATTGTAGTGCCTACTCTCCTGACGGGACTGACGAACACAAATATAGCTATATGCCTAACTGTGCATCTCCCTCCCGTGCAGTTGGAGGACCGCTTCCCCGTGGCAAAGATGGTCTCCACCGACGAGCTGCTCTGCGTGGTGTCCCCAGATGAGGAGCGGAGGGAGGGATCACTGAGGGAAGTCCACTGGACAACCTCGGTGAAGACCTCTCGCCCTCTTCTAACATGTCTCATCTACTTTTCTCAACCTAGGCACCCTCAGAAAGTCAAGGTGGAAGGGCTACTCGACATGGGGGGGGATGTCACCATAATTGCCTCCAAGGACTGGCCGTACGGCTGGCCAGCCCAGACCACTAACATCAGAGTCAGCGGTGTAGGGGGATCGCAGTACCCCGTCAGGAGTAAAGAGGTAAAGAGGAACTCCGAAGTTCCACCCACCTTTTCCCTGTCTCCCTATCACACTTTTCCCTGAGTTGTCAGTCCCATGCTCCTCCCCAGTTCAGAATCCTCCCCTCAGACTTTAAACCCCTTATTTAAACCCCTGTTGTCCCTGAATAAAGTAGCATTGCTGCACGAACCCTCAACTGTGCCAAGAACCGTTATTGCAGTGCTCAGTCCTATTTCCCATCCCCTCGGACAGTGGCAGCAGGGAGATTGCCAAAACTGAAACCAGTACACAGTTGAAAGCTGAACAAAACAACATTTATTCCAAAGAAAGTAGCAAACAAAATGAGAAACCGAGAGACAGAAAAGAGAAGGGAAACAAGCCCCCAAGACAACCCCCCATTCACTCAAGTGTTACTTACCAGGTTGTCTTACCGACCCCAGAATGCTTAGAATTCCCCATAGCAGAAGCTGCATCCTCGTTATCCTCGAGTCAATTTTCATTAATGTGAGGAAAGCTGAGAGACTGTAGAAACATCAGTTGAACTTCAAAGTCTCCTGGTTTCTGTCTCTCCTCAGACTTAGAATCAGGGTTAGGGTTAGGGTTAGGGTTAGGGTTAGGGTTAGGGTTAGGGGTTTTTTTAGGGCTAGGGAACCGGGTTTGCGCATAGCTTGCAGTCTCTTTTTTAGGGTTAGTGTTGCTATGCGCAAACCCGATTCCCTAACCCTAATCCTAAAAAAGTGAATGCAAGCTATGTGCAAACCCTGTTCCCTAACCTTAACCTTAAAAAAGAGACTGCAAGCTATACACAAAACCAGTTCCCTAACCCTAACTTTAAAAAAGAGACTGCAAGCTACTAGGGTTAGGGTTAGGGTTAGGGTAAGGGTTAGGGTTAGCGTTAGGGTTAGGGTTAGGGTTCGGGTTAGGGTTAAGGTTAGGGTTAGGGTAAGGGTTAGGGGTTAGGGTTGGGGTTAGGGTTAGGGTTAGTCAGAATCTGTCTCAATGCGCAATCAAACTATCGTGGGTTTACCCCGTTCCAGGAACGCAAACCGTAAACCCTAAAACCTAAACCCTAACCCTTGCTAACCTTAACCCTAACCCTAACCCTAACATCTCATAGCAGAGGGAGGGAGGGGCCTGATTCCTCATGAGATATAGCAACAGTCAAAAGCCTGTAAGCTCAGCTCTTGCCTTTTCAGGGCTTCACACCGTCAGCACTGGAGGGAGGGAGGGGCCCGACTGCTCATCAGAGGTATCATGCAAGTCAAAAGCCTGAAAAGTCTCCTAGAATGCATAAATCATTAACCATTTCAGTCTCTGACAATTGGTCCACACAGTAACTGCAAGCTATGCCCAAAGCCTGTTCCCTAACCTTAGAAGAGAGACTGCAACCCTCGAGATGTTGGAGGTTCGAGGCATGGTCCGTGACACTAATCATGGCTATAACTCATAACTTCTTGGAGTATGGGGACTTCCCTACTTCACCCCCGGCAGATCAAGGCCACCACTTCAACTGACAGACATGGAAGCATCGCTGGACCCCGTGGGCGGTGACTATATACATGTGTCCACTCTCAGCTTTTCTTTCTCTTACTCTCCCTTGCTCTTATCCTGCCTTTCTCTCCCCTATGCATTTTCTTTCCCCCCCGCAAAGGTTATCTCTCTGTCACATTGTGGTATGACAGCACCCAAACTGCTAGCATGCCTGTTGATACAGAATTGTTAAAATAAACCTTGCCAGTATATGTTTTCAGACACCGATTATTTAGTGTCGTTTCACTTTAATCCACCCCAAGGGAATTATTAATAAAAACCCGAGTTACCCCCTCTCCCCTTTTCCTGGGGCGGGTTGGAACACCAATCAGCACTGACTCCGCCCAGTAGGCAAAGCCAGTGACGCGGACCAATCAGCACTGGCTCCACCTCTTGACTCCACCCAGTGGGCGGGGCCAGTGCTCTATAGAAGCAGAGTACATACCGGATAGCGGTGGGTATTCTGCCAGACACGCAACAGAACAACAAAAGCAAAAGCAGAGACCCAAGAGAAAAAGCAAAAGATTCTGACAGCGGTGGGCACTGAATCGGGCTTATAGCCCGAGAGGGGTTTACTGGGCACCACTGCGTTCCTGGAATGGGGTAAACCCGCGATAGTTAGATCGCTCATTGAGACAGATTCTGACTAACCCTAACCCTAACCCCAACCCTAACCCCTAACCCTTACCCTAACCCTAACCCTAACCCTAACCCTAAACCCTAACCCTAACCCTAACCCTAACCCTTACCCTAACCCTAACCCTAACCCTAGTAGCTTGCAGTCTCTTTTTAAAAGTTAGGGTTAGGGAACTGGTTTTGTGCATAGCTTGCAGTCTCTTTTTTAAGTTAAGGTTAGGGAACAGGGTTTGCACATAGCTTGCATTCGCTTTTTTAGGATTAGGGTCAGGGAATCGGGTTTGCGCATAGCTTGCAGCCTCCCTTTTAAGGTTAGGTTCAGAGAAAAGGGTTTGCGTATAGCTTGCAGTCTCTTTTTTAAGGTTAGGGTTAGGTAACAGGGTTTGCGCATAGTTTGCAGTCTCTTTTTTAAGGTTAGGGTTAGGGAAGAGGGTTTGCGCATAACTTGCAGTCTCGTTTTTAGGGTTAGGGTTAGGGAAAAGGGTTTGCGCATAGCTTGCAGTCTCTTGGTTAGGGTTAGGGTTAGGGAACAGGGTTTGTGCATAGCTTCCAGTCTCTCTTTTAATGTTGGGGTTAGGGGACAGTGCTCTATAGAAGCAGAGTACATACTGGATGGCGGTGGGTATTCTGCCAGACACGCAACAGAACAGCAACAGCAAAAGCAGAGACCCAAGAGAAAAAGCAAAAGATTCTGACAGTGGTGGGCAATGAATCGGGCTTATAGCCTGAGAGGGGCTTATTGGGCACCGTTGCGTGTCCGGAATGGGCTAAAACCGCGATTGTTCGATCGCGCACTGAGACAAATTCTTCCTAACCATAACCCTTACCCATAACCCTAACCCTAACCCTAACAGTAACCCTGTCTTTTGCTAAACCTAACCCTAACCCTAACCCTAACCCTGACTTTTGCTAACTCTAACCCTAACCCTAAATTTCCTAACCCTAACCCTAACCCTAACCCTAACCCTAACCCTAACTCAAAACCTAACCCTAACCCTAACCCTAACTTTTGCTAACTCTAACCCTAACCCTAAATTTCCTAACCCTAACCCTAACCCTTTCTAACCCTAACCCTAACTCAAAACCTAACCCTAACCCTAACCCTAACTTTTGCTAACTCTAACCAAAACCCTAAATTTCCTAACCCTAACCCTAACCCTTTCTAACCCTAACCCTAACCCTAACCCTAACCCTAACCCTAACCCTAACCCTAACCCTTGCTAACCCTAACCCTAACCCTAACCCTAAACCCTAAACCCTAACCCCTAAACCCTAACCCTACACCCTAACCCTAACCCCTAACCCCTAACCCTAACCCTAACTAACTAACCCTAACCCTAACCCTAACTAACTAACCCTTACCCTAACCCTAACTAAGTAACCCAAACCCTAACCCTAAACCCTAAATCCTAACCCTAACCCAAACCCAAACCCTTACCTGAACCCTAAACCCTAACCCGAAGTCTGGGCAGTGTTGAGATGTCCACGGGGACATCAGTCACCCTTCCTGGTAACATATGTGGCTCCTTGGCCCGTTTTTGCCATACCAAGGCCACCATGAGGAAATGACACTGCTGCCACTGGCCCCTGCACACTGTCCGGCCCAGCCCCTTAAAGCCTCATGTCCCCTGTGTCCCTGCACCCCCCTCAAGAACAAGATTTTGGTGCCAACACCCTCAAAAGGCAGTTCCTTTCCATGGGAAGTAAAGCAGTAGGAATGTGACAAGGCTTTGGATTCTTTTGGTCAAGGTCAGTGTTGTGGGCTGGCACCCAAGCAGGTACAGGAGCTTGTAGGACCACAATGTCAGGTGAGCAAATTGGCAGACAGAGGGGCAGAGGAACAGAGGAACAGGGAAGCAGCAGCTCCCCCAGCAGCAGCAGCAGCAAGATGCCACACTGGGCACCCCATAAATGTCCTGGTAACTGGTATGAAATGTGTAACAGAGTTTAATAAAGACTAGGTGAGGTCTGAAAACCCATCGGCTGGTTTGCCAGTCTTTACTTTCTTTGGGAGGATAAGGTCTTGCTGTGTGGCAGTGCTTTTCTATAAAAGGGACATGTTTAATTAAGGCCATTTGTCTGTAACACTTTTTATATTGAAGGGACCTCTTTCTTGCTAAAAATTGATCATCCTAAGTGTTTTAAAAAACATGGTTAGTTTTGATTAAAGCAACCTGCCTCCAGCAGGTTTTCACTTAAAGCGGCTTGACTCCTGTAGCGTGCTTCTTGCACTTTTTCAACCAAGTAGATCGTGTTTTGCAGCCTTTAGTTCAGCTTTTGCAGCATTTTAATTAAGCCAGATCACCTAAGGCACCTCAACCTTTGCTCTGTATCTTTCTGGGCAGGGGTAGCTCAAAACCGTGCCTGTGGTTTTGAGAGGGAGTTGGAGCTGTGTACGCATTTTAGGGGTCTCCTGTCCCACACCACCCCCACACCCTCCTGCTGCCTGAACGCTGCCCTCAGGCAGCTGCGGGAAGCAGGGCTGCCCTGCTCCTCCCTCTTCTGTGGTGTCACCTGGGTCACCCTCACAGAGGCACTCTCACACCCACCACGATGCAAAGGGGCTCAGAGTCAGCAGGGCTGTCCCTGCCGAGAGGGTTCCTTCCTGCTGCTCCTGACCAGGGAACACTCTGGTGTCCCAGCAACACCTCCTGCCCCCCTGCAAGCCCTGGGTCTCTGTAGTGGCAGTGCCTGGTGCTCGTGAGCCCAGCCCTCCTCCCTCCCCCGTATTAGGAACAGTCGGTGTTCCTGCAGAGTTTGTAGTGCAGTCACAGTTCACAGGAAGAAGTGACAAGTTCCCGGTTGCTCAGTTGTCAGTCACAGAGGCACAGTTTGCCCTGAGACAGGGGCACCAACCAGCAGCACAGAAGGATCTTGTGGTCATGTCCTGCAGTCTGAAGTGCTGTGGCCTCTGTCTTGAACCATGTCAGTGACCTTCAGGACCACCTAATAAGCCCATAACGGGGGACATACAGGAGGTGTGTCGGGAAGCCTGTAACCCCTGAGCATCCCAGCCCATGGAGAAACGGGGAGGGACCAGTGCTCGGGGCAAAAGGGATAAAAGAGGTTGATGCCTCCACTGAGTTGATGGATCTCACTGAGATTTTTTCAGTGACCGCTCCCTTTTATTCAAATAAAAGTTTATTTTTTTAGTTAGTTTCTCTGTCTCCTGGTTATTTATGTGTTTCCCAATACCTGGAATTTTTGAAGGAAAGGAAAAGGAAAGGGAAAGGGAAAGGGAAAGGGAAAGGGAAAGGGAAAGGGAAAGGGAAAGGGAAAGGGAAAGGGAAAGGGAAAGGGAAAGGGAAAGGGAAAGGGGGAACAGAAATTCAGGGTCCCGGAGGTGCTGCCCTGGCTTGGTAGCTGTTCTTTCACAGCTTTCTAGAAGTGGGTCAAAGGCTTGACAGTTTCCTCTGTATCATGCATGCAGCCTGGATTTCTTTGAAAAATACTTCCTCCAAATGGAACACAACAGTACCTTTAGGACATCCATCCCCCAAATGGATAACTCAGAACATTAAGAATAAAACATTACACCACCCCCCCAGTAGTCAAGATAAGCTTGTACTTATTTCCAAAAAGCATCCCTGTGTGGTGTCCCCCATTTTCTATCTGGTAAGAGTTTGGAGGGGGTGCTTTGTCAAGGGAAGCCCTGGAGGTCCCTTGCACACGGGTGGGGTTGTAGTGTGGGGGGGTGGGGCTTTGGTTCTTTGGTTGCCAGGGGCCACTCCTGGGCAGAGAGGATCCTTCAGGAGCTCACAAAGGAGGTGTTCCCATGGGGAGCTCTGCAGGGTCCCAGCAGCAAATGCCCCAGTGAGGCCTGTGCTGTGGGGGAGTGTGCAGGGGGAGGAGGCTGGGCCAGCCCAGGTGAAACAGGAGGCTAGGCCCAAAAGAGTTAACTAAGAAATTTGGGCCTGCAAACAATTTACCAACATCCACAACGATCTGTGCTCGTTCTGTTCTACTTACTGGACCAAAGCTTCAGAGAATAGTACAAGAACATGTAATAGGCCTAGAAGCAATAAATTAGAAATATAACAGGATCAGGTAGACATTTGAATAGGAGAAATAGGCCTGGAACCAGGGCTTTTTCCAAGTTCCAGTGAGCGGGTCAAGAACAATGGAAAAGAAGAAGGGTCAAGCTGAGGAAGATGAATTGAAGCCCCTTGCCCCACGGAGGAAGATGGGAACTACCCTCTGAAATGGAGAGACAAGAGAAGCACTGCCCCAAGCCCTACCTGAGCTCCACCTATACTCCGCCTATTATTAATATGCATTGATAGATGTTGTAATCACTTGAATATGCATTTAATCACATCTGAAAATTGTATAAAAGTGTTGATTTTCTGAGGAGCTGGTGAGCAAGTTTTTCCAGCGTGAGCTGGCTTGCTCCCAATGTTGAATAAACAAATACCTTGCTGCTTAAAGATAAAAAAGTCTCTGAGCAGTTTCTTGGACCGATTTTTCGGATTCATTTGGCAACCTTCTCCACCCGGCTGCACAATCCCTCGGAGGATGGGACCCCCTTGGGCGCCCTCGGGTAAGTCTTTTTACCCGAAGGGGCTCCCTTCTTCGGTGGCTTCTTGCGGGGGCTGGACAAGAACACTGCCTATTGATAAAAGGTATTTGTATCTGGTTTCTGGTTTTGTTTATTCTGGTTCTGGTTATTCTGGTTCTGGATACCCGTGAGTCGAGGCGGGACGCCGTCTCGTGGGGGACGCGGGAGAGGACGCTCTCCCAGGGGAATATCCCCTCTGGTCTGGTCTGGTCTGGTTTTGTTTGTATTTGACCAAATATTGTTATTGTGTACCTGATATATCTTGCTTACCTTGAAACATCCAGGAGCACATAGTTAAAGGTATTATCATGCTAAGAGTTGCTATATGAGAGGTAGTGCTGAAGAGTTAACTATAAGCACATCACTTTGGATAAGACCTAGAATTTAGATTTGTCAGTTTTGCAACTGTTAGTTATATGTATGAGCCTTGTGTAACAGATGTAAGGTTTACCTCCCCGATAGACAAGGCTGGGTCAGAACCAGTGTGCATATTGCAGAAAAGAGGGACACTGGAAGCAAGAATGCCCTGAATTAACAGGTGGAAATAGAGCCATAGGAGGGGCTGTTGTTGCTTACAGAGTACTGAGTGAAGGGGGGGGCCAGCAGTGCCTAGGGGACCTGCTGGTAAAAATTAAGCTAGGGGAAGAAAAAGAAGAATTAGATTTTCTAATTGATACTGGAACTACATTTTCTGTTTTGAATTAATACCTAAAAGTGATAAATATGTTTAAGTCGTGGATGCCACTGGCCAATCAGAAAAGCTTTCTTTTGAAATCCCTAAAGTTCAAAATTGGAAAACAAATGGGAGTCCATCAGTTTGGGTATTTACCAAATTTATCCAAACTCGTATTGGGCAGAGACCTACTAGAAAATCTGGGAGTTGTAATAGAATTCAAACAAGGCAAAATTGAACTTAAGGTAAAGGAAGAACAATTAATAGCAGCTCTGAGTTTAGCAATGAGCTATGTGGAGCCAAGCCAGGGTAATTCAAATGTCAATCAAATTTTAGATCAGGTATACCCAGGAGTTTGGGCTACTGAAACACCAGGAAAGTCAAAAAGAGCAGGTCCCATTGAAATAGAATTACAGACAGGAGCAGACCCAGTAGTTGGGAAGCATCTTCCAGCACTGAAGCTGGAAGATAGAAGAGGAATTGAGCCAGTAATAGACAACTTTTTGAAATTAGGGCTTTTGTGGAGAGTGAATCAGATTTCAACACCCCAATTTTACCGGTCAAAAAACCAAATGGAACACATAGGTTGGCTCAGGATTTAAGAGCAGTAAATAAAATAGCTGAAACATACATGCAGCTGTTGCAAACCTATATACCCTATTAACAATATTAAAAGAAAGTGTAATTTGGTTCACAGTATTAGACTTGAGAGATACCTTTTTCTGCCTTCCCTTAACACAGGAAAGTCAAAGGATATTTGCCTTCAAGTGGGAAAATCCCACCACAGGAAGGAAAACTCAGCTCATTTGGACAGTGTTACCTTAAGGGTTCAAAAATATTCCCACAATTTTGGGAATTAATTAGCTAAAGAATTAGAACAATGGCAGTCACCACCAGGAAAGGGTGTACTTTTATAATATGTGAATGATCTATTGATTGTTACTGAAAAACAAGAAGAATGTGCCCAATGGACAGTAAACCTCTTAAACTTTATGGACTTAAATGAGTATCGAGTCTCTCAACAGAAAGCACTTCCGGTGCAGAAACAAGTGGTGTACCTGGATTACAAAGTATCTGAAGGACAATGATCACTGGGGACAACAAGAAAGGAAACTGTCTGCCAGACACCAAAACCACAGATGGTGACAAACCTTTAAGCCTTTCTAGGAATGACAGGTTGGTGTTGTTTGTAGATGTATCAGTATGGGCTAATTGCAAAGCCTTTATATGACCTGCTGAAAATGACTAAGGGCAACCTCATCTGGACCGCCGAAGCAAGTGGAGCCTTTAAAAAACTGAGGTGAGAACTCATAAGGACCCCGGCGTTGGGATTGCCTGACGTAACGAAGCCCTTTTGTTTGTTCTTGCATGAACGACAAGGAATGGTTCTGGGGGTCCTGGCTCAGCAACAAGGGCCATACAAAAGAACAGTAGCCTACTTCTCCAAGCAATTGGATGAGGTAAGCAAATGATGACCCACCTGCCTAAGGGCAGTAGCAACAATGATCATAAATATAGAAGAAGCCAGGAAATTCACAGAAAATGACTGTGTTAGTGTCCCACACAGTATCTACAGTACTGGAATAGAAAGGTAATCCTGGCTGAATCAGATGACATAACCATTCAGGTGACTAACATTGTTAACCCAGCTTCATTCCTAGAAGGAAGAATCTCGGCTGCACCTGTTGTGCAGGACTGCCTGGAAACCATTGAAGCAGTGCACTCCAGCTGCCTGGACCTTAAAGAAGAACCACCCCTGGATGCAGAAGACTGGTTTACCGATGGTAGCAGTTTCATAAGACAAGGTGTGAAGATGGCTGGGTATGCTGCGACCACCACTACTGAGGTAATCGAATCAAATCCTTTGCCCGCAGGAACCTCAGTCCAGAAAGCAGAACTGATGGTTCTCATTCGAGCTTTAGGATTGGCAGAAAGAAAACAAATTAACACCTGGACTGACTCCAAATATGCCTTTGGCATAGTTCACGCTCATGGAGCAATTTGGAAAAAAGAGGACTTTTAACTCTTCAAGGAAAAGTTGTGGAATATACTGAAGAAACTCTATGATTATTAGGAGCTGTACAACTCCCCTCTCAGGTGGCAATTATGCACTGCCAAGGACACCTGAAAGATAACACTGTCCTGGAAATAAGAAACAGAAAAGCTGATGCAGAAGCTGAATTAGCTGCTGCAAGAAGTAATGAACTATCAGTAGCAGCTTTAGTGCTAGAAGAACTAGACACAGATTAACAGGTAGAATATCAAGAAACAGATTATAAGTGGATACATGAAAATGAAGGTAAGGTGTTAGACAATAGATGAGGTTAACTAAACACAGGACAGTTAATACTGTTAGAAAAATTAGTGTGGCAATTTGTAAAAGTAAAACATGATAAAACTATTGGGGCTGAGACTCGCTCTTTAGCATTTAAGGACTAGAGTAGCAGGATCAAATTTATTTACCACAATAGAGCAAGTCACATCCCAATGTGAACTTTGTCTGAAATACTGGAACAAAACAATACACCAAAAGGCAATAAGTAAAGGGCATTTCCCAGGCGAAATTTGGCAAATTAATTTCTCTGAGCTCCCAAGAAAAGGGGCGGGTCCTGTTATCTCTTAGTTTTGACTGACACATTTTCTGGATGGCCTGAAGCTTTCCCATGTAGAAAAAAAATGAATCAAAAGGAGTGGTTAAAGTCTTGTTGAATGAGATTATACCACGGTTTGGAATGCCTAAGAGCATCTCTTCAGATAGAGGTTCACACTTTTGTGCATGAATTGTACAAGCAATAAGTAAAGCACTAAAAATCAATTGGCAACTGCATATGCCCTACAGACTCCAAGTAAATGGGCAAGTAGAAAAGATGAATCTAAAATATGTCAAGAAACAAATTTTCATTGGTATCAAGATTTACCTATTGCTTTAATCAGGCTAAGGGTCAAGCCAAGATCAAAAGAGAAACTATTTGAAATTCTTCTTGGCAGACCCTACATGATGCAAGCTGTAGATCAAATCAGTAATCAGTACGTATATGATTATGTTATGGTTGTAGGAAAACTGTAGCAGACGACCCTTGTATAACAAGGAATGAATGATGCTCCTCGTGCGGTGGTGAGACAAAGAGGATTTATTCAAACTCGCGCGCTCTTTTATCCTTACATATCATGTGACTTTCTTAACCAACCAGTTTACTAACTCTGGGGCATGCTCCTTGGGCTCTGTACCTGGGCACATCCTCTGTGCCACCTTAGCCACGCCTCCTACAGAAAACAATTGCAGAAAAATGCTACAGTGGTGTTAGAACATCAACCCAAGCAGCCTGATTGTAAGTTACATCCATTCAACCCTGGTGATCGGGTATATGTTAAGAATCTTTCAGGAGATCCACTACGGGAGAAGTGGGATGGACCCTACCAGGTGCTGATGACCACCTCCACACGATCCGAGTGAAAGAGAAACCCACGTGGATCCACTACTCTAGAGTCAAGAGAGATCCGGAGGAAGCATGGACCTTGGGAGAAGAATCATCTACTATCAAGCCTCCTCAATGCTGATCTTTGGACTGATAAGTACATTGGTGTTTGATGAAATTCTTGCCCAAGAATCATTATTGTCTCAAGCCTACAACAAGAGTTCTGGTCTACAATTTTATATAGACCCAGAACTTCTAGTTCACCCAGGCAAGCTGAACCAATACAATCTTTCTGTTATAGTCCTCCAAGGAACAAGGGTACTGAATAATTGGTAAAATCCTGGTACCCCATACAATGCAAGTGTTTTAATAGGCACAGATTAGATGGTCACCCAGAATTGACGTTACTGTGAAATGTAATTAGAGGTTGATCAATGTTGGCACACCTTCACTCTAGATAAATCAGTTTCTGTGATGTGTCAGTGGACATTCAGGGAAGGAAATATAACCAGGGGATTTCCAACCAGCAAATCTCCTACCACCCATAAGACCACCACCAGTTCTACAACTCCTTCTTTAGCCTGTGAGAGTGTCCACAATTTAACTTATGCTGGACCTTACATGATTAGACACTCAAATGAGCAGAAGCTGTTGTTAGATCCCACATATTCACTGAAGAGGGTTCGAATAAACCTTCAAGTAAACATATCAAACATACAAAAAGATTGTCAGCCCTGTATTCAACAAAGCCTTAAAGGCTGGCATGCATAGATGATGGCCAGATCCCCTCGTACCAGAATTCAAAGAGATGTAACCGGATGGTTTGGCACAGGATTAGGTGTATTAAACACCATAGATCAAGAAGTATTAGTGAATAAACTAAGTGCTGTCACATCTGATCTAGGAAAATTCAAAGTCCCTTTAAGATCATCTTTGCTCACTTTGGCAGAAACACAGTCATTGGCAGTTAAATTGTTAACATTAGTAGCTAACCACACTGCAAAAGATTTCACCAAGATTATTGACTATGCTGGTGTCATCCATAAAAGGTTTGCACTTGCAATACAATGTCTCCAAACTCAACGGTGGGTGCAATCTGTAGCTGGAGGAATATTAAGAGAAGGAACTTCAGGAATATTACCACAGGAGGTAAGAGAAATAATAGCTAGAAACAGTTCTACTACACAGTTTGAGAAAAATTATCAAGCGTGGTGGCAGGTAGGGAACTTCACTTACAACCCTCAACATGAACAAATTGAAGCTTATGTACTCACTATCAGTGCAGCTAAAGAAAAGACCATCTTTCCTATCCTGACATTAGGAGCCATACACCAAAATGTAATTGTCAGACCCATAGACCATGTTTGGGTAAGTTATGATCACACCAAGAAAAAGTGGCAATCAGTCAGTACTGAAGCATGTACTCCTAAAGGACAATTAGGATATATCTGTGAAAATGCTGTAGTAGAAAATAAAGATTTATGCTTAGATACTGAGAATAGTCTGTGCACCTTTGAGATGCTTCCCCATGCTAAAGCCCAATCACAAGTCTATTACGTAGGAAATGGATGTGCATGTGTTAGGACCTTTTGTGCTAATTTTACTATAGATGCTTGTCATGAAATCGCGAATGGTACCAATTTTTGTGTATGTAACTTTACTCGAATCACAGGCTGTGACTTTGATTATACTGTTCCAGTGACTACTAGACAACTGATTGAAGCTCATTATATAATGTACCATGATGTGCCAAAGTTACAGATAGGAATGAACATTAATCTTCTAAAGCAATGCTTAAACATCCTGATATAGAAAAACTGGTCCAGGAAGTAAACAGAACGACTAAACGAATGCTCTGGCAAGTAGAACATGACAGTGAGAGCATAAAAACTGTTCTAACCAAAGTAGAAAAAGTGGGAGAGCACCACTGGTGGGACATCTTTATAGGATACTCCCCTACAGCATCACAAGTGTTCCACTATTTGATACATCCAATATTGGTATTAGGAGCTAGTATGATTCTACTACTGGTCCTAATTGTTTGGCTATGGTACAAATCAAGCATCATGGTTAGAAGGATGCAGATAATGTGGGCTGTGATGAATACCTATCAAAATCCATTAGAACTTGATGAAAGAATTCGTAAATTCTAAACAAAAAGGGGGGAATGAAACAGGAGGCTAGGCCCAAAAGAGTTAACTAAGAAATTTGGGCCTGCAAACAAGTTACCAACATCCACAACAATCTGTGCTCGTTCTGTTCTACTTACTGGACCAAAGCTTCAGAGAATAGTACAAGAACATGTAATAGGCCTAGAAGCAATAAATTAGAAATATAACAGGATCAAGCAGACATTTGAATAGGAGAAATAGGCCTGGAACCAGGGCTTTTTCCAAGTTCCAGTGAGCGGGTCAAGAACAATGGAAAAGAAGAAGGGTCAAGCTGAGGAAGATGAGTTGAAGCCCCTTACCCCATGGAGGAAGACGGGAACTACCCTCCGAAATGGAGAGACAAGAGAAGCACTGCCCCAAGCCCCACCTGAGCTCCACCTATACTCCGCCTATTATTAATATGCATTGATAGATGTTGTAATCACTTGAATATACATTTAATCACATCTGAAAATTGTATAAAAGTGTTGATTTTCTGAGGAGCCGGTGAGCAAGTTTTTCCAGTGTGAGTTGGCTTGCTCCCAACGTTGAATAAACAAATACCTTGCTGCTTAAAGATAAAAAAGTCTCTGAGCAGTTTCTTGGACCGATTTTTCAGATTCACAGGGCCAGGGTAGAAAGGTTGCCCCAGGGAGGGAGTTCTGACCCTGCAGGGCTAGTCCCAGCTGCCTGGGCCCCTGCCTTTGCAGGACCACATCCCTGAGGCTCCCGTCCCCACTGCCCCAAAGCAGTGTCAGCTCCCTGTGTGCCAGCCCCAGGCAAGGCCCTGTATGCGTGTGCCCTGCAGGCCTTGGCTTTGGCAGGAGTCTTTCTGGGAGTTGTGCAAGGGGTGGTGAGTGCAGGGGGAGTGAGTGGGCTCCTGGTGGTTTGAAGGGGAGAGGAGCTTTGGCCACATGGTTTTTCTCCCTACAATGCCAAACAGCATCTCTGAATTCTTCCTATGTCACCTGACCTTGCTTCCACTGGGCACACACCTTCCTTTTTTGCCTTATCTCCAAGACAAGATCCCTGCTCAGCCAAGCCGCCTTCTCTCTCACCTGCTTGACTTGCAACATTTGGGAATTGCTGCTCCTGTGCCCTTAGGAGGTGATGTTTGAGAAGTGACCAGCAGTGATGGCCCCCAGCACCTGCAAAAGCATTTTCCCAGGGGACCTTCCTTCCTAATTCCCTGAGCAGCCTGAAGTCTGCTCTCCTCATGGCCAGAGCTGAGGTTTTGCTGTCACTTTTTCTCCTATTAACAGAGATTTTTAACTTGATCACTTTGAGGTCACTGCAGCCAACATGGCCCCAATCTCCACTTTGTTCACAAGATCCTCTCTGTGGACAAGCAGCAGATCAAGGAGGGCATCTTTCCAAGTCAGCTCCTCTAGGACCTGTTCCATAAAGTTGTCATCCAGGTTTTTTAAGGAATCTTCTGGCCTGGGTTGTATCATTTGTGTGATGCTCCCAATTAATTTCTGGCAAGTTGAAGCCCCCCATGAGGACAAGGGCAGTTGACTTGGAAGTGTCCTTTAGCACCTCAAAGAATAATCCATCGGTATCATTGTCCCGGCTGGGAGGTCTAGAGGAGACTCCCATGGTGATATTGGCATTATTTGTTTGCACCAAGGCCCCCTCACTACCCCCAAAAAAATGGGACTGGGAAGAACTTGGAAGCTTTACTGGGGTCACTGGGAGCAGCTGGGCAGGGGCAGAGAGACAACGGGGAGGGGGGGACACATGGTGCCCCCCAAAATCATCAGGGGGACAGGGGGTGTCCAGTCTGGGCCTGAGGCCACGGGGAGGGACTGTGGCCACCGCTGGCTCAGGATCTGTGGGCAGAGAGAAAAGGGGGTGACACCAGGGTTGGGGAGTCCCCCAGGGGGCACACACACTCCAGGAAGAGGAGGACATGACCCCTGGGGACCCTCCTCACCTTCTGGTGCAGGTAGAAGCTGAGCCCCAGTGCCAGGAAGACGAAGCTCAACACAAAGCCCCCACCCCCCGTCAGCATCTTGCTGTGGGTGGTGTCCAGAAACATGTCTGGGGGCCCGGGGGGGTCAGGAGCCCCCAAAACATCTCACAGATACCCCCACGACCACCTAAATTTCATCCTAGTTGCCCCCAGCCCACCCAGGACTCCTGAAACCTCTTTCAAGTCCCTACCCAGCTCCCCTAGGAATCTCCAAACCCCCTCCTAGCCCCTCCAGGACCATCCAACCACACTCCCTGTTGTCCCCGGTCCCCTGAGGAGTCCCCATACCCTCCCCCAGTCCCTTCTCGGACTGCCCGGGAGCCCGCAAACCCCTTTCTCATCCTCCCCATTTGCTCAAATCACACCCCTAGTCCCCCTCCTGGCTCCCCTCAACTCCCTCCCAGGTACCCCCAAGACCCACAAACTCCCTTTCAGTTGCCTCCAGGATCCCCAAAGTCTGTACCAGTTGCCCCAAACCTCCCCCAGGCCCCTTCCCAGTTACCCCCAGGACCCCCATCTGCGGCTCAGCTTTGGGGTCCTGCAAGATCCAAACATCCCCAACCGCCCCCCAGGAAAAAACAAACAGACACCCCCAAGATATTTGCGGCGAACTCCCCCTCCCCGGTCACCTACGTGATGCGGGGCGGGGAGTGTGTGATGCTCCTCTCCTTCCTCCTCCTCTTCCTCTTCCTCCGGCTCCTCCTCCTGTTCGTTCCGCACGGGCGAGGCGCTCTCGGGTGAGCGGCGGGGGGGACACGGTGGGAAAGGGGGGAAGAGAGGGGGAAAAGAGGGGATGGGACCCCCAAACTGAGCGCGAGGGGCGGTGGGTCACCCCCAAAGGGAGCTGGGAAGGAGCCGGGGTTTGGGGGGACGGTGGGAAAGGGGTGGGAGAGGGGGAATAAGGGGAGGTGGGACGGCGGGAAAGGGCTTCCCTTGGGGTCCCTTCGTGTCCCCATCCCTTGGGCCCTGGAGAGAGAGAGCCTGGCGAGAGGGGACCCCCGAGCCCCCTGTCCCTAGCGAGCGGTCGGGGCCGTGCTGCTCGTTCTGAATTCCCGTCAGGCTGAACAAAGACCCGCTCCCGTGTCAGGAGCTCTTGTGTTTTCTTGTCCCCAACACTTCCAGGAGCTCCCCCCGCATTCCCAAAGTCCTGCCGGGCGCTGGCTCGCAAGGCCCAGCAGAGCCCCCCAGTCCCCGCCGTGCCCCCCAAAGCTCGGTGCGGGGGTGGGACAGAACAGGAGAACCGGGCTGGGCCCGGGGAAAGGCCGGGAAGGGAAGCAGGAATGGCCCCGGGGCTTGAATCCCGCGTTGGTGCTGCCGCGGGGCTGGGCCGGAGCTGGGAAACAGGGCCGGGAAAGAGAGAAGAGAAAGAGGGAAGAGGCAGAGGAAAGAGAGAGAACAACGAAAGCGAGGGGACCCGATCCACTCCCTTTTCTCGTTAAACAGACTTCTGGGGCGTTTTGTTCCCTTGGGCACATCCGGTCCTTCCCCAGGGAGTGAGTCAGGTGGGCTGAACCTGTCTCAAGGCGGAGCAGGGAGTTCATAGAACCAGAGAATGGGCTGAGTTGGGAGGGTCAGGGTCATCGA
This sequence comes from Manacus candei, assembly GCF_025592945.1. Taxonomy (NCBI): domain Eukaryota; kingdom Metazoa; phylum Chordata; class Aves; order Passeriformes; family Pipridae; genus Manacus; species Manacus candei. Next base: position 389,070 of record NW_026138158.1, on the reverse strand, counting down.
GTGCAACTCCTGGCCCTGCACAGGACACCCCAAGAATCCCACCCTGTGCCCGAGAGCATTGTCCAAATGCTTCTTGAGCTCAGACAGGCCTGGTGCTGTGACCACTTCCCTGGGAAGCCTATTCCAGTGCTCAGTCACCCTCTGGGGGAAAAAACCTTTTCCTAACATCCCACCTAAACCTCCCTGACTCAGCTCCAGCTGTAGAGTCCTGCCACTAGTCACAAGAGTGAAGAGATCAGTACCTGCCACTCCACTGCCCCTCAGGAGGATGTTGAAGACTCCACTGAGGTCTGACCTCAGTCTCCTTTTCTCCAGGCTGAACAAAGCAAGTGCCCTCAGACGCTCCTCATAAAACCTTCCCTCCAGATCCTTCCCCATTCTCATGGCCTCCTTTGGCTTCATGTCTTTTTTATATTGTGGTGCCCCAAAGTGCCCCAGAACTTGAGGTGAGGCCGCCCCAGTGCAGAGCAGAACAATCCCCTCCCTGGCCCAGCTGGCAACACTGGGCCTGATGCCCCTCAGGACAGCGTTGGCCCTCCTGGCTGCCAGGGCATGCTGACTCATGGCCAACTGGTCACCAACCAGGACCCCCAGGGCCCTGTCCTGCAGCTGTTCTCCAACCTCTTGTTCCCAGTCTAGACACACAGCCAGGGTTGCCTGGAGGAGGAGGAGGAGCAGGTGGAGAAAGAATGCAGCAGGAGGAGAAGTAGTGGGAGGAAGAGCAGGGATAGCAGAGGAAAAGGAGCAGGAAGAGCAGGAACGTTGCTGTTCTGCTGCTGACTGTATCTGCAGCCCCCCACCCCCGGGAGCATCGCCCCTCCCTCCTGCATCCCAAAGGTGACTGGGGAGGGGGAGCTCACCCCAAATGTCTTGAGGGATTTCTGGGGGTTTTTTGGGGGAGACATTTGGATCTTTGAAGACTCCAAAATGAGCCGCAAATGCCCCTCGGGGGGATATTGAGGTTCCTGTTAGGTGTTTTTTGAGGGTCCCCAAAAAACTGCCAGCAGAGTCCCGGCAGTGGGCGGGAGGATGCGTGTTCCCCCCTGCAGTGGGGATTGGTGTTCCTGGGTCAGGCCCTTCATTGCCAGCCTGGAGCACGGAGAGGGGGGACCCCTGGGACCCTGAAACGGGGGCCCTCGAGAGGGGACCCTCAGGACTCCCAGCAGTCTGGAGAGGGGACACCGCAGAAAGGGGAGACCCCTGGGACACCAAAGTAGGGATCCCAGAGAGGGAAGATCCCTAGGATTCCCAGGATCCCCAGCAGCGTGAAGAAGGAAGGACCGCAGAGAGGGGGTACCCCTGGGACTCCTTGCACCCTGTAGCAGAGAATGAGGGGAGAAGGTACCCCTGGGACCCCGAATACCCCCAGCATCCATAAACGGGGGGACCCCAGAGAAGGACTACCCCCAGAATCCCAAAGGGAGCAGACTAGAGAGGAGGGACTCCTGTGTTTCACAGCACCCCTTACAACCTGGAGATAGGGAACTCCCAGAACCCCAAAGTGGAGAGACCAGAGAGGGGGAACTCCTTGGGAGGGTTTTATTTCACTGAATCTTGAACTTTTTGAGTTTTATGGGGGTGAATCTTGGTGTTTTGGAGGGTTTTTGGGCTAAATCTTGGTATTTGGGAAATTTTTTTTTGATGACTCTTCATATTTTGAAGATTTTTTGATGAGTATTGATGATTTGGAGGGGTTTTTAGCTGAATCATAACCTTTTGGGATTTTTGGGGCTGTGTCGGTGTTTTGGGGATATTTGTTGGGCTGAATCTTGGTGTTTTGTAGGTTTTTGTGGACATAAGATGCCTGGTGACTTCTAGAGATGGACTTGGGCAGGAGGAACCTCCAACTCACACCTTGGTTTTCCCCCAAAATAGGATTTCTCCTTCCCAAAGCTTGGCCAAATACAGGAGGAGGCTGCGAGGAAGATGCTCCAGGACCCCCAGGCAGGTGAGGAGGAAGTCAGTGCCCCTTTGCCCCTGTTTTGTCCTGTATCTCCCAGCTGAGCATCGCCCCCGGCTGCAGGACAACCCCGCTGCCGCCGCCGTCCTGCCGGGGACGGATTTGGGGGGATCTCCTTGCCCTTCTCTCTGGCACAGAGTCAAATCCCCTCCCTATCCTTCTTCCTTCCTATCCTTCCTTCCTTGCTTTCCTTGTTCCTTTTCTTTCCTTCTTCCTTTTCCTTCCTTCTCCTTTTTCCTCCCCCTCCTTCTTCCTTCTGCTTTTTCCTTGCTCTCCTTGTTCCTTCTCCTTCTTCTCCTTCCTTCTCCTTCCTTTCTCTCCTTACTCCATTTTTTTCCTGTTCCTTCCTATCCTTCTTTGTTTTGCTTGTTTCTTCTTCTCCTTGCACCTTCTTCTCCTCCTTCCTTCTCTTTTTTCATTCCTCCTCTTCTTCCTTCTTTTTCCTTTCTCACCTTCTTCCTCTCCTTTTTCCTCTCCTTGCTCCTTCCTCTCCTTGCTTCCTCCTCAACTTGTTCCTTCCTCTCCCTCATTCTTTCTTCTTGTTCCCTTTTCTCCTTCTTCCTTCTCCTTGTTCCTTCCTCTCCTCTGTTCCTCCCTCTCCTTGTCCTTCCTCCCCCAGACAACAACTTGAGGACAGAGACCATGGAGGACAAATCTCCCTGGCAGAACCTCATGGAAGAGGCTGTTTTGAACAGCTCCACTGTACAGGAAGGCAATGGGGAGGAAAAGCCACAAACATTCCCCATGGGAAAGAGCTCCAAACCCACTCCATGGTGCTTTGAGGAGGAAAGACCCCCCCGTGTGCTGGGAAGGTGGCTGGAGCTTCAACCAGAGCTCTGATCTGGTGGTCCATGAGTAGCTTCACAGCAGAGAGAAGCCTTTCACATGCTTGGAATGTGGGAAGAGCTTCAGCTGGAGGTCCCACCTGATCCGCCACCAGAAGATCCACACCAGGGAACGGCCCTACACATATGGGGAATGTGGGAAGAGCTTCAACCAGAGCTCTGCCTTGACCTCACACCAAAGGACCCACCAGTAAGGGAAGCCATCCGAGTGCCCCAACTGTGGGAAGAGCTTCGTCCGCTGCTCCAACTCCATCACCCATTGGAGGACCCATGTTGGATGATCCACAGTGACTCACATTGGGCAGAGACCTGGTGGGTAAAGGCCTGTTGACCAACGTTTCTGGTGACCCATGTTCCTTGTAACCCACTGTGGTAGTGCTTTACCCCCCCCCCCCCAGGCCTCGCTATGATCTGAGACATGCTCATTAGGCCTCGGCCTTGAGGAACAGCCCCTGGACTGAGCTGCTTTTGAGCTGCTCAGAAACACTGTCTGCTCATAGGAACTGGTGCTGTCTAATGAGCTCCTGCTTTTCATAACCAACGGCCTTGGAAACTTGTTTTTGTTGCCCAAAGAACAACCCAAGTGGAATCGTATTTTTGTTCTCCAACTTTCAGAGAAAGTCCCTAACCTGAACTGGGGCCAGGATGGACAGTTCCTGTGCCTTAAAGCCCCCTCTGTGGTGCTGATTGAGACCCTTTGAGCTCTCTGAGGCCACAGCAGCTGCGACAGCAACCTCCCTTTGCTTAGGCCTCTCAGAGCCCCCAACTCTCCCATTTGCTGCACTCGGAGGATCCTGACCAACAGCAGATCTGGGGCTGATCCCTCTCACTCCTCGAGGCTCAACCGTTCTTCTGAGAATGTGCAATGGCATCCCAAGGGAGGATTTTCCTGAATCCCAAGGGAATTGTTCCCAGGTACCTTGTCCAGACTCTTTCTGTCTGTGTGAGGGTGAATCTGCCATAACAAATGTCCCGGGAACACTGCTCTCCTGGATTCTTCAGCACTTTGGATTTGTAAGTCGGTCAGGCCTGTGAGTTACTGTTATGGTGTCGTAAATTCTATATGAATGCTTTGCTAAATTGTTTGACTTCAGTTATCAGTTAAGTGCTGTTAAGTTAAGTGCTGTTGGGCCTCTAGGCATAAACTGTTGATCAAGTTCAGGTTCAGTTTAGCATGGTGGCAGCTGCGACAGGGACCTGACCCTGCCCGGGACGGTGATGCCACCTGCCTGCTCCAAACTGGGCCAGACTGGTGCTCCCAGTGCTGTGTGGGCCAGGGTCGCTTTTGGGGACCCCCCCGGCACTGCCCAGCTACTTTTGGGGTGTCAGCACCTGCCCAGCGCTGGGGATGGGCTGTGTGGGAGGAGTTGGGGCCGGACTGGTGGTGCTGGGAACCCCCCCGGCTGCAGGCGAGGGGAACTCGGGGGAGCGGGAAGGGGAGAGACAGTGGGAAAGCAGGAGGAAAGAGGGAGTGGGACACCCAAACCAAGCGGGACAGGGGTGCGACAACCCAAACCAAGATCAGTGATGGCTGGGGATTGTGGACAATTGGAAAGGGGGAGAAGAGAGAGGAAAAGATGGGGCTTTGGACCATCAAAATGAGCTGAGAGGGGCTAGGTCACCAAATCCAAGCAAGGTGAGGGGGGATACCAAGCTGTCAGGGGAGCTGGGGATTGTGAGGATGATGAGGAAGGGGTGAGACAGTGAGGAAAAGAGTTGGAACAGCAGGCACAGGTGTCCCATGGGGGTCCTGTTGCAGGATGCTCTGCCTGGAATGGGGTAAAACAACTCCAGCAAGACCCTGTTTGAAAAGCCCTCAGTGGGAAATTAAGAAGGGTGGGGAGGAGGTTGTCATGCTGTTTTGGGGACTGAACAAAGCTGAAACCAGCCTGACTCATCAGTCCCTAGGTTAAACATCCAGAGAGTGAGAGAATATTTGGCAGACCTTGTAAAATATCTGGATATAAAGGAATAAACAAGTGACACCACTGAGAACTTCTCCAAAACTGCTGAGCTGGCATAGCCTGGACACACCTGACTGACAGTCCAGCACTTTATACTAGAAAAGCCCAGTCCCAAATTTTAAAGGCAAGGTCTTCTGACATATCCCTTCTTGGGATTGTGTGTGGAGATTCCTGCCTGGAGTGGGGGCACCCCTCAAAGTCACTCCTAAAGGCTAAGCCAAAGAGATTTGCCTAAGGTCTTTGGTCTGGGTGAGTGACATCAATCTCTACTTAATAATTGGTTTTGGTTAAATGCAATTGCTTTAGTACAGTTGCTTCAATATTGCTTCCTAGTGCACTATATTACAACAATTGTTATAGCTGCTATACTGGGTAGTAAATAATTCTGATTAAGATATTTTTACTTAATCATTATCATAACAAATCCTATATATATTTATATAAATATATCTGGTTTGTAGTCCAGAGCCCTGGGATGTCACCATGGAAGCCCTGTCACTGCATGGGACATCACAGCTCTTTAGCAGCACAGACACCTCTGTTGTCACCATGAAGCCTCTGTGAGTGCCTGTGGTAAATTGGCTCCTTAGCAACCATCACAATTTCCTGTTACTGTGGTCAGTTTCCATGACAACCATCACCAGGACATGTTGCTCATGCATGGCCCATGGCAACTCCATGGAGATGCAACCACCCCGGGGTAGTTGCCATGGGAACAAGCTGAGTCCCGTAACCAGAGTCCGTTGCTATGGCAGCAATTTACGATCCTATACCGCTTGTCAGTTACCACAGCACCCATCAGTGGACCCCTTCCTAAGTGTGGTGCCATGGCAACCAAGATTTGGACCAGTTGTGATAGTTGTTTGCTGTGGAAACCTGCATTAGGGCACATTGCTATGGGCTTGTGCCATGGAATTCTGGGTCTGTGACGTTTCTGTGGCAGCTTGGGTCAACTGTCCCGGCAATCATCATAGAAACCCATTGCCAGAGACTGTTGTCATGGCCACTTGCACTGAGACCTGTTGCTAAGTCTGGTTGCCATGGCAACCATCAAAAAGACCCATTGCTATGTCGGTTGCTGTGACAACCTGCAGGGAGGCCGTTGCTGCAGTTTCCATGGCAACCATTAATAAATCTATTGCCAGGGACCTCACTCCTGGGCACTTCCATGAGTTGTTTGCCATGGAAACCATCCCACAATCTTATTGAAAGGTTGGTTGCCATGGCAAGCCATATAAGAATCCATTGCTAAGGTTGGTTGTCATGGCAACCATCCCAATGCCCTGTTGCTGGGGCAGGGGCACAGCACTGACCCTGTGAGACCTTGTGCTGGGGAATGGGCATTGGGAGATGGTTTGGGCTTGGAGGGAGTAAGTTTCCTTCCGGGGGGCTTCTCTGGGACTGGACTGGGAACAGGGGGGAAAATTCTGGGAGGTTTTTGTTTCTGCCCAGAGCCAAGGCCTTTCCTGCTCCTCGTCCTGTCCTGCCAGCAAAGGGAGCTGGAGGTGCACCAGGAGTTGGGAGGGGACACAACCAGGACAGGTGACCCCAACTGACCCCAGCAATGTCCCAGACCATGTGGTATCACTGTCAGGTGTGGGAAAGGAGGGCAGACTGGGGAAGGAGGGAACACTGGGAGCGATGGTGTTTGTGTCCCGAAGTCACCATTCCTTGAGGTGGAGCCCTGCTCCCGTGGGGAAGCTGAACACTCTCCTGCCTGTGGGAAGCAGGGAGGGAGTTCCTGATTTTTGCTGCTCCATAACTGTCTGTGCCTCAGCCCAGGAGTTTGGTCCCTTTTGCTCTCTGGGTTGTACCCCGTCCCGCAGGTGCTCAGATGTCGCCACAATTAGTGATGGAACCAGGTGTGAGGGGCAGTGCTGGAGAAACAGACTCAGAGAGACATCAGTAGGGACTGTTGCCATAGCAACCAGCACTTGGACTATCAGTCCATTGCCAGGGACTCTTGCCATGGCAACCAGAACCATTTCTCGTGACCTAGGGCTGTTGCCATGGCAACCATCCCTCAGTCCATTGCCAGGGACTGTTTCCATGAACACCTGCACTGAGACGAATGGCCAGGGCCAGTTGCCATCACAACCACCATACAGGTCCATTGCTATGGTTGGTTTCTATGGAAACCATCTGATGACGCATAGCTATGGCAGTTGCTGTGTCAACATTCCCACAAGCTGGTTGCTGAGGTCAGAAACAATCACAGTCCAGTTACTGGAGTTGGGTTACCGTGGGAACATTCACTGAGATTGGTGGCTATAACTGGTTGCCATGGCATAGTTAAACGTGGCAACTATGCCATAGCATAGTTAAAACCCATTACTGGGGACTGCTTCCATGGAGATGTGTGATCGATGAAACAAGGCTATAATTTAGGATGCAAGGAATAAAATATTTATTAATGCCAATAAGCAAAAACGGCCAGCCGGGCGCCTGGGAGGAACCCAATTTCCTGCCGCAGACCACAATCAGGGAACAGAAAACAGGACTTATTATACCCCTTGTTAGCCACCTCCCCCCAGTGTCAGTTCATCAGTCCATTGGTCCAGGTTTCGCGGGCTAAACTCTGTATGGTTCCTCTTTCGCGGGCCAAGTCCAGGTTGGTTCCTCTTTTCGCGGGCTGGAGCTGTTGCCAGGAGCTGTCGACCAATAGTCCAATGGCTAATAGTCCTTATGGGCCGTGATGTAGGAAGATTCTGCTGGGATGACGGTTGGTCCTCGTGGTCGACCATCCCCTGCTGGTCTCCATGTTGCTTTCTATTAATACCCTTAAAATTAGACACTTTCAAAACAGCAACTATTAGTATGCTGAATCACTATTGCGTTGTGGTTTTAACAGTCCGCAGCTTATAAATCCCGTGGTTAGTAATTGCAACACACTCGAACTTGTGATTACAGTCACTGCTGTAATAACATTAATAACAGTATTATAACTTTATTAACTTTTATCATATTCTGAACAGCAAATTTCCTAGTTTCACTTATAACAATCCCCCCTCCTAATTTCCTCGTAAATTTGCTGGTCAATTTCAATCACTGCTTCCTTAGCCACTTCCAAGAGAGAGGCTTGATCTTCTGTAGAAGACTTCCCACTCATGTCCTCATATTGCTGTTTCATTGTTAGTAACTGCACAGTCTCAATTCTATTCTTAACAAATGCTATAACCTTATTAAGGATACAAGGTCCAAAAATGAGCGAAGCAAACAACATTATCAAAGGACCAGCTAAAGTTGAGATCAGGGTAGTTAGCCAAGGGAACTGGTGATGCCAGGTATCTAGCCAATTTTGTGAGGCTTCTTTTTCTCTTTTTCTTTGTAATATTCCCTCACGTAATTTGGTCATTGAGTCTTTAATTACTCCGGAATGATTAGCATAAAAACAGCATTCTTCACCCAGTGCTACACATACCCTCCCTGCTGCAGAAACAGCAAATCTAACCCTCGTCTGCTCTGCAGGACCACTTCTGAGGGGGAATTTAGAGAAGTCTCCAAATAAGATATGGATTTTTCTATTCTGTCCAAATCCTCATCCACCACTGCCCTTAAAGCAGTCAATCCATGACCCTGTTGCACCAGGGACACAACTCCAGCACCTGTGGCTCCCAACCCTAAAATCATTGCGATTGTTACACTTACTGGTTCCCTTTTCTGTATTCTGTGCTTACTCACTTCCCAGGACTCCAAAACAGATTCTTCCGAACGATACAACATATGAGGTAGCACGGTTATCTGAACACAAAACTCATTATTCTTTTTAAAAGCAGAAACAGACACACACGGGACTAGACCGGTTTTAGAGCAGATCCACCACCCACCTTGGTGTGGTATAGCCCACTTACTCTTTCCCTCTTCCAATTTTCCCACCTTAGTACCACATAAATCATCACTATCTGGAGGGATGTTCCCAATGCACGTCCCTTGTCTACTAACTTGTGACATTGTGAGACCTATTTCCCTTTTTACCCACTTGCACTGGCTGGGGTTGTCTTCTGTACTGACACTAAAGGTGAGGTTCAGCCCCACTCTCTCATAAAAGGGAGGCCTCACATTATAACATAACCAACACGACTCGGTCATGTCAGGGTCCGTGTAATTGATTGCCTTGTAGGACGCCTCTACCATGTTTAACATTGATCCCACTCCCCCTTGTGATACCTTTTCTCTCTTGGGTAATTTATTAGGAAAGGTCTGGATACTCTTAGATTCTCGTGGCGCTGGACTAGTGAGGACTTTATTCACTTTCTCCTTTCCTTTTTCCGTTCCGTGGTCCCTGAATTCTTTCATTTCCAAATTGGGTCCTACTAACTGAGAATAGGTGGTTAATGGCTGTTTCCTTATGGTTATATATTCACCTGGGTCTGCTGACAATCTGTCTAATCTTACTCCCCATGTTCGTCCAGTCAACCACCCTCGGTCCTCGTGATTCAAGACTTGCACCTGTAAATACTCACAATTAGAGGGTTCATTAGGGAGCACAAATCCTCCAAATGCAGGAGGCTCACAATGCGGGGGTCCCCACTGTACTCGTAAGTACCTGTCAGGTTTTTCAGGTCTCCAAGCAGTAGCTATGGTCTCACAGCCCCAGTATCCACAATGGTAGTGCCCAGGATAGTTACAAAAGGACTTCCCTGGATTTGAAGTTGGGCACCAATATGTGGCTCCTTTATTTACTACAACAGAGGGTTTTCTCCCTCCCTTGCCACATTCTTGAGGTATATTAGCCATTAGTAAGTCACACACTGTCACATTAAATTTAGGACCTATTGCAGTTATTCCTTTTCGTACAACTTTAGAATCTTTGGACCTGGTTAAAGTCCACTCAAATGGTTGGTGGGCACATCCCAGAAAACTCATAAAAATCATTCCAATTATGATTAGTATCAGATTTTTCCCCATTCTGTCTGAGTCTCTTCCCTTCACTTTCAGTGATTTCTGTTTCGGTCACTTCCCTACACGTCTATCTCTCTGCCTTCCTTCGTCTGTTCCTGTGCAGGGAAGAACGAGGTTTTAGGCTCTTCTCGGCAGCAGAGATATTCTTCAAGGGATAGACTCAACTTTATTTAATTTTCCTCCACTGATTCGGGTTGAGACTCATCTATTTCCAAATTCTGGATTCTATTAATTAGTCTCAGCAATTCAATATATCTCCTTCGATTTGGTTTCTCTAATTTCCAAGAAAATCTAGTCCGGCACAATTCTATCAGTGCCCGGTTCCAATTGTGCTCATAAATTTCCCAAGTCTCTGGGATTAACCACTCCCAACCACAAAAAGCTTTTATTATTTCAGCACTGGCTAACTGTTCCCTTATGGATTCAGCAGAACTCGTCCTACACTTCATGCAATGGGGTTGTCCCCTTATAGATACACAGCGCCACTTCTTACCACACCTTTTACATTTACACAATACCCAGCTGTAGTGCGTTGACTCTGGGTGCTTTATGCAGGGTATTCCATGTGGGCTTCGCCCCTCTGGTATGTCAGTTTCCACTTCACAACAAAAGGGTAAAACGGTTTGAGTTCCTGTTATCCTATACAATCCTGAACCTCCAGTTTGTTCAGGTATTCCCTCTAAGTTCCAGGAAACAAAGTGCACTCTCCTTAAAGTCTGTCCTTGAGGTATCTGAAAGAAAGAATACAGGCTGGACCTTGCGACCTCTCCATCAAGATTCATCTGCTGGCTGTACTCGTCTGATCCTCATCTGCAGGTCTCCAGGACTCGAGGTTACTCTCCACTCTGAGTCTTTTACTGGTCCTTTTACTCGTGATGCATGGGTCCACCCTCGCTCAACTGTCCTTACTGCTGTATCTGTAGTGAGAAGAACAACAAAGGGCCCCTCCCATTGTGGAGTTAAAGATGTTTCCTTCCAGGTCCTAATTAATACTTTGTCACCAGGCTGAAATTTATGTATGGCCATATCAAGAGGGGGTCTCTGAGTTACCAGTCCCTTCTTCTTTAATTCCTGTCTTCTTTTCATTAACTCAATGATATACTCCTTTAATAAGGCATCCTCAACTTTCGGATGATCCATTGGAGCTCCAAATTCATAGGGCATGCCATACAACATTTCAAAAGGTGAAATCCCTATGTCTGTACGAGGCTGAGTTCTAACATTCAACAAGGTTAAAGGGAGGCACTTTACCCAATTCATTTTTGTTTCTAACATCAATTTGGTTAGATGTTTCTTAATTTCCCCATTCATCCTTTCTACCCTTCCCGAGCTTTGTGGGTGCCAAGGAGCGTGATATTCCCACCTGGTTCCTAGCAACTCCATCACCTCCTTAATCACTCTAGAAGTAAAGTGAGTCCCTCGGTCTGAGTCTATGACATTAACTACTCCATACCTAGGAACAATCTCTTCTAACAAGATCTTAGATACAACTTTAGCTGTGCACCGAGCAGTAGGGAAAGCCTCCACGAAGTGTGTTAGATGATCTACCAGCACCAATAAATATTGATACCTTCCCACATTAGGCAGTTCTGTGAAATCAATCTGAATTCTCTCAAATGGCCTTTTTGCTAGCTCTCTTCCTCCTTTAATCTTTTCTCTTAAATACCCTCTATTTACTTTCTTGCAATAGAAATACTTTCTATTGTAGAAATACTTTCTATAGTAGAAATACTTTCTATTTACTTTCTTTCTTACCCTTCCAGGACTTTCTTGGCTATATCATACACTCCAACACATACATATCTGTTTCCAAAGTGATCCACCAAGGCCTGGGTACTCCAATGTGTTTGCTCATGCAGCTTACTCATAATTTTGCGAGCAAGACTCTTGGGAATCACTTCCCTTCCATCTGCCAGTAACCATTTCCCTTGCTCTTCTCTTGCACCCACTTGCAATAACTTTTCTTTCTCTTGCTTACTGAAAGACTTAGGAACACACTCACTCTCTGCTCCCTGTTCTTTCACTACCAACAAGGCTGCTCTTTTTGCTTCAGCATCAGCTAAGTTGTTTCCCCTTGTTGTGATTTTTAATCCCTTTTGGTGACCTCGTACGTGCACTACTGCAATCTGCTTTGGACCTCTCAAAGCTTTTAGTACCTCTCGAATCAGACTCTCATGAGCTAACCCTTTCCCCTTCGCACTGGTTAGCCCTCGTTCTTCCCATATCTTTCCAAAAGTGTGAACCACTCCAAAAGCATACTTTGAGTCTGTAAATATAGTCCCAATCTTCCCTTCCAACAACTGCAGGGACCTCAACAGGGCATATAATTCACACATTTGAGCTGACCAGGTATTGCACAGAGATCCAAATTCTCTAACTTGAAGAGTAACTCCATCTACCACAGCATAGCCTGATCTCCTTTTCCCATTTACAGTTCTAGATGAACCATCAATATAAACCTTCTCACCTGTATCTAATTCTTCTTCCTCTAGATCTTCCCTAATTTTGGTTTGGAGGCTTATGACCTGAGTGCAATCATGTACCACACTCCCCTGGGGTTCTCCATATAAAAACTGGGCTGGATTTTGTAAATGGGTTACTTCTAACTCCAGCTTAGAGGAATTTAACAGAATGCTCTCATATTTCAACAACCGGCTATCTGTCAACCATTTTTCTGCTCTTTGTTTCAATATTCCTCTGATATCGTGAGGGGTATACACTTTTAAATCTCCCCCGAAAGTGACTTTCATAGCCTCCTCCACCAAAAGTGCAGTAGCCACTATTGCCTGCAGACAGGTGGGCCAGCCTCTGCTTACTGGATCTAGGATTTTTGAATAATAACCTACAGGTTTCTTATGTTCAGCCCATTTCTGAGTCAATACCCCATAAACTGTTCCATTTTCTACATTCACGAACAGATAGAAAGGTTTCCTAGTATCTGGTAGGCTAAGTACAGGAGAGTTCATCAAGTCCTCTTTTAAGGCTTCTAACTTATTTTCATCCTCATCACTCCACTTTACTAATTTCTCTTTGGCTAATTTTTCATATAAAAATTTTACTTTATGGCTGTAATTCTCTATCCATTGTCTGCAATATCCCAAAAGACCTAAAATCTGTCTAATCTGTCTTTTACTCATAGGTGTGGGCATAGACAATATTCCTTTGACCCTTTCAGGATCCAATCCCTTACATCCTCTGCTTAACCAATGCCCTAGGTACTTTACTTTCTCCTCTGTGAACTGTAACTTGGACTTAGACACCTTTAAGCCCTTACCACCCAGAAAATTCAGGAGTTTGATGCTCTCATCCCTCACAGACTCAGCATCTCTCCCAGCTATCAACAAGTCATCGACATATTATACCAATACTGTTCCCTCTCGGGGTGTGAAGGACTCCAGCAGCTGTTGGATTGGCAACCACTGGGAACCTTGTCACTGTTCTCTTGTTTACTTCTCTTAAATCCTGTACCAGCCGATAAGTCCCATCCGGCTTTTTAACTGGCAATATAGGTGTATTATGAGGGGACATACGAGGCTCTAACAATCCTTTTGCCAATAACCTTTCTATAATAGGCTCAAGGCCCACTTTCCCTTCATTAGGGATTGGGTATTGTTTCACCCTGATTGGTTTATCAGGGTCCTTTATGGATATTTCAAAAGGTTCAATGTCTAGTTTCCCCACAGTGTCAGGGGTATACCATACCTCTGGATTAATTCTGGTTTCATCTTCAGCCGTAAGGGCATAAATTTTTACTTTCAACTGTTGTTCTGAAACCTCCAGATTAATTCCTAACTCTATCATTAAGTCTCTCCCCAACAAATTGTATTCCGCTTCCGGAACTAATAGAAAGGTTCCCAAAATGAATTTGTCAGAAGCCTCTATTTCAACATTTTTAATTACGGGCACTTTAAAAGGCTCCCCTTTTGCTCCAATTACTTGAGTTCTATCTGATGAAATTATGCATCCTTGAGGTAGATCTTTCAACTCCTGAGTCCACAAGGAACTCTATAACTTGTTGCTGAGGACCCACTTTTAATTTTATCAAGGGCTCTGTATTCTTCCGGGTCCCTAGCAAATAGAGCCCCTGACCCCCCTAGTCTTCTAGGAAGACTTTCTCATCCTGTAGCCTCTTTTTGCAATTTCTTTTGATGTGTCCCTTCTGGTCACAGTAATGGCACTCAATTTCTTTGAAGTTTACCTTTCTGTTTCTCCTTGGCTGTTCTAATTCATCAGGTTTAAAAGATTCCTTCCTTTCCAATCCTTTGTTATTATTCTGTTCTCCCCTGATGGCTGCTACCAGAACTCTAGTTTGCTTTCTCTGTATGTCTTCCCTCCTCCTCTACTTTTCTTCTTCTCTCACCTCATCTCTTCTAACATACACTTCTTGAGCCTCCCTTAACAACAAATCCAAACCTTTCGTTTGCCAGTCTCTGTTCTTTTCTAACTTTTTCCTAATACCCTCCCATGATCCTTGTACAAACCTAAGCTTCAATACTGCCTGTCCCATAGCATCCATCCCTGAATACAACTGAAAGCTTTTCCTCAACCTTTCTAACCAATCAGTATGTAATCGATAAAATGAGGCTATAATTTCGGTTGCAAGGTAAAACAAAGGTTTATTAATGCCAACAAGCAAAAGCAGCCAGCCGGGTGACCGGGGAGACCCTTGCTCCACCACAGTCCGCAAAATGGGGAACCGAAACAGCAACAATTATACCCTTTGTTGACACCACCCCCCAAAGTCATGTTCATAGTCCATTGGTGGGAGGTTCGCGGGCTGCTCCCTGCTTGGTTCCTCTTTCGCGGGCAGATCTATGGTTGGCTCCTCCATTCGCGGGCATCTGCCGTTGCTGAGGGGCTTCCTCCAATGATTTTAAAGTCATTAGTTCCTATGAGGCCGTGGTCCTGGAATTTTCCATCGGGAGATGTCATCTAATCATAGGACTCCTCGTGGCTTGCCCCTCCATATTAGTCCATATCAATATGCCTGTAATCAAACAGCTCCAAAATACTGAGTGTGTACTACAGCATACAAACTTGTGGTTAGATATTTCATAATCAGTCAACTCATGACTCTTAACAATGTGGTTAGTAAAATACAGTAACTTTATTAACCCTTTTGAGCAGCAAATTTCCTAGGTTTACTTATAACAATCCCCCCTCCTGATTTCCTCGTAAATTTGCTGATCAAATCCAATCATTGCTTCTCTAGTTGCCTCCGAAAGAGAGGCTTGATCTTCATCAGAAGATCTTCTACTCATATCCTCATATTGTTGTTTTATTGTTAATAATTGTACTGTCTCAATCCTATTCTTGGTAAACGCTATAACTTTGTTGAGGATACATGGTCCAAAAATGAGAGAAGCAAACAACATTACCAGGGGGCCTGCCAGAGTTGAGATCAAGGTTGTTAGCCAAGGAAACTGGTTATGCCAAGTATCCAGCCAACTTTGTGTGGCTTCTTTTTCTCTTTTTCTTTGCAAAATTCCTTCACGTAATTTGGACATGGACTCTTTGATAACACCCGAATGATTGGCATAAAAGCAACATTCTTCACCCAATGCCACACATAATCCTCCCTGTTGCAGAAACAGCAAATCTAGTCCCCTTCTATTTTGCAAGACTACTTCCGATAGTGAATTTAGGGAGGTCTCTAAGTATGATATAGATTTTTCTATTTGGTCCAAATCCTCATCGACTGCTGTCCTTAGGGCAGTCAACCCATGACTTTGTTGTACCAGAGAGGCAACTCCAGCTCCCGTAGCTCCCAACCCTAAAATCATTGCAATTGTTACACTTACTGGTTCCCGTTTTTGTATTCGATGCTTGCTCACTTCCCAAAATTCATAAACAGATTCTTCAGAACGATATAACATGCGAGGTAATACAGTTATTTGAATACAAAATTCATTATTCTTTCTGAATGCGGAAACGGACACACATGGAACTAGACCTGTTTTAGAGCAAATCCACCATCCACCCTGATGTGGAATGACCCATTTATTCCTTCCCCCTTCCAATTTATTCACCCTGGTACCACATAGGTCTTCACTACCTGGGGAAACAGTTCCAATACATGTTCCTTGTCCACTAATTTGAGACATAGTGAGACCTATTTCTTTTTCTCCCCATCTGCACTGACTTGGATTATCTTCAGTGCTGAAATTGAAAGTGAGATTTAACCCTACTCCCTCATAAAAGGGAGGTCTCACATTATAACATAACCAACAAGATTCGGTCATGTCCGGATCCGTGTAATTAATGGCTTTATATGAGGCCTCTACCATGTTTAGCATTGATCCTACTCCCCCGTGTGATACCTCGTCCTTTTTGACTGATTCGGTGGGAAAGATTTGGGTAGCCTTTGACTCCTGTGACGTTGGTCTGGTGAGGACTTTACTCTCCTTCTCCCTTTCTCTTTCTTGATTATTATCTCTGGATTCTTTTATCTCCAGATTGGGTCCTAGAAACTGAGAATATGTCGTTAATGGCTGTTTTCTTATGGTCACATATTCACCTGGATCTGCGGACAGTCGATCTAACCTTACTCCCCATGTTCGGCCAGTTAACCACCCTCGGTCCTCATGGTTGAGAACTCGAACCTGCAAATATTCACAATTAGAAGGTTCATTAGGGAGTACAAGTCCTCCCAAGGCAGGTGGTGTACAGTGTGGGGGTCCCCACTGCACTCATAAGTACTTGTCTGGTCTCTCAGGTCTCCAGGCAGTAGCTATTGTTTCACAGCCCCAATATCCACAGTGATAGTGCCCTGGATAATTACAGAAAGACTTCCCTGGATTAGAAGTTGGGCACCAATATGTGGCTCCTTTGTTAACTGTCACAGAAGGTTTCTTCCCTCCTTGTCCACATTCCTGGGGTATATTGGCCATCAGCAAATCACACACTGTCACATTGAATCTAGGACTTATAGCGGTTATGACCTTCCTCACAACCTTAGAATCCTTTGACCTAATTATAGTCCATTCAAATGGTTGGTGGGCACATCCCAGAGAACTCACTAGAGTTATTAAACCAACAATTAGTAACCAATTTTGTCCCATTTTGTTTGAGTCCCTCCTCACCGTTTTCGGTGACTCTTGTTCTTTATTCCCCACACGCATATCTCTCTACCTCCCCTTGTCTATTCCTGTGCAGGGAACAACGAGGTTTTTGAGTTCTTCTCGGCAGCAGAGATATTCTTCAAGGGATAATTTAGCTCACTGAATGTTCGGACTGAGACTCGTCTACTTCAAGATTTTGGACTTGGTCAATCAACCCCAATAGATCGATATGTCTCCTTCTATTAGGTTTCTCCAATTTCCAAGAAAATCTAGTTCGGCATAACTCTATTAATGCTTTATTCCAATGGTTTTCGTAAATTTCCCAAGTCTCTGGGACTAACCACTCCCAACCACAAAAGGCTTTTATTATTTCCGCTTTGGCTAATTGCTCCCTTACTGATTCGTCAGACCTTGTCCTGCACTTCATACAATAAGGTTGTCCCCTTATCGATACACAGCGCCACCTCTTACCACATTTGTTACATTCACACAGTACCCAATTGTAATGTGTGGACTCTGGATGTTTTATACAGGGTATTCCATGCGGGCCACGTCCTTCAGGTATGTCCATTTCCACTTCACAGCAAAAGGGTAAAACTGTTTGAGTTCCTATAACCTTATACAGTCCTGAGCCTCCAGTCTGTTCAGGTATCCTTTCTAAGTTCCAGAAGGCAAAATGCACTCTCCTTAGAGTCTGTCCTTGGGGTATCTGCAAAAAAGAATACAGGCTGGGCCTTACTGCTTCTTCATCAAAGTCCATCTGCGGGCTGTACTCTTTCAAATTTCATCTGTAAATCTCCTGGATTCGAGGTCACTTTCCACTCTGGTCCTGTTACTGGTCCCTTCACTCGTGATGCATGGGTCCACCCTTGCTCAGCTGTCCTTATTGCGGTATCTGTAGTAAGAAGAACAACAAAGGGCCCCTCCCATTGTGGAGTTAGAGATGTTTCCTTCCAAGATTTAATTAGCACTTGATCACCCGGTTGAATCTTATGGATAGCTAAATCTAAAGGTGGTCTTTGAGTCACTAGTCCCTTCTTTCTTAACTCCTGTCTCCTCCTCATTAACTCAATGACATACTCCCTTAGATGTGTGTCTTCAACCTCAGGATGATCTACCAGGGTCCCAAACTCATAAGGCATACCATACAACATTTCAAAAGGTGAAATACCAGTATCTGCCCGAGGTTGAGTTCTGATGTACAGTAATGTCAAAGGGAGACACTTTACCCAATTCATCTTTGTTTCCAACATTAATTTGGTCAAGTGTTTCTTAATTTCTCCATTCATCCTTTCTACTCTCCCCGAACTCTGAGGGTGCCAAGGGGTATGATATTCCCATTTGGTACCTAGCAATTCTGTTATTCCTTGAATTACCTTTGAAGTGAAGTGAGTTCCCCTGTCTGAATCTATCACAGTGACCACACCATACCTTGGTACAATCTCTTCTAATAAGATTTTAGATACCACTTTAGCTGTGCACCGAGCAGTGGGAAAAGCTTCCACAAAGCGTGTCAGATGATCCACTAACTGATACCTCCCCACCTTTGGCAACTCAGTGAAGTCAACTTGAATTTTCTCAAATGGTCTTTTCGCTAATTCTCTCCCTCCTTTGACTTTATCTCTCAAATATCCTCTATTCACCTTCTTACAAGTCAGGCATCCCTCCAGGACCTTTTTAGTTATATCATACACTCCAACGCATACATATCTGTTCCCAAAATGGTTCATATTGTTAAATGTGTAAGTGCTATAACAGAGAAAACATTATTAGCCCAGAATAAAAAAAACGGGGGTATTTGTCGGGAATTGGCTATAGAACACCGCTTGCCTAGGCCGTGGGAACATCTTAGATAGCCAGGTTACAGTGCCCTTGTACCCTGTTAGCTGGCTGGCAAACAGGACATTGTGATTAGCAAAACAAAAAGCAACTGAGTACCACCTGTGTCAACAAAGAAATGAGTAAGAGGTGAGATCAACATTTAAGCAGAACCAATAATGAGCTTAGCTTTTGCAATATGTATGAACGAATTATAAAGCATATATTAAGCTGTTAGCAATGATCAATAAACAAAGCTTGCTGATTCTCATATTGAGTGTCACTTTCTTCCCTCGTTAAGACAGAACCCAATTTCCTGCCGCAGACCGCAATCAGGGAACAGAAAACAGGACTTATTATACCCCTTGTTAACCACCTCCCCCCAATGTCAGTTCATCAGTCCATTGGTCCAGGTTTCGCGGGCTAAACTCTGTATGGTTCTTCCTTCGCGGGCCAAGTCCAGGTTGGTTCCTCTTTTCACGGGCTGGAGCTGTTGCCAGGAGCTGTCGACCAATAGTCCAATGGCTAATAGTCCTTATGGGCCGTGATGTAGGAAGATTCTGCTAGGATGACGGTTGGTCCTCGTGGTCGACCATCCCCTGCTGGTCTCCATGTTGCTTTCTATTAATACCCTTAAAATTAGACACTTTCAAAACAGCAACTATTAGTATGCTGAATCACTATTGCATTGTGGTTTTAACAGTCCACAGCTTATAAATCCCGTGGTTAGTAATTGCAACACACTCGAACTTGTGATTACAGTCACTGCTGTAATAACATTAATAACAGTATTATAACTTTATTAACTTTTATCATATTCTGAACAGCAAATTTCCTAGTTTCACTTATAACAAGATGTGAGCTGAAACCCTTTGATATGATCAGTTGGCATGGCAACCATTAGAAGACTTGTTGCTGGAAACTGGTTCCATGAACAATTAAACAGAGACCCATTGCTATGGCAGTGGTCTCCATGGCAACCAGCAAATGACCCGTCACGATGGTGGTTTGCCATGGTAACTTCCTCCAATGCTAGTTGCTGAGGACTTTTGTTATGGAGAGTTCCACTGGGTCCAATTTCAAGGAGTGGTTGCCGTGGTAACCTGTACAAAGACCCAGGGCTTGTGTTGGGTGGCAAGGCAACTTACACTGAATTTCTTGATGCAGATTGGTTACCATGGCAACTGTCATAAAGCCCCATTACAAAATCTTGGTGGTATCACAGCTTGCTCTTCCATCTGTTGCTATGGTTGGTTGCCATGGTAACCATCATCAAACCCTTTGCTACAGCCCATTGCCATGGGCAGTGCCACTGAGATTCATTGCGAAGGTCAGTTACCATGGCAACCATCCTGAATTCTCATTGCTAAGGTCAATTACCATGGTAACCATCCTAAATTCCCATTGCTATGGTCAGTTACTGCAGTGTCCTGCTTACAGAGAAGGGGGTGGAGTTTAGTGCAGTGTGGGGATGACCAGGTATTTATTCCACATCCATGTCAGCGCTGGGAATGTGGTTTGGGCAGGAAAAGCCAGGGCTCTGGACACAAAGTGCCCCATCCTGCTTTGCTCTCTCTGGTGGAGGGACTGTCAGCACCAGACCTGTGCTTCTTGTCCTCCGCCCCACTGGTTCCCCCTCCCACTTTCTCCAGAGCATGACAACGGACCTCTGATGCTGAAAGGGACAGAGAGGATAAACATAATCGACAACAGTGCTGAACCAACAGCTCCTGCGGGGAAGCTGCCAGCAGGGACGGAGTGGTGACAAGGTGATCCCCCCTCAGGCTGAGCTTCTCAAGCGAGAGAAAAGGAGGCCTGCGCAGGACTGCGCCTCAAATAGCGGCTGTGTGGCACTACCTGGATGGCCTAGCTCCTGGGGTTTGGTTTGTCCTTGTTTTCATTGTTTTCAGGCTGAGGGGATGGGAAATGTTAGCCTTGGCACATTGCTGTGTTAGCTCTCTGAGCCCATTGCCTTCATTTCCCAAATATCACTTGGCACAGCATGCGGGAGCTCCCCCACCACATTGCCTTTGTCTGGGGACACTACGCAGACACATCCCACGAGGAGCACCTGCCATCTTCTTTGTGTGCCCAGTGGTGAATACATTTTGGGGGTGAAACACTTTCTTTTTTTGTATACTTTTGCTCTTAATATTGCTGTTGTTACTGTGCATGTCTTATTCCATTGCTGTGTGCTTTCAGAAAATTGTTATCTGAACCCACAGTCTCTCCTTTTTTGTCCATTCCTTACCAAAAGGGGTGGGAGAAGGGGAGTGACTTATTTGGATTTTAATTTTCTGCTGATGTTAAAACCAGCACACCTGTCATGCACCAGCCTCAGGAAAGATGGAATAATGCAGTGGACTGGTAAAGAGGAGACTGAGAGTAGTGGGTGGTGGGACTTGCAAATATTGGGATCCACATTTAACAAAGGCCACCTGATCACTCAACTCTGGGGGATCTGCCCATTGAGCTGGCTCTGCCAGCCAAAACTTTTATGTACCGTACAAAGGGATAAAGTTCCTGCAGTGCGCATTAAAAACATGTTGGGGAAAACAGTCTGGGTTATTCCTGCCTCAGGCAAAGGCAAACCCACCCATGGGATTGATATTGTTCAAGGACACGGGTCCACTTGGTGGATATTTCAGGAGGATAGGAAATGCAGTGTGTGCCTCAAGGGGATTTGATTTTGAGTGAGAATAGCCAATGCATAAAACTGTATAATGTTAATAACACTATGCATTCTCAATTCTGTGCTGGCTGTTTGCCATGTCAGGGGTATTACAATAAAAATCACTGAGAGTAATGAACAATGAACTTTGATGAGACAAGAGAAGTAGAATGGTGATGGAGCAAGAACTGGTTTCAACATGGAGCAATCCAACACCAGACACCATTTTTCCAGTGCTGACAGAGTATTATGTCAGATGGAGCCCAAAGTCATGGGATAAATGAACTCAACAGAGTTTTATAGACATAGTTCATACACTAAACAATGAGATCTGTGAGTTTATATCAAATTACAGGAAAGGTGGTGATGCAAGGTATTGGAAAAGGTGGGAGCAGGCATGACGTAAATGGTATGGAATAAGGGGTAGACACACAACAGCCCTTATCCCCAGGAAAGAACAACTAGAAGATATGGTTTTTTGTTGTAATTGGGTTTTTCATCCTGGAGACTCCATGGGCAGCAAGAGCTTTCTGTGCTGGCACCTATGGTGTGGGAGGAATCTTTGTTTGTGTGCAATTTTGGGAGTCAGGCTGGCATTTGGGAGGCAGGGCTGGAAACAGGAAACAACGACCCTTATCCCCAGGAAAGAAAGCCTGCAAGCTTTTGCTTGGTGGTTCAGTTTGTTTGTAAGCATGGGTACTCTATTGGCAGCAAGAGCTTTCTGTGCTGGTACCTTTGGTGTAGGAGGAATCTTCATCCGTATGCAATTTTGAGATTCTGGCTGTCAGTTGGGAGGCAGGGCTGAAAACAGGAAACAGCAGCCCTTATGACCAGGAAAGAAAGACTGGAAGATTTGGCTTTTTGTTGCAGTTGGGTTTGTCAACCTGGAGACTCCTTGGGCAACAAGAGCTTTCTGTGCTAGCACTTTTGGTGTGGGAGGAATCTTTGTTTGTATGTAATTTTGGGAGTTGGTCTAGCAGTTGGGAGACAGGGTTGAAACCAGGAAACAACAGCCCTTATGGCCAGGCAAGAAAGACTGGAAACTTTGGCTTTGTGGTGCAGTTGGAAGGCCAGGCTTGGCACTCCATGAACAGCAAGAGCTTTCTGTGCTGGCACTTTTGGTGTGGGAGGAATCTTTGTATGCAATTTTGGGCTCAGGCTCAGGCTGGGAGTTGGGAGGCAGGGCTGAAAACAGGAAACAGCAGCCCTTATCTCCAGGAAAGAAAGCCTGGAAGCTTTGGCTTTTTGTTTTAGTTGGGTTGTCAGCCTGGGCATTCCATGGGCAGCAAGAGCTTTCTGTGTTGGCACATTTGAGTGGGAGGAATCTTTGTTTGTATGCAATTTTGGGAGTTGGGCTGGCATTTGGAGGTAGGTCTGAAAACAGGAAACAACAGCCCTTCTCCCCAGGAAAGAAAGCCTGGAAGCTTTGGCTTTGTGGTGCACTTGGTTGGCAAGGCTGGGCACTGCATGAGCAGCAAGAGCTTTCTGTGCTGGAAACTTTAGTCTGTGAGATATCTTCGTTTGTATTCAATTCTGGAAGTCAGGCTGTCATTTTGAAGGCACAGTAAAAAAGAGTAAACAAGGGTCCTTATCTGCAGGAAAGAAAGACTGGAAGCTTTGGTTCTTTGGTGCAGTTGGTGGGACAGCCTGGGGACTCTATGGGCAGCAAGAGCTTTCTGTCCCGGCACCTTTGATGTGGGAGGAATCTTCGTCTGTATGCAATTTTGAGAGTCGGGCTGGCAGTTGGGAGGCAGATCTGAAAAATGAAAAAACAGTCATTACACCACAGAAGAAAGACTGGAAGCTTTGGCTTTCTGGTGTACTTGGTGGGTCAGTCTGGGCACTCTATGGGCAGCAAGAGCTTTCTGTGCTGGCACCTTTATTCTGGGAGGAATCTTCATCTGTATGCAATTTTGAGAATAGGGCTGGCAGCTAGGAGGTAGGTCTGAAAGCAGGAAACAATAGCCCTTATCCCCAGGAAAGAAAGCCTGGAAGTTTGGGCTTGGTGGTTCAGTTGTTTTGTCAGCCTGGAAACTCCATTGGCAGCAAGAGCTTTCAGTCATGGCACCTTTGGTGTGGGAGGAATCTTTGTATACAGTTTTCGGAGTCGGGCTGTCAGTTGAGAGGCAGGGCTGAAAACAGAAAACAACAGCCCTTATCGCTAGGAAAGAAAGCCTGGAAGCTTTGGCTTTTTGGTGCAGTATGTGTATGATCCTGGGGACTCCCTTGGCAGCAAGAGTTTTCTCTTCTGACACCTTTGTTCTGGGAGGAATACATTTGTATGCGATTTTGAGAGTCGGGCTGGCATTTGGGACGTAGGTCTGAAAACAGCCTTTGCCCCCAGGAAAGAAAGCCTGGAAGCTTCGGTTTTCTGGTGCACTTGGTGAGCCTGGCTTGGCACTCCATGAACAGCAAGAGCTTTCTGTGCTAGCACCTTTGGTCTGGGAGGAATCTTTGTTTGTATGCAATTTTGGGAGTTGGGCTGGCAGTTGGGAGGCAGGGCTGAAAACAGGGGAGAACCCTGATTCTAAGTCTTAGGAGAGAAAGAAACCAGGAGACTTTGAAGTTCAACTGATGTTTCTACAGTCTCCCAGCTTTCCTCACATTAAGGAAAATTGACTCATGAGGATGATGATGCAGCTTCTGCTATGGGGAATTCTAAACATTCCGGGGTCGGTAAGACAACCTGGTAAGTAACACTTGAGTCAATGGGGGGTTGTCTTGGGGGCTTGTTTCCTTTCTCTTTTCTATCTCTCGGTTTCTCATTTTGTTTGCTACTTTCTTTGGAATAAATGTTGTTTTGTTCAGCTTTCAACTGTGTACTGGTTTCAGTTTTGGCAATCTCCCTGCTACATACAGACATAACAAACAAATGACAGCATCAGCAGATGCCTTTCCATTCCTCTTTCCCTTCCCATTCCCACAGCCAACACACTATTTCCCTTCTCACTTTAACAAAACTCTTTTCTCCTTCAAGGCCCTCAAAGGTGCCAAGGCCACATAGGAGGCCACACACAAACAGTACTCCTCTTCCCACTTGACAACACCTTCCCCCTCACTGTTCTACAGGGAACACCAGGAATCTGCTCGCAGAGGCCTCTCGTTTCCCATCAGCAGCTCAGCACAAGGAGCTAAAGGAGCTCAAGCCTTGGGTCACAAGAGCTGACAGCGAGGAAACTTTGGGAGCAAACTAATGCTGCTAACACGGACCCAGCTGAATCCAGCACACGATCACAGAATCCAAGAGTCCTTCAGCTTGGAAAAGACCTCCAAGCTCATTGAGTCTTGTGCAGTCCCTCCCCGACCGCCTCCAGGGAGCGGATGATGCTTTGCACAAGCACCAAAAGGAACACTGTGAAAGCCATGGCCTGCAGGAGGACACAGAGAAGGGCTTGGTTGGGGCTGGGAAGGAGGGAGCTGGCGCTGGGGGAGCGGGGATGGAGGCTCGGGGATGTGGCGCAGCAAGGACAGGGGCCCAGGCAGCTGGCAGGCGGCAAGGCCTCACCCCCTGCCCCAGCAGCAGCACCGGGCCCTGCCCAAGGCGCTCCTGCCAGGGGCTGGGCCCTGCAGGCAGGGGCAGAACCCACTCCCTGGGGCGGCCTTGCTGCCCCGGCCCTCGTCCGGCCCAGCCTCTCCCTGTGTGCGTGCTCCCCACAGCACAGGCTGCACTGGGCAGCATCCCCTGATGGGCCCTGCAGAGCTGCCCCACGGGGACACTTCCCTTTTATGTCACAGGTGCCACAGCCTGTCCCAACCAGCCCTGCCCATTGTCCCCACCCCGGCTCAGTGACTCACAGTGGCCCCTGGCAACCAAAGAACCATAGCCCCACACCCCCAGAGTGCAGCCCCATCCATCTGCAAGGGGGCCCCAAAGGGTTCCCTGCACAAAGCAGCCCCTCCAAACACTTGTCAGATAGAAAACTGGGGGATGTGACCCTTGGATGCTTTTAGTACAGAGATACAAGCTTTTCTTGAATAATGGAGGGGGTCACTTTTTTATTATTCATATTTACAGTCATCCATTTGGGGACAGGATGTCCTACAGGCTAATGTGGTGTCACATTGGGAGTGAAAAGTACTTTTCAAAGAAACCCAGGGTGCATGGGTGATGCAGAGGAAGCTGCCAAGTCACCCAGTGTGAAGCTCAACACTGCTTTGCACCAGCACTGCCCTTTCACACACATCCTTTGCAAAGACAAAGATGTCAGGGTTTAGTTTCTAAATCAGTAACACTTGACAAGACCTCTTTATGAACTGACAGCAAGAGAACTTAGGAGCAGCTTAGGGTTGGCAAGTGCAGGAGCCCAGAAGAGAAGGGGTTGATGGGTATGTCGTGATTACTGACAGCTGGATGGTCGTGGAACCAACCAAGGACTGCCAGACACAAAAGACATCACCTGCTGGACTCTGCCCAAACACCAGCCCCCTCCTTACCCTTCTCGACCACTCAACCACAGCCTGCACACACCCACACCTGCCAGGGCCAACTGGCTGTTTCTCTTCTCTTTTCTGCCTGAGGGCAAAGGAAGAAGGACAGTGAGGGCATTTGCCTTCGGGCCAGAGGGAAGGGGAAGGAGATCCCCCCAAATCCATCCCCAGCAGGATGGGGACTGGGAGGGACATTGGGGGACCCCCAAGAGTATTTTCGAGGGGGCGGAAAGGATGGGGGCACCCACAGGGACCCAGGAATCTCGTGGTGGGACACTGGGGGGTTCCCAGTAGTTTCTTGGAGGGGTTGACCCCCAGCAGTCCGGGGGGAAAAAATGGATGGAGGAATCCATCGCAAAGGCTTGGGAGACCCAAAAGATTCTAGGAGGGGGTCGGGAGGGGCCCAGGAGTCCTGAAGAGGGTTTGGGGGTCCCCAGGAGGGAGTTTGGGGGTCTGAGGTGGTCCCAGGAGATTTTCAAGGGTTAAGGGGACACACAGGAGATTTGGGGGGGAGGGGGAAAGGCGGAACGGCGGCCCCCAGGAGGGGGGCTTTTGGAGGGTCCCCAGGAGTCTTGGGGGGGATCTGGGCAGTTCCCGAGAGTCTTGGGGAGATTCGGAGGGGTCACCAGGAGCCCCCGGACCCCCCGAACTCACCCAACACCACCATGGCCTCGTTGGGGCCGCACGTGAAAAACAGCGCGGCGGGGGGAGACCCTGGGGCCGGGATCGATCGGGACCAATCGGGTTCAATCCCTCCATCACCGCCCCGCTCCCGGCAGCCCCCGCGGAAGTTTCCACGTTCTATTGGGTGACTCACCGGCACAAGGACCGGGGCCCAGCAGAATTTGGCAATGACCTCATTCCAGCAGAGCCGTTCTATTGGCTGCGACCCATGAGGGAGCCCCAAAACCTGTTCATGGTATGGGGGGGAACGAGAGTTGGCACGACCAGGAACGGGGGTGCAGAGGGTGTTCCAGTGCCCAGGAAACGGCAAAAAACTTTCCCCTCTCTCTCCCAGTGCCCCTCAGCCCATCCCAGTGTCTCTCCCAGTGCACCCTCAGCCCATCCCGGTCTCTCCCCTGCTCTCCCAGTGCCCCCGTCCATCGAGGTCCCAGCCCGGCCCTGCCCCCTGCTCTGCTCCGGCCTGGATTTCTCCCCTGCAGGGGCAGCTGACGTGGCTCCAGGGCGGGTGGGAGCTTTCGGGGCAGGGGGTGGCTCCTGACATGCTGCTGGAACCGCCCCTGCCTGGGCGGGCCCGTCAGCCTGGGGCACCTCCTCACCCGAGCCTGGGGGACGGGCCGGCAACTGGGAGGGGCTTTGGGAAGGAATGGGGAGGCTGAGAAGGGCTTGGAGGTCGTGGAGGTAACTGGGAAGGTGTTTGGGGGCACTTGGAGGGTTGGGAGGGAGGTTTGGAGATTGGGGCGACTGTGAGGGGTTTTGGGGAATCGTTGGGGGTCTGGGAAGGGACTGGGAGAGAGTTTGGGAACATCCTCGAGGGGAAGGGGGCAACTAGGAGAGGGTCTGAGGGGTCCTGGGAGGGCTGGATCTGACTGGGAGGGGTTTGGGGGCATCTTGTGGGCTTTTATGGGTCTGGGAGGCAGTTGGGGGGCCTCGGAGGGTTTGAGGGGAAGTTGGGAGTGTGCTGCGGGACCGGGATGGGATTTGAGGGCTCCTGGAGGGGTTGGGAGGGCTTTACTGCAGGCATTGTCTAGTATTGATGGGGGTAATCCATGAGTTGACTGTTTCATAATCATCCAAATTTTAACAAGACTTTGAAGGTGGTCAACCTCAGTTTGAAGTAGCTCATTTTTAGCAACAAGTTTTTCTGATTTTTCTCCCGTTTCCCTCTCAAACGCTAACGATGATTTCAACACCACATTTTCTGATTTCAAAACAGTAGACTCAACATCAGAGATCCATTCATGACTTCCCTGTCAGTACTCCATGCGAATGTCTGTGCACTCACTTTGGTCTGAGAGAAACCTGCCTGTTTGCAGCGCACTGACTGGGCAACTTTTCTTTTTGCAGGTGGAAAAGGGCAGATAAAGAAAAAACAGATGGGTCCAGCAGAAGTGATGCTGCTTCTGTCAAAAGCAGAGCAGAGGCCAAAAGCACTTTAGGACGTTGCTTGCAGAAGCACTGTGCATTCCAAGTTACAGCTCAGCAGTCTCAGTGACTTGTCCAACATGAGAGCTCCTTTTCCATTTCTCAACCCCCAGATTCCTCAGGAGTAGGAAACTGAAAACACTGACTGAGAAAAGCTCCTTTCCTTCCTAATAATTGTGCTTTGTCCTTCCCATTTGACAGTGCTCTTGGAAATGTGCTGGTGTGATCTGGATCTGGGAGCAGCCCTGACCTCCCAGAGCACTCATCCAATGGCAGGAAGAACCTGCCTGGCTCCTGCTGGAGTTCTCGCCACCCACCGACAGCTTCTCCTTGCAGAGGGGTGGGCAACTACCCAGGCAGGATGAGACCTGACCCCAGCAGGCAGCAAAGTCCCTGCCCTGGCACAAAGAACCCCGGAGCACAGGGACCCTGCTCTGCAGGACAGCCCCGGGCACCCCTCGCTGCACCCCCACCTTCCCACCCCGCAGCCATCCCTGGGAGAAGGAGCCCACCTGCGCTGTCCCTCTGACGGTGCTGCAGGGAAGACCTGCCCTGGAGAACATCCTCCTCCTGCGCAACAGAGAAACTGGGAGAGGCCTGACAGATGTGCAAGGCTGTGGGATGTGGTAGCTTTAGGAGATTCCTCCAGGAACACAAGCGACATTGCCCTGCACCTGTAAACTCACTCTGCAGAGTGTGAAGTTGTGTTCCCAGGGGAAGTCTCAGCTGAACACCTCCCATCTTTCCGCTGCCTTTAACCTCCCTTTGCCTTTCTTCTCTTCTCTCCTGCCTACAGGCAGTGCCCTCGACCCTGCTGGGCTGAGCAGAGGAGCTGCTCCTGGGCAGAGCTGTCTCTCTGCAGTGCTGCCTGCTTGCCAGGAGCTCCCTGTGTGCCAGGAGCCCGGCCCAGCTGAGCATCACAGCAAGAGCCAAAGGCAGCCCTTTCTCTGCCCCTCTGGGTTCCCCGCAGGTGTCCCTGAGGCTCCAGGGGAACCTGCTGTGGAACAGGCTGAAGGAAACAATGATGTTCCCTCTTCTCACCTCTTCAGTGACACTTCTTTCCAGCAGTGACATTTCTCCTCTTAGAAAATTACCAGGGTATGATGATCACCTTTTCTAGTTTCCTCACTTCACAGGACACCAGGAGGGTGACAGCAATGGATCTGGTAACTCCCTGGCACAGTGGGTGTTTTCCTGGAGTCACACAGAGAAATGTGTCAGGGCTCTGAGAAGTGTCCACACCTGAACTGGACTGATGCACTGCTCACACACACTGGGGTGTTCAGAAACACGAGTCCTTCCCTGGCACACACACAGGCAGTTCATTCCAGCAGGGGCAGTGTCTCTCTTGAATCGGGGGCAAGATCATGGGAGGGGATACAGACAGGCCAGTTGAGCAAAATGGACCAAAGGGATATTGCAGAATATATGGCATCAGCTGAGCTACAAAAGCTCAGGAAAGGAACAGGAAAGGGGGAAATCCATTTTTTTACAATACTTGCCTTCTGTGTGGTCTCTCTGTGTGGTGAAGCCCTACTTCCTGTGAAGTGGTCAGGCATGGCTGCTGACGGGAAGTAGAGAATAAATCTTTTTTTTTCCTCTTCAATTATGCATGCACAAACTTTGGCTTTTGCTTTAGTAAAGTGCCTGATCTCAAGGTAGAAGTAATTTTCTATCTTTTTCTGTCTCTCCTGTCTGGTTGGGAAGGGCAGCAATAGAGCGGCTTGGTGGGCACCTGGTATCCAGACAAGGTCAACCCACTGCAACATTGCAGGGTCTCATGGAACCAAAGGACTACTGGGACTCTGGGGGAACTCATGGAATCAAGCGGCTGTCATAATGCTGCCTTTTCATCACAGAAGCAAATGTTCCCTGGGAAACTACAGAAAACCAGTGAATTAAGGGATGTCATTGGGATATACGGGACCTCATGGAATTAAACAAACCCTGGGATATCTTTGGAACTTCATGGAATCCAAGGGATAAAACAAAAGAATTAAACCCAATGACCAGAAACCATTGGATTGAACATTTCTTTAAGATGCCAACTGGGGAATCATGGGGGTACTCTGCCATGCATGAATCAAAGAATCAGTATAAATTTCGGAGTATAAATACAGTGATACTTGAAACCCCCCCTTCACAAACAGTCCATACTTACGATTTTGTGCCAAATAGCATCTGGGATTGTATTCGTGGAGCAAGACTGCCATCTAGTGTCCATTTGTTTTTTTCCTGGGAGGGGCGGTCATTTTCGCAGAGTGGTCTTCTCGCTTAGCCAGGCCTCGTAAGCATCTCTGTTTGAACTATCCGACCCCTAACCCCTAAACTAAATGTTCTAGGACCTGCTAAGACATGTGTCTTAGAACTTCCCATTTGCTAAAACAATGTTTAGTTGACTTTCTTCTTAGCAGAACAATCTCTTATTAGACAAGTTTTCTGAGGCATGTAAGCTAATTTCTTGAAGATGGGCATACGATACACTCTCTATTATATTCCATGTATCCTCTACATTCTCTCTCCTAAAATTAATTGTAGTCTTAAAAGAAAAGACTACTACCCTGCCGAGAAAGCAAATCCCTTTTTTGATTAGATTTTTATCTAAGAATAAAATTCTGAATTACGAAGTCATTTAGAAAGGAGATACTCTCTCATTTTAGTGTCATGGTGACAATATGGGGCCTCATGTAAGACATGGAACACTGAACACTGCAGATTGCCAGGGAATCAAGGGACCATTGTGACATTCTAGGACCTCACGGAAGAGAGAGACCCTGCAGAGAGACCTCAAATCAGAGGTTTGGTTAATCATCAACCAGAGGAAGTTCAACAAGGGGAAGTGCCAGATTCTGTCCCTGGGATGGGACAACCCCGGATGTACAGGCAGACTGGGAATGACATGCTGCATAGCAGCGCTGGAAAATGGCCTCTGGGGTCCTGGTGGATGGCCAGTTGGCCAAGAGTCAGTGGTGCCCTGGTGGGGGCATGAGGGTTTTCAGAAACACGCGTCCTTCACTTGAATTTCATGGCAGCAGGGGCAGTATCTCCTTGGGCTCCTGCTGCCACGCCCAGAACCTGGATGCACCTAAGCCCTTGTGGGGTGCCACCTGCTCTGCCACTGAGATGCCCCAAGGCTTGAGGGATGGAAACGGGGAGCTCTGTCCGGAGAAGCACATCCCACAGCTGCATGCACGGGTTCAGTCAGGATTTAGTACCATAAATGCTAAGTGACACCGTGACACTCTTTGTCTCATATAACTTCAAGGCACCTCCAGGAGGTTGATGGCAATTGTACTTGTTCAGGGTCATCTCCCCACAGCAACAGCAGGTGTGTGCTCAAGACTAGTCTTTGCAATGCTAACAGAGACACCCTCTTTAGTAGTTCAGTGTCTCTCCAAGGAAGGCTAAAGGACCTCTGTGGGCTGGGTGAGAAGCCAGTGCTGGAAGTAGTGGTTCTATTGTGATTGCCAAACAAGAGTGGTTGGCAGGTGTGGAACGCATGCCCTGGGGATTTGACCTGGGTTTTCCAGGGCACATGGCAATTGATCACACCCTGTCCTGGTGGTCCTTCATGTCCTCCTACGGAGGTGACAGTGATGGGAAAGAGAAAGAACTTTTTGGCTGTACCTCTGAGTGCCCCTCAACCTGCTGCAGATATGCTGATTCCAGCACATCCAGTTCAGGTGTGACAGGCTGTTCCCTGGTCCTCCGAGCAAGAAGAGCAGGAGGAGGGACACAGCAGAGCTCACTTATGGAGCCTGAATCTCTATGAAGTCCAAAGCAGGTGGGAGATGGCATGCCACGTCCAAGCTTTCTGTGGGGAAGGTGCTTCTCCCGTGCACTGCCTTACCGTACAGCCCCCGAGAAAACACCAAGTGGTCTTTATCCGCAGCAATAGTGCTCCTACAGCCAGAAGGAATGCTCCCCATGATAGACCAGGAGAGGCTGAGCCCGGGGCGCTAATCCAGGAGCAATGTTTCTGCTCGGTGTGTAACGATGGCAGCTGGCAAAAGTGGGGGGCGGGACAGATGCTGGGGTGACCGTGTAATTCCCTCCAGTTTTCCGTCCTGCCTGGTTGGTTCTTCACAGAGCTCTGTCCCCAAACTATCCTCCTGTCCATCCCTCCCTCTGCTCCATAAAGCATTCCCTCGGAACACTCATCACTCTTTTCTTTGTCGAGCCATTCCTCTTTCCTTGCTTTACTCTCTGTCCTTCAGATACCTCCTCCTGCTGTCCGTCCTTCCCCTTTCAATTCTTCAGTGACTCAACCAATCCACCTCTTTTTCCCGCACCCATCTCTCCAGCAAATAATAATGGACACTTTCACTACAGCACACCTTGACATCCACTTAAAATTCTTCTCCGTGAAGGAACCATCAAGTGCTCACACGCAAATATAAGAATAGGAGATTTTATGCATTTCTACCAACAGACGAATGTAGCGCCCCTATGAAAACAAGGCGTTTCAGTCCTACACAGAGCATAGGTTTCTGATAGGATACCTGAGTGCCAAGTGAGGTACACAGATCTGGGCATCCTGCAGTCAGTTGCAATGTGTGTCCCTATCTTCTCCTGAGGCATCCTCTTCTGGATACTCTGATCCACTGCAGGCAGGTACTGCAATTCTCTGGTAAATGAAGATTTTTCTCTGTGGATAGAAGGAGGGTTCTATACTTGCCTTGTGTTTGGAAAGACACAGTAAAAGTCCACAAGGCTTAGAGTGTCATCGTCAAGGATCTGAACAGTAGATCTCGGACGTGTGCTGAAGAAGCTGTGAAGGTAGGCAGTAGGAGGGACCGACAGACAGCCAAACGAGAACAAGCGTCAGAATTGGTGAGAGAGGAGACCAAAGCAGTAAGAAAGAGGAGATTTCCAGCCGTGTGGCCCTTGTCTCAGGAATGATGATTGCAGGACCGTCCTTCTTTAGCCTATCAGTACAAATGCAGAATCCTCAATTTCTTCTAAATGTGTAATCTCTACTCTGATATCTATGAGGGAAGGAGCAAACAGACATAGGGAGGGTGAAATTAATGCTGTTCTTCAGCCTGGAAAGACTGCGAAAGCATCAGTTTCCTGTGTTGTGATGAGTACCTGGGAGCGCTCTGGAGTCCATCTTGAGAAGGGGCTTGAAGAAAGGGTCTCCATCTGCCAAGGCCCGGAATTTCAGCTACTCTTTCATATGGTTGGGTCCTGGTTCTCCCAGCCCCACCACTCCCAGGAAGCACTCTTGTGTTTGACCCGTGTGCTCCCTGGGTGTGCGTGAGGGTCTTAATCCTGTTCCTTGCTCATCCCTCAGCACATTCTCTCCTTACCACCGCTGGGGCTGGGATATCCAGCAGCCCTGCTGGAGCCACATTCCTCTCTCGCAATCTGCATTTTCCCAGCAGAGAAAGGCACAGCCAGAGACCATGGGCTGCTGCCCAGCAGGGCTCATCTCCCTTTCCTGGGGAGTTGGGAGAGAGGCATTCTTCCCAGGCCGATGAAGAAGCACAGGGGAGAAACCACAGAAGCGGAGGAGACACGTGTTCCCCGAGGAAGCTGCAAGCAACCCAGAGAGCTGAGAACAGCACGGGAAGATGTGAAAGGGGCAGCAGGGTTCCCAAATGCCCGGCAGTGGGTGTGCAGCAGAGCGGGCGATTGCATCTGAGGAGAGGAGGGGAGCACTGCGAACTGTGAAGAGATGTGAAGGAAGAGAGGGTGGTGGTGACAGGACCTGTCAATGTTGAGCTCCCCAGTACTGTCGCGCACTCCTACCATCATCGCTGAATGGAGGGAGGGAGAGAAAGTCAGAGCAGGGAGAGGAGGCGGAGAGGAGGAGGAGAGGAGGCGACCCGCCCGGAGTAGAGAGCTGGGGCTAGCAGGGGAAGCGAGACGCCAGGAAGCGGCTGAGGGGGTTACGGCGCTGGCTTCTAGTTGGGCTGGCGGAGCTGGCCGCGGTTCTGCTCGGTGCGCAGGGCTGGCGGTCGGGGACAATGGTGGTCGGGACAGCGGTTGGGGGTGATCGTGCAGTTCCCTCCAGGATTCCGTCCTACCTGGTAGGTTCTCACAGAGCTCTGCTCCCAAACTATCCTACCAGCCGTCCCTCTGTCTGCTCCATAAAGCATTCCCTCGGAACACTCATCACTATTTTCTTTGTCGATCTGTTTTTCTTTCCTTGCTTTACTCTCTGTCCTCCAGTGAACTCGTGCGTTCCTTCCTTTCCCTTTCCTACTTTTCTTCCGCTCTTTGCTTTTCTTAGTCCCACATCTTTCCAGTCTTCAGCGACTCCACCAATCCACCTCTCTTTCCCGCACCCATCTCTCCAGCAATTTTAATGGACACTTTCACTACTGCACACCTTGACATCCTCTTAAAATTCTTCTCCGTATGGCCCTGACTGCTTCTGTGCCCTTTTTTCTGGAAAACCACATAGAGCGCAAAAAGCACATCTAAAGGCTTTCCTTCTTTTTCTCCCTGCCAGTGTCTGCAGGCTGAGCACAATTGCAGCAGGACCCTTCGGTAGAGGAAACGGAGGGCAGTGAAATCACCATCAAGTTCTCACAGGAGAATATAGGAATCGGGGATTATATGCATTTCTAGCGGCATGTCCGTGCTCCTGGCACATGCTGCTAAAGGGTCCAGAGAACTGCAGGAGCCAGCGGGGCGGCTCTCCGTGTCGAGAGATCATGGTTGGACGGTCCTCTCTCTCTCAGGGCTCAGGTCATGGGGACGCGGCTAGGTATTCATTCACTCTATAAAAAGAGGTCTTTTCAGTTCTACACAGAGAACAGGTTTGTCAGAGAATGCCTGAATACACAACAGAGTGCAGTGCAAGAGGCATCAGTGCTAGCAACCTGAATGAAATGCGGTGTATAAACCTCTACTCTAACTAACTTTAATAATGCGTCCCTTTCTGCCTCTAAGCTGCCTCTGGCACGACTTCCACTTTTCTCCATGATATCAACATATTCAGGGCTCCCTGTTTGCAGGATCAGCATATATATTTCAGGTGTGACAGACTGTTCCATTGTCCTGTGAGCAGAGATCTCCTCACGGAGACTGCATCTCCATGAGCTGAAAGAGATTGGGAGATACCATGTCACGTCCGATCTTCTCCCATGCTCTTCTTTCTCTCCTAATTTCTTTAGAGAAGATCGTCTGGAATTAACTCATGCCAGACAGCAGGTACGAGATCTGCAACGATGTTTCTCTATTCAGTGGTATTCCCCCACGGGGCCTAAGAGGCTGTTGAATATTTTCTGGGAGGAAGAAGAAGGATGCACTGATGAAAAACAGGGCGGTATAGAGGAGGTGGCCCAGGCAGAAAGTGAGGCCCTGAGAGACAAAGTACATGCGGAGTTCAACCTACCTGTTTGCTGAGAGGATCAGAAATCACCATCCCGTCCCGAGAGAAGAGAGTTACCAGAAACGACACTCTTGGGGGAACAAAGGAAGCAAGAGAGCAGAAAGATTAACTGTTCTTTCAGTGCCCGAACTGCTCTCTTTGGGTTTCTCCCTCCCCAGTAGAAGTCCCCGTGCCTCCCTCAGACAATGGCATTCTGAGCATTGCCTGGGTCTGGGACATCATTCATGGGCAAGGGCTGTTCCAGGTCATCTCGCAGTCCAGTGGTCCCCTCAGCACCAGCAATCGTCTGCTCTGCTGCACACCCACTGCTGGGCATTTGGGAACTCCGGGTTTCTACCCTACTGCTCCTTTCATACCTTTCCATGCTCTTCTCAGCTCTGCGGGGTTGCTCGCAGCTTCCTCGGGGAACACGTGTCTCCTCCACCTCTGTTTCATCTTGTCTGAATTTTAAGAGGATGTCAAGTGGCTTCCCCGGCCCCCACTGTCGCCGGCCGCCAGCCCTGCGCACCGAGCAGAACCGCGGCCAGCTCCACGAGCCCAACTAGACGCCAGCGTCGCAGACGCTGCTGCCGCTTCCCGGTGTCTGTCTGACACCGCCAGCCGCGGCTCTCTACTACCGGACAGGTTGCCTCCCCTCGCTCCCTTCAGCTATGATGGCAGGAGTGTGCGATGGTGTCGGGGAGCTCAACATTGACAGACCATGAGCTCCTGTCCCGCCAACTTCTCTTCCTTCATATCTCTTATCTTTTGGCAGGTGGAGACTCCTGAATTGTCCTCCAGGGCACGCACCGGTGAGAATGCTCGAGGGGCATGAGAGGAAGAACATCCTTCCTGGATTAGCGCCCCGGGTTCAACCTCTCCTGGTCTATCCCGGGGAGCATTCCTTCTGGCTGTAGGAGCACTTTTGCTGCGGATAAAGACCACTTGGTGTTTTCTTGGGGGCTGTGGTATCAGTGCTACGGCAAGGCAGTGCATGGGAGAAGCACCTTCCCCACAGAAAGCTCGGACGTGGCATGCCATCTCCCACCTGCTTTGGACTTCATGGAGATGCAGGCTCCATAAGTGAGCTCTGCTGTGTCCCTCCTCCTGCTTCATTTGCTCAGAGCATCTTTGAAAAGCCTCTCACACCTGAAATAGAGGTGCTCGAACAAGCACATCTGCAGCAGGTTGAGGGGACATCAGAGGCACAGTAAAAAAGCTAATTCCCTTTCCCATCTCTGTCACCTCCGTAAATTCTGAGGTTTCATCAATCCCCGAGCTCTTCACTCCCTGAAAGCACACGATGTTTCTCCTTCAAATAGGGAGACCAGAATATATTGCCAGACTGGGGAAACCTGAAAGACTTGCCAGAGGCAGTCTGCAGGCAGAAAGGGACGCATTAATAAAGGTAGTGAGATGAGAGCTTGGTAGGCCTGGGGGAGATTTGAAAGGATCGCCTGGTTTTCTTTATAAAAGGGGAAATATGTTACTGTGGAGACAGGCGAGATATCTTGTGGTGGCTGCATGTGGATGGGAGGAGAGAGGGAGCTGGATAGGGCAGTTAAAATGGAGAACAGAGAGAGAGAAAGGTGTCTGAGCTTTGTCTTCTTTCTCTCCTCATTTCCTTAAATAAAAAAGATCGTGTGGAATGAACACATGCAAGACAGCATGTGCGAGATCTGCAACGATGCTTCTCTATTCAGTGGTATTCCCCCACGGGGCTTAAAAGGCTGTTGAATATTTTCTGGGAGGAAGAAGAAAGATGCATATATGAAAAACCGGGTGGTATAGAGGAGGTGGCCCAGGCAGAAAGTGAGACCCTGAGAGACAAAGTACATGCTGAGTTCAACCTGCCTGTTTGCTGCGAGGTTCAGAAATCACCATCCCGTCCCGAGAGAAGAGAGCTGTCAGAAACGACACTCTTGGGGGAACAAAGGAAGAAAGAGAGCAGAAAGATTAACTGTTCTTTCAGTGCCCGAACTGCTCTCTTTGGGTTTCTGCCTCCCCCAGTAGCAACCCCTGTTCCTCCCTCAGACGATGGCATTCTGAGCATTGCCTGGCTCTGGGATCTCACTCACGGGAATGAGCTCTTCCCAGTCAGCTAGCAGTGCTCTCCTCCTCTCCTCAGATGCAATCGTCTGTTCTACTGCACACCCACTGCCAGACATTTGGGAAACCCGGTCTTCTACCCTACTGTTCCTTTCATATCTTCCCGTGCTGTTCTCAGCTCTGCGGGGTTGCTCGCAGCTTCCTCGGGGAACACGTGTCTCCTCCGCTTCTGTGGTTTCTCCCCTGTGCTTCTTCATCGGCCTGGGAAGAATGCCTCTCTCCCAACTCCCCAGGAAAGGGAGATGAGCCCTGCTGGGTAGCAGCTCCGGGTCTCTGGCTGTGCCTTTCTCTGCTGGGAAAATGCAGATTGCGAGAGAGGAACGTGGCTCCAGCAGGGCTGCTGGATATCACAGCCCCAACGGTGGTAAGGACAGAATATTCCCTAGGGAATGTGCTGAGGGATGAGCAGGGAACAGGATTAATACACTCACGCACACCCAGGGAACACACGGGTCAAACACAAGAGTGCTTCCTGGGAGTGTTGGGACTGGGAGAGCCAGTGTTGCAGACGCCACATCCTCCGCACGGCGTCTCGCTGACACCGCCAGCCACGGCTCTCTACTCCGGGTGGGTTGCCTCCTCTCCGCCTCCTCTCCCTATTCTGCCTTCCTCTCCCTCCCTTCACCGCGTGTGGCAGGGGTGCGGGTTGGTATCGGGGAGCTAAACATTGACAGGTCAGCTCTGCTGTGTCTCTCTTTTCCTGCTCCTCTTGCTCAGAGGACCAGGGAACAGACTTTCACACCTGAACTGGGTGTGCTGGAATCAGCACATCTGCAGCAGGTTGAGGGGCACTCAGAGGCACAAACAAAAAGTTCATTCTCTTTCCAAACTTTGTCACCTCCGTAGGAGGACATGAAGGACCACCGGGACAGGGTGTGATCAATTGCCATGTGCCCTGGAAAACCCAGGTCAAATCCCCAGGGTATGCGTTCCACACCTGCCAACCACTCTTGTTTGGTACTCATAATAGAACCACTACTTCCATCTCTGGCTTCTCACCCAGCCCACAGAGGTTCTTTAGCCTTTCTTGGAGAGACACTGAACTACTAAAGAGGGTGTCTCTGTTGGCATTGCAAAGACTAGTCTTGAGCACACACCTGCTGTTGGTGTGGGGAGATGACCCTGAACAAGTACAAATGCCATCAACCTCCTGGAGGTGCCTTGAAGTTATATGGGACAAAGAGTGTCACGGTGTCACTTAGCATTTATGGTACTAAATCCTGGCTGAACCCGTGCATGCAGCTGTGCTTCTCCGGACAGAGCTCCCCGTTTCCATCCCTCAAGCCTTGGGGCATCTCAGTGGCAGAACCCCACAAGGGCTGAGGTGCATCCAGGTTCTGGGTGTGGCAGCAGGAGCCCAAGGAGATACTGCCCCTGCTGCCATGAAATTCAAGTGAAGGACGCGTGTTTCTGAAAACCCTCATGTGACTGAGCAGTGAGCCCCCACCAGGGCACCACTGACTCTTGGCCAACTGGCCATCCACCAGGACCCCAGAGGCCATTTTCCAGCGCTGCTATGCAGCATGTCATTCCCAGTCTGCCTGTACATCCGGGGTTGTCCCATCCCAGGGACAGAATCTGGCACTTCCCCTTGTTGAACTTCCTCTGGTTGATGATTACCCAAACCTCTGATTTGAGGTCTCTCTTCAGGGTCTCTCTCTTCCGTGAGGTCCTAGAATGTCACAATGGTCCCTTGATTCCCTGGCAATCTGCAGTGTTCAGTGTTCCATGTCTTACATGAGGCCCCATATTGTCACCATGGCACTAAAATGAGAGAGTATCTCCTTCCTAAATGACTTTGTAATTCAGAATTTTATTCTTAGATAAAAATCTAATCAAAAAAGGGATTTGCTTTCTCGGCAGGGTAGTAGTCTTTTCTTTTAAGACTACAATTAATTTTAGGAGAGAGAATGTAGAGGATACATGGAATATAATAGAGAGTGTATCGTATGTCCATCTTCAAGAAATTAGCTTACATGCCTCAGAAAACTTGTCTAATAAGAGATTGTTCTGCTAAGAAGAAAGTCAACTAAACATTGTTTTAGCAAATGGGAAGTTCTAAGACACGTCTTAGCTGGTCCTAAAACATTTAGTTTAGGGGTTAGGGGTCGGATAGTTCAAACAGAGATGCTTACGAGGCCTGGCTAAGCGAGAAGACCACTCTGCGAAAATGACCGCCCCTCCCAGGAAAAAAACAAATGGACACTAGATGGCAGTCTTGCTCCACGAATACAATCCCAGATGCTATTTGGCACAAAATCGTAAGTATGGACTGCTTGTGAAGGGGGGGTTTCAAGTATCACTGTATTTATACTCCGAAATTTATACAGATTCTTTGATTCATGCATGGCAGAGTACCCCCATGATTCCCCAGTTGGCATCTTAAAGAAATGTTCAATCCAATGGTTTCTGGTCATTGGGTTTAATTCTTTTGTTTTATCCCTTGGATTCCATGAAGTTCCAAAGATATCCCAGGGTTTGTTTAATTCCATGAGGTCCCGCATATCCCAATGACATCCCTTAATTCTCTGGTTTTCTGTAGTTTCCCAGAGAACATTTGCTTCTGTGATGCAGGGTAGCGTCACGACAGCCGCTTGATTCCATGAGTTCCCCCAGAGTCCCAGTAGTCCTTTGGTTCCATGAGACCCTGCAATGTTGCAGTGGGTTGACCTTGTCTGGATGCCAGGTGCACCAAGCCGCTCTATTGCTGCCCTTCCCAACCAGACAGGAGAGACAGAAAAAGATAGAAAATTACTTCTACCTTGAGATCAGGCACTTTACTAAAGCAAAAGCCAAAGTTTGTGCATGCATAAATGAAGAGGAAAAAAAAAAGATTTATTCTCTACTTCCCGTCAGCAGCCATGCCTGACCACTTCACAGGAAGTAGGGTTTCACCACACAGAGAGACCACTCAGAAGGCAAGTATTGTAAAAAAATGGATTTCCCCCCTTTCCTGTTCCTTTCCTGAGCTTTTGTAGCTCAGTTGATGCCATATATTCTGCAATATCCCTTTGGTCCATTTTGCTCAACTGGCCTTTCTGTATCCCCTCCCACGATCTTGCCCCCGATTCAAGAGAGACACTGCCCCTGCTGGAATGAACTGCCTGTGTGTGTGCCAGGTAAGGA
Source organism: Manacus candei (assembly GCF_025592945.1). Lineage (NCBI taxonomy): Eukaryota > Metazoa > Chordata > Aves > Passeriformes > Pipridae > Manacus > Manacus candei. The sequence goes on along the minus strand of NW_026138158.1, from coordinate 348,756 downwards.
CTCGTGTTTCTGAACACCCCAGTGTCACTGAAGAGGTGAGAAGAGGGAACATCATTGTTTCCTTCAGCCTGTTCCACAGCAGGTTCCCCTGGAGCCCCAGGGACACCTGCGGGGAACCCAGAGGGGCAGAGAAAGGACTGCCTTTGGCTCTTACTGTGATGCTCAGCTGGGCTGGGCTCCTGGCACAGAGGGAGCTCCTGGCAAGCAGGCAGCACTGCAGAGAGACAGCTCTGCCCAGGAGCAGCTCCTCTGCTCAACCCAGCAGGGTCGAGGCCTGTAGGCCGGAGAGAAGAGAAGCAAGGCAGAGGGAGGTTAAAGGCAGCGGAAAGATGGGAGGTGTTCAGCTGAGACTTCCCCTGGGAACACAACTTCACACTCCTCTGCAGAGTGAGTCTACAGGTGCAGGGCAATGTCGCTTGTGTTCCTGGAGGAATCTCCTAAAGCTACCCCATCCCACAGCCTTGCACATCTGTCAGGACTCGCCCAGTTTCTCTGTTGCGCAGGAGGAGGATGTTCTCCAGGGCAGGCCTTCCCTGCAGCACCGTCAGAGGGACAGCGCAGGTGGGCTCCTTCTCCCAGGGATGGCTGCGGGGTGGGAAGGTGGGGGTGCAGCCAGGGGTGCCCGGGGCTGTCCTGCAGAGCAGGGTCCCTGTGCTCCGGGGTTCTTTGTGCCAGGGCAGGGACTTTGCTGCCTGCTGGGGTCAGGTCTCATCCTGCCTGGGTAGTTGCCCACCCCTCTGCAAGGAGAAGCTGTCGGTGGGTGGCGAGAACTCCAGCAGGAGCCAGGCAGGTTCTTCCTGCCGTTGGATGAGTGCTCTGGGAGGTCAGGGCTGCTCCCAGATCCAGATCACAGCAGCACATTTCCAAGAGCACTGTCAAATGGGAAGGACAAAGCACAATTATTAGGAAGGAAAGGAGCTTTTCTCAGTCAGTGTTTTCAGTTTCCTACTCCTGAGGAATCTGGGGGTTGAGAAATGGAAAAGGAGCTCTCATGTTGGACAAGTCACTGAGACTGCTGAGCTGTAACTTGGAATGCACAGTGCTTCTGCAAGCAACGTCCTAAAGTGCTTTTGGTCTCTGCTCTGCTTTTGACAGAAGCAGCATCACTTCTGCTGGACCCATCTGTTTTTTCTTTATCTGCCCTTTTCCACCTGCAAAAAGAAAAGTTGCCCAGTCAGTGCGCTGCAAACAGGCAGGTTTCTCTCAGACCAAAGTGAGTGCACAGACATTCGCATGGAGTACTGACAGGGAAGTCATGAATGGATTTCTGATGTTGAGTCTACTGTTTTGAAATCAGAAAATGTGGTGTTGAAGTCATCGTTAGTGTTTGAGAGGGAAACGGGAGAAAAATCGGAAAAACTTGTTGCTAAAAATGAGCTACTTCAAACTGAGGTTGACCACCTTCAAAGTCTTGTTAAAATTTGGATGATTATGAAACAGTCAGCTCACCGATTACCCCATCAATACTAGACAATGCCCGCAGTATAAAGGCATAAAGCCCTCCCAGCCCCTCCAGGAGCCCTCAAATCCCATCCCGGTCCCACAGCACACTCCCAACTTCCCCTCAAACCCTCTGAGGCGCCCCAACTGCCTCCCAGACCCACAAAAGCCCACAAGATGCCCCCAAACCCCTCCCAGTCAGATCCAGCCCTCCCAGGACCCCTCAGACCCTCTCCTAGTTGCCCCCTTCCCCTCGAGGATGTTCCCAAACTCTCTCCCAGTCCCTTCCCAGACCCCCGACGATTCCCCAAAACCCCTCACAGTCACCCCAATCTCCCCAACCTCCCTCCCAACCCTCCAAGTGCCCCCAACCCCCTTCCCAGTTACCTCCACGACCTCCAAGCCCTTCTCAGCCTCCCCATTCCTTCCCAAAGCCCCTCCCAGTTGCCGGCCCGTCCCCCAGGCTCGGGTGAGGAGGTGCCCCAGGCTGACGGGCCCGCCCAGGCAGGGGCGGTTCCAGCAGCATGTCAGGAGCCACCCCCTGCCCCGAAAGCTCCCGCCCGCCCTGGAGCCACCTCAGCTGCCCCTGCAGGGGAGAAATCCAGGGCGGAGCAGAGCAGGGGGCAGGGCCGGGCTGGGACCTCGATGGACGGGGGCACTGGGAGAGCAGGGGAGAGACCGGGATGGGCTGAGGGGGCACTGGGAGAGAGGGGAGACACTGGGATGGGCTGAGAGGGCACTGGGAGAGAGAGGGGAAAGTTTTTTGCCCTTTCCTGGGCACTGGAACACCCTCTGCACCCCCGTTCCCGGCTGTGCCGGCTCTTGTTCCCCCCCAGGCCACGAACAGGTTTTGGGGTTCCCTCGTGGGTCGCAGCCTAGAACGGCTCTGCTGGAATGACGTCATTGCCAAATTCTGCTGGGCCCCTGTCCTTGTGCCTGTGAGTCACCCAATAGAACGTCGAAACTTCCGTGGGGGCTGCCGGGAGCGGGGTGGTGTTGGCGGGGGAGGGGAGGATCGCGATTGACCCCGATCGGTCCCGATCGATCCCGACCCCAGGGTCTCCTCCCGCCGCGCTGTTTTTCACGTGCGGCCCCAACGAGGCCATGGTGGTGTTGGGTGAGTTCGGGGGGTCCGGGGGCTCCTGGTGACCCCTCCGAATCTCCCCAAGACTCTCGGGAACTGCCCAGATCCCCCCCAAGACTCCTGGGGACCCTCCAAAAGCCCCCCTCCTAGGGGCCGCCTCTCCACCTTTCCCCCTCCCCCCCCAAATCTCCTGTGCGTCCCCTTAACCCTTGAAAATCTCCTGGGACCACCTCAGACCCCCAAACTCCCTCCTGGGGACCCCCAAACCCTCTTCAGGACTCCTGGGCCCCTCCCGACCCCCTCCTAGAATCTTTTGGGTCTCCCAAGCCTTTACGGCGGATTCCTCCGTCCATTTTTCCACCCCGGACTGCTGGGGGTCCACCCCCCCCAGAAACTACTGGGAACCCCCCCGTGTCCCACCACGAGATTCCTGGGTCCCTCCCTCCCCAACCCCCTGTGGGTGCCCCCATCCTTTCCCCCCCCTCGAAAATACTCTTGGGGGTCCCCCAATGTTCCTCCCAGTCCCCATCCTGCTGGGGATGGATTTGGGGGGATCTCCTTCCCCTTCCCTCTGGCCCGAAGGCAAATGCCCTCCCTGTCCTTCTTCCTTCGCCCCCAGGCAGAAAAGAGAAGAGAAACAGCCAGTTGGCCCTGGCAGGTGTGGGTGTGTGCAGGCTGTGGTTGAGTGGTTGAGAAGGGTAAGGAGGGGGCTGGTGTTTGGGCAGAGTCCAGCAGGTGATGTCTTTTGTGTCTGGTAGTCCTTGGTCGGCTCCACGACCAAGTGTTCATGTCAGTGTTCATGACATACCCATCAGCCCCTTCTCTTCTGGACTCCTGCACTTGCCAACCCTAAGCTGCTCCTAAGTTCTCTTGCTGTCAGTTCATAAAGAGGTCTTGTCAAGTGTTACTGATTTAGAAAGTAAACCCTGACATCTTTGTCTTTGCCAAAGATGTGTGTGAAAGGGCAGTGCTGTTGCAAAGCAGTGTTGAGCTTCACATTGGGTGACTTGGCAGCTTCCTCTGCATCACCCATGCACCCTGGGTTTCTTTGAAAAGTACTTTTCACTCCAAATGTGACAGCACATTAGCCTGTAGGACATCCTGTCCCCAAATGGATAACTGTAAATATGAATAATAAAAAAGTGAGCCCCTCCATTATTCAAGAAAAGCTTGTATCTCTGTACTAAAAGCATCCAAGGGTCACATCCCCCAGTTTTCTATCTGACAAGTGTTTGGAGGGGCTGCTTTGTGCAGGGAACCCTTTGGGGGCCCCTTGCAGATGGATGGGGCTGCACTCTGGGGGTGTGGGGCTATGGTTCTTTGGTTGCCAGGGGCCACTGTGAGTCACTGAGCCGGGGTGGGGACAATGGGCAGGGCTGGTTGGGACAGGCTGTGGCACCTGTGACATAAAAGGGAAGTGTCCCCGTGGGGCAGCTCTGCAGGGCCCATCAGGGGATGCTGCCCAGTGCAGCCTGTGCTGTGGGGAGCACGCACACAGGGAGAGGCTGGGCCGGACGAGGGCCAGGGCAGCAAGGCCGCCCCAGGGAGTGGGTTCTGCCCCTGCCTGCAGGGCCCAGCCCCTGGCAGGAGCGCCTTGGGCAGGGCCCGATGCTGCTGCTGGGGCAGGGGGTGAGGCCTTGCCGCCTGCCAGCTGCCTGGGCCCCTGTCCTTGCTGCGCCACATCCCCGAGGCTCCATCCCCGCTCCCCCAGCGCCAGCTCCCTCCTTCCCAGCCCCAACCAAGCCCTTCTCTGTGTCCTCCTGCAGGCCATGGCTTTCACAGTGTTCCTTTTGGTGCTTGTGCAAAGCATCATCCAGTCCCTGCAGGCGGTCGGGGAGGGGCTGCACAAGACTCAGTGAGCTTGGAGGTCTTTTCCAAGCATTAGTTTGCTCCCAAAGTTTCCTCGCTGTCGGCTCTTGTGGCCCAAGGCTTGAGCTCCTTTAGCTCCTTGTGCTGAGCTGCTGATGGGAAACGAGAGGCCTCTGCGAGCAGATTCCTGGTGTTCCCTGTAGAACAGTGAGGGAGAAGGTGTTGCCAAGTGGGAAGAGGAGTACTGTTTGTGTGTGGCCTCCTATGTGGCTTTGGCGCCTTTGAGGGCCTTGAAGGAGAAAAGAGCTTTGTTAAAGTGAGAAGGGAAATAGTGTGTTGGCTGTGGGAATGGAATGGGAAGAGGAACGGGGAATGGGAAGGGAAAGAGGAATGGAAAGGCATCTGCTGATGCTGTCATTTGTTTGTTATGTCTGTATGTAGCAGGGAGATTGCCAAAACTGAAACCAGTACACAGTTGAAAGCTGAACAAAACAACATTTATTCCAAAGAAAGTAGCAAACAAAATGAGAAACCGAGAGATAGAAAAGAGAAAGGAAACAAGCCCCCAAGACAACCCCCCATTGACTCAAGTGTTACTTACCAGGTTGTCTTACCGACCCCGGAATGTTTAGAATTCCCCATAGCAGAAGCTGCATCATCATTATCCTCATGAGCCAATTTTCCTTAATGTGAGGAAAGCTGGGAGACTGTAGAAACATCAGTTGAACTTCAAAGTCTCCTGGTTTCTTTCTCTCCTAAGACTCAGAATCAGGGTTCTCCCCTGTTTTCAACCCTGCCTCCCAACTGCCAGCCCGACTCCCAAAACTGCATACAAAGATTACTCCCACATCAAACGTGCCAGCACAAAAAGCTCTTGCTGCCCATGGAGTCTCCAGGCTGATAAACCAACTGAACCACCAAGGCAAAGCTTCCAGGCTTCCTTTCCTGGTGATAAGGGCTGTTGTTTCCTGTTTTCAGCCCTGCCTCTTAGCTGCCTGCTCTATTCCCAAAATCGCATACAAACAAAGATTCCTCCCACACCACAGGTGCCAGCACAGAACACTCTTGCTGACCATGGACTACCCAGGGTGACACAAAAACTGCACCATAAAGCCAAAGCTTCCAGGCTTTCTTTCCTGGGGATAAGGGCTGCTGTTTTCTGTTTTCAGACCTACCTCTCAAATGCCAGCCCTACTCCTAAAATTGCATACGGACGAAGATTCCTCCCACATCAAAGGTGCCAGCACAGAAAGTTCTTACTGACCAAGAGTCTCCAGGCTGACAAACCGACTGCAACAAAAAGCAAAAGCTTCCAGGCTTTCTTTCCTGGCCATATGGGCTATTGTTCCCTGTTTTCAACCCTACCTCCCAAATGGCAGTTAGAGTCCCAAATTCATACGGGCTAAGATTCCTCCCACACCAAAAGTGCCAGCACAGAAAGCTCTTGCTGCTCATGGAGTGCCTAGGCTTCCCCACCAAGTGCACCACAAAGTCAAAGCTTCCAGTCTTTCTCCCTGGGGATAAGGGCTGTTGTTTCCTGTTTTCAGCCCTGCCTCCCAACTGCCAGCCCGACTCCCAATATTGCATACGGACAAAGATTCCTCCCACACCAAAGGAGTCAGTACAGAAAGCTCTTGCTGTTCATGTAGTTCCCAGGCTGACCCACTGATATGGTTTGAAGCTGGCTCCCTGCCAAGTCTCCAAACCTTACCACAAAAAGCCCCCTCCCCCCCCAAACCTCAGGGAGAAGAGGGAGAAAAACAACCAAGAAAAACTGAAATGAGAGAGAGACAGCTAAAGCAATATATATAAATATATTTACACTTATGTTAAAGTTGAAATATATATACAATTTCACAAGGAAAGGGGAAAGGGAAGGGGGAAGTGAAAAAGGAACAAAACCAGAATAAAATATGTATATATATCCTGATCAGTAGCCCAAGATCTAGCAACTAAAAGAATTAGCAAAGAATATCTTACTACTTTCCTTGGGACAACGGAGAGTCACGCTGGAATGATCATCGGCAACCTCCATCTCCCAAGGTCAGCAAGGCCTTACCAGGCCTCGCTCCCCAACACGGCAGACTCAACAGCAGGGAACCTGCACCTCCAAGCCACCCGAAGGAAAAAGAGACTGAAGACCTTTCCTCCTTTCTTCTTATACCCTGACTTACGTAAAAATCGTAGGGAATACTGGGTAAATCTGGACACTTCCTTGGCTACAAAGTGGTCACCAAGGAAGGCCTAGACCAAACTACCACACCCACCAGTTGGACCACAAAGCCAAAGCATGCAGGCTTACTTTCCTGGAGATAAGGGCTGCTGTTTCCTGTTTTCAGCCCTGCCTCCCAACTGCCAGCCAGACTCCCAAAATTGCACACAAACGATGATTCCTCCCACACCAAAGGTGCCAGCACAGAAAGCTCTTGCTGCCCATGGAGTGCCCAGGCTGACCCACCAAGTGCACCATAAAGCCAAAGCTTCCAGGCTTTCTTTCCTGGCAAAAAAGGCCGTTGTTTCCTGTTTTCAACCCTACCTCCCAACTGCCAGCCTGAATCCCAAAAGTGCATACAAAGATTCCTCCCACACCAAACGTGCCAGCACAGAAAACTCTTGCTGACCATGGAGTCCCCAGGCTGACAAACCAACTGAACCAGCAAGCTAAATCTTCCAGTCTTTCTTTCCTGCGGATAAGGGGTGTTGTTTCCTGTTTTCAGACCTGCCTCCCAGTTGCGAGCCCTATTCCCAAAATTGCATACGGACAACGATTCCTCCCAGAACAAAGGTGCCAGCACAGAAAGCTTTTGCTGCCCATGGAGGTCCAAGCCTCGTCAACCAACTGCATTACAAAGCCAAAACTTCCAGGTTTTCTTTCCTGGTGATAAGAGCTGTTGATTCCTGTTTTCAGCCCTACCTCCAAACTGCCAGCCCTACTCCCAAAATTGCATACGAACGAAGATTCCTCCCACACCACAGGTGCCAACACAGAAATCTCTTGCTACCCATGGAGTCCCCAGGCTTGCCTGGGAAGGCAAAATACAAGGAGGTAGAAGTGAAAAAATAAGAGTTCACTAACAAGAAATATAGCAGCAAAAACAACCATACCAACAGAACAGTTCAAAGCACCAGCAGAGAGAGAAACCACCTCCTCTTTCCGCCCCTACCCCAACTCCCATTTGTAAACAGATAAAACCAGGGATCAACACGTGCCTCCCTTCCCCCTTTTCCCCCTGGGGAAACAAAGAACAAAAAACAAAACCAGGGGGAAGAGGGGGCAAAGCAAAATATTGGAAACTCTCTGGTCTGAGATCAGTTGTACTGCCCAAGAACACGTTGACTCCAGAGGTGTCCAAGCGGGGCAGAGCCGGCGACTCCAGAACGTGCAGCAGCGGGGGGGAGGCAGCGGCTCTGCTTGATTCCATGGAGTTCTGGGGAGGTACAGTGTCCCCTTGGTTCCATGAGGCTCTGAAATATCTCACGGTTCCTTTGGTTCCGTGAGGCCCTGGAGTGTCACAGTGGCCCCTTGACTCCATGAGGTTCCTCAGTGTCAAAATGGCCCCTTGGTTCCATAAGGTTCTAAAATGTCTCAGGGCTCCTCTTCTTCCATGAGGAAGAATGTCAAAATGGCCCCTTGGTTCCACCAGATTTCAGTGTCCTTGTGTTCCTTTTTTTCCATGGGGCCCTGCAGTGCCACAAGGACCGTATTGTTCCATGAACTTTCAAAATGTCTCAGGGTTCCTTTTGTTCCATGAGGTTCTGCATGTCCCTTGGTTCCATGAAACTCCACAGTTTCCCTGTGTTCTTTTGGATCCATAAGGCCCTGTAGTGTCACAACTGCCCCTTGATTCCATGAAGTTCCACAGTGTCCCTGGATTCCTTTTGTTCCATGAGGTTCCCCAGTGTCACAATGGCCTCTTGATTCCATGAAATTCCACTGTAGCCCAGGGTTTCTTTGTTTCCAAGAGACCCTGCAGTGCCACAATGGCTTCCTGATTCCATGGCTTTTCCCAGGGTCACAATGGCCCCGTAATTCCATGAGGTTCTGCAGTTTCACAGTGGCTCCTTGATTCCATGAGGTTGCATGGCATCATCACAAAGCTGAGCCCATCCTGATGGTAGTTCTGAGGAGGTTGGGAGGAACTGTGACAAAAGGGACAAGATAACTGGGGAAGGAAAGAGGGGCTTGACCAACAGAGAGGAAGGAGTTTGGTGAGGTAAAACCAGGTTCAGGTAATGCTGAGGGTGCGGAAACACTGACTGTGCAAACATTCCTGATGGACCTTTATGCACTTTGTAACCTCAAACCCCAACACTATGCAAAAGTGCTGCCCCTCCCATGGAAAGGAATCCACTGCTCTAATTCCAAGACAGAAAAAGCCCAAACCCAGAACTCCAGACTCTTACTTGTCCTCTAATGCCCACCCCATTCCCAAACCTGTATTACCAGTATGAAAAGCCAACCTTTAATCCTAACCCAGCCCAAAAAGCTGCCAGACACTGCCAGCAGAACAACAAACCTGCCAAAGTTCTGCCTAATCCCCACCCTGAGCTCTAAACCCCAAGCCTTGACCATTAACCACCCCCACAGCCCTTGGGAGCAGGGCAAGGACCTGGAGGGCTCAAAGCAGGCCCAAGGGGTTGGCAGAGGGACGGGAGGTGACCTGTATCTTCTCAGCCCATGGCACACAAGGAGCAGAGGAGCGGGAATGCTGGGAGCACTCAGCTGTGCCTCAGGATCCCAAGGGGGCCCAGGGCTGGGAAGGGGCTGCAGGTCACCTCTGTCCCAGCCCTACCAGGCAGCAGCAGCCTTGGGCACCAGTTCAGGGGAGCTGTCTGTGCACACCCTGAAAGCTGCCCCTGCTGAGAGTCACTCTCAGGGGCCCTGAGGAGCTCTGGGGTCTGGCAACACAAACCTCCTGGAGTTTTAGAAGGCAAAGGGGCCAGTCGTGCCCTGGGGGCAGAATGACCAGAATGACCCCGAGAATGAATGCAGGACCCTGCTCAGCTCTGGAGTGACCCCCAGGAGAAGGACCTGGGCTCTGGGAGGGATGTACTGTGGCACAGGGGCTCAGGATCCAAGTTAATAAGGCCAACTGCACATGGGGCTGCCTTGGGGGGAGTGTGACCACCCAGACAAGGGAGTTGTCACCCCTCGGACTCAGCCCTGGGGTCACCACATCTGGACTAATCTCTGTCTGTTGAGCTTCCCATTCTGTAGGAAGGAGGAACAACTGGAGAGGGTCTAGAGGAGATCTGGCTGGGTACTGGAACCGTCTCCCCAGGGAAGTGATTACAACACCCAGCCTGACAGAGTTCAAAAGCTTTTTAGGTGACAGGCACATGGTGTGACTCTTGGGAATGGTCCTGTGAAGGGCAGGAGTTGGAGTCGATGATTCTCATAGGTCCCTTCCAACTCAGCATAATCTGTGATTCTGCGATTCTGCCAGGATGGAACTTTTTTTGGTACTGGGAAGAGAAAGAAAACCCACCAAGTGCAGCTTGGAAGGTTCAGACTGGAGGTGAGGAAGAAGTGTTGCTCAAAGGGGAGCCTTGTGATGTAAGAGGACACGAAGAGAGTATCTGGATCATCTCATGGCTTTGTGTTCCAGGGAACAGCCAGAGATGGGTGCAGAGACATCAGTGAGGGTCTAGAAATGCTGCTGGGAGGGGGTGGAAAAGCAGGAGGGGTGTGTGCAGCCTGCAAGGCCAGAGCAGCAGCAGGGCCAGGGCAGGACAGCCTGCAGGGGAGATGGCCAAGGGCTCTGTCAGGGCTGCAAGGCCCAAAGGCACCCAGGCCTTTGTCCCCTTGCCTCTGGCAGCTGCCTCTGCCACTCAGGTCACCACAAGCAACTTTCCTGGCAGGTTCTGCACTTGGTTTCTGCCTCGCCCCTCCCTCAGGAGCCTGGCAGGGGTTGCCCAGTTTTGGGCCTTTGTTGTTCCTCCCCCTCCCGTCCCACTGCCCCCCAAACAGCCCTGAGCCAGCCGGGAGGGACAGGATCTGCTGGGCCAGGGCCTGGGGCTCAGGCCTTGGCCTTTGTGCTCCACAAAACCAAGGCAGGCTTTGCTCAGCATTGCAGGGGCCTGCCCAGAGCCTTTGTCTGCCTGCACTCCTGGCCTCCAAGGAGCTGCTCGAAGGAGTCCCTGGGGAGGCTTTGTCAGTGCCTGCCCTCAGTAGGGCCCAGGAATGCTTCCAGGGACAAATCAACAATTTAATAGTCATTAATTTAATAATTAATTTAATTAACAATAGATTTAGGAAGTGTTTGCTAACTAAAATAATTCTAGATTTAATTAATAACAGAATAAAAAACCAGTAACAAAATTAAAATATAATTAAATAATTAGAATTAAACTCTTTACAATATTTTAATGTTTGATATGATTTAATATTATATCAATATTTTTAATAATTATGATAATAATATATAATATATAATATATAATATATAATATATAATATATAATATATAATATATAATATATAATATATAATATAAAATATATAATATATAATATATATACATAATACCTAATTAGTCCATGGCAGTGGCAGCGAGGACAAGAAGGAGGAGGAGGAAGAGGAGGTGGGCGATGTCCCTTAAGGAGCTCTTTTAAGCACCTCCCTCTCTCTCCTTAGCCACTTCACACCTCGTCAGAGCAGCTTTGCCATGGGAATTGGCTCTTAGTGGCTCCCATGACCTCAGTCACACATCCACAGCGACTCAAATCCCAGAGGGACATGAGCCCACCCTCCCTGCTGGGCTCTGCTCCTGCTCCAGAGGGACCAAACCCCCCTTTATCCGGGATCCCAATGTCCCAGGGGCAGGGACAGGCCGAGGCACCAACCACCATCTGTGCCAGCCCCCCTCTGTCCCAGAGAGGCCCCGGGGAGTGACATCCCTCAGCCTCTCTGTCCCAGCCCAGGGGGGCTCTGGTTTGGGCAGAATGGGCTTTGGAGGGGCCGATGTCCCTGATGGGGCTGGATCCCTTCCCTGTGGGAAACCATGAGAGAGGAAGGACCTTCTGTGCATTTTCCTGAGTTGCTGGTGGCCAAAATCCAACTTTGCTCTTGAGCGTCTTCACTGTCCGTCCCTAGCTGGGGGCAGAATGTTGGCATGAAAAGGTTTTGTTCTTATCACCCCATTTTCTTGTGAAGAATGCAAAATAAAACCAGTCCCCACAGACACCATGTAGGGATTCACCTACTTGGCTCTTTGCAGCTCAGCGGGGCTGAGGAGCCCTACAGCCACCTCTCCCCTCACTCCAAACATTCCCAGGGCTTTGCTTGGGGCCTTCCCGTGCCCAGGATACCTCTGGGTGCAGCTCAGGGGAGGAGAGGGAGGAACTGAGTTCCAAGGCTCTGCAGGTTTGCTGGGACAAGTGAACCAAGACGCACCTGAGGAGAGTGATGTGGGGGTACCTGCAGCTGAGGCAGAGCATTAAAAGCAGGGCAGAGAGCACAGAAGAGCTGCTTCCTCCCTTGCTCCCAGGACAGTCATGTTGCAGGTCCTTGATGGTGCTGGGCTCGGCTAGGAGTTGAAGGGGTCAGGACCCTGGTCCTGGTAGGCGTCATGAGATGGCTGCTGCAGGGACAAGGTGAGTCATCCAAAATGGGGAAATCCCCCCTGAATCCATCACAGCCCAGCTCCAGGCAGGAGCTGGAGCAGATTCCTCCTGTATTTCTAGCAGAGAGCAGCTTCTGGGCAGTGTCAATCCCTGATGGGCAGGAGGAGAAAGCTACCAGCAGGGGCTGATTGATGTGATTTTGGAGTCTGATCTGCTGCAGGTCCCTCTCTTCACCCTGATGGTTGCTGCAAAGACTCCACGGGTCCCCTCATAGATCTATGTTCCCAGGGAGCCCCTCACTCCATCCCTGAGTGCTGACCCGATATGGCAGAGCAACAACTTCAGGTGAAACCTACCCTCATTTCAGGAGTAAAGGGTGAAAATCCACCTGCGTTCCAGGAGGAAAGGATCATACCTGTTCTCATTTTAGGTGGAGACAGCCCCATGCTGAGCCAGGACATGGAGCACGTGCTCCTGGGGAACCTGCCTAACCAACTCCAGCTGACAGAACATTCTGGAGTTCAGCTGCTCCCTGGATTGCTTCCAGCAGTGGCTGAGGAAGTGGCTGTGTGAGGAAGGGAGTCACCATTTACCAGGTGCCACAGTCCAGCATCACCCACATTTTTGGGGCTGTGGATGGACACCCCACCTCATTAGGGATGTTGCAGCTTTGTTGTCTCTTTTCCATGTAGAAGAGAGACAAGTCCAGGAACATTTTGGAAAGCACCCTGAACTCCCCTAGTGGTCCCAGTTGTTATCCCCATGCCCTGCATGTGACCATAATAAACTCAGTATCAAAAATCTCCTCCCAGTCTCCATAAGCACATATTTAAGCAGCACCAGGAAGCTGATCCCAGTCTCCGTGAGCTCCACTGTGAGGGTGAGTACTGAAAAGCACCTTCTGGGCTGTAAAACTCGGGACTGATGGAGTCGGCACCGGCCGGAGCGATGCCAGGGCTGGGACAGGGCTGAGCACCCAGGTCATGGTCTTGTCTTTGGGGGGGCTGAAGTAACCACCTGATTAATTAAATGTGGCACATTGAAGGGAAGGAGGAATAAAACCCCAAAATCATGACTTTACAGCTGGTTTTAGTGAGGCTTTTGCCACCACAGGGTTGGTTTGAGTGTCTGGAGGTGGGGTTTTGATGGTTTGTAATTTGTTTTGCCTTGCAAGCACTTTTCAGTGATTTTGTTGGGGTTTTTTCAGCCCCATGTAGCTGATGGGTTTGTTCATCATGAAAGGAATTGAGAAAATCATGATGAAAAGAGGCAAATAACGATACAATAAAAAGGAATTGGATTTATTTCAGTGCAGTGGAATTAGTGATTTGGGGGAGCTAGAGCAAACCAGCTGGAAACCACAGTAGGCTTGGGAGGGATTAAACTTGGGCGGGAGCTCGGGCTGCGCCAAGTGGGCTCTTACAACATGAACCTTCGTGCAGTCTTTTCAAGGGATTTTTTTGCATTTTTACATTCATCGCTATGAAGCAGAGATGAATGTGGGACTGAAATTTTGACTTGAAATGAGGCAACTGAACATGTGCACTGGGACTTCTGTAGTCTCAAGCGTGATGCTTTAGTTTTGAAAATATTAAATCCTTCTCCCTCTCCCAGCCCACTGGTTTCTGGCTCAGATCCAGCTCAGAGTTTGGACAGTTCTGGGCTTTGTCCTGTTGAACTTTGGGACCTTCCCAGGATGAGGAAGCAATCCTCTTCCCAGCCCATCCTGTTTTTGTTTTCTCTATTGTAAAGTTCAACTCCAACGGAAATGCTGTATCCGAGCATGTCCTCCATATTGCCTCCTGTAAGTTCCCTGAGGGAACTTCCTTGCGATTATTCCACGTCTATTTATGGACAAAGGAAATGTCCACCTATGTGGCTTTTAGACCTTATTAGTGTAATGAAATATCATTGCAATTATGCATTATGCAATAATACATAATCATACTAGCAATAATACAATGCACAATTTGTTGCATTATGCAATGAAATATCATTGTTTTATCAGAGAATGTTTGGTAAGTTTTTATTAGTGTGTTTTATGCTGCTAAATTACACAAGACCCAGGAGGGAACAAAAGCTGCTGCCCCTGTTGGTTCAGGGTACAGGGAACCAAATTTTGCTCATGGGTAGTTGGGCACTGGAGGAACCAGATCAGGGATTCCTGTGGGCAAAACAAGCTTGCAATGAGCTACAAATGGGAAACTTCAACTGAACAGTTATTCCATACTCAGCTGCTTTCCCTCCTGCAGGTTTTTGGAGAAGGGGCTCAAAGCACAAACTCTGCTTTGATCCATCAGTGTGTTTCCTCCCTCTCAGCAGCAGCAGCTCCTGACTCCTTACCAGGATCCTGTCCCCTCTCAAACCTTTCAACTCCCTTTGTTGTTGCCTAAAATCAGCACTTAAAAGAAACTTCTAAGATACATTTTTTGAGTTTTAGCAGGCAGACATTTATCACAATGCGCTGGAATGATTCCAGTACTCTGTGTGCCCTGGGAATCAGTTCCCAAATTACACACAAAGGTATCTCCAGTGCAGCTTCTCTGTCAGCATTACGTGATTAATCATTTTTCATTCCCACATTCCTGTTACATATTCATGACATTTCCCAACACTTGTTAGCATATATGCATATCCTTATAAGGGCTCTGAGGGGCTTCATTGGGAGTCTCTGGTGGTCATCTGTGTCTGGAGCCCCCAAAGTTCTGAGTCACTGCCTTATGAATTCGTTTAAGACAATACCTCTGGTTATTCATCAACCTGGCATTGCCTGCTCAGCTGTTTTCAGTTCCCTTCACTGTTTCCTCACCTTACTTGACTGGTTTCTTTAAATTGAGGGAGAGTAATTTTCTATGGTACATTCTGCTGCAAAAACCATTAGTTCTTGTTACATCTCTGAACCCCAGCATCACTGTGAGTAGTCAAACACATGTGTATTTATTTAATATTTAAACTCTCTTTAAGCTTGTCTTTTTCTCTGTTTTCTCCTTTGTTTTGGTCTTCTCCCCTGTCTTTATCTTTTTTTAATCTTTCTCTGACACCTCAGGGGAAAGCAGAGGCCAAAATAGCTCTGGATGGGTAGATGGGATGTGGTAAACATGGTGAGAGTTCAGGGGGATTTGAGCACAATTCAGGGGTATTTGGGGATAATCCAGGATTATTTGGGGAAAGTTCAGAGGTATTTGAGGAGTGTTCAGGGTATTAGAGAATAAGTCACAGTATTTGGGGAGACTTAATGTATTTCCAGAGGATTCAGAGATGTTTGTGGAGAGTTCAGGGTATCTGGGGAGAATTCAGAAGGGTTTGGGAGAGTTCAAACGTATTTGGGGAGAGTTTGGGGGTATTTTAGAATAATTCAGAAGTATTTGGGAAAATTCAGGTATTTTTGGAGGATTCAGAGGTATTTGGGGGGGAATCAAAGGTATTGTGGAGGAAGCAAAAGTGTTTGAGGAAGTTTCAGTTATTTTGGGAGAATTCAGAGATCTTAGGGGAAGGATCAGAGTTACTTTGGGAGGAATTCAGGCATATTTTGGGCTAATTGAGCTATTTTGGGATAGTCAGGCACACATGGGTCTCTGTCTACCCTTCCCTCCCAGCTCAGATCTGCCCCATGTGACCCCAACCCTTCTGTTCTATCCCAAACATGCCACCAGCATTTCCCCTGCCCATCCCTCGGAGCAGCTCTTTTAATGACATGGGGCAGCGGGAACCCCTCAGTGCAGTTCCATAAACCCCTACTGGCCCCGGCTGCGGCTCTTTGGGTGACATGGGGTGGCAGAGACCCCCTCGTGTGGGTCTTTCAGTCACAGCGCAGCTGCCAAGGAGGGTCTGGATACTCCCTTATCCTGGGGGCCATGGGATCAGGGGCCCAGGCAAAGCACTTACAGGGCTTTAGCAGAAAGGCTGCAGCCGGGGGAAGGATGGAGTAAGGCACAGCAGGGAGGACCTGATACACAGCATTCATTTATTTGGTTTTGCCACTTGTTTGACACCTTCTTGTCCCTTTCAGCCCCATCGGTCAAGAGACATCCGGCACCTCAGCGTCTACTCTGCACTCACCCCCCAAAGCCCGGGGGGGGGAAACAGCCCCATTCTGGGGGGGCAGAGCTGCTGCTGGGGCACCGGGGGGAGGAGTCGGGGGATCCTTTATCCCCCTCGTTCAGCTCCAAGCGCCCGAAGCCAAAGTTCTGGTTTCTGGGGCTGTCCCCCCAGTTGGTTTGAGGCCTGCGGGGCCTCGCCCGATCCTGGCGGGGACACGGTCTTGAGGGAACGTCCGCGGTAACCAGGAACCCCCGCCCGGCTCATGCGCTTCCCCGGCCGGTCACTGTGCAGTGCTGCAGATCCCACGGCTGGACCGCGGCTCACTTCCCGGGATGAAGAGTCGGCCGAGGCGGCGCCGCACGGACACGGGGTCTGCGTTCCACTGCGTTCCACTCCCATCGGCTGATTTCCCCCTTGGTCAGAGCGGTGTGGGTGAACACCTCAGCCGCTATAAAAGTGGTGGAGGCGACCAGAGCCTCTTTGCGGCTGCGGTGCTGAGAAGGGTCCGGTGGGCTTTTCCTACCCCATGTCCCCGCCCCAGGGGCCGCTGAGGGAGCGGCTGCCAATGGTCGTCTTCTTCCCAATGACCCCTCAGCATGCTCAGAAGGAGCCGATGCCGCAGCAGCGCTGGCTCGTCCCGGTTCTTCTAGGTTAGACTGATTTGGCTGCCCCATCACCAACAGCGTTACTGGCCAGGTGGGACCAGACTTGGAGTGACCTGGGCTGGTGGGAGGTGTATCTGCCCGGGGCAGGGGTGGGACGGCATGGGCTTCCAAGTCCCATTCAACCCGAACTATTCTGGGACTGAAAAACAGACACAGTCAGTGGAGACAGGATGAGTTGCCAGGGCATTCCTGGGAATCATGCAACCCCATTTCCACATTTCTCCAACAAAACTAAGGAATTCCCTCTGTGTCCCTGGTCTCCCAACTGCCTTTCCCTTCTTAGACGCCACTTCTAACTCTGCGGCGAGTCAAAATATGGAGAATGGAAACAATGCGAGAGGAGGTCTGGGTGAGTATGGAGAGGTGGGGAGGTCTGTAGAGAGGGGAAGTGTCACCCCAGCAAGACGGGACTGGCAAGTGTGAGGATCCTTCAGGTGTCTGGAAGAGGCCTTGTGCTCTGCTCGGCCCCGTCAATGGCCAGTACCAACACACCCAGCAGCCCCCAGCTCTGGGCAGCTCTGTTGCCACAGGCTGTGCCCTCACCTGTGTCCCTGGCTGTCCCCTCACACATGTCCTGTGTCCCTGGCTGTGTTCCTGGCTGTCCGCTCACCTGTGTCCCCTCACCTGTGTCCCTAGCCCTTGGCTCTCTCATTGCCAGCTGAGTGAGGGGCACATGGGCTGGGGGTCCCTCCCACTCCCATGGGCAGCCGCTGTTGGGTGGGGGCATGTGAGGGCTGGGACTGCTCAGGACAGCCCTCTCCTCATGGCCAGCAGCTTTTTCCTGCTCCAGGCAATAGGTTCATATCCCATCCAAGGCTCACCCATGAAAATGTTCTGTTCCTGCTCCTGACCCTGCCTTTGGCAGTGGCCGTGGTTGTGCTGGGAGGTAAGGGAGGAGCCTCAGCCCAGCCCTTCTGCACAGCATGGAGTCCCTGCTCCCTGTGGAGGGGAATCCTCAGACCTTCTCCCTTTCTCTCTCCAGTAAGATGCAATGGACAGGTTCCAGTTGTGCCTGCAGCTTCACAATTGCTGTCCTGTCCCTGGGACTGGGTCGGGTACCGCGGGATCTGCTCCTGCCTGTCGACAGATATGGGGACCTGGGAGCAGGGCCAGGATTGGTGCTCCAAGCTCGGGGCCTCCCTGGCCGTGCTCAAGAATGAGGAAATGGTGAGTGAGGGGCTGTGGGGGGTGTGGGGCAAGGAAGGGGAGGCTGGGGGGGGTTCCTGAGTCGGGTAGAGCCCCGCAGCCCCCGGGGCCGGTGCTTGCAGGGCCAGGGGTGCAGTCCCGCTCTGGGGCCTTGCAGGGATGGAGCCCCGGAGGGTGCCCTCGAGGGGCTGGGGCAGCTCCCACTGCCGGCTCCACTCTTCCGTCCAGGGCCTCCTCTTCCTCCTCAGGGGGGACATCAATTACTGGCTCGGGCTGCGGAGACGGGGTGAGCAGCTGCAGTGGGGGGACGGCAGCAGCTACAACTCCTCGTGAGTCCCGGGGAGCCAGGCAGGGGCTGGGGGGATGGGCAGGGCCTGGGGGGGACAAGGCTACTGGTACTGTCCCTCATGGGCAGTGCTTGTCTTCTGCTGCTGCTGGAGGGGACAGGGGGGACAAGGCTACTTGTACTGTCCCTCATGGGCAGTGCTTGTCTCCTGCTGCTGCTGGAGGGGACAGGCGGGACAACCTGTCTTGTGCCAGCTCTGTCTCTGCTCCTTGTTGCAGGGTCCCTGTCCTTGGTAATGGAGAGTGTGTGTACCTAGGTGATGGTAAACTCAGGAGTGGGAACTGCTCAAATCAGCAGCCATATCTCTGCAGCAAACCCCAAGCTCACCTGGCACAGAGGTGATGGAGAAAGAACCTTCTTCATGCTGGGCACTCACAGCTTTTCCTCTTCCCCCAATGAAGAGAAAAATAACATTTATCCTCCACTTCCCATCAGCAGTGATGTCCGGCCACATCCTGGGAAGCAGGGCTTCAGCAGTGTATAATGGTTTCTTAGCAAGCAGCCATTAGAAACAACGAATGCCCCTCTTCCTGCTCCTTTCCTTACCTTTAATATCTGAACTGATGTCATATAATCTAGAATATCCTTTTGGTCAGTTTGGGTCAGCTGGCCTGGTTGTGTCCCCTCCCAGAATCTTGCTCTCGACTGGCAAAGGAATGTTACAGTGCTGATGCTGTGCCAGCCCTGCTCAGCAGTAGCCAAAACACTGCTGTATTATTAACGCCCTTCTAGCTACCATGCAAAGCAAAACTCTGTGAGGGCTGCTATGGTGAAGCGAACAAGGCCTGAGCCAGGGTTGACCTTTAGATGAACCTTCCAATCTAATGTTATATTTAGCCATGTATCTCCTTATTAGCCAAAATTATGTATAATCATTAATAAAATACGTACTATGATAAGAGTACACCTGTGTAAACATGTATGGTTGTTAGTACAATATATTTCTATCTGCTTATTAGTGAACATTTTTATCTGTTCATTAATGAAATATGAATGTATTTATCTTTCTGTATTTAGAGACCGGTCAAGGCCTTGGAAGTAGATATCTGGCCTTGTTTGGCTGTAGAGGGTCAAAACTAACTACCTTGATTTTCCTGTGAGTCCTGGCCAGGCTTTGGGTGAAACCCAAGGAGATAAGTAAGCCAGATGTTTTTCTGCACTAAGTAGGGATGTAAGCTTGTTTGTTTAGCAATATAAAAGCTGGACCCTTTCACAGCAAAGACAGAGACCTCACCTATGAGTGGACACACTGAGTAGGATTTCCCAGTTCCTGGGAGTGGTTCTCCAGCCCTTTGCTGGGATCGGGGCCTCCCCAGCTGACGTTACAGGTAATGTATTAAAGGGGCAACTAGTGATGTATCTCTCTCTTAATCACTACAGAATTTCTTTGTAGTAATGATTAGATGCATTACTGAGCTTATCCTTTTGTAATTCCTTGCTTCTTTTGTAATTCTTTGTTGTTTTGCATAATAGTAAATTTGCACACTTGTTCTTTAAAGTTGATGTCTGTCTGCCTTGTGCTGACACTGTTCCCTGGCAAAACAAATTGGCATCATTGGCTCGGATCTGAACAAAATGTTGCTTTTTAAATTTAAATGTGAGGGATCAGTCCCATCCCACATTTTCCTCTGGGATGATATTCCCTATAGTTTGCTGGCTCTTGAGTGGGCTAAGGGTCTCAGCCTCCTTCACAGCTGTCCCAGGCAGGGCTTGGGGAAGGGCCCGTGTCCCGTGGGTGCTGGAGGAGGTGGTGGGTGGCGGGAGCCCTGGGCACAGACCCCCCTGGTCACAGAGCCCCTGCACCACCACCACACCCGCTCTTGGGCCGGGGCTGTTGGAAGGTGATGCTGCACAAGGACGCGATGACAAAGCTTCTGCCCCAAGCCCTGGCACTGCCGGGGAACTGTGTGGCCCAGAATTGTGGGTCTGGGCTGGGGAAAGGCAACAGCTGAGGATCACCAGCCCCATCCCAGCCCAGCTGAGCTGTTCCTGCAGAACAGCCCTCATGGCCCTGTGGCAGCTCCGAGTCGGTTTTCTCTTCCCAGCAGTGTAGATGGCTCCAACCCCATGCCAAGGGCTGTTCTCCAGGCTCAAAGTTCAAGGCAGAAGCGTGCTGCTTTGGGGACAGTGTGTTGGCTGGACAGGCTGGAGGAGGCAGGAGGAGGCTGGGCATGAGTGCTGGCATATATTAGCTGAGCTGAGCTAAGCTGATGTCTGTCACCACGTTAGCTCTAGAATTACTCTGAAGCCCAGGAAGACTCAGGTTCCTTGGGAAGTGAGCATGGAACTTTTCCACACTGTTGGATCAAGTTCCCGTCCCAAACTCCGAACCAGCATGAGGTGGAGGGGGGCACAGGCTGGGTTTTGCCCCATTCCCAGGTTGCGCAGGAGCAGTGCTGATTCCAAGCCGCCGTCGCAGCACGAGCCGCACCCCGTTGTGCCGCCCGGCCCCGCGCCTCGCCGCGACCCGCGTCGCAGCTGGTGTCGCGTTCCGAGCGCCACTCACGGACCCCGCGGCGCGACCGGCCTCCGCTCCCCGTCCCCGCAAGCGCCGGTTACGCAGTGCTGCCGCTGCAGCATCGGTTTCGCCTCCGGAGCACTCCGAGGAGGACCCAGAATTTACAGATAAGCAAAAGACTCCTGACTTTCAGAACACGTGGTCGCGAGTGCGGGGGCGAAGGGCGCACGGTAAACGTGGTAGCTTTGGAGGTTTTTCCGGGTCTGTTTTCGTCTGACCGGGATCTGCGCGGGGGGAACGCAGCCGCCGGCGGACTCGGGGGAGCTTCTGCGCCGGAGGCGACGTGACGGAGGGGAAGAAAAAGGAGGACACAGCTCCCCGGGAGCCCTAGTCGGGCTGCGGCAGCTCAGACTTGGCAGGATGGGACGGCTGACAGAGGGACGGGAGGTTTTAGATTCTTCAGCGGGGGGTGGGGGGGGACGCGGTTGGCATGGTTGCCGCTACTATTCCAATGCGAAGACGAGAAAGTCTGGAGAGCGCAGGGGACGCGAGCCGAGACTGCTAGCGAGGTCAGGATTATCGGTGCTGGGAAGGGCGTATATTAACTGCACTATCGACGCTGGCAGCGGTCTGTTTCGTGCTGGGGGAGTTCCGATTGGGAAATTGCGAACAGCTCGCCAGCACAGTCAGTACGGCTAGCAACACAGAGGTAACGCTGCGAGAAACAGCGACCACGCAGCTATGGGCCGCTACATGTAGCCCTTTGAGTCACAAAAAAGCAGCTTTGCTAATCGGCAGGTCATCTGTTACTTTAAAAGTGCTTTTTTGTTGCCAGGGGAAATGGATGCAGATTTGGGGGGGGGGGGGGCGAGTCAGATGTTTGCCCCTCACGATTTCAAAACACTGTTTCGTTTAATAATGACCGATATGCAGTACACAATGTGGGGATCGAGGCAGAATCAATTAGCAAAGAAACAAGCGATTGCAAATTCGGCTGCAGAAACACGTAACCCTTTGCAAACCGTTACTGCAGATGCTTTGATGAGGCAAGGTAAACAAGTCTCTGACACGGTGCAAGCCCGGAGGACGTGCCGTGCTGGGCTGCAGCAAATAACAGATAGCAGTGCACACTTCCAATTCTATTCCGGACACAAACACGCAGAGAATGCTTTTTACCCATATTAAACAGCAAAAATGGGAGGCAAAACCAAACATATCAAACATTTTTAACAGCAGAACAGACGTCTCTGCCTCACAATAACCCTTAAGAAACACTCAAACCTAACTCAAACACTCAAACCACTCAAGTATTCCTAAACTGACGTCGCCGAAGCAGAGACATCATAGCCATCAACAGTCCAGGCATTAACTCTGTTTCCATTAGTCCCACCGAAATCACTCATTCTGTAGAGCAGAGACTGCTTCAGTCAGAGGGAGAATCAGTTAACAGAAGATTTTTCCTAAAAGCTACTCTTTTGGTAGCTAAATCCACAGGTAACCCAAGAAACAAATAGCCCTATATGGATGAAAAAATGGCTACTGCATTTACAACCATTAGTGGAGAAACAACTAAATACAGCCTCTCTTGTTAGCAGAAAGCCCTTCACAAAACTATCCATCTCTCGAGTCTGGGGGAAAATGGATTTTCTTGTTTTTTATCCCTGTCTCAGAGTGGGGGAAGAGTAAAACTTCCAAAAACCTGGATTTTACAATTTTCTAGTGTGATATATAAATAACTGTGATTCGTGAAACAAATGGGTGATTATATCAAAATAAAACAAACAGATTGTAAAACTTAATTACACCCCCATAAAGAAATAAAACAGACCCTCACAAGGTCAAGAGGTCTAAAACCTCCCTACTATCTTAAGAATAAAATATAGTAGAACTTTAAATCTTTAGGCGCCTGTTCGTCCAAGGATGCATGAATTATGACTGGTTGTAGAGATAACCCTTTTAGCTTTAGCTGTAAGAAAACCCATATATTAAATACTGAGCAAAAACCTGTAGAATGTATATGTATATGATATAATTAATATGCATGAAGTAGCTAAGGTAAATACTAAATGTACCCTGTAGTAGGGGTGTGCAGATTTGGGAAACTGGTCCCATTTCTGTCACCCAGCCGGCTACTTGCTTTTACCATATAATAAACTATTATTTGAAACTTATAGAAACTCGAGACTTTGTTTATCACACTAGGTTAAAGAAAAAGGTAAAAAAACCCCTCTTGCAAAACCTCTGCCTTTGCAAGAGAAAAGATATTACTCCTTATAAAATAGCAGTCATTTGTTGCTTGGCAACTGGATGGAGACAGAAGCTATCCCGAGGTAGAAAAAAGAAAAACTTTCCTACTTACTTTTTGGTTTAAGTTTTCCTGCCTACAGGATGTGGGGGAGGGAAATTTTCTTTGTTATCTAAAACCCTTAAAGTTGCTTTTTGATTTATCTCCGCAAGACCAGAACACTGGGCGCCTGCCTGAGCAAGCAATGACAAGCTCCTTTCAGTGAAAATGAAGAAAATTGTTTTCTGATTCCTGTGACATCCAGGAATGAGAACTCTCAAAACAAAGGACCGTGCTGAACAGTGAGGTCGGATGAAGCAACAACGAGATTGGAGACTGTGGAGCAGGAAAAAAACAGACCTTGCAGAGAACAGAACACCTCATTACAGAAGTGAGTTCATAGCACCGAAAACTGCCGTCTCCCTAGGTGACAGTTAGGAGCCAATCGGATGCTGCGGTCACACTTTTTGCCTTATAAGGAATGTTTTTCTCTTTGTGTTTGGTTATAAAATGGCTACGACCCCCAGTAAACTTGTCTCAGTTTCTCCCCACGCTAGGTCCCTGTCCTTAATGTCTTGCAGGTTCCCAGGTGTATTCATTGTTCCTGCAGAAACTCCTGGACTTTTTGCAAATGTTTTTTTAGATTGTGATCTTTTGATTTGCTGGGATTGTGCTCGGGTTTGGATCCACTCTGCTGCTTAGACCTGTCTGTTCCTGCAGTTACCCAGAACCAGCTGCTGTAATCCGACAACAGTTTTGCTTCTGAGCAGTTCTGGCCTTTGTATTTGTTTTGGAAGAACAATTCCAGAAGGAGTGGAGGGAGGATGCCAGAGCAGGAGATGCATCTCCCAGGTGTTCAGGCTTCCCTGGAGTCAGATACCATTCATCCAGAAGCTGAGCTGTCACCCCATGTGCTCCCCTGCTGAGGGAGTGTTCCCCTCTCTGGATGCCCCTGTCCATCCCAGGACAGTCTGTCTGGCTGTCCCTGAAGTGTCCTGAGTAGGAAATTACTATTTTTTTATGGACTTGTTCCTGGGGCTGGGAGAGCTCCCTGCCAGCCTCCCCTGGGAGCTGTATCCCAGAGAGAGAGGGTGGTTGTACCCTTCCTCAGCTGCACCACAAGAGCTCGGCTTGCACTGTTCCTGTATTCTGTGAGATGGGTTTTAATTCCTGTTGTGAAGCAACAGCTTTTCTCTGGGCTTTGCTAAGCGAGGTCTCTGCTGACAGGAAGAACAGCTTGAGTTCCTTCTGCTCGTGGCATTGTCAGAGATGGATAGAGGTGGGTCATGGTCACACTGCTTTTGATGTTGAAGAATGCTGAGCCCAGCCTGAGACGTCAATCCCAAAACCCAACATCTCAGTCCAATTATCAATTGAAATAAATTATTTATTTTCCCTATACTAATTGATTTGATTTGCCAAAATTAATTCTGTGGGACAGAGTCGCATAAAGGCTCAATTCCAGCTCCGCAATCCTTCAGACATGAATGCCTGACCTCGTCTGGGGCTGGGTTTGGATCCAGCTGCTCCCAGGATCCTCTGGGTAGTTTGGAAAGCCTGTCAGTCCTGCCTGCACCCCGTGATCCAACAGGAGGGGCTCTCTGATAACCCTTGTCCAAAGCTCCTGTTCTCCTCATGACACTTGGTCACTTTGTATGTTGTATGGAACAGGCGTATTCCGATGGGCCAAGTGTCCCTCGGGGTGTGTCACAGAGGTGGTAACCTTTCCCACCTGCAGCTGATGTTCAGGTCAGCAGGAGTGTGGGTGCCTCAATTTTTCTGTTTCTCAGAGACCAACCATGTTAACCATAATCTGTCTTTACAGAAACAGGTTTTGGGGATGGATCCTACTGAGGGTTTCAAAAGAACATGGGAGATGCTCACAGGCTGCTCCTCACCCAGGGTGGGTGACAGGTGCTGAGGGAGCTGGGAATGGGAGTACCAGGGATGCTGGGAATGCACAGGGTGCATCCGAGGTCCTGGGGTGCTGGGGAATGCACAGCATGGAGTGCCACCTGGGGTGCTGCTCCCAGGTGCTACTGGCTGAGTCCTCAGGATAAAACTGGGGACAGCTCCTCCTCTGGGAACAAGCTGTGAAATGGCTCCCATCCCACTGATCCTGTGGGCTCTTGAGTCCACCTCACATCCCTGGGAAGTTTTTGCTTGCAGGCAGCCCCACTTTTCATTTTGACTTTCTGCTTTCTGTGCACTACACCCACACACTGGGGTGCCCTGGGGTGTGCTGGGAGGCAGGGAAAGTAGTGGGGTCCTTAAAAAAGATGCCCCTGGGGAGAAATGGGGTAGAGGAGCTTGTACAGTTGTGCCAAGGAAGCAGGGAAGGTCCTGGGAAAGGAGCGCTGGCATAAAGACGAGAGACCTGTAGGGGCCTTTGCAGGGAGGAAATAGGTCTGACCATTGTATGGGGAACCCAGGCTCTGGCCCCAGAAGTTCAGGTTCAAGCAGGGAGCAGGTGGAACTGCTCTTTTGTGGGTCACATCCACGAGGTTCTGCCAACCTCTCTCCTGCAGGCTCAGCACTGTGGGACAGAGTGGCCGGGGGGAGGGGGGCAGGGCCAGCAGGCCCCGCAGTGTCACAATAGCCCCTTGGCTCCGGGAGGCCCCAGATGCATCATCTGCCCTGTTCTGGACACTGTCTCACGTCTGCCCAGGGGATGGCAGAAATCTGCCCCTGCTGAGCTGTTCCCGTGGACCAGTCAGGGGAGCAAAGCAGCACCACCAGACTACCAAGGCTCCAAAAGCTCCTTGAGCTCCACAACTGAAAACCCCCAGGAACTGCTCCCACCGCAAAGGTGCCAGCACAGAAAGCTGGTGCTGGTCTTGACTTGCCCTGGGCAGCCTCTCAATCTGCACCTGAAACACTGGAGCTGGTGCTTTCCTTCCCAACTAAAGTTACCAAAACTCACTTTCACTCAGGAAAGAGCCCAGCTTCAAAACTGAAACCCTCCAGTGACTGTTCCCACACAAAAGATGTCAGGACAGAAAGCTAGTGCTGTCCTTCATATTCCCCCCACTCTTTCTCAACAGTACCACCAACAGAAGCTCCCTGAATCTGAGTTCCCAGTTCACAAAATTTACCACAACAGCAGTTAAAACAGCTGCTTGCAGTGTGGCTGTTGGGTTGGCAATGTTGGATACTGCAGCTGTTAGTGGGGCCAAATCAGCTGGAACTTTAGAAATTCCATTTTGTGCTGCAGCAGAAATTGAGTATTGTGGTACATTAGTGGTGTTTGAGTCAGGGAGTGCAGGTTCTGCCCAGAATAAATGCGCCATAGTGTCCTGATTTCCTTTAGGGTTGGGGTTGATGTCTGAACTGAAGGACTGCATACTGCTATCCAGCATATGCCACCTTTGACCTTTCAGAACATAGAAACCCAGAATGTTTTTGCTGGGATCTCTAACTTCACTGTGAGTACTGGCATCTGCTTCTTGCCTGGAAGCCAGGACTGAACCTTGGTGGTTCAGCACATGGCACTGTCGTAGGGTACCTGTCGGAGGCCTTGGTCTGTGGGGGAAGAAAGACACACAACGACACACTAGGATGATGAGCCAGAGAGATGTCTGCCTGCTCAGCGCAGCAAGCAGCCTTTTATTAAGTTCTCTAACTTCTACTTTCCCACACATACAACATAAACATATTCCTACAGAAACACCCAGGAATGTAGCACCTGCACTCAGCCAAACAGCTTTAACCTTGTACTCTTTATAACTCAAGGCTATGTCCATGGGAACTATCTAATTAGCTCCACTGCTCTCATGGAAAACGGCCCAACACTTTGTAATATTCCAAACCCCTCAAGCTTCAGTTGTGGGTCTGTGACTTCACCCCACATGGCACTTACTGCAGGGATTCTCATAGAATCACAGAATATCCTGAGGTGGAAGGGACCCACAAGGGTCATCGAGTCCAAATCCTGGCTCTGCACAGGACACCCCAACAATCCCACCGTGTGTCTGAGAGCATTGTCCAAATGCTCCTTGAGCTCAGACAGGCCTGGTGCTGTGGCCACTGCCCTGGGGAGCCTGTTCCAGTGCTCAACTACCCTCTGGGGGAAAAACCTTTTCCTGATATCCAACCTCCCCTGACTCAGCTCCAGCTGTTCTCTCAAGTCCTGTCACTGGTCTGGAGAGTAAAGAGATCGATACCTGCCCCTGTGCTGCCCTTCAGATGGATGTTGAAGACCCCAATGAGGTCTGAACTCAGTCTCCTCTTCTCCAGCTGAATCCACCAAGTGCTCTCAGCCACTCCTCATGAGGCTTCCCCTGCAGACCCTTCCCCATCCTCGTGGCCTTCTTTGGATGCTTTGTAACGACTTCATATCTTTTTTATTTTGTGATGCCCCAAAATGCCCCCAGGACTCAAGGTGAGGCTGCTCCAGGTCAGAGCAGAGCAGGACAATCCCCTCCCTGGCTTGGCCGGTGATACTGGGCCTGATGCCCCCCAGGACACGGTTGGCCCTCCTGGCTACCAGGGCACTGCTGACTCATGGCCAAGTGGCCACCCACCAGGACCCCCAGGGCCCTTCCCACAGCTGCTCTCCAGCCTCTTGTTCCCAGTCTATACCCACAGCCAGGGTTGCCTGGAAGAGGAGGAAGAGAAAGAGGAGGAGATGGAGAAGGAGAAGAAGGAGGAGGAGGGAGAAAGGAGGGAGAAAGGAGGAGCAGGAAGAGAAGGGATGCAGCAGAAGGAAGAGGAGTGGGAGGAAGAGAAGGGGGAGCAGGAAGAGGAGAAAGGTCACAGTTCTACCACTTGCCGTATCTGAAGCCCCCCTGCCCATTGGAGCATCATGCCCCTCTCATCCCGCAGGTGACCAGGGAGATGGAGCTCACCCCAAATATCTTGGGGGATCCCTGGGATTTTTTTTTTGGTGGAGTGTAGTGGGTTTTTGTGGCCAGGTTTTGGTAGTGGGGAGGGCTATAGGGGTGTCTTCTGTTAGAAGCTGCCAGAAGCTTCCTCTCTCTGGTGGAGCCAATGCCAGCTGACTCCAAGATGCACTTCCTGCCGCTGGCCAAGGCCAAGCTAATTAGGAGTAGTACTAATGCCTCTGTGATAACATATTTAAGAACAGAAGGTTGTTGTGCAGTGAAAATTCCAGCCAGGTGAGAACTGAGTGGGAACATGTGAACAACAATGCAGACACCAAGGTCAGTGCAGAAGGAGGGGCAGGAGGAGATCCGGGTGCCGGAGCTGAGGCCCTGCAGCCCATGGTGCAGACCATGGCGGGACAGCTGTGCCCCTGCAGCCTCTGGAGGAGCATCAGGGTGCAGAGACCCACCCACAACCCATGGAGGAGCCCATGCTGGAGCAGGTGGATGCATGTGACCCTGTGGGAGGCCCAAGATGGAGCAGGGTCCTGCCAGGGACCTGCAGCCCATGGAGAGAGTAATCCACACTAGAGTAGGATTTTCCTGAGTGGGACTTTTGGCCCCTGTGGGGGACCCATGCTGGTACAGCTCATTTGTGAAGGGCTGCACCCCATGGCAAAGTGATCCATGGGACAGGAGTTTGTTAAGAACTAGGATGGACTTACACCGGAGAGGTTTATCAAGGACTGTCTCCCGTGGGAGAGACCCCACGGAAAGCAGGGGAATGACTTGTCTCCCTCAACAGTGGCAGAAACATCGTCTCACTATAACTCCCATTCCCCATCCCCCTGCACCACTGGGGGGAAGGAGAGAGAACATGGAAGGAAGGAGAGATGGGGGGAAGGTGGTTTTAAGATTATTTTACTTCTCACTCTTTTGCTCTGATCCTATACCCACTTTGAGATTGTGTTGCCCATGAAGGTGATCAGTAAGTAACCTCTCCCAACTCTTAATTCATGAATCCTTAGCTGTTTTTCTCTCCTCTCTCCAGTTGCAGAGGGGAGTGAGAGAGTGGCTTTAGTGGATACCTGGCATCAGGCAGGGTCAACCCACTACAGGGGGAATATCTGGAGCTTGGAGAACTCTAAAGCTGAGCTCCAAATGCCCTTTGAGATGACCCTGGGGGGTCCCCAGGAGGTGGGGTTTTTTTTGTGGGGGTTCTGGTGGTGGCTGCCGGCAGAACTCTGGTGGTGGGGGACAGGATATGGGGCCAGAGATGGGAGACTCACCAACAGCCTGGAGAGCACAGTAGCTTGGAGAAGAGGGAGTGACAGCAGAAAGGCACAAAAAGAGTTAACAGCAGCTAAGCTGTACACCTTGCTCTGCTGAGCCAGGAGAAGGTAATTACCTAAAAGATTGTTCTGCCTGCTTTGCTAGAAGAACATTGTGGGAGAACTAGTTACTGTCTTGTTCTGTTCCATTCACTTGACCAAAGTTTCATTATAGAAAGAATGCTAGGGAATCATATAAAATAGACCACAAGGTAATAAATCAGGTAAACTAGATGTTTGAATTAGATATAGGGGCCCAGAGCCAGGATTTTGCAAGCTTGAAGAACTTAGGTCACCTAACAAAGAAAGTTGAAAAGTTCGCGCTTGATGAAGACAAGCATGGCGACCACCAGGGGATGAAGGCTCAGGGTGTCAACCACCACAGAAGAAGATTGCGCATGATCAAAGAAAATTCTGGAAAGTCTCCACCCAGAGACCAGCCTACTGCACGTTAGAAGGTGTAACCATATATCCAAAGTGTATAAAATGGCTTGGTTTTGCGCTTTCGGAGTCGAGCAAGTCTGTGCAGTGCAAACTGCCTTGCTCTCAATTGTTGCAATAAAAAAATACCTTGCTGCTTAAAGACACAAAATCTCTGAGCAGTTCTTTTATTCCAAGGTTTTTCAGCATCAGGAGCCTGGAGGAGCAGGGAGCCTGGAGAGAAGAGACCCCTGGGACCCTGAAGTGGGGAGCCCAGGACCCCCAGCAGCCTGGAGAGGGGGACTCCAGAAAGGGTGACCCTCTGGAACCCAGCACACTGAACCAGAGAGTCAGGGGAGAAGGGCCCCCTGGGATGCCCCAAACCCCTGGTATCCCTAAGAGAGGAGGGACCCCCAGGACCCATGGGATCCCCAGCAATCCAGAGAAGGGGGGACCCCCAGAACACTGGTTATAAATCCAAGAGTGGAATTTTTCTTCCCCCTGCCCCCACTGTAGGAAAGACGGAGTTTGGATGGAAGGGGGAAGGGAGTCAATTAGCTTAGCTTTACAAAAGATCTAGCCGATTTCTAGCTAATGGCCCATCAAAGGCTGGAGGGGGGGGAGGAGGAGTTTGGGATTTTTTTGTGAAGCTGGCCCGGGCTCGGAAGGGGAGAGGTCAGACTGTTGAGTTCTCTCTCTGGGACAGAGAGTGGGGTCTGCGTGCGTACATTTGGAGAGAAGGCCTGGAGGCCTGTCTTTCTGGCTTCTCGTCCTGGTCAGCCCTGACTGCTGGCCTCAACCTGCCTGAGAGCTGTCTTTTGTCTCCAGCCCAGATCTGCTGTGTTTTCATCAGAGAGGTCTGTGCTCGCTGGGAGAGAAGGGAGGAGCCTTGAAACACCGTCATCTGAGAACGACAGTGAGTCCCGTGGGGGTGGACTGCTTTCTCTTCTGCCCTTCTTCCACTGGGGGAAGGGTCTCCGTTTTCTTTTCGGCTTCTCCCGCGGTCCGAGACCACCCCCCAGACCCCTCCCCAGGCCCCTCCCCGCGCGGTGACCGCCAGAGCCCGACTGCGCCCCTGCAGGTCAGCACGGAGAACTGCAGGCTCTGCCCGACTGCGCCCCTGCAGGTCAGCACGGAGAACTGCAGGCTCTGCACCTCCGGCGACCCAACAGCGCCCCTGCCGGCCGTGACAGAACTGCGCTGAAGGACAGAGAAGTATTCAGACCTTTTCTTTTGTTTGAAGGGGACTTTCTGGGTACAGGACTATTGTCTAGTTTTTTTGTGTGTTCCATTTTTGTTCTTGCCAACATACATATATCTTTTAATAAAGGGCTGTTATTTCTTCTGGTTTTTTCCACACTTCCTCAATTAAAGCCCCTTAATTTTGAATTTACAATTGTTGAGAGAGAAGAGTTTGGTTTGTCTCATAACTCATCCTCTTTAGCAAACATTCCAGTCTCTTCAAACTGAGACAACATCAAAATGGAGAGACCAGAGAGGGGGACTCGTGGGAGGGTTTTTGGACTGAATCTTAATCATTTAGAGATTTGGAGAACTCAGTCTTGGTGTTTCTGAGTTTTTGGGGGGCTGAATCTTGATGTTTTGGAGGTTTATATGGACACAAGATGATCGGTGACTTCTAGAGATGGACTTGGGCAGGAGGAACCCCCAAGCCAACGCACTCATACCTTGTTTTTCCCCCCAAACCAAAATTTCTCCTTCCTAAACCTTGGCCAGATGGGGGAGGAGGCTGTGAGGAAGCAGCAGGAAAAGCCCCCCAATATGCCTCAGGAGGAGGGGCTCCAAACCCAGCCCAGGGTGCTCTGAGCAGGAAAGACCCACCCTGTGCCAGGAAGGTGGCCAGAGCTTGAGGCAGGGCTCTGAACTAGTGGTCCCTGAGCAGCTTCAGATCAGGGAGAAGCCTTACAAGTGCTTGGAATGTGAGAAGAGCTTCAGCCAGAGCTTCCACCTGATCTGCCACCAGAAGATACACCGCCAGCTCCCTCATCACCCTTGGGTGGATCCCATCTGGTCCCATAGACTTGCCCCTGGTGTGGTTCCAGAAACTCCTGGTATAAACCCAGTTGCTTCCAGTCACTTCTAGTAGAATACCAACTGCCCCCATCTTGGTCCAATTTGCTCCCAGTCACCCCCGGTATGGTTCCACTCACTTGTAGTCACTCACAGTATGTTTCTAGTCACTCACAGTATGTTCCCAGTCATGTCCAGTTTGATCCCAGTTGTCCCCAGCATGCTCCCAGTCACTCCCAGTCACTCTCAGTGGTCCTAGTTGCTCCCAGTATGATCCCAGTTATCTCCATCATGATCTGCTTCTCTAAGTGTATCCCAGCTGTACTTAACATCATCCCAGTTGACCTCAGCATGCTCCCAGTCACTCCTACTATGATCCTTGTATGAACTCAGTCACTGTCAGTCACTCCCAGTATGATCCCAGTGATCCCTAGCATGGTCCTAGTTCCTCCAAGTTACCCCCAGTATGGTTCCAGTTCCTTCCGGTATGATTCCAGTACAGCCTAGGCACTCCCAGTATGATTCCAGTCAATCCCACTGTGGTCCATTCAGTTCCAGTGTCCCCTAGTACAATCCCAATATGATGCCTGTCACTCCTAGTCATTCCCCTTATAATCTCAAATGCCCCCAGTGTGGTTCCAGTCACTCTCAGTATGAACCAGGTTGCTTCTGGTCACTCCCAGTAGAAGCCCAGTCAATTCCAGTCACTCCCAGTATGGTTCCAGTCACTCTCAGTATGATCTCAGTATGATTCCAGTATGATCCCACTCATTCTCAGTCATTATCAGTATGATCCCAGTTGTCCCCAGCATGGTACGAGTTGCTCACAGTTTGATCCTACTCTCTCCCGGTCACTCCCAGTATGATCCCAGTCGCCCCCAGCATAGTCCTGCTTGCTTCCAGTCACCCCCAATATAATCTCAGGTGCTCCCTCTAGGGTCACATTCAGTTTCAATCACTACCCATATGACCCCAGTATGTTCTCTGTCACTCCTAGAATAATCCCAGTATGATTCCAGTCACTCCCAGTCACTCCCACTCACTCCCAATCAGATCACAGTTGCCCCCTGTGTGGTCCTAATTGCTCCCAGTCACTCCCAGTATGGTTTTAATAATCTCCAGTATGATTCCAGTCACTTCCATTATGGTCCCAGTCAGTTGCAGTCACTCCCAGTATGATCCCAGTCACCTGTAATATGATGCCATTTGCCCCCAGTGTGGTTGCAGACACTCCCAATATGAACCCATTTTCTTCCAG
This sequence comes from Manacus candei, assembly GCF_025592945.1. NCBI lineage: Eukaryota > Metazoa > Chordata > Aves > Passeriformes > Pipridae > Manacus > Manacus candei. Next base: position 316,054 of record NW_026138158.1, on the reverse strand, counting down.
TCACTAGTAGGATCCCAATTGCCCCCACCTTAGTCCAAGTTGCTCCCAGTCACCCCCAGTGAGGTTTAGGTATTTTTCCAGTCACTTCCAGTATGATCCCAGTCACTTCCAGCTACTCCCAGTAGAATCATAGTCACTCCTGGTTACTCTCAGTATTATAGCAATCACCTCCAGCTTGGTTGAAGTTGCTTCATTCATCCCAATCAGTCACCCCCAGTATTATCCCAGTCAATTCCTGTCACTCCCAGAGTGATTCCATTATGATCCCAGCCACTCCCAATATGATCCTGGTCTCTTCCTCTATGGTCTCAGGCAGTTCCAGTCACTCCCACTAAGGTTCATGTAAGTTCCACTCACACCCAGTATGATTCCAGTCTGATCTCAGTCACTCCTTCTATGGTCTAGGCAGTTCCAGTCACTCCCAGTATCATTGATTCCACTGTCCTGTTACTGACAAAGATATCAAACAGTACCGATCCCATCCCCCTCCCTTGAGGATGCCCCTTGTCACCAGCCTCCACTCTGCCATTGAGCTGTTGGCTGCGACCTTTTGAGTGTGACCATCCAGCCAATTCCTTATCCACTGAGTGGCCCATCCCTCATATCCATATCTCTCCAGTTTGGAAACCAGGGTGTTGTGCAGACAGTGTCAAATGCTTCGCACGAATCCAAGTGGGTGACATCAGTTGCTCTTCCCCATTCACCCCTGCTGTAACCCTGTTGTGAAAGACACCAAAGTTGTCAGGCTTGATTTGCCCTCAGTGAAGCCATGTTGGCTGTCACCAGCCACCTCCTTATTTTCCATGTACCTTAGCATGGATTCCAGGAGGATCTGCTCCATGATCTTGCCCAGCACAGAAGTGAGGCTGACCAGCCTTGTCCATGATTAAACATGAAAGGATCCAGCTTGGCTTCATGTTGTCCCCAAAACAGGTGGGGTGGACACCAGGGACAATGTCACAGATGCAATCAGATCTTCTCCAGGGCCACCGTGGGGCTCTGGGTGCCTCCAGAGCAGTGGAGGAGCTGGAGACCAAGGGCTTGAAAGACCACAACTGCCCCCCACTGCTCCCAGGATACCTCAATGCCCTCAAGAATTTGATCTGCATGTTGATCTCCTTCTGTCCATCTTCCTGGAGAAGGAGATACATGCCTAAACTTCCATCCTCTCCACACCCTCTCTACAGGTATTTATGGAATTCATGAGGCCCCACAGTGTCTTTCCATTCCAGCACCCTCAACCTTCTCCAGTCCCAGTCATCATATTGGTGGCCCTTCCCCATGTCTGGTTTAAAGCTCCCTGAGGCGTCTGGTCACCTTACTGGTGATGACCCAGTTGTTCCAGCTGGTCAGATGAATCCCACCACCTCCCAACAGACCTTCTCAAAAGTGAATCCATAATCATGGAAGCCCAAACCTTGAGTACGGCACCAACCAAGTGCTCCAGTCCCTTCATAACCATCCACAGACTCTCTCCAGTATGGCCATGTCTCCCCAGGACTGGGAAATGCTGTTCCTGGATCACACAGGTGAAGAGACCCTGGGGGGGGCAGGTTGAGCTTCTGGCCCATGGTTAATGTCCCTCCCTTGGCCCAAGGCCACCCCTGGGGTCATCGCTTGGGTAATGTCCCCATGGCCAACCCTGGGGCCGTTGTTTGAGTAATGTCCCCACAGCCACCCCCAGGGCCATCACTTGGGTAATGTCCCCACAGCCATCCCCAGGACTGTCACTTGGGTAATGTCCTGAAGGCCACCCTCAGGACTATCACTTGAGTAACATCCCCACAGCCACCCCAAGGGCCATCACTTGGGTAATGTCCCCACGGCCACAACTGTTGAGATCAGACGTACTGTTGAGATCAGATGTACCGGATGCTGGCTGTTAGCAGTGATCTGATAACACTCCCCTGAGGAAGAAGGATCTGTCACCCACTTGCGCAACAGCCACAGGAGTTGAGACACCCAAAACACACAAAAGAGCAGTTTGCACCCCAGAGCCCCTCACTCCTCTCTGAAGGCGTCTCCTGGACGCCATCTCAGCTCGCCATGGTCAGGTACAAGGTGACAGTGGCCACAGGTGATATGGCAGAAGCTGGCACCAAGAACTCCATCTCCATCACCTTGGTGGGCAGCCGAGGCGAGAGCCGCAGGACCACTGTCTCCCTCTTGTTCCTGCCGGGACAGGTGGGGATGAGGACACAACGCGTGGCAGAGCTGTCCTGGGGACATGAGAGGTGGCATAGGCTGTCCCAGGGACATAAGGGGTGGCACGAGCTGCCCTGGGGACATGAGGGGCTGCACAGACTCTTCTGGGAATACAAGGAGATGGTGGAAAGGGATTTGGGGGAGGATACTGGGAAAGGGGTCTTGTGGGGATGGGTGGGAAGAAGTCTTGGGAGATGGTGGGAAGGGATCTTTTGAGGGGGGGAATGGAGGAAAGGGGTTCCAGGGGTGTAGAGGAAAAGGATTTGGGGGGGGATGGTGGAAGATAAGGATCCTGGAGGGTTGGAAGCAAGGGGATGCTCTGAACCTCTTCTCTGCTGGTGTCCCCTGGTGCCACCCTGGGGCATCTGCCCACTCTTCAGAAACCATTCTCTCCTCTTCAGGAGAAGAACCTGTCTGTGGACTGTGGGCAGGACCTGGGCCCTATTGTCCTCATCCGCCTGCACAAGTGGCGGCTCTTCTTGGAGGATGCCTGGTTCTGCAAGGATGTCCGGGTGACAGCCCCTGATGGCACCCTTTACCGCTTCCCCTGCTACCAGTGGCTGGAGGGGGTCACCACGGTGGAGGTGCGGGAGGGCTCAGGTAAGACGTGCCTAACCCCCAATCCTCCTCTGACGGCTGGAGGTCCAACCTTGACACCATCTCCTCCTTTCCAGGGAAGAAGCTGGCGGATGATGAGCTGCAGATCCTCAAGGAACATCGACATCGGGAACTAGTGGCACGGCAGGAGGCTTTCCGGTGACAGTGGGGACATGGGGACAAGGCCCACCTTGGCCAGGTGGGCTGGTCAGCAGTGATGCTGATGTCTGCCCCCATGTACTACATCAGGTGGAAGAACTTCGCCCAGGGCTGGCCCCGTTGCCTCAACGTGGGCTCCATCCTCGAGTTGGACTCAGATATCCAGTTTTCCTGTGTCAGAGCCACTGACTTCACTGGTTTCCTCATCTTACAGTAAGCACTGCCCTGAGGCTGGGTAGGACCTGGATGGTGGTGGGAAGAGGGGCCAGAGAAGAGAGGAGGTTGTGCTGAGGTCCCCCTCTGCCCTGTAGAGGGGCCTCCCACTTTCTGTCAGGGTTCCTGCTGAGAAGCACCTCCTGGGACAGTCTGGATGAGATGCGCACCATCTTCTCCCGGACACAGGGAAGAGATATTGGTGGGTGCCTTGTGTGTTCCCCTCCCCACCACTCAGGGCTTCCCTTTCCCTGGAGGATGGGTAAGTGGGTGCTGATATCTGACCACCCTGCTAGTCCCTGAGTACGTGGCCAAGCACTGGCAAGAAGATGAGTTCTTCGGTTACCAGTTCCTCAATGGCAACAACCCCATCATCATTCGGTGCTGCACTGCTTTGCCGCCCAAATTCCCAGTGACACCAGAGATGGTGGCTGGCTCACTGGGGAGTGGCACTGACCTGGGCAAGGAGCTGCAAGAAGGTCGGATTTTCATCGTGGACTATGAGGTGTTAGACGACATCCCAGCTGACACCATCAATGGGCGCCAGCAATACGTGGCAGCCCCACTCTGCCTCCTTCACCAGGGCACTGATGGGCTCCTGCGCCCCATTGCCATCCAGGTAGGGATGCCCCACATCCAACTGTGCTGTGGGGAGGGTGAGGATGGTCCCAGACCATGGGATGGTGTCCCACAGCTCAGCCAAACACCAGGACCCTCCAGCCCCATCTTCCTGCCGAGCGATGACGAGTGGGACTGGCTGTTGGCCAAGACCTGGGTGCGCAATGCTGACTTCTACATCCACCAGCTCCTCACCCACCTGCTGAAGACCCACCTGTTCGGGGAGGTCTTTGCCATTGCCACCCTGCGCCATCTGCCCACATGCCACCCCCTCTTCAAGGTAAGGTATCCCCTGAGGGCCACCTGCTGCCCCCTCACTCATCTGACAGTGGTAATGGCCCATGCGACACCCTCCCCAGCTTCATGTGGGGGGTCCCTGGTCACCTGCCAGGTGTTGGTTCCCCCCTCAGCTTCTCATGCCCCACTTCCGCTTCACACTGCACATCAATACCTTGGCGCGCAGCGTCCTCATCAACCCTGGCGGCCTCATCGACAAGGTAAGCCCTGGGGCCTGGGAGTACTGGGCTCTGCTGGGGCCACTGGGGCCTCGTGGGAGCACCGGGGGGCACTGGGGTGTACTGGGGTCATTGCGGTCAGTCTGCTGGAGTCTGCTAGAGGCACTGGGGGCCACTGAGAGAACAGTGGGCACTAGGTGCACTGAGGGGTATTGGGGGTGGTGGGGTCTACTTGGGCACTAGGAGGCAGAGGTCTACTGGGAGTTCTGGGGGGTACTGAGGTGCTACTGAGAGCACTGGAGTGTACTGGAATTGCTGGGGAACAGTGTTGTGTACTGGGGAAACTGGGGGGCCCTGGGAAATATGGGAGCCCTGGGAGACACTAGAGAACCTAGAAGGAGGACACTGGAGAGCACTGGGGTGCACTGGGGGACTGGGTGTGTACCTGGAGGACTGGTGCCCTGGGAACACTGGAGGACACTGAAGTCTGGCACCTCCTGCCCTGCCCACCCATGGGTGTCTCTCCTCTCTCAGGGCTCAGGGGTGACCTATGAGGGGCTGAAGCTAGTGGTGCAGCGGGGCCTGGAGCAGGTGACCTACACGTCCCTGTGCCTCCCTGATGACATCCACCACCGTGGCATGTCCCATGTCCCCAACTACCACTACCGGGATGACGGGATGAGCCTCTGGGAAGCCATTGAGAGGTGAGACCAGTTTCGGGGGTTGGAAGTGGTCTTGGGTGTGCCTCAGGACCTCACAATCATCTCATCCCTGTGGCAGCTTTGTCACCGGCATTGTGACGTTCTACTATGGTGGGGATGCTGCAGTGTGCGGGGACACGGAGCTGCAGGCCTGGGTGATGGACATCTTCACCGACGGCTTCTTGGGCAGGACCTCCTCAGGTAGCACACCTGCAGCTGCCACGGCATGTCCCCAGGGGTGGCAGGAGACAGGGACAGGTCCCCGAGGTTCTTGGCTGTCCCCCTCCCACCCAGGTGTTCCCTCCTCACTGCGAACAGTGGAAGAGCTCATCAAGTTCCTCAGCATGGTGATGTTCACCTGCTCGGCTCAGCACGCAGCTGTCAACAATGGGCAGGTGAGACAGGAGCCAGAGACCTAAAGGATGTCCCCAGCTGTGCTGGGGTCATGTCCCCCTCCCAGCCTTTTATGTGCAGGAGGGATGTCCCCATCCTGAACCAATGTCCATGTCACACTAATCTACATGCCAGAGGGATGTCCCCATCTTGAACTAATATCCACATCACACCACTCTACATGCCAGAGTGGTGTTCCCATCCCTCCTGTCCCCATATTGTAAGGACTTCCCCACTCTACCTCAGAAGAACGTCCCCATCCAATGTCTCCCCATGCCAGAGGTATGTCCCCATCCATCCCCTCTTCATGCAGGAAGGGATGACCCCATCTGTCCCATCCTCTCTCCACGGTGGAGAGAATGTCCCATTAGTCCATACTGGACAGGATGTTCCTATCCATCCCCTTGCCATGCTGGGAATATGTTCCCATCTCACCCCTCTCTGTGCCAGGGGATGTCCCCACTCATCCCCTTGCTGTTTTGGGAGGGTGTCCTCTCCAGTGACGTGTCCCCCTGCAGTATGACTTAGGTGCCTTCGTCCCCAATGCCCCATCCTCCATGCGCCACCCACCACCTCGCGAGAAGGGACGGGCCTTCCTCCAGCACTTCCTCGACACGGTCCCTGAGGTGGCCACCACTGCCAACATCCTAGTGACCCTGATCCTCCTCAGCTCCCAACTCAAGGACAGGGTGAGTCTGTCCCCACAGTTCCCATGGCCTCCCCAAGTGGGTCCATGGGGCTGGTAACCCCAAAAGGCGTCCACAAGGCTGGATGTCACCACCTTTGGTGTCCTCAATCCTGGAGGGTGGCCACCATTCTTCCACTGCTACCAGGGTGCCAGAGAACCCCCCAATAGCACCAAGGTGTTGAAGCTGAGGTATCTCCATCCCTGTCCCCCCAGAGGCTCCTGGGACAGTACCCTGAGGAGCGGTTCACAGAGGTGGAACCTCGGCGGCTTATCCGGGCCTTCCAAAGGCGGCTGGAGGAGATCCGAGACCGGATCGAGGAGAGGAACTACCTGGCTGAGCTGAGATACAACTACTTGAACCCACTGGAGACTGAGAACAGCATCTCCATCTGAGTGCAGTGGCTGCACCCACGCAGCACCCGCAGCACTCTGAGCAACCCCAGCACCTGGACACCCAATGCACCCAGCACCTCCAGCTCCCAGCTCCACCAGCACCCCACACATAGCCACCCCCAACACTCCTGTCACCCAGCATCCTGCACTTGGACAACCCCGGCACCCCCAGGACCCCACACTTGGACGCCCTCAGCACCCACCTCCTCAGCACCCTCAGCACCCCCAGCACCCCCTGCCCCATTTCCTTCCCCCCAATAAATGCCAGCTGTCAGTCAAACCCTCACTGTTCTGGGGGGGCACTCTAAAACTACAGGAACCCCCTGGTCCCTCCCCACAGCCCCCACTCAAAGTGGGAGCTGGATTGGGGCAACTGAGACATGATACCCGCTGCTCCCAGTGGTTCCTTCCAGTGCTCACAGTGTCCATCACTGGTCCCCAGTGACATCAGTGTCCCCCTGCAGTGCTTGCCAGTTTCCCCAGCGCTCCCAGTGTCCTCCTCAGTGTTCCCAGTGCCCCCCTATTACGGGGTAGACTGGGAGCTTCAGGCAAAGTTTATTAGAGAAGATACTTTTGACTCACAAGGTCCAGAAAGGATCCCGAACACCCCAAAACTCACAGAGGACCCTTGGCTTTCTAAACTCCTTCTCCAAGGGGAATGTTGGTGTGGCTGCACCCAATTCAAGCCCAGTTCCCTCAGCCTCTCCTCACAGGCAAAGTGCTCCAGCCCCTTCACTAAACCTGCTCAAGCTTACAGACATCTTTCTTATGTTGAGGAACCAAAAACAAGGCATGGTAACCTTGATAATCCATCACCTTGATAGGGGTCACACAGGGTGCTCCTGGCCTCCCTTGTTGCCTCCTGCCCAGCTCCCTGCCCACCAGAGTTTTCTTACTGGACTGCTCCCAGCCAGGCAGCTCCCAACCTGTGCCATGGCCAGGATGAGTTCCTTGCAGGGGCAGACACTGGCATTTGTCCTTCTGGGATTTTAGGAGGTTCCTACCAACATGTGCTCTCTCCCTCCTTGAAGCCCCTCAGTGAGCAGAGGTCTGAGAGACCTTTCCAGTAAAGACTCAGGCAAAGAAGCCATGGAGTCCCTCAGCACCACATCAGCATCTACTGGAATTAAATCCCCCTCCCCATTCCACAGTAACCCTGCATTTCCCTCTTTGATCTTTGATCTCCAGCAGAGAGATTGAAGCTCTATTTGCTCTTGGCTTTTCTTGCAGCCACCAACTCCAGGTGAGCTTTGTCTTTCCCACAGTCCCACCTGCACAGCCCAGGCCATGCACAGAAATTCCTTGTCTGGACCTGGCCTTGCTGTCACCAGCAGCAGCTTCATGACCCCTGTTCGTAACCTGTCCTGTGACATCCCAGGCCTGCTTCCATCACATGGCCCCACAACCCCAACTGTGCAGGCCCAGCCCAGGACAGGAGCACTCAGGGTGGAGAATGGACCCTCTGATGGGATGTCCAGGGCAGTCCTTGGGACTTGGTCACCCCAGAGCTTTCCTGTTCAGCAGCCTCTCCAAGATCTTGGAGAGGCTCTGTCACAGAGAGTCCTGCTCCAGGATCTGCCAGGCTCTGGGCCAGAAGAGAGGCCAGGCAGGACTGACCATGGTCCTGGAACAGGCCCTGAGCCCAGAAGGAGGATGGAGGGGGGCACAGCAAAACTCACCCATAATCCTGGGCTGAGCAGCCAGTGCCAGAAATGGCTGAGGAGAGAGGCTGGGGGGTAACTAATGTCCTGGGCCACCTTCCTGGTCTGTTCATGCCACCAAGGGCACAGATCAGCCTCCTCTCTCTGGAAGTTTCAAATATTTGACACCTTCCACAGGCCCCGACTCTGCACCACAATCCCCCTGGTGTGAGTCCTCCTCCTGCATGGTCACACAGTGTCAGATACACACTGATGATTTTCTCTTCCAGGTCCTTTCCAACCCAGCTCAGCTCCCTTCAAGCTCTCCCACCTCTCCTGAGGTCTCTCCACCACCAAGGGTTTCTTCCTAGCACAACCTAGTCAGGTCTGGCCCCACCGCCTTGCCCAGGGCAGGGTGCTTTGGGCAGTGGCATCACATTTCCAGCCCCTTTGAGAGAGCACAGCAGCAGCTGGAGCTCAGAGAGGACTGAATGGGTGAACAAGATTGGCAAAAGGAAAAGGAGGCTTCCTGTGTGCCCTGCTCTCCTCTCCAGAAGATCCTGAGAGCTCTGCAGCCCCTCTCTGCCATCCCATCTTCCCAGGGCAGCACAAAAGCCCTTGTGGTCCTCAAGAGCTTTCACTGCTGCACACACCGGGCCCATCCCAAAGCTGGTGCAGTCAGAAAACTGTTCTCATTTCCCATTCATTCCTGCTTTGCTGAGGATGGATCTCAAAAAAATTGCTGTAGGTTCATTTATTTCGTTTGAATACGAGTCTTCCTATTTACACAAAGTCTCTGGGTCACACGGGATTGGTGGATGCTGAAGAAGGGAAGATTGTGGAGCAGTGCTGGGCCTTGTGAGCCAGTGCTTTGGAGGAGTTTGCGGGGGAAGTTGAGAGCCCATGAAAGTGTTGGGTACAATAAAACAATAAAACATAAGAGTTCCTGACACATGTCCAGTGCCTTTGTTCAGCCTGATAGGAATTTATAATGAACTTCATGACCCCAAACAGAGGTCCCAGGAGTCCCTCCTCTCCATGCTACCCTCTCTCTGTGCTCCCCTCCTCTCTAGGCTGCCAGCGGTCCTGACATTCCCCCTTCTCTGGGATCCCCCCTCTACAGGCCCCACATTTCAGGGTCCCTGGGCTCCCTCCACCTCAGCTGCTGTGGGCCCCAGGGGTTCCCTCTCTCCAGGCTCCCCCCCTCCCCGACATGCCCCCTCTCTGGGCTGTCGGCAGTCCCGAGGGTCCCCTGTGAGACTGAAATGTTAATGGTTAATGGCTCAAGCAATCAGCCATTTGCGAAAGCAGTGGGTGCTTTGCTGACGATGTGCACAGTAACAGCCCACGGACAGAGGGCATGGGCCCCAGAGGGTGCCCACAACAAATCAACCTTTGTTTAGTGAGAAGCTGAGTTTTGAGCCAGATAAAAGAAGGGAGATGGGATGGTGCTTCTTATCATGACAATTTCCTCCCTTACACGACTGGGTGGGGACTGCCTCAGCTCTGATATTGGCTGGGGAACTGGGCTCCAAATTTTGGTGGAGCTCCTGAGATTTGGTGGTGGGCTCCTGAGATCACTCTCACCTCCTGAGCCCAGCTCCCAGAATAGTTAATCCAGGGATTGCTCCCACACAAAAGGTGCCAGGACTGCTGAACAGGGAAAGGAGGAAAAGGCAGTTGAAGCCTTATTCCTGTTTTATATCCAAATGCAAAGTGCTGAGCTGTGGAAATTCCAACCCAAAATTGCCCTGGGAGGGGCTGCTGCAGCCACAGGAACCCCAAAATTGAGAAACAAGGCAGTTTCTGATAAACATAACAGGCTTTTTTGGGAGCATGTCTCCTTCCCCACCAGAGCTGGGGAAGCAAGAGGCAAATGGGTGGAACATTCCCATGTCACAGTTGAGCTGGAAATTGCTGACCCAGTCTGGATTTGGGGGAAAAAACACTCTAAAGAGATAAATTTTTTTCATGACCAGGCTTTGCGAACGAAGATTTGGGAAGGGCTCTGCCCACATTTGCTACAAGCACACTGGTGGCTAAAAAGGCCAATACGAGAGAGATAAGAGCGGTTGCAAAAGGCAGAGCAGAAAGACTCCTTGGATGGGATCGACAAGACATGATTCTTTCTGCGTTGTCTTTTCTCCTCAAGAGTGATCCTGCTGCGTTCTCAAAGGAAGCAGCAGCGTTATAGATGGGGTGTCTCCAGACCTCCCGATTGGAGGCCAGACTAGACCAGTGATGAAGATCAATATGGCCAAGGCTGAGATGTTGTTTCAGACAGTCCTTTTATCTCCTCTTCGGGGCTCCTCTCTTGTGGCAGCCGGTGGCAAGTTCACCACAGAGCACGATCTTAGGGAGGGGGTGGTTGGTCCTTCATCCTGGAGACGTGCCCTGCCCAGCACAGCTGTGTTCTCAGCAACATGGCCTCAATGCTTGTGACTGCTGCCTGTTCTAGAACAGATGGATTGGTCACATCATCTGACCAGGGGATGTTTAGGATTGTACGGAGGCAGCGTTGATGGAAGCGTTCCAGGAGTCGCAGGTGGTGGCTGTAGATGACCCATGATTCAGACCCATATAAGAGAGTAGACAGTACAATGGCTCTGTAAACACTGATCTTTGTGCTTTTCTTCAAGTGTTTATTATGTCAAACTCTTTTATGGAGTTTTCCAAAAGCTCTCCATGCCTTTGCTAACCTGTTGTCCATCTCTCCGTCAATCTCACCATCTGAGGAGATGAGGCTGCCTAGGTAATTAAACTGCTGGACTGATTTGAGCTCTGATTGGTCAATGGTGATATGGGGATGACGGAAGACTTCCTGAGTTGCAGGTTGATAGAAGACTTCTGTCTTCTTTAAGTTGACTTCCAGCCCAAAGAGCTCAGCAGCCTCAGCACAGCAGGATGTTAAACGCTGCAGAGCTGCTTCTGTGTGAGCGACGAGGGCGGCGTCATCAGCATAAAGCAGCTCCTGGACAAGATGGTTTAAGGTCTTAGTGTGGGTCTTCAGTCGCCTTAGGTTGAAAGGGCTTCCATCGGTACAATATCGACTGTAGATCCCATCTTCTTCATCGAGGTCTGCTGTGGCCCTTTGGAGCATCCTGCTGAAGAAGATTGTGAATAGGGTTGGTGCGAGAACGCAGCCTTGTTTCACACCATCAGTTATTAGAAAGGGCTCAGAAAGTGCATTGCCATATCTGACTTGGTCATGCTGATCCTCGTGGAGTGAGATGATCATTTTGAGGAACTTGGGGGGACAACCTAAACATTCCAAAATCTGCCACAGACCTTTTCTGCTCACAGTATCGAAAGCCTTGGCAAGATCAACAAAGGTTACATAGAGACCTTTGTTCTGTTCCCTGCACTTCTCTTGCAGTTGTCTGAGAACAAATCCCATGTCTGTGGGGCTCCTGTTGGCTCTGAGACCACATTGGCTTTCAGGTAGAACTTCTTCTGCTACAGCGGGTATTAGTCTGTTCAAAAGTATTCTTGCAAGGATCTTGCCAGCAATGGAGAGCAGAGTAATACCCCAGTAGTTTGAGTAGTCTGATTTATTTCCCTTCTTCTTATACAAGGTGATGATGACTGCATCATGAAAGTCTGATGTCATTCCTTTTGACTCAGACATTAACCCAGCTCAGGTTAATGTCTTTCTCCCCCTCAACCCTCTGAGGGTCGGCTTGACTCTCTCCTGGAAAACCTTTCAACAGGTCCAGGTACCAGAGAACCTTTCAACAGGTCCAGCCTACACCAGGAAACCTTTCAACAGGTCTGATGTGCCCGGGTCACATCAAGAGGAGAAAAACTATCACTATAATTTCACAACGTGGGGACGGTCACCATTTGACTCACCCTTGGTGTCAGTTTTGGACTACACCGATTACTCCACCGCATCCAAAGGGTCCTTGTCCCTGACACCAAAAACGTTACGACCCACCCCAGAAAAGGGGGAGGGTAACCCAGGTTCTTATTAATAAATCCCTTGGGGTGGATTAGACAGAGAAGACACTGAATAATCAGTGTTTTAAAACTTACATATGTAGGGTTTATTTTAGAACAATTTTGTTTCAAAGGTAAACAGGTACGTTGCCATTTTGGGTGTTATCATCTGCATCTCTCATCTACAGCAATATGGCATAAAGAGAACCTTTGGAGAAAATGCATAAGGGAAAGAAAGGAAAGACAGGAGAAGGGTAAGGGAGAGGAAGGGAAAGAAAAGTTGAAAGTGGAAAGATGTCTATAGTCACTGCCCATGGGGTCCAGCGATGGAACTTGGGAGTTGCAGCTCCCATGTCTGTCAGTTGAAGTGGTGGTCTTGATCCGTTGGGGGTGAGGGAGGGAAGTCCCCACACTCCAAGAAATTATGAGTTATTATATCCATGGACAGTGTCCCGGGCCATGCCACGAACCCCCAACATCTCCCAGACCTGCACAGAGTTCCTGTGAGGGGCAGGGAAAAGGCTTTTTCCCACCTTCCAAGGTTGGCAGAGGGGGGATGGGCTTTGATGGGCCATGCCATGAACCCCCAACACCTCGGACAGCCCAGAGCAGAGTTCCCGTGAGGGGCCTGGTTAACTCGGCTCTTCTCTCCTTTCCAGGGCTTGACACCTTCAGCAGCACTGGAGGGGGAGATGGGCCCAGCTGCCCATCAGAGGGATAATGCCAAAGTCCTGCAAAAGCCGCCCAAAGTCTCCTGGCAATCCCAGAATGCAGAAATCATTGACTGTTTCAGTCTCTGACAGGTTCACACAGGAAAAAGCAGGAAGTTGATCCATCAGGAAGAGCCGCAGGGGAGTCGGGGTGGGTAGGAGCAGGGGGATGAGCTCTGCCAGCAGCTCCTGCCTTTCCACAGGGAGAGGGAAGGGGTGGATCCAGCTCCAGGACTGTTCAGGCCATGATTCCTGCCGGGATGAGAGCGGGGAAAGGAGTCACCATGTCCCTGTTCCCATCCCAGGGGATGGAGCCAGCTGTGGAGCCCATGGAGAGTAGGAACTGCTCCAGAATCCCACCCAATCCTGCTCCGTCCATCCCACCCCAATCCCACCCCAATCCCACTCCAGAATCCAGCCCTGATCCCAGTCCACAATTCCACCTGATCCCACTCTGGAATCCTGCCCTGAGCTGCAATCCTCTTCCAATCCCACTCCAGCCATTAGGCCCCCATTTCCCTCTGGAATCCCAGCATCCATCCTGGGATCCCTGCACAGAGGATCTGGATCCACACACGCTGCTGGGACTCACTGGTGGGCGCGGGGTCGTATCCATTCCCCTCTCTCTTCCCTATGGAAAGAAAGTGGGATCAGCACCCGTGGTACAGGATCCCCGGAATGCTGCCGGGCGGATCCGTGCCCCTTGCCGACCCCCATCCCGGGAGTTACCGGATCGGAGCTTCCAGACACCGACTGCCACGAGGCCGATGATGATGATGATGGCAGTGATGACGGACACAGCCACCAACACCGGGCTGGAATTCCAGACGGATTCCGGCTCTGGGAAGGGCAGGAGGGGCAGGAGGGGGAACAGGGGGAGGGTTACCCCCGTCCCACTGTCCCACACTCCCAAATTCCTCCTTCCCAAACCCCCAGTTCCCACATTGCCCGTTCCCAGCCTCACCCCAGGCGAAGATCCCGGGCTCCGGCATTCCGGCGTGCTCCACCCGGCACCGGTACTGCTCCCGCTCCCCCGGCAGCGCCTCGATCCTGGCCCAGCTGTGGAAGGTGCCGTCGCTGTTGGGAACGATCCCGCCCCACTCCGTCTCCTGATCCTGCATTTCATCCCCCTTCAGCCAGTTGATCCCGATCATCCCGGGGTAGAATCCGTACGCGTGGCAGGACAACGTCAGGATCCCGTGTTCCTCTTTCCCGGACACATGGACATCAGGGGGCTCTGGAATGGGATAATGGTGAGATCCATCCATGGAATTCCCATGGGAATGGGATTCGAGTGAGATCCATTCACAGAATTCCCATGTGGATGACTCAGATTCATCCACAGAATTCCCATGGGAGCTCCTCAGGTGTTCCTCAGTTCCATCCTCCCAAATCCCACATTCCCAAATGCCACATTCCCATGGGAATTCTGTCTCCCTCACCTTTGCGCTCCAGTGCCTCCCGCCCATATCCAACATATCTCCTGAGCCATTCTGGACAGATGTTCTTTAGGTAATGTGTCTGTCTCTCTGCCACGATCCCGTCGTGTTCCCATTTCCTCTTGGTGATCTGGGCAGCTCCATCGGCCGCCACGAAGCTCCCGGATCCCAGCTCGAAGGAGATGAAATCCTGCCCATCGTAGCCTTGCCGAAAGGATCCACGGACGCTCCCATCGGACAGGAGGTCACAGCCACAAACTCGCTGCACTGTGTGGAGACCTGGGGGGGTGGGATCAGACCCATGGAGACCCTGGAATTGTGTCCCAGCCCCACGGAGCCCTATTCCAGCCCTATGGAGCCCCAGAGTCTGATGGAGACACACAGAGTGTCATCCCAGCCCCTTGGAGCGCCTTGGATCCACATCCCAGCCCCACAGATCCCCTCATTCCCCGGCTCCCCCCACTCACTCCCACTCCAGTTGTACAGGCCCCGCGCTGTCTCCAGGTCGGTGGTAGCAATGAGCTGGTTCCTCTCATTGATCTTGGTCTCTCTATCCCAATATCCTGGCTCGGCTCCGGCCGCCATCCACGGCGTCTGCGGCTCCGTCTGGCCCCGCTCGCTGTCGTAGCGCTCAAAGGGGATCCCATCCACATATCCCATGGACAGGTATTGAGGGATCCCCGGGCTGGGCTCCGTCACCATCACATCCAGGTAACGCAGGGAGTGGAGAACTGGGGGGACATGGAGATTTAGGGGGTCCAGGGGGGTCATGGGAAGGGGGAACTGGGAGAGCTGGGAGAGCCGGGAAGGGGGTTTGGGGATCCCAGGGCCAAGGAAAGGAGGGTGTAGGGACTGGGAGAGGTGGGATGGGGCATCCAGGGGTCCCTGTGCCCAGGAAAGGGGGGCCTGGGAGGGCCCCAGTGTTGGGGCAAGAGGGGTCGTGGGGTGAGGAGACCCAGAATGGCTGGGAATGAGGGTGCAGGGGGGTCCCAGAACCAGAGAGGGGTGTCAGGGGAGTCTGGGTGCTGGATAAAGGGGGGAGCAGAAAGGTCCCCATGCCCAGGAATGGAGGGGGTCCCAGCATAAAGGAAAGGGGATGCAGGGGCTGGGAGAGGTGAGATGGGGAGTCTAGGGGGTCCCTGTGCCCAGGAAAGGGGGGAGCAGGAGTTCCCAGTGTTGAGGAAAGTGGGGTCTAGGGGTTGGTTAAGGCAGGAAAGGGGGTCCAGGGGGTCTCAGGGTGAGGGAAAAGGGGGGTCTGGGAGAGGCAGGATGGCCAGGAAAGGGGGTGCAGGAAGGTGTTGGTGCAGGATAAGGGGGTTCAGGGGGGTCCCGGTGCCCAGGAATTGCGGTCGAGGGCGTTCCCAGTGCCTGGGACCCCCCTGCAGGAAGCACAGGGAGTGGAGAACTGGGGGGGTCACAGAGATTGAAGAGTTTGGGAGGTCCAAGGGTCAAGGAAGCAGAACTGGGAGAGCTGGGAGAGCTAGGAAAGGCCCAAGGTTCAAGGAAAGGGGGGGCTGGGACTGGGAGAGGCGGGATAGGGGATCCAGGGGGTCCCTGTGCCCAGGAAAGGGGGGGTCCAGTGGTCCCCGGTGTTGAGGAAAGTGGGGGCTGGAGGCTGGGAAAAGCAGGAATGGGGGTCCAGGGGGTCCCAGGGTCAAGGAAAAGGGAGGATCAAGGGGCTGGGAGAGGTGGAATTGGCAGGCAAAGGGATACAGGGGGGTATTTGTTGGGGATAAGGGGGTTCAGAGGGGTCCTGGAGCTGGGGATGGGGGTTCAGGGGGTCCTGGTGCAGGACAAGGGGATTCAGGGGGGTCCCAGTGCCCAGGAATGGGGGTTCCAGGGTGTCCCTGTGACAGATAAGGGGGTGCAGGAGGATCACTGTGCCTGCAATGGGGGTTCAGAGGGTTTCCCATTCCCAGGAATGGGGATTCAGAGGGGGTCTCTGTGCCCACAATGGGGGTTCAGGGGGGGTCCCGGTACCAGATAAGGGGGTTTAGGGGGTCCCAGCACTCTGGGAGGGGGTGCTGGTGGGTCCAAGTGTCTGGGAATGGAGGTGGGGGGATTCCCGTGCCCGGAAATGGGGGTTCAGGGGGATCTCGGTGCCCAGAACTGGAAATTGGGCGGTCCCAGTGCCGAATAAGGAGGTTTAAAGGGGTCCCGGTGCAGAGGAAAAGGGTGCAGGGGGGGGCCCAGTACTCGGAAATGGAGGTTCAGTGGGGTCCCGGTGCCCAGGAATAGGTGTTCAGGGAAGTCTTCCGGGAATGGGGGCTCAGGGGGTTCCCGTGCCCAGCAATCGGGATTCAGGGGGGTCCCGGTGCGGAGGGAGAGGGTGCAGGGGGGTCCCGGTGCCCGGAAATGGAGGTTCAGGGAAGTGCCGGTGCCCGGGAATAAAGGCTGAGGAGTTGCCCATTCCGGGGGTCCCACTTACCCTCGGGCTGCCCCCCCGAGACCCCCAGGAGCGCCAGGAGCGCCCCCAGCCCCAGCGCTGGAGCCATCGCGCTGCTCCGCTGGCCCCGCTGGGCGCAGTTCGGGAGACGCGGAAGCGAAAGTGGCCGAGGGAGCGCGGGGGGCGGGCACGGGGGAATTGCCGGGAATGCCCCGGGATCCCCTTCGGGACCCCTCCCGGCACCGCCCCGGGTCCCCCCGCCACCCCCGGGCCCCCTGGACGGGCCCGAGCGGCGGGACCCCCGGGCCGGGCCGAGCTGAACTCGCGGGCCCTGCGCTTAAACTCGGCCTTAAAGGCGCCGCTTTGGGGCCAAAGCGGGGGAAGCGCCGCGATCAGCGGATGCCGCGGGGGCGGGGGGGCGATCTCCCTGGGCCAGTGCCCGCCCTGGGCAGCCCCCACTGCCCCCCGCAGGGGTCCCGGGGTCAAGGCAAAGGGGGGCTCCCAAAGCCCCTGCCAGGGGGGAGCGGGAGCTGGGGCAGGAGCTCCGTGGGGAGAGAAAAGGGGGGGGACAGCGGGATGGGGGTCCCGGGGGGGCACACACGCTCCAGGGGGGACACACGACCCCCGGGGACCCCCCTCAGCTCCTCCCGCGGGCGGAGGCCGAGCCCCAGCCCAGGGAGACGAAGCCAAAGACGGAGCCCCGACCCCCGTCAGCATCTTGGGGGGGCGGGGGGGGCGGGACCCGGGAAACGGCGGCGGCTGCTGGGAAGGGACCGGGATGGACTGGGATGGACTGGGATAGGCGGGGACAGTCTGGGATAACCTGAGACAGACTTGGACAGACTGCCGCCAGCCTGAGCACATCGCCAGGGCTGTTTCCCGTAAACCGCGGCCGGTTCAGCACAGGGAGCTGGGATTCTGGGCCAAGCCGGGCGGGCACTCGGGGAGGCGGTGGCGGAGCTCGGGCGCGGCCCCGGCGCGGCTGGAGGGGGCGGGAGGGGGGTCCGGCGGGTTCGTCCCGCCCTGTCCCCTCCCCAGGGCCCGCGCAGGGAGCGGCTGCCCGCGGGCTCCTCCTTCCCGCCCAGCCCCGGCGGGCTCGGAAGGAGCCGCTGCCGCAGCAGCGCTGCCTCGTCCTGGCTCCTCTCGCCCCGACCCCTTTGGCTGCCCCGGGCCCGCCACTGGTCCCGCCCGGGGGGGACCGGCCTTGCAGCCGCATCGGCTGCTGCCACATGGCCCTGCTGGGGCAGGGCTGGCACGGGAGGAGCTTGGAGTCCCTGCCAAGCCGAGCCGGGCTGGGACTGAAAGACAGACTCGGGCTGGGATGGACCGGGCTGGGGATGTACTGGGATGGGGATGTGGGATGGACCGGGATGGGGGTGTTGAGCCAGATCGGGGGTGTGGGGGCTGGGCTGGCCCAGGATGAAGCAAGTTTGCATTTGAGCTTACTTCTCTCTTCCCAAGATTGCTGTGCCAGATCCAGAGGGAATTTGGGAGGGGGAAGGAGGATGTGAGACTAAGAGGAGCAAGAAGAAGCAGCTTTCTCCTGCACGTCCTGCTCCGTCTCCCCTGAGCCTCCACCTCTAGCCCAGCCCAGCCTGGGGGTCCCACTTTGGGGTCCCCGTGACCCCCAGGTGTCTCCTTGCAGGGACACCTCAGGTCAGGGCTGAATTACTCTTGGATTTGCAGACAAAAAGTGGAAGTTCCTGGTGACTGGTTGGATTCCCTCTCCTTTGGTCACTACAGAAAAGCCCCTTTAAATCACTCCCACGGCCACTTGGGGACTCATTGCCCTTCCCTGAGCAGCAGCAAAAAAAAAAAAGGCCACAAGTATATTGGACTGCAATAGTTTTGAACTGCTCTTTGGGACACAAAAGTCCTTTATTTCCACAAACCCGATGTCTTTAGGAGTATTTTCCATGGTAAGTTCCTCTGTTGTTCCTCCTAGGTCTGTTTTCTCCTCCTCTTCCTCCCCCACCTGTTTTTGCTCCAAAATGCCCTAAACTGCAGCCTGGGGCAGGAGGAGTTTGGGGGTTAGGAACAGTAAAAAACCACTTCATCAATGAAAGCTTATTGAAAAATGAAGTGTTTGGGTGGCAAAAATGATCCTTTCAGTTCTTCCTTTGCAGACACAGGCAGAGGGTTCTTACCTGGAGAATATTTACCTATGGAGGAAAGGCTGGGTGCAGGGGCTGGTAATAATTGGAATTTGTTGATATCAGGGTCTATGGGGAGTTTCAATAAATGTGGAAACTCTTTGCAGCTGCCAGTGCCCCCCCAGCAGCATCCACATTCTGTGCCAGTGGATGCTTGTCCTGTTTCTTTGGGTTCTTTCCTTCCAAATATTCCACAAATGGCTCTGGTGGGGTCAGTTTTGCTTTGGTGACCCTGTGAATTTTGAACTTTGCCTTGGGGAAGAGTGCATGGCCAGGGAAAGGCTGCGGAGGGAAAGAATTCAGGAAAAACCATGAACCAGATGGGAAAATGTTCCCGACATGGGAGGTTGGAGCAGTGACAAGAGGAGCAAGCAAAGGCTGGGACAGGAAACAGTGAACAAAAACCAGCCCTGGGGAAATGAACAGGGTTAGAAAAAGGCTGTGACTGCCTGGGTGGGAGTTTGGGGAATTATCAGCTCTTTGTGGGTTTATATTTGACCCATGAGGCATCCTGGCAAAGCCCCAGGATGGAGCAGGACCTGCCCAGGCCTCGGAGCTCAGACTGTTGTCTCAGCTCAGCTCGTGGCAGGAGGAGCTGAGGGTGCCCTGTCCCCTCTGTGCCCCCTGGGGGTGGCAGAAGCCCCTCGGGAGGCAGGTCCAGAGGCACCATCCCCTGTCCCGGGGGCTCCCTGAGCTGCCCTGCCAAGGGTGGGCACACGGGGGGTGGGCTCAGGTGGGTCTGAAAGGCCGTCCAGCACCTTGGGGGGTGACCTGGGAGGCTGGGACTGAAAACCCCTGGGAGCTGTGCAAGTCCTTGAGACAACACCTTCCCAGGGCACACAGAGCCAGCAGGAGCCAAGGCTGAGTTGGGAAAACCAAGCCAGCCCTGGCTCTTTGAAGGCTCAAATCACCTAAAGCCGCTGAAGGGAAAAGGGGGCTTAATGTTCCTGGCAGGAAAGTGCCCCAAATCAGGCATTTGCCACTGCCCAGTTCCCGGCCTGAGCAGGAACTGGCTTGGTTTGCACAGACTGGGCTGCTGCGATGGAGCTGCTGCAACAGAGAGCAGAGGGAGGGCCAGGAAAACCAGCTCCTCTTTTGGGGAGGTTGTTTCAAAGCTGTGCTTGAGTTTAGTGTGTGTGGGCACTAAAATCAGTTCAAACAGCCACAGGGGAGTGCTACAGCCCACCCTGCCAGGCCGGAGGAACTTTTGTTTGATTCTTGTATCCCTTGGAGTGAATTAAAGTGAACCAGTCCTGGATGATCAGTGTTTGCAGAGAGAGAGAGAGAGAGAGAGAGAGAGAGAGAGAGAGAGAGAGAGAGAGAGAGAGAGAGAGAGAGAGAGAGAGAGAGAGAGAGAGAGAGAGAGAGAGAGAGAGAGAGCATTTATTTTAGAGCAGTTGGGTTGCAAAGGAAAACAGGCGTGGAGCCCTTTGGGTTGTGATCCAGCCCCCCAAGGCAATGTGGGAGGGAAAAGAGAGCAAGAGAGAGAAAAGAATAGAAGTTGCAGTCGCCCCTCCGAGGGCTCTGCCCAGCCTGGTTGTTGTCCCCGGGGTCCTGCTGCGTCGGGGAGTGGGGGGGGAGAGAGGCCCCTGCAGCACAAGCTGGGGGGTTTCTGTCCCCTCCTGGGGCCTCCCCTGGGTGTGTTTGGGGCCACTTTGGCAGGGGCCAGAGGGGCTGGTTTGTGCCAAGTCTTTGCGGCCTGGGCAGGGGGTGCTTGGAGGGCAGCCCTGCTCAGAGGCCTTGTCGGGGCAGTGCTGGGTGTGGGCACCCCCCCAGGGGCCTCTGCCATGGCCGGGCCCAGGGCAGAGAAATGTCCAGGCCCCAGAGCCCAGAGAGGCGCCCCAGGGCCTCCCCAGTGCCACAGCCTGGGGGCTCCGGCCTCCTCCCCTCAGCCCGACCCTCCCTGGCCTGGCAGCAGCTCCTTTGCACAGCCTGGCCCAGCCCAAAGGCTGCAAGTCCCCTCCAACAGGCCAGTTCCTGCCGGGGAGGAGCAGGGAAGGATGGGCAAAGGGGTGCCCATCCTGTGCTGGAAGGGGGCTCGGGGGGGATGCAGCCCCAAAAATCCTTGGGTGCCACTGACAGCACTGGGATCCCCCCAAACTGAGCCTGGAGCCCCCACGGGCCTGGGGCTGTGCTGGGAGGTGGGGAAGGGACCCGGGGGGTACAAGAGCTGGGGCTGTGGGGTGCTCTTTGTGCCCCTTCCATGGGCTTTGTCCCCACATTTCAGCCTCAGGCCCATCAAGGACAAAAAGGTGCCCCTGGGGGTCACCGGGCTCCTCACGGGGCTGCTCCTCACCATCACTGCCCTGGGGGGAGTGGCTGAGGCTGGAGGAGCCACCCCAGAGCCTCCTCCTGCACAAACCCCCTGCAAGGAGTCACCTGCACACATATGGTAAAGTTTAATTAACATTATCATATTAGATCAATATTTGGTGTAACAATGACAATAGATAGGATTGTATTTCCAACCTGCTTTTAACCAGCAGCAAAGAACAAGGAATGGAAGGACGGGATCTGCTTGGAATTTGTAGGGGGCTTCTTAATTTTGGGGGGGTTCTGGCAACTTTTTTGGGATGTTTCTGGCAGCTTTTTGGGTCCCAGCACTGCTCCCATCCCACCTCAGAGGGGGGAGAAGAGCAGAGCTGGTGAACCAGGAAACACAGACCTGGTTGGGTTTGGCTACAAAACTCACCCTTGGCTGGTTTGGCCTTTCTAGAGGTGACTTTGCAGCAGATCCCTGTGGATTTGTGCTCCTGGGAATGCTCAAACACCGCAGGAAACATCTGCGATGGGAATGCTCAAACACCGAGGATTCTTGGGCCAAAAGGAGTATTTTAAGGAAGAAATCTCTTTTCCATGCTTCCAGCATGATCCCAGTTGCTCACAGCAGCTCCCAGTTACTCCCCGTGTGGTCCCAGTCGCTCCCACTATGATCCCAGTCACCTCCAGCGTGATCCCACTTGCTCCCAGTATATCCCAGTTGCGCCAACATGGTCCCAACTGCCCTCAAAATGCTCCCAGTCACTCCCAGTATGACCCCAGCCACCCTCACTGTGGGCCCAGCATGGTCCCAGATGATCCCAATTGCCTCCAGCACAGATCCAGTCAAACCAAGTATGGTCCCAGTCTTCCCCCAGCATGGTCCCAGTCAATCCCAGTTGCCCCCTTGTACATCCAATCACTCCCAGTTGCTCCCCGCAGGGTCAAAGTCACTCCCAGTGTGGTCCCAGTCACCTCCAGAATGGTTACAGACTCTCCCAGTATATCCCAGTTACCCTCAGCATGCTCGTAGTCATACCCAGTTACTTCCACTTGCCCCAGGATGCTTCCAGTTCCCATCAGGACGATCCCACTCACTCCCAGTCCATGCCAGTCTCCTCCAGCATGCACCCTGTCGCTCCCTGTTACTCCCAGTTCCACCATACTTCCAGCATGGCCCCACTGGTTCCCAGTTCCCCCCTGAATAGTTCCAGTCACTCCCAGTATGATCCTGGGCACTGACAGTCACTCCCAGGATGGTTCCAGTATGGTCCTGGTCACTCCCACTAGGATCCCAGTCACTCCCAACTGGATCCCAGTTGTCCGTAAGGTGGTCCCAGTTGCTCCCAGCCCCCCCAGGATGGTTTCTTTCCCTCTCAGGGACTCCCAGTCTGAGTCCAGTATGGCCCCAGGCACTTTCAGTCACTGCCTGGACGATGCCATTTGCCCCTGCATGGTCCCAGTTGCTCCCAGTATGATCCCACTCTGAGTCCAGTCACTCCCAGTATGATCCCAGCAACTTCCATCCACTTCCAGTGTGAATCCAGTTTGATCCCAGTCATCCCCAGTATGGTTGCAGTGCCTCTCACATACTCCCAGGAGTATTGCAGTCACTCCCAGGATGATCCCAGTATATGCCAGCAGGGGCCCGGCTGCTCCCAGTATGATCCCAGTTGCCCCCAGTGTGCTTCCAGTTGCTCCCATCCACCCCTACTGGGCTTCCAGTCACTCCCAGTATTATCCCTGTCACTCCCAGTAGATCCCACTTGCCTCCAACATGCTCCCAGTCACCCCCAGTATCATCTCAGTCACTTTTAGTCACTCCCAGCATGATCCCAGTATGATCCCAGTCACTCCCAATCTGATACCAGTCTCTCCTAGTAGGATCCAAGTTACACTCTGCAAGGTCCCAGTTGCTCCCAGTCAGTCTCAGTATAATCCCAGTCAGTCCTAGTGTCTCCCAGTATATCCCAGTTGCCCCAAGTGTGGTCCCACTCACTCCCAGTTGTTCCCAGTACCTTCCAGCATGATTCCAGTTGCTCACAGCCACTCCCAGTCATCCCCAGTTGGTCCTAGTTGCTCCCAGTTTGATCCCAGTCACCTCCAGCATGATCCCACTTGCTCCCACTATATCCCAGTTGCACCAGCATGGTCTCAACTGCCCTCAGAATGCTCCCAGTCACTCCCAGTATGACCCCAGTCACCCGAGCATGGCCCAAGCTGCTCCCACTGAGATCCCAGTATGATCCCACTTTTCCCTAGCAGGGTCCCACTTGCTCCCAGTTCCTCCCATTGTGATCCCAGTTGCCCCCAATTGCCCATAGCAGAGACCCAGTCGCTCCCAGTATGATCCTAGTATGATCCCAGTACAATCACAGTTACCCCAGCATGGGCCAAGCTGCTCCCAGTTGCCTCCAGCACAGATCCAGTCAATCCAAGTATGGTCCCAGTCTTTCCCCACCATGGTTCCAGCCAATCCCAGTTGCACCATTGTAAATCCAGTCACTCCCACGTGCTCCTAGTGTGGTCCCAGTACCCACCAGTATGGTTGCAGACACTCCCAGTATATCCCAGTTGCCCTCAGCATGCTCACAGTCATACCCAGTTACTTCCACTTGCCCCAGGATGCTTCCAGTTCCCATCAGGACAATCCCAGTCACTCCCAGTCTATGCCAGTTGCCTCCAGCATGAACCCTGTCACTCCCTGTTACTCCCACTTGCTTCCAGCATGGCCCCACTGGTTCCCAGTTCCCCCCGAATAGTTCCAGTCATTTCCAGTATGATCCCGGTCACTGACAGTCATTCCCAGGATGGTTCCAGTATGGTCCTGGTCACTCCCACTAGGATCCCAGTCACTCCCAGTCACTCCCACTAGGATACCAGTTGCCCCCAAGGTGGTCCCAGTTGCTCCCACCCTCCCCATCCCAGGATGGTTCCTTTCCCTCTCAGGGACTCCCAGTCTGAGTCCATTCAGTCACTACCTGGAGGAGGCCATTTGCCCCTGCATGGTCCCAGTTGCTCCCAGTATGATCCCACTCTGAGTCCAGTCACTCCCAGTATGATCCCAGCAACTTCCATCCACTTCCAGTGTGAATCCAGTTTGATCCCAGTCATCCCCAGTATGGTTGCAGTGCCTCTCACATACTCCCAGGAGTATTGCAGTCACTCCCAGGATGATCCCATTATGATCCCAGCAGGGGCCCAGCTGCTCCCAGTATGATCCCAGTTGCCCCCAGTGTGGTTCCAGTTGCTCCCTTTCACCCCTACTATGGTTCCAGTAACTCCCAGTATGATCCCAGTCATTCCCAGTACAAAACCACTCTATCCTAGGAGAATCTAAGTTACCCCTGCATGGTCCCAGTTATTCCCAGTCACCCCACTATAGTTCCAGTCCCTCCCAGCATGATCCCTGTCACTGCCAGTCTCTCCCAGTCTCTCCCAGTCGACCTCAGCATGCTCCCAATCACACCAATTATGCTCCCAGTCAGTCCCAGTGGGTCCTGGTCACTGCCAGTATGATTTCAGTTGCCCCCAGTGTGGTTGCTCCAGGATGGATCAGGAATGGGGACCACCCGGAGTTCCCCCCCCGTCACCCCCTTCTGGGGGGCGCTTGGGGGGCACCTGCACCCCAACACAGCACCCAGCACTCCCCAAAACGGGCCGGGACCCCCAGACACCGCCCCACAGACCCACAAGAACCCCCCAACCCGCTCAGAGCCCACCCAGAGCCCCCAAAGCCCAAATGTGGGGAGACCTTTCTGGGCACTGGGGGTGCCGGGAGCCCCCCCGGCTGCGGGGGCAACTCCTCCGTGTGCAGGCAGAGCCGCAGCGCCCAGCGCTCCCCACCTCGAGCCCACCGGCGCCCCCCCCTCGCCCCCAGCGCCCCCCGGGACGGCAATTTGGGCAGGGGGGAGGGGGGGGCGCCCAGGCCGGGCCCCCCCGCGCTGTCCCGGCCGTGGGGGCTGCGGCGGGGGCCGAGTGCGGGCGGGAGCGGCCAAGAGCCCAGCGCTGCCCCATCCCGACCTGCCCCAGCTCCAGCCCTGCTCCTGCCGCGGGAGGCCATGGCTTGGGGGCAAGGGGGGGGCAAGGGGGGCCCAAGGGGGCTGGTCCAGGGGGGAAGGGCTGCAGGGGGCGGATCCCGGAGGAGGAAACCCGCCAAAAGCGGCGGCCCAGCCGAGGGAGGAGCCGAGCGGGAGCACAAAGAAGAGCAGCCGAAAGGTCCTGGCGGTGGCTGGGCAATGGCGGGGGGGGCGAGAGCGGTTTGGGGGCCCCCGTGAGAGCCGGGGGGGAACCCCGGTAGCCGAGGAGTGGGGAGAGCGGAGAGGGGCGATCCCGGAGCTGGGGGACCCCCGGAATGCTGGAGGGGGGGGAGCAGAGAGGGAGCGCCGGGCCCCTTAAGCGGTGATCCCGGAGAGGGGGAAGGCCTTGGAGTGTGGAGACGAGGGGGGGCCTTGAGGCGGGGTGGGAGCCGAGAGCGCCAAGAGGTTTGCGAGGGTGGGAGCCGAGAGAGGAGGGCCGGCCGGCCCCGGGAGGCAGAGTGGGGAGAAGTGAGCCCTGGGACCCCCCTGGCAACACTAAAGGGGACCCCGGAGAGTGGGAACCCCCCGGAGCCGCGGGATCCCCGGCAGCCCGGAGAAGGGGGACCCCCAGTGCAGGCAGAAGTGCCATCAGGGCAGACAGGGGTGTTATAGGTAAATGAAACTTAGGCTGAAATATAGCAGCAAAAATTTATTAAAGATTTATATAAAATGCAAATAAGCAAAACAGCGCGCTGGGCGGCTGGGGGAGACACCTGCTCCACTCACGGCCTGCAAGCGCAGTTGGCAAAAACAATAACCTTTATACCCCTATCAATTCCCTCCCATAGTCACTTGTTATCCCTCTATTGGATCCGAGTTCACAGGTCTGGTTCTGGTTGGTTCTTTTGCAGGCCCGCTTCAGTTGCCAGGTACTTCCCTATCCATAATCCTCCCTCCTTGAGGCCTAGTGTGTGGGTCCCTCCAGATGTCCATCTTGGATCCTCTTTATCGTCCTCGTACTTGACCCTTTGATCTTTGTCCTTCCCTTCGTTACTTTAGGCGTACACTTTTAGACAATATACTTTTAGAAAAACAAGATACAAAATGCTTATTCTGTAAGGCACAATAATTTGTCTTGTGAGCTTAAGAACTGCAGCTGCAGAACTGTCAGCCTGTAGTACTGACAGATTAATTAACCATTCTGCAGCTTGCAGTTCTCCAGCGTTAACAGAACATTGATTACAATAACATATATATATAGAAATATAAAATGCAATACCATTGAATGAGTAAATTACTTTACTACTACTAATTTGATGAGTGAATTACTTTACTACTACTACTTATTTATTACAATTCCCCCCCTTTTTTATTTATTCATAAATTTGCTCATCAAATCTCTCTACAGCTTCTTTGGCTGCTCTCAACAAAGACTGCTCTCCCTTTATGCCACAGCTCATATTTTCATAATCAGCCTGCCCACCCTTTTCTGTATTGCCACTCATGTTCTCATAATTTTGTTTCATAGTCATGAGCTGTATGTTTTCAACCCTGTCTCTGACGAATTTCATTACTTTATTAAGAATACATGTGCCAAAGTAGCGGCTAGTAGCGTTATTAAGGTCCCTGCCAGGGTAGTCAGTAAAGTTGTTAGCCAAGGGAATTGATTATACCAAGATTCAAACCAACTTTCTTGTATTTCCCTTTCTTTTTTCCTTTGCTCAAGTCCATTACATAATTCAACCATAGAATCTCGAATGATTCCTGAATGATTGGCATAAAAACAGCACTCTTCCCCTAATGCCACACAGAGTCCTCCTTGTTGTAAATACAACAAATCCAATCCCCTCCTGTTTTGTAAAACTACTTCAGAGAGGAAATTAAGGGATTTCTCAAGATATGAGATGGATTTTTCAATTCTTGCTTAATCTTCATCTACTGCAGCTCTTAGATCTGTTAAGCCTTTATCATGCTTTACCAGAGATGTAATTCCTGTAGCTGCCCCTGTTGCTCCCAAGCCTAAAAGCATAGCTATGGTTAGAGTAATTGGCTCCCGCTTCTTGATTTTATGTTTATCTGTTTCCCAGTGTTCAAGGAAGGACTGTCTAGGATGGTAAAACATTCGAGGTACCACTGTTATTTCTCATTCATCACTGATATTTCTACACAATGCTTTAGCCCAGTTTTCGAACAAGCCCACCATCCTCCTGTACTTGGTACACTCCACTTATGGCTCAATTGATGTGAATTTGTTATTGTGAAGCTGCATATGTCAGATTGGTCTGGGGGTACATTTCCAATACATGTCCCATGTCCACTTACCTGGGACATGGTTAGCCCAATTTCTTTTTCATGCCATTTACATTGTGCAGGAAGGTTTTCCTTGCTTAATTTAAAGGTAGCATTTAATCCTACTGCCTCATAAAAAGGGGGCTGTACATCATAACATAACCAGCATGAATCAGTCATGTTTGGTTCCGTCTGATTAAGGGCCCTATAGGATGCTTCTGCTAAGTGCAACAAGGAGTCCTCCTTTTCGTACAAGATCTTTTTCTTATTATGCTTTTTGGGATCTATGGGCTTAGCAGAAATTGAGGATTGTCCTTTATTCAATTTTCCTTTCATCTCCATATTGGGTCCTATTTTCTGGGATTCAGTGGCCACAGCTATTGATTGTTTTATTATTTTTATTTCACTTCCTGGATCTTTACCAGTTATATAGAATCTTACTCCCCAGGTTCTCCCTGTTATCCATCCTGAATCTTCAGGCCTTTTAATGCTTAACAACAGGTGTTTGCAATTAGTTGGAATTTGGATTCCTGAATTCTCAAGGTCCCAACCATAGGGAGGCTTTTTACAACTTTGGGTCCCCACTGGACAGTGGTATATTCATCAGGTACTTTAGATTTCCATGCTGTTGCTGCTGTTTCACAGCCCCAGTACCCACAATAGTTATACCCAGGATAATTGCACTCGGGTTTCCTTGGATTGGACTTGGGGCACCAGTAGGAAGCAATATAAGGTAAGATCCAGAAGTTATAGGGCCCTCCAGGTTTTGTTTTACAAGCAAAATCCACTGCCTTTACCAGGTCACAATTGGTTAATTCAAATTTGGGGGCACCTGTGGTTATCTTTTCCTTAATAGTCTTCATATCATCTAATCGAATAATGCTCCATTTCCATGGTTGGTGAGAATTTCCCACCGTGGTCCTCACAAGTATCAGAATCGTGACAAGGAATTTGGCCATTCTAGTCATTAGTAATTTAATCCTCTAACATCAATGGTATCAGCTATAGGCAAATAACTACCTCTCTGCCTTCCCTTCATCTACTCCTTTGCAGGGAGCAACAGGGTATCACTTCTTGGCAGCAGAGATATTCTTCAGGAGTGTGTATATAGTTTTTAATTCTTTTTCTTCACCACTGATTGGAATTCAGAATGCTATTTACTCGCTAAACCCAGTCCAACTGGGGGTAAGGGTTCTGTGCGTTGGTGTGCGAGTTAGGAGAATTAGTGCTTGTCTGGTAGAAGCTAAATGTGGGGACAAACTTTACCACTCGGGCATCAGTAATATACCAGCCTTCCCACGAATCGTGTTCCCAGATCGGGGTCCACTTGAGGAAATCTTCTACTACTAAAGGGTCATATCCTAACTCTTTACTTTTCCCCTCTAACTCCTTTATAAACTCTATTATGTGATATTCTGTTATATCAAGCAATTCTTGTCTCTGAACTTGTGCTTCTAAGTCTAATCGAGCTAAGCTTCCACCAATATCGTTTAATTGAGCAGCTTCCAGTATGTCAGTGAATTGTACTTCAATGTTTAACACTTTTCTTATTCTATTCCACTGTCTCAGACTGTCTCTTAGTCTATTCCATATTTTTATGCATACATTGCCCATGTGTTTAATCTTTCGTTTTTAAATTTTTACTCTGCTTATATTTAGGACAAGATCTTATGATTATTAAACTCGTCAAGCACCCCTTGCAACTCTAAATATCTCTTCCTGCTTGGTTTTCCTAGTTTCCAGGAAAACCTCGAACGACACTTTTCTAATATTGCCTCCCAGTCAGCTTCATATATTTCCCAAGTCTCGGGTACTAGTAATTCCCACCCACGAAATATTTTGCGGACTTCTGCTTTAGCTAACAGTTCTCTGCTAGATCCACCCCAATCGATGTCTTCAGTCTTATTCCTTCCACAACATGGGCAATGTGGATTTCCCTTAAGTGAAACACAACGCCACTGTCTATTACACTTTATACATTCACAAATCAACCAACTATAATGCCCGAAATAGGGATGTTTAACACAAGGTATTCCGAGGGGATTAGGAGGTTCTGGGAAATCAATTTCTAGTTCACAACAAAAAGGTAATACAATAGGTGTCCCAATTATCTTATACAACCCAGATCCTCCAGTTTGATTAGGAATCCTCTTGTCTCCCCACGGTGGATAATGTGTTCTTCTTAACTTCTGTTCAGGGAGTATCTGGAAGAATTGATACAGACTGGATTTTATATCATTCTCATAATCATTCATTTACTGACCTTATTCTTTTTATTGTCATTCGCAGATCTCCGGGTGCAGAGGTCACAGTCCACTCGGGAGCATTCACTGGTCCCTTGACTCGCGAGGCGTGAGTCCACCCTCTTTCGGCCGTCCGGACTGCTGTGTCTGTGGTTAAGAGAACGATAAAAGGTCCTTCCCAGTGAGGGGTTAATGAGGATTCTTTCCATGTTTTAATTAATACCCAATCACCAGGCTGAAACTTATGTATTGTCATATCTAAAGGGGGTCTCTGTGCTACCATCCCCTTCTTTCTCAATTCTTTTCTCCTTTTCATTAATTCAACAATGTATTCTCTTAAAAGGACTTCTGGTTTTGGATTTTCTGTTGGAGTCCCAAAATCATAAGGCATTCCATACATCATTTCAAAAGGAGAAATTCCTGTATCTGTTCGTGGCTAGGTTCGAATATGTAACAAGGCTAAGGGTAAACACTTTACCCAATTCATTCTTGTCTCTATCATTAATTTGGTCAAATGCTTCTTTATTTCTCCGTTCATTTTTTCTACTCTACCAGAACTTTGTGGATGCCAGGGGGTATGATATTCCCACTTGGTTCCAAAAAGTTCTGTTACTTCTTTAATTATTTTGGAGGTAAAGTGTGTTCCCTTGTCCGAGTCCACTACTGCCACAATACCATATCTTGGGATAATTTCTTTCAGTAAAATTTTGATTACTGTTTTAGCCGTACACCGTGCAACAGGAAAAGCTTCAACAAAATGAGTAAGATGATCGACTAAAACTAATAAATATTGATATCTCCCTACCTTTGGTAATTCAGTAAAGTCTGCCTGTATCTTTTCAAAAGGTCTTTTAGCTAGTTCTCGTCCTCCTTGAACTTTTTCCCTCAATTGTCTTTTATTTACTTTTTGACAAGTTAAACATCCTTCAAGAATTCTTTTTGCTATTCCATAAGCTCCCACACAGGCAAATTTGTTCTCAAATTGATCTACTAAAGCCTGTGTTCCCCAGTGTGTCTGCTCATGCAGTTTCCTCATTATTTTCTGAGCAAGACCATTCGGAAGTACTTCACGACCATCTGGTAATAACCATTTATTGTTTTCTTCTTTTGCTCCAGATTGTCGCAGTTTCTCTTTCTCCCGTTCACTGAAACTTTTCGGGACATCTATGTCCTCCTGTTCTGAACTGGCCATCACTAATAAAGCTGCCCTCTTTGCTTCCTCATCTGCTAAATTATTTCCTCTGACAGTAACCTTCAGTCCCTTTTGGTGTCCCTTAACATACACAATTGCAATCTGCTTTGGTTTTCTCAGGGCTTTTAAAATTTCCCGAATTAGAGTTTCATGAATAAGTCCCTTACCTTGTGTATTAATCAGTCCTCTTTCTTCCCATATCTTGCCGAAAGTATGAACTATCCCAAATGCATACTTAGAATCTGTAAATATAGTGCCTGCCTTTCTGTCTAATAGCTGTAATGCTCTCAACAACGCATATAATTCACAAGCCTGATCTGACCACGCCTTGTCTAAGGGTCCGGACTCCTGGACTTGAAAAGTCACTCCGTCTATTACTGCGTATCCTGACTTTCGATTTCCATTAACCACTCTAGACGAACCATCGATGTATAACTTTTCTCCTTCACTCAACTCCTCTTCCTCTAAATCTTCCCTAATTTTTGTCTGAAGATTTATTACTTGTAGACAATCATGGACCAGATCTCCCTTGGGCTCTCCATATAAGAAGTGGGCTGGGTTTTGTAGATTCGTCACTTCTAGCTCCAGTTTGGGTGAGTGTAACAAGATGCTTTCGTACTTTAGCAGCCGACTATCTGTTAGCCATTTCTCAGCTCTCTGCTGCAGCACTCCCCTTATGTTGTGAGGGGTGAAAACTTTTAATTCTCCTCCAAAGGTTACTTTTATAGCTTCCTCAACTAACAAAACCGTAGCTTGCAGACAGGTTGGCCATTCCCTACTTACTGGGTCTAATAATTTAGAATAATATCCAACTGGTTTTCTCTGTCCGACCCACATCTGAGTTAAGACTCCATAGGCCGTACCATTCTCAGTATTTACAAATAGATAGAAAGGTTCCGATTATCTGGCAAACTCAGCACAGGTGCATTCACCAAATCCTCCTTTAACTTTTCTAATTGTTCCTCGACTTTGTCACTCCACTTTACCAACCCATCTTTTGTCAATTTTTCATATAAAAATTTAACTTTACTGCTATAATTTTCAATCCATTGTCGGCAGTACCCGAATAAGCCCAAGAGTTGCCTAATTTGTCTTTTAGTTTTGGGCATAGGTAATGACAAAATTCCATTTACTCGATCGGGGTCTAATCTCTTGTGTCCTCTACTTAGCCAGTGTCCTAAATGCTTAACTTCCTCCTCCGTAAATTGCAGCTTAGACTTTGACACTTTCAAGCCTTTTAAACTTAGAAAATTCAGAAGTCGAATGCTTTCGTCTCTGACAGCTTCTGACTTTTCTCCAGCCACTAACAAGTCATCTACGTATTGGATTAGAACAGTACCCTGGTGGGGTACAAAAGATTCTAGCAACTGCTCTAAAGCTTGTCCAAATAAGTTAGGGGACTCTGTAAATCCCTGAGGCAGGGTGGTCCACCTAAGCTGCTGCTTTCTATGAGAGTCGGGGTCTTCCCATTCAAAAGCAAAATAATCTGTCCTCTTTAAGAGGGCAGGCCCAAAAAGCGTCCTTCAAATCAATTGCGCTATACCATTTGTGTTCAGGGGATAGCTGATTTAATAAAGTATAGGGATCGGCCACTACTGGGAACCGAGTATCGTCCATTTGTTTACTTCTCTCAGATTTTGCACCAATCGATAAGACCCATCAGGTTTCTTTACTGGCAAGATGGGTGTATTCTGTGGTGACATACATGGTTCCAGCAATCCCTGCATTAGGAGCCGTTCTACAGTGGGCTTAAGTCCAGCTCTTCCTTCATGAGGGATAGGATATTGCTTTACCCTTATTGACTCCCCTGGATTTCGAATAGAGACTTCAAATGGTTTTATATCTAATTTTCCCACAGAATCAGGGGTATACCACACTTCAGGATTTATTCTTTTTTCATCTTCCGCTGTAAGGGAATATATTTTAACTTGTATTTTCTGCTCTTTCACTTCTAAATTTATTCCCAACTCTATTATCAAATCTCTCCCTAATAAATTATATTCAACCTCAGGGACCAGCAAAAATGTTCCTAATGCATATTTATTTTGGGCTTCTATTTCCACATCTTTAATGAGGGATATTTTAAAAGGTTCTCCTTTAGCTCCTACCACTTGGACTGTGTCAGAGGAGGTCATACAACCCCAAGGTAGTTTTCAGACAGTAGATCTTTCTGCCCCCGAGTCCACTAGGAACTCGAGTTCTTGTTGCTGGGGACTTATTTTAAGTTTTATCAAGGACTCTGTGTTCTTTTGTGTCCCCAGCAGATAGAGCCCCTGACAGCTTCAGTCTTCTTTAAAAATCTGCTCATCCTGCAGTCTTTTTCTGCAGTTTCTTTTTATATGTCCTTTTTGCCCACAATAGTAACAGTCTAATTCACTTAGATTTGGTCTATCATGTCCTTTTGACAATTCACATCTATCAGATCCACGAGGGATCCTTCATCTCTGGTTTCTGTTTCCCCTCTGTCCTTCTCATATAGCCGCCGCCAAAATCTTTGTCTGCCTCCTTTGCATTTCTTCCTGTCTTTTCTGTAATTCCTCCTGTCTCTCCTCCTGTCTTTTCTGCATCTCTTCTTCTTTCCTTTGTCTTTCTTCCTCCTTTTCTTCATCTCTATGTACATACACTCTCTGAGCTTCCCTTAGCAACTCATCCAAACCCTTAACCTGCCAATCGTCACTCTTTTCTAACGTCCTCCGAATATCCTCCCACGATCCCTGCACAAACCGCATCTTAAGTATAGCTCCCCCCATCACATCATCCATTGGATCCAAGCCAGAATAAAGCTGAAAGCTTTTTCTTAATCTTTCCAGCCAATCCGTAGGTGATTCATCTTTTTTCTGATATTCTTTAAAGGCTTTATCTATATTCTGTCCTCTATGGACTGCTTCCCTTATACCCTGGACTATGATGGTCCTTAAATCAGCCATGTGAGCTCTATCAACCGCCGTCTGGTTATCCCAGTTAGGTCTCTGAAGAGGCCATTTAGTATCAGCAGCTGGACCCTGCCGGTGTGTCTGGTCCCAGTGCCTCATTCCTGCTGTTCTAATCATTCCTCATTCTTCTACTGTAAATAAGATTCCTAAAATCGCTTGTATCTCATCCCAGGTATATATATTTGGCCCTAGAAGCTGGTCAGATCTTTCAGATACTCCTATAGGGTCTTCTAACAATTTCTCCATCTCCTTTTTAAACTCCCTCACATCCTCTGAACTAACCCTAGCCCAGCATCTTGTCCTCCCATTGCAATCTCCCTTAAAGGATATAACTGACCTTCCATCTTTTGTTTTTCCCTGGTTTGGCTTCTCGTTACTCTCCTGCTATCAGCCGGTGAGGGGGGTGAGAGGTTCTCTAATGAAGGGGGTACTGATTCTGTTGGGGCAGAGGGCTGAAACATTGGTTCTGGAATGGGTGCAGGTGGTGGAGGGGGTGGGATATATGGTGGAGAGTATCTTTGGAAATCCTCCAGATCCCAGTTATTCTTTTTCTGCTTTTTTGTTTCCTTTAAAGGAAACAAATAATTTCTAGTATCTGATTTGATCCGTAATCTAGCATACTCGCTTTCTTCTGCACAAAACAACTCTTTGCTATTTATATACAGATTTAAAGCCCGACATATCAAGTCTTCAAATGAACCATATACTGGCCAATACAAATGATCCTGTCTTATTTGCTGCCCCCCCCCCATACCTCCATACAATAATGCACCATCTTTTCTCTCGACTTTCCTTCTGTGGAGGGATATTCATTCCAATACCTAATCATAACTCCCAAAGGACTATCTGGAGGTATGCTCGGTAGCCTTGCCACTAGCACATTTTCAAACTTTCTCCTATCCTGCGGGGTATCCTGTAGCTTTTCTTTAGGATCTCCTATTCCAACTCCCTCCCTAGGTTTCTCTTCAGTCTTAAGACTGTCCTGAACTGTTTTACAGCCACCCATGGGAGCAGAAGATTTACTTTTCTTCTGTCTCATCTTCCAGAATGCCTTCACACACACCCACACACACTTCACTTGCTTCCCTCCTTTTGTGACTCGCTCCCTCACGGGAATACAAGAACTGCACTACTAGGAGGCCCACAATCGCTTCGTCCCACTGGATGTCTCAGCTGTTCACACTCCGGGATCCCCTCCCAACCGAAAGGGGCCGCAAATACTTACCCTCCTCAGGTAAGTCTTCGTTCAGTTCCTTACTGAATGGTCCCCGACCAGACAAGCAACCCCACTTACTCACTACTCCTGAGTAAGTCTTTATCTGGACCCGTGCACGGAGATTATGGGGAACTGCAGTGGTTTATTTGCTTATTTGCTTTTTCTAAATCTTTTCGGTCGGAATCTCAGAGTCTGTGCTGCAGGACTCCCTCCAGGACCATCCAAAGAAAGGGAGGGGCGCCCGCCCCAGAGGGGAGTCCTACTGCCCAGAAACTCTGATCCGAGTCAGTACGGCACCAAAAATTGTTATAGGTAAATGAAACTTAGGCTGAAGTATAGCAGCAAAAATTTATTAAAGATTTATATAAAATGCAAATAAGCAAAACAGCGCGCTGGGCGGCCGGGGGAGACCCCTGCTCCACTCATGGCCCACAAGCGCAGTTGGCAAAAACAATAACCTTTATACCCCTATCAATTCCCTCCCATAGTCACTTGTTATCCCTCTATTGGATCCAAGTTCACAGGTCTGGCTCTGGTTGGTTCTTTTGCAGGCCCGCTTCAGTTGCCAGGTACTTCCCTATCCATAATCCTCCATCCTTGAGGCCTAGTGTGTGGGTCCCTCCAGATGTCCATCTTGGATCCTCTTTATCGTCCTCGTACTTGACCCTTTGATCCTTGTCCTTCCCTTCGTTACTTTAGGCGTACACTTTTAGACAATATACTTTTAGAAAAACAAGATACAAAATGCTTATTCTGTAAGGCACAATAATTTGTCTTGTGAGCTTAAGAACTGCAGCTGCAGAACTGTCAGCCTGTAGTACTGACAGATTAATTAACCATTCTGCAGCTTGCAGTTCTCCAGCGTTAACAGAACATTGATTACAATAACATATATATATAGAAATATAAAATGCAATACCATTGAATGAGTAAATTACTTTACTACTACTAATTTGATGAGTGAATTACTTTACTACTACTACTTATTTATTACAGGGGGGACCCCCCTAACCCCAGAGAGCAGAGAGGGGAAACTCCTGGGAGGGGATTTTGGGCTGAATGTTGGTGTTTGGGACGTTTTTATGGACACAAGATGCCTGGTGAGTTCTAGAGCTGGACCTGGGCAGAAGGAACCCCCAAGGCAACGTGTTTTTCCCCCCCAACAGGATTTCTGCTTCCCAAAGCTTGGGCAGATGGAGGAGGAGGCTGCGAGGAAGAGGAAGATGCCACGGGCCCCCCAGGCAGGTGAGGAGGAAGTCAGTGCCCCTTTGGGTCGGTCTTCTGTGGCCGTCCTGCCGGGGCCGGAGTTGGGGGGATGTCCTTGGGCTTCCCTGTGGGCCGGAGGCAAATCCCCTGCGTGTCCTTGTTGGTTCCTGCCCCAGGCCCCGAGGTGAGGCCGGAGAGCGCAGAGGACAAATCCCCCCGGCAGAGCCTGGTGGGAGAGGCCGTTTTGAAGGGCTCCCCGGCGCAGGAAGGCAGCGGGGAGGAAAAGGGCCGGAGATGCACCCGCAGGAGGGGCTCCAAAGCCAGCCCAGGGGGCTGTGAGGAGGAAAGAGCCAGCGTGTGCCGGGAAGGCGGCCGGAGCTTGAGGCGGAGCTGCGAGCTGGTGGTCCCTGAGCAGCCACCCAACAGGGAAAAGCCCTTCAGGTGCTTGGAATGTGGGAAGAACTTCAGGACGAGCACCATCCTCCTCAAGCACCAGCACATCCACAGTGGGGAACGGCCCTACACGTGTGGGGAGTGTGGGAAGAGCTTCAGGGACCGCTCCACCCTGCACCGCCACCAAATGATCCACACTGGAGAAAGGCCCTACGAATGCTTGGAATGTGGGAAGAGCTTCAGGGACAGCTCCACTCTCCTCACCCACCAGCACATCCACACTGGGGAACGGCCCTACACATGTAGGGAATGTGGGAAGAGCTTCAGGAGCAGGTCTGCTCTCAGCACCCACCGTCGCATCCACACCAGGGAGAGGCCCCACAAGTGTGGGGAGTGTGGGAAGAGCTTCACCCACAGCTCTGTCTTGACCTCCCACCAACGGACCCACCAGTAATGGAAGCCCCGAGTGCCCCAACTGCAGGAAGAGCTTCGGCCACTGCTCCAGCTCCATCAGCCATGGGAGGACCCGCGTTGGATGATCCACAGGGACCCCCGTTGGGCACAGACCTGGTGACCAACATTCCTGGTGACCCCTGTTTAGCAGAGACCTGGTGCTGGAATAGAGTTCAAACCTGGAAGAAGAATAAGGACTGGCACATCTGATGAGAAAGAGAAGACTCCAGTTCCCAGATAACATGAAGGTCCTGATGGTCTCTGCAAAGAAAAACCCTGATAGACACCTGGTGTGAAAGGATGTACTGAGGAATGGGGCCAGTGAAGGTCCCACAGCCTTTCTTCACAACCATCCTGCAGAGTGGGAATAGGGAACCTTTTTGACCTCTTTGATTTATCTGTCAAGAAAGAATAGATGGCTGTCATGCTACCCCAAATTTAGCTTTGTGACTAAAGTAACTCAAAACTCCACCCAAACCTGGAAAATAGTCTAAAAAGAAGTCAAGGATAAGGAGAAATGGAAGGAAGATTTGCGCTGAAACTGCTGGATGGGCCGAGGGGCTGATCCTGCCTTCCCTTCCCCTTTCAGGTGGCTCATGGGGTGAGAAATTTAAAGTTCTGCTCGCTGATTCCTTGC
This sequence comes from Manacus candei, assembly GCF_025592945.1. NCBI lineage: Eukaryota > Metazoa > Chordata > Aves > Passeriformes > Pipridae > Manacus > Manacus candei. The sequence continues at coordinate 278,525 of NW_026138158.1, read as the reverse complement.
TTTTACAGAACTAGAGTTTGCTTTCCCTTCCCAGTGTTTTAGTAGATTGCTGGTTTGGTTTAGAGTTTGTGTTTTGGTTGCTTTGTGGTGTTCTTGCTGTGTTTGAAGTGTGTTTTTGTAGCCAGAGCCTCTCAGCGAGGCCTACGAGCTTTTCTGAGCTGGTCAGGGTTTGTGTTGATCAAGAGTGTTATTGCGTGAGCTGCTGCAGGGATTCCTTTGTAAAGGTGCTGCCAGTTTGTGGGCAGTGGAATAAGTGGTGGGAGATTGTGCTGAGGGAGTTTCCCTGTCCCTGGGAAGTGGCAGTGCCCGAAAAGGGTGATGGAATCCCCTGCCCTTGGGAATGTGTTTGGGGCAGAGTTGGTGCGGGGAACAGCCAAGAGCCCAGACTGGACTGATATGGTTTGGGCTTCCCTGGGGCACTAAGAGGCAAATAGACCTTTGAAGAGTGGGGTAAATGTGCCCTGACCCTCTGTTTTATGTGACCCCCCCCCGTGTTGAATCCCCCCTTAAAGGGGTGGTCGAGGTACATCATGAAATGCCATCATTAAAGCCTGGGGGACAAATGTGGTTCAGTCACCCCTCTAGAATTCCTTAAATTTCAACTGTTGGCACAATGCAAGGCTGAGATTGGATCCAGCAGCCCCCAGCACCCAGAGGAAGTTGGGAGCTCAGGGGGACCACCCCCCTTTCCCAACCCCCCAGTGCCCAAAGACCCCCATGGGACCGTCCATCCCTCCAGACCAGCCCCCTTTTCCACCCCTCTCCCTGTTCCTCCCACTTTTCCATGGTCCCCTCAATCCCCAGCCACCCCAAGATCAGTTTTGGGGTCCTAACCCCCACTTTTCCCCCCTCTCCCACCCCTTACACATTATTCCCCCAATCCCCATGTAGCAGTATGTTCAGATACATGTCTGGAATAAAGACAAGTGCCAAAAAATACTCAAGCACACAAAATATCTTTTATTACAGTGAGAATAATAATACTAGTAATAAATTTAACAAGAGGGATTAAAAACTAAAAAGAAAAAAGGATACAAAATAACTATCTTATCGGGTGGCATTAAAACAAATACTACGAACAGCATTTAATAAAGTATTAACTAGTGAAAAAGGGATACCAGAAAAGGATCTTAACACAATATTATGGATAACACGGTATTGGTTAGTAAAAAGGGAAACTAAAGGAAAAATACTATAAACATAAAAGGGGAATTAAAGGAACACTAAAAGGATATTAAAAAGTTTGTTCTCTCAGTTGCTTCCTGTCAATAAACTGTGCTTACCCACACAGACAGGCCAGGGCTGTCAGGATCTGCAGCAGCTGGTCGGTGCCCGTGCTTAGCGGGCGTCCCCGCGGAGCAACAGTCTGGGTGGCAGGATGAGGATCGCTCAGCTCAGCAGCTCCGACACCCCATTTTATCAGTTCCACATTACACTACGTAGGGCCAGTACGCAGTATAAGGTGATGCCCGAATGGCAGCCAAACACCGCCTGATCATTACCTCATGGCAACAGTCTGTGCCTGCCCTACTTGTAGGGCAAGGGGCGAGTGACCCCTGCCCACATCATCTTCCTCCCATCATCATCTTTCTCACCCCTATGTATGACCTCTACCATTGTGTTTCAAGGGTAGATGTCTCTATCTTGCAATATGTAGCAAAACCAAGGAAGAACTCAGCTCTGATAATAGGGGATATCAGGCTGACTTGCTAAAAAGCACAATGGACCTTACAATTAGCTTGTGCCATGAAGTTACATTGTACCATACTCTAGCTGGTTTCACATCCTAATATGATTCTGTTCTCATGCCTCTATGCTCCATTGATCATCTAATTCAAAAGTACCCCCCTTACACCCCAGCCCCCTCATGCTCAGTTTGTGGTTCCCACCCTCCCCTTTTCCCCACTCTTCTGACCTCTCCCACCCCTTTCCCATCAGCCCTCAACCTTCAGTCCCTCTCTTCCTCCCCTTTTGGGATGTCCCATTCCTGTCCCATTCAGTATGGGGGTCCCACCACCCCTTTTCACTCCTTTCCACACCTGTTTTCCCACCAACCCCCCTCTTCCCACCCCCACTCACCCCAGAGCTCCTCTCCCGAAGCCGGGGGGGCTCCCAGTAGCACCAGAACCTATAAAAGTCCCCCCAACAATGGGGTTAGGTGGGGTCCTGGGTTGGCTTTGGTTGGTTTGGGGGGTCCTTGAGGAGCTGTGGGCATTTTAGGGGTGTCCCAGCACCTTTTGGGGTGTGCTGGGTGCCGTGTTGAAGGGCAGGTGCCTGAAGATGCAAAAGGAGCTCCAGAGTCAAAGACACATCCTCATAGAGGTACAGTCAATGCTCTACTTTATTATAAAATTACCCAAACTATATAGGGTCCTACAGGGTTCACACGCTACAGGTATAACTCTATCTCCTCACATCCCCCAGGCACGCAATCAGACGTTTCCAGGCCCTCCCATCCTGGATAACATTCTCTTTTCATGTTTATCTTCATGTGGCTTCCTCCTGTGTGTTGCTCAAGGACACACTGTCCTTGCTGTCTGGATTGTGCAAGCCTTCAACAGTATGTTATGTCCTGTATTGTTCAGCATACTCTCAACAGGGTGCCCTCCCAAATCCCCCCCAAATCAGGGCAGGGTTTGGGGGGTCCAGGCCGGGCCCGAGGCCACGGGGAGGGGCTGCGGCTGCCGGCGGCTCAGGAGCTCTGTGGGGAGAGAAAAGGGGGTGAGAGCGGGGTGGGGGGACAGGGGGGACACCGGGATACACCCAGACCTGGACTGGAGCCAGTGGGACCAGAACTGGGGCAACTGGGATCATACTGGGAGCAACTGGGAGCATGTTGGGGGCAACCGGGATATACTGGGAGTGGCTGAGAGTGAGTGGAACCATAATAGGGGTGAATGGGAGTAACTGGAACCACGCTGGGGGCAACTGGGATCATCCTGGGAGCAGCTGGGCCCCTGCTGGGCTCATACTGGGGTCAGACTGGGATCTTACAGGGAGAGACTGGGTCAATCCTAGGGGCAGCTTGGAGCAACTGGGATCACACTGGGAGGAACTGGTACCAACTGGTACCATGCTGGGGAGTACTGGGATCATACTTGGATCACAGTGGGAGCAGCTTGGCCCATGCTGGGAGCCACTGGGGCCACAGTGAAGGTGACTGAGGTTATACTGGGAGTGACTGGCAGCATTCTGAGAGCAGTTGGGACCATGTTGGCACAACTGGGATATACTGGGAGCAAGTGAGATCTCACTGGAGGTGACTGGGATCATAGTGGGAGCATACAGGTACCATGCTGGAAGTGACTAGGAGCATGCTGAGGTCAACAGAGATCATACTGGGAGTGACTGGAACCATAGTAGAGGTGAATGGGAGCAAATGGAACCACACTGGGGGCAACTGGGATCATACTGGGAGTGACTGCAATAATACTGGGAGTATGTGAGAGGCACTGCAGCCATACTGGGAATGACTGGGGTCAAACTGGATTCATACTGGAAGTGTCTGGAAGTTCCTGGGATCATACTAGGGATGACTGGACTCAGAGTGGGATCATACTGGGAGCAACTGGGACCATGCAGGGGCAAATGACCTCCTCCAGTCAGTGACTGAAAGTGCCTGGGACCATACTGGACTCAGACTGGGAGTCCCTGAGAGGGACAGGAACCATCCTGGGGGGACTGGGAGCAACTGGGACCACCTTGGGGGCAGCTGGGATCCAATTGGGAGTGACTGGGAGTGACTGGGATCCTAGTGGGAGTGACCAGGACCATACTGGAAGCATCCTGGGAGTGACTGTCAGTGACCGGGATCATACTGGGAGTGACTGGAACTACACAGGGGGGAACTGGAAGCAACTGGGATCATGCTGGAAGCAAGTGGGAGGGACAGGGTGCATGCTGGAGGCAACTGGCATAGTCTGGGAGTGACTGGGATTGTACTGATTGGAACTGGAAGCATCCTGGGGCAAGTGAAAGTAAGTGGGTATGACTACGAGCATGCTGAGGGCAACTGGGATATACTGGGAGTGTCTGCAGCATCCTGGGGCTGACTGGGACCACACAAGGACTGACTTGGACCATGTGGGGAGCAACTGGAAGTGACTGGATCTACAAAGGGGCAACTGGGATTGGCTGGGACCATTCTGAGGGAAGACTGGGATCACACTTGGATTGACTGGATCTGTACTGGAGGCAACTGGGAGCAACTGGGACTATGCTGGGGTTACTGTGATTGTACTGGGATCATACAGGGATCATACTAGGATCATACTGGGAGTTACTGGATCTATGCTCAGGGCAACTGGGAGCAACTGGGATCACACTGGGAGGAACTGGGAGCAAGTGGGACCATGCTAGGGACAAGTGGGATCATACTGGGATCTCAGTGGGAGCAGCTTGTCCCATGCTCGGGTGACTGGGGTCATACTGGGAGTGACTGGGACCACATTGGGGATGACTGGGAGTGGCTGTGAGCAACTGGAATCATGCTGGAAGGTACTGGGAACAACTGGGAGTGAGTGGGACCACACTTGGGGCAACTGGGATATAGTAGGAGACACCAGGACTGACTGGCAGCAACTGGGACCTTGCAGGGGGTAACTTGGATCCTACTAGGAGAGAATGGAATCAGACTGGGAGTGACTGGGATCATGCTGGGATCAGACTGGGTGTGAGTATAAGTGACTGGGCCCATCCTGGGGGTGACTGGGCCCATCCTGGGGGTGACTGGGAGCCCCTGGGCCCGTGCTGGGAGCCCCTGGGCCCCCCTGGCTGGAACTGCTTTCCCTCCTGCGGGTTCTTGGCAAAGGCCCCAAAGCACAAACTCTACTCCGAGCCCTCGGTGCGTTTCCTCCCTTTGGGCAGCAGCAGCTCCTGAGCCCTGAACAGGCTCCTGTCCCCTGCAAACACTTCCCCTGCCTTTGACCTGTGAGCTCTCAGGGACTCACACATTTACTGAATATTGAAACTTGGCCTTTTCTCTTATTTTTCTTCTTTTTTTGTCTCTCTTTCCCCTTTATCCTTTCTAAAATTCCCCCTCCCCTCTCTTCCCCTCCCCTCTCTGTTCCCCTCCCCTCCCTCTGTCATTTGTGCCACCTCCTCTCCTCGATGCGTGTCCAGCTCGGGACAAACCCTGCCCTACCAGGGCTGCCCGTGGTGCCCCTTGGCCCTGACAGCTCCGGGGCTGCAGAGCCCCACAAGGGCTGTCCTGGCTCGCTGGGCTGTGGCCAAGGTGGGGCTCGGCTGCCTGCAGGTCCCCTAAGCCTCTCCCTCGGGACCGGGCGCCCCAGAGGATTCACCTGCAGTGACTTCACTTGGCCCAGGATGGTTCCAGTTCCCATCAGGACGATCCCAGTCATGCCCAGTCACTCCCAGTCTATGCGAGTTGCCTCCAGTGTGCACCCTGGCACTCCCAGTTGCTTCCAGCATGATCCCAGTTTCTCCAAGTATGTCCCCAGTTGCCTTCCAGCATGGCCCCACTGGTTCCCAGTTCCCCCCTGCGTAGTTCCAGTCACTCCCAGTATGATCCCAGTCACTGACAGTCACTCCCAGGATGGTTCCAGTATGGTCCTGGTCACTCCCACAGTGATCCCAGTCACTCTCAATAGGATCCCAGTTGCCCCCAAGGTGGTCCCAGTTGCTCCCAGTCCCCCCAGGATGGTTCCTTTCCCTCTCAGGGACTCCCAGTCTGAGTCCAGTCTGGCCCCAGGCACTTTCAGTCTCTGCCTGAACGATGCCATTTGCCCCCTGCATGGTCCCAGTTGCTCCCAGTATGATCCCACTATGAGTCCAGTCACCCCCAGTATGATCCCAGGAACTTCCAGACACTTCCAGTATGAATCCAGTTTGATCCCAGTCATCCCCAGTATGGTTGCAGTGCCTCTCACATACTCCCAGTATTCTTGCAGTCACTCCCATTATGGTCCCAGTATGAGCCCAGCAGGGCCCCCGCTACTCCCACTCTGATCCCAGTTGCCCCCAGTGTGGTTGCTCCAGGATGGATCAGGAATGGGGACCCCTCTGTGCCCCCCCCTTGTGTCACCCTGTTCTGGGGGAGCTTTGGGGGACATCTGCACCCCAACACGGCATCCAACACATCCCAAAGTGTGCTGGTATCCCCTTAAACCACTCCACAGCCCGCCAAGGAACTCCCAAACCCACCCAGGACCCCACCTAACTCCTTTTCTGGGGAGACATTTATGAGCACTGGTGTTAGTGGGAGCCCCTCCCGCTGAAGGTGAGGAGATCTTGGGTGAGAGGGGGTGTTGGGAAGAGGGGGATCAGTGAGTTAGAGGGGATAAAAGGGGTGGTGGGACCTCAAACTGAGTGGGAGGAGAGTGGGACCCCCCAAAAGTGGAGGGGGACTGAGGATTGGGGGATGATGGGAAAGGGGTGGGAGAGGTCAGAAGAGTGGGGAAAAGGGGAAGGTGGGACCCCCAAACTGAACATGAGGGGGCTGGGGATTGGGGGAATGATGTGTAAGGGGTGGGGGAAGGGGGGGAAAAAGTGGGGGTTGGAACCCCAAAAGTGATCCTGGGCAGGCTGGGAATTGAGGGGAACCATGGAAAAACCGTTGTCAGAGACAAAATTGGGTGACCTGAGCCCTGGATGCTTTTAGGAAAGAGGTCTGAACATTTCTTGACTAATGGAGGGGGGTGACTTTTTTATTCTTGACCTTTCCAGTTCTCCATTTGGGGGCAGGATGTCCTCTGGGCCAATGTTTTGTTCCCTTTGCAGTGAGTGCAGCCTCAGAGGGCTGAGCCCTCTCTGGCTGGGCTTGGCCTCTCCTGGAGAGACTCAGGCCTGGCTGGGTTGCCCCAGGCAGACGCTGCAGGAAGAAGAGCTCAGGCCGCCTGGGTCTGGTGTCCCTGGGGCTCAGCCTGTGCCCCATTGCTGGGCAGGGGCTGAGCCCCACCTCTGCCTCGGGGCCTTGGCCAAAGGGCTGCCAAGGAAGAGGCCCAGGAGCCTTGGGGCCTGCCCAGCTTTCCTCCTCCCTGGGGGCTCTCAGTCCTCCCCTGACACCGTGTGGGCCCAAGGCCTTGCTGGCTTCGGGCTCACGGCCCGCCGGCACCATCCCAGCGGCCTGACCCCCCTCCTTCCCCTCTCTCCAGCCTCTCCTGCCTTTTCTGGCAAGGGGCCATCCAAGGCAAACCCCGGTTCTCAGCAATGGCACCTGTGGCACGGCTGCAAGGCTCCAGTGGGCCAGGCAAGAGCAGGAGCACCGAGAGCCTGAGGAGCCAGGAGATGCCCTGGCTGGGCATGGTGCTGCTGCGGGACGAGCTGACACCTCTGCACAGTCTCTGCCCGTCCCTGCCAGCCGACTTCTGCCCAGGCTCTGGGCACGGGGATGCAGCACTGACACTTTTCAGCCCCCGCGCTGTTCCACAGAGGCTGTGATGTCACAAGGCCCTTGCCTGGCAGCCAGGAGATGGGCAAGGCAAGGCAAGGAAGGAGCCTCTGAGCCACCAGCACGCTGTCCCCAAAGGCTGGGGTGGCACAGAAGCCCAGAGTCCCTGAGCTTGGCAGAGACTTGTGAGATCAACCGGCGTCCAGCCTACGCCCCATCCCCAGCACGTCAAGCAGAGCACGGCACTCAGTGCCATGGCCAGTCTTTGCTTAAACACCTCCAGGGATGGTGACTCCACCACCTTCCTGGGCAGCCCATTTCAATACCTAATCCCTCTTTCTCTCCAAAAAGTCCTGCTCCTGTCCCTGACAAACAGCCCCTGACAGGCAGGTCCTCGTGTCCTCTTGTCCTATTGCCAGTTGCCTCGGAGAAGGGGCTGACCCCCACCTGGCTCCAGCCTCCTGTCAGGGAGTTGTGGACAGGGAGAAGGTCAGCCTCGAACCTCCTCTTCTCCAGGTTGGAGAAGCCCAGTTCCCTCAGCTGCTCCTCACAGGACATGCACTGCAGACCCTTGCCCAGCTCCATTGCCCGGCTCTCCACCCACTCCAGCCCCTCAAGGTTCTCCCTGAATTGAGGGGCCCAGAGCTGGACGCAGCACTCCAGCTGTGGCCTCACCAGTGCCCAGTCCAGCAGAAGAATCCCTGCCCTGCTCCTGCTGCCACACTCTTTCTGATCCAGGCCAGCCTGCCCTTGGCCTTCTTGCCCACCCGGGCACCCACTGGCTCAGGTTCAGCCTCTGTCCACCAGCACCCCCAGGGCCTCTCCCACAGGGACCCTTTGCAGCTCCTCTGCCCCCGGCCTGGAGCTGCAGGGGGTTCTTGTGGCCAGAGGCCCCAAAGGCACCAAAGGCACTCTTGAACCTCATGCCCACGGGCTCGGCCCAGAGGTCCAGCCTGTCCAGGTCCCTCTGCACAGCCTTCCTACCCTCCAGCACATCCACACTGCAAGCCAGCTTGGGGTCCTCTGCCAATTTGCTCATGGAAGACTCAATGCCCTCCTGCAGATCCCCACGAAAAATATGCAACAGGACTGGACCTGTTACCCAACAAGTTCTAGTGCTTGACAAAGGAGCCCACCCAGCAGTGGGGAGAAACTGCTGGCAGGAGATTGAATGGGGGCAAGAGACAATGGATGATGGACAAGTTCTGGGCCATGGCCATTTGTTAGAAAAACAAAGTAAAAGTTTAAGGCCTGCCATATTTCAGTGGTCAGAGACCTGGCAGAGAAATCTATTTTTGAGACCTGGACACCAAGAAGGCAGAATTTCTAAACCACAAAGACCCTTAGAGAAACCAAAGACGAAGAGAAAACTAACACAGACGGTTACTGTCACTCTCCCTATCTAGGGAAAAGACAAGAAAAGGACAAAAACTGTGGACTAAGCATCATTCAAAGTGAGAAATCAAGAGCCAATAGAAGAGAGAATAAGAATTCCTGCAGAGAACTGGTAAGCCCAGGGACAGGAATTTCTTTGTTTGCTAAAATGTAAAAAGAGTTAAAAGTTTTGAGAACTGATGTACAGGTGTTAGAGAGCAATTCCTGTGTCCCTTCAGCACTGCATGAAGTAGGGTCACCTCTGGAACCCAACCAACTGCTCAGAGATTTTATTCCCCGGCTTTCGCTGACGGTTTCTGGGGACCCAGATGAGACAAAGCAGCGCCGACAGGGCAGAGCAGAGGAATCGTTGGCCCTGCAGCGTGTACCAAAGGAGTTCCCTGGTCTGGAGAGTTCACCACACCTTCTTTTGTGGGAAAAAGAACAGGCCATGAATTTTGGGTACTTGATTTTAAGGCCTTTTGCCTGCACATAAGGCACAGCAATGGGAAGGATGCAGCATGAGGCTGAGAGGTTTCTGTCATGGTTTGTGGGCTTGGGTGAGATTGGACCATAATTACAGGACACCTGTAAAATCTGGGCTTTGGGAAAGGTTGGGGAGGGTTGGGAAAGGTGTTCAAAGGGTGGTTTTGCCTGAGGTGTTAAACATGGGAGCGGGTCTGTCTTCCCAATTCTCAAGAGAAGAGATCCCAGAAAGCTCCCCTGCAGGTTGTGTTTTAAGGAACAGGAGAAGAGACTGAGGGTAAGGGGTTTCTTTCCTGGAGGGAAGGGCTGTCGTTCACTTGCAGGAGCCCTGCGCTGAAATTACCAGTCCCACTCCCAAAATTGAATAGAGACAAAGATTCCTGCCAGACAAAAGGTGGCAGGACAGAAAGCTCTTGCTGCCCATGGAGTGCCCATGGTGTCCCACCAGCTACACCTGAGCCCTTGAGGCTCTAAGCTTTCCTTCCTGGGGGAAAGGCTTGCAGGAGCCCTGCACTGAAATTGCCAGTCTGACTGCCCAAAGAGCTGAAGATTCCTGCCAGACAAAAAGTGCCAGCACAGAAAGCTCTTGCTGCCCATGGAATGCCCAGGGTGGCCCCCCCAACTGCATCTGAAACCCGAAGGTTCCAGGCTTTCTTTCCTGGGGGAAAAGCTTTGACATTAAAAAGAGTCCCGTGGCAGACAGGTGGGGCTGCACTGTGGGGGTGTGAGGTGTTGGTTCTTTGGTTTCCAGGGGCTATTCCAGAATGGAGAGGAATGGCCATGACATCACAAAGGAGCCCATGGCACAAAGGTGGGGCTGCATTCTGACCTTGTGGGGTGTTGGTTCTTTGGTTGCCAGGGCCCATTCCAGAATGGAGAGGACAGGCTGTGACACCACAAAGGAGCCCTTGGCACACGGGTGGGGTTGAACTGTCACATGGGGGGGACTTGGTTCTTTGGTTTCCAGAGGCCATTCCAGAATGGAGAGGATAGGCCAGAATGGATAGGACAACAAAAGGGTCCAAAGCACATGGGTTGGTCTGCACTGTGGTGTGGGGTGTTGGTTCTTTGGTTGCCAGGGCCTATTCTGGAATGGAGAGGACAGGCTGTGACAAGAAGTGCCTGTCAGAACTGCAAAGACGGACGCACAAGAATCTTATGTGGGCATATTCTCTGTTCTGCCCTGCACACCTTTGTGCTGGGGTCAAAACTCAGCCTCTCTGCTTCCCTCTCCTAAGGGACTTGTTCTTAGACATCCCTTTCCCCTACGCTCCTTTCAAAAGCCCTCCTGGCAATTCCCAAGCCTGTACCTGGCTCTCATCCCCTCTCTGGCTCAGAGCCCTCAACTTATCTTTCAGAGAGCTGGGCCTGTCAATCCATCGTCCCTTTGGCTGGCTCAGAGGTTGCTGCAGTCGCTGGGTTATTCTCTTCATCAGCTCCCAGAAAGAAAACCAAAATCAATGCAGGACTTTAGCAGCACATCAGCCAAACCCCAACCATTCCACCACTCACCATCTCCTAAGTGCTCTGAGGTCCTCCAGTCCCTGGCTCCTGCTAGAGTCGCAGCCTGCGGCTCTCACTGCATGGCACACCTGGAAGAGGGAAAGAAAATGTTCTGTGGCATTTCTGAAAGTTCCCTGGGCCCCTGCTCCTCCTTGCTACCTCCCCGACTCACCTGCAATGCTCATCTCTTTCCAAAGGCTAGCGGGATGGTACCTCCAAAGAGAAGAGGGAAATGCTTCATTGCTGAGCCCTGCAATACCCTGCCCTTGCCCACCAGGCCAGCACAAGAGCACCTGACCTTGTGGCTCGGCTCCTGGGCCTGTGGCTCTGCTCCCCTGGCAATAGGCACGGCCACTGCAAAGAAATCCCCCAGGGAAGGCACACACTGACGGATCCCCTCAGAGGGCAACATTCTCACCAAAGCTCCCCTCTCAGCTTCCTTTACACTGACCTCTGACTGCAGGGACCTCCTTCCCACTCTGCTGATGCTTCTCAGGTTGCGAACCACCTGGAAATAAACCCAAATGCCAAGGGATGTGCTTAGATTCACCAAAGATACAGCCCACCAGAATTAACATCTGATTCAGACTGGCAGGAAAATGCTCACCTTGCTCATTGTCCCTCCAGTGCCAAAGGCCCCCCCACCGCTTGCATCCCACCTGGAAAGAACAAGAAGACGCTCACAGAACGACCTTTGAAGAGAAGTGCCTGTCAGAACTGCAAGGAGGGATGCACAACAATCTCACGTGGGGGATATTCTCTGCTCTGCCCTGCAGACCCTTGTGCTGGGGTCAAAACTCAGCCTCTCTGCTTCCCTCTCCTGAGGGACTTGTTCTCAGACATCCCTTTCCCCTCCCGGCCATTCCCAAGCCTGGACCCGGCTCTCATCCCCTCCCTGGCTCAGAGCCCTCAACTTCTCTTGCAGAGAGCTGGGCCTGTCAACCCAGCTGCCAAAAGCACGGCCCTTGGGCTGCCTCGGAGGTTCCTGCAGTCGCCCCAGGCCCTGCCCAAGGCCCTCCCATCAGGGGCTGGGCCCTGGGGGCCGGGGGAGAACCCACCCGCGGCTTGGCCCTTCTTGCCCAGCCCTGCTCTGGCCCAGCCTCCTCCCCCTGCACACTCCTCACTGCCACAGCCTGCGCTGGGGCAGCATTTCCTTCCTGGGCCCTTTCCAGCTGCCCCCATGGGGACACTTCCATTTTCTGGGCCAGGCCCCAGAGGCAATCCCAGCCAGTCCTGCCCCTCGTCCCCAGCCCGGCTCACTGACTCCTGGGGGCCCCTGGAAGCCAAGAGCCAAAGGCCGACCCCCCCAGAGTGCAGCCCCACCATCTGCACTGGGGCCCCAGGGCTTCCCTTTCCCAAGCAGCCCCTGCAAAGCCTTGTCAGAGAGAAAACTGGGTGACCTGAGTCCTGGATGCTTTTAGGAAAGAGGTCTGAACATTTCTTGACTAATGGAGGGGGGTGACTTTTTTATTCTTGACATTTCCAGTTCTCCATTTGGGGCAGGGGTACCATGGGGGTCCCTGGGTGTCCCTGGAGCCCTGGAGCGGTTCCCTGGGGCTCTGGGGGGGTCAAATCCACAGTGGGGGGTCCTCAACCACAGAGGTGAGCGTGGGGTAGAGCGGGTCCCCTCAGGTCCTGCCCCAGGAATGACCCTGGAACCTCTCAAACCCTCCCTGGGAATTACACCAGACCCTCAGCCCTCCCTGTTCCCGACCTCGTGGCCTTTTGCCCCCTCCCAGTCCATCCCAGTCCATCTTAGTCTCTCCCAGTGCTCCCCCCACATCTCCACCCTGCTGGTGCCAACAAGCTCCCAACTGGGAGGGCTGAGAGGGGCTTGGGGAGCCCTGGAGGCAACTGGGAGGGAGTTTGGGGGAGCCTGGGTGGGAGGGGAGGGAGGCGGGGGGGGCTTGGGATGAGCGAGAGGGGGTTGGAAAGTCGTGGGGGGGCTGAGAAGGAACTGGGAGAGGTTCAGGGGGGTTCTGGGGGTGATGGGAAGGGGGTTGGAGGGTCCTAAAGGGGCTGGGAGGGGCTTGGTGGGATTCCTAAAGGGGCTGGGAAGGGACTGGCAGGAGGTTTCAGGGACACCTGGGTGGGCTGGGAGAGACTAGGATGGGGTTTGTGGGGTCCTGGGTGGTCTCTAGGAGGTTTTGGGGGTGCTGACCCCCCGGCTCCCCCCAGAGATGCCACCGGACACCGTCCGCAGCAAGATCCTGGTGGGGGTCGGGGGCTTTGTCTTGGGCTTGGTCTTCCTGGCGCTGGGGCTCGGCTTCTACCTGCGGGAGAAGGTAAAGGGGGGTCCCCAATGTTGCAAAGCAGTTTAAATTTAGTAGTAGAATGGCTAAGGCTTAAGTAAGAGGGTAGGCCTAGAAAGCAACACTTTACAGTAGTGAGTTAAGCAGCAGCCTTGTTCGTGGGAATAGAATGTACTGAAGAAGTAGAAATAATAATCAAAAGATTTAGTCAAGCATGTACGTAACGATTTGTACCTTAGATGTGGTAAGGGTCTGTTAAACAGTTTCTAGGGGGGTAAGACAACTTAAGCAGATTTATGATTAGAGTAGATGATTGTTAATTGTTATAAACTACTGCACCTGGTTTGCTATAGAAACTGTAATTGTTTTAGCCTTGAGAATACATGTAAACTTGTTTGTGTATAAAAGCTGAACTGAGAACGAGGGTCGTTGGAATCCTGTCTTGGGGCGTTAGCCCGCAGGTTCCCGGGGCCCCGAATAAAGCACCCATAAACCGGCACTTTGTTGGTTTGTGTCTTTGTTTACGGGCAACACCAAGGCCCGTGTCCCTCCCTTGCTCTCCCACAGCATCTGTCTCCCCCCTGTTCCCTCACCCCGCTCTCACCCCCTTTTCTCTCCCCACAGAGCTCCTGAGCCGCCGGCGGCCGCAGCCCCTCCCTGTGGCCTCGGGCCCAGCCGGGACCCCCCAGTCCATCCCCATGCTGAGTTTGGGGGGTCGTGTGTCCCCCCCAGCCCTGCTTTTATTCTGACCCCAGCTGGCTGCTCCCAGTGTTCCCAGTAAAGCTTCCCAGTTCTTCCCAGTCCCTGTTACTGGGGGCAGTGAGGGCAGGGGGGAGGGGATCCCTGTCATAGCTTTACTTGTTCTGAAAAACCAAGCAGGAATTTTTCTTTCCCCTGCCCCACTGGAAAAGAAAGATGTTGAATGGGGGAGGGGGCTTTGCCTTGGGTGACTCACACCCACAAAGGAACTGGCCCAGCCCACATTGCAGGTTGGGAGCCCTCAGAAGGCTCTGGGGGGGTGGAGTTTTTTGCTTTCTCCTGGGCAAAGGGCAAGGCCCTTCACTTTGGCCTTAACTCAGGCAAGGGGTGTGTTGGAGAGGCTCCGAGGTCCTTTTGTTCTCGGCCTGCTCATCTGGCTGTTTGCTGGTTCCCATTTGCCTTCGTTTCCTGCGCCCTGTTCTGCCCCCAGCCCAGACCTGCTTGGACTTCATGGGACAGGTTTGACCCCCCTCCAGAGGAACCTTTTGGGGAGGAGGACGCCCTTTCCCTCCTCCGCTCCCGTGTTGGTAGTGGCGTGTGTTCATCGGCCAAAAGGGGGAATTCCCGGGCACAGCCAGCCACAGAGAGTGGGAGTTTTGTGGGAAGAACCCCCTTTCCCTCCTTTTTCCCCTTTTCCCACTTTTCCCCTTTCCCCCCTTTCCCCCCTTTTTCTTTTTCCCTCTTTCCCGTTTTCCCCTTTTTCCCCTTTTCCTCTTTTCCCATTTTTCCCTTTTCCCTTTTTCCCCTTTCCCCCTTTTCCTCTTTCCCTTTTTCCCCTTTCCTCTTTTCCCCCCTTTCCCCTTTTCCCTTTCCCCTTTCCCCCTATTCCTCCTTTTCCCCTTTTCCCTTTTCCCTCCTCGCTGGGGGGGAATCTCCAGGGCCGGACCAACAGCGCCCCCTGCTGGACAACACCCACCCCTGCAGTCTCTCCCACACACATCAAACAGCGCCCCCTGCTGGCCGTGATTGGAATTGCTAAAAGCCAGAAAGTTCCCAACTCTTTCCTTTGGAAGGGCAATTTTGGCTACAGGATCATTGTTTGCTTGGGTTTGTGTTCTTCTGTTGTTCTGTCAATAGAAAGATATCCTTTAATAAAGAGCTGTTATTTTTCCTTTCTCCATACTTCCTCAATTGGAGTCTCTTAATTTCAGATTTACAATTGCTTACAGGGAGGTGTTTGGTTTTCCCTATAACTCATCCTCCCTAGCAAAACACTTCAGTCTCATTCAACTGAGACAGAGGTGCTGCCCCATGCTCCTGCCCTTGCCATTGCACATCCCCACATCCCAGAGCCCCAGCAAGAGCCCTGAGGGATGAGGCAGGCACAGGATCTCCCTTCCCAGGGCTGGGGGTCAGGCCTTGGCGCTTTGCAATAACAAAACAGATTTATTCAGCATCACAGACAACGGGACTTTGCTTGTCCCTACCTGTCATCACTGCCTCCAGTTTTCAGCTCTAATTGGAAGCAGGGGACAATTTCTGAGTGCTGGCCCTCAGTGGGACCCATTAATGCCAGGAGAAACTGTGGACTTGGATCTGACTTGGAATTCTTCAGAGGTTTCTTTAACTTGCTCTTTGTCTGATGTTCAGGGACTCAGCACCAACCCCCGAGGGTCATTCAGTGCCTGGGGCTGCGTCTGTGCTGCTGAGCTGGGCTGGGCTCCTGGCACACAGGGAGCTCCTGGCAAGCGGGCAGCGCTGCAGAGAGACAGCTCTGCCCAGGAGCAGCTCCTCTGCACAGCCCAGCAGGGCTGAGGGCACTGCCAGGGTAGCTCAGGGACACCAGCAGGGCACACACAGAGCTTCAAGGGGCTCAGGGCTGGGAGGGTGACTGAGAGCTCCCTGCAGCAGGAATCTTGGCAGGGCTGCAGGGCAGTGCAGGGGCAGCTCCTGGAGGCATCTCCTAAAGCTGGCCCAGCCCCAGCTGATGGGATGGGTGAGGAGGGGGCTGTTGGGGAGCACTTTGGAAGAGCTGTGAAGCCAGGGGTGCAGCCAGGGGTGCCCAAGGCCGTGGGGCAGAGCAGGGTCCTGCAGCCCAGGGCGCTGTGCGGGGCAGGGACTCTGCTGCCTGCCAGGGGCAGCTCTCAGCCGGCCCGGGGAGCTGCTCCAGGGCTGGGGGAGAAGGGCTGTGGGCAAGGAGCAAACCCCAATTGACAGGGGAAGGCAGAGCAGGGCCCTTCTGCTGTCGAGATGGTGCAGCACATGTCAGGAATGATCACAGCTCCAAATGACTGCTGGAGGTTTCTAAGAGGAATTTTCAGGAAATGCAGCAAGGCAGGAGCATCCTGAAAGGGAAGGATCCTGTACTTCCAGTGTTCTTCTTTGGGTTCCCAGGGACGGGCAATGAGAAAGATCAATTCATGTCTCCATTCAGGAGGAAGCATGGAAAATCCAAAGCTGTTCTTCTTCGAGGGCAATGGCACAGGGAGTGTCAGAAATCAGCACCCTGGGCCTCACAGACAGCAGCAGTGGTGCTTTTCCAGCCTCCTCAGGGTTGCTCTAACATTGCCATCAGAGCCTGCCCAGCCAGAGGTGCCCCCGGGCACCAGAGTGCCCTGTGCTGGGAGGGCTCTCAGGGCAGAGCTGAGCACCCAGGGCTGGGATGGGCTCTGGATACACTGCCAGGGCCCAGCCCTGGGCACAGGGAAGCAGCTGCTGGCAGGGACAGCTCCAAGCAGCAGAGCCTGAGCACTCCTCTGCATCGCCCTCTGCTCAGCTGCACAGGGAAAGAGGGAAGAGTTGGGAGGAATTGATTTTGCCGGGGCTGCAGCGTTGCGGCGCAGAGGGAGCCTCCCGGGCCCGGGCCCTGCCCGTGTCCCTCCGTGCTCGGCACTGCCGGCTCCTTGGCGTGCCGCTGGGGCTCCAGCCCCGCCAGCCGCCGCAGCCCCGGCAGCTCCTGCCCCGCCGGCGCTGGCCGCGGGCTGCGGTGCTGCTGGCCGGGCTGCCCGGCTGCCAGGGACCCCCAGCACAGGCCCTGCCCCGCTGCGGCCCTTGGCCCTGTGCTCCCGGGGCCGGGCTGCCATGGCTCCCGGGGCTCCTGCAGCTCCGGGCGCGGTGGGGCCGGCACGGCCCGGCCCCGCCCAGGGACCAGGCCCGGCCCGGCTGCCCTGAGGCTGCCGCTGCTGCAGCTGAGGGCGGCGGCCGGAGGAGGCCTGGGCTGGAGGCGGCTGCCTCGGCACAGTGCTGGGGAGCCCGGCGCCGGCCCACCAGCGGCCTCTCCTCCTGCGCCGGCCCTCAGCTGGACTGGCCACCCGGGGGGCTCCTCAAACAGCCCAGGCCAGGGCGGGGCCCAAAGGCTCACAAGGTGCCCTCGGTTCCAGGAGGCCCCGCAGGGTCACAGTGGCCCCTGGGCACCCGCAGGCCCCACATCACACAGCCCTGGCACTTGCCATGGAAAGGCCCCTGCCCACAACCGGCTGCAAGCGGCCCGAGCAGCCCCTTCCCGCACAGCCGCTCAGGGGGGGCCCTTTCGGCTGCTCTGGGGCACCTTTTGCCTGGAGGGAGCGTGTGGGGATCCCCCCCCGCAGCCCGGACAGCGGCACAGCGGCACCTCCTTGCTGCTGACACCCCCCAGCAGGGGGGAAGCTTTGCTTCGGGCCCTGCCACATCTCGGGCTGCTCCAGGGCTGCCAGGGCTCCTGTGGCAAGCAGCTGTCCCCAGCTGGCCACTCCGGGGGCCAGTGCTCTGTGGGCAGTGCTGGCAAAGGCCCTGGGGGTCCTGGGGGTGCCCACTTGGCCAGGAGTCAGCAGTGCCCTGGCAGCCAGGAGGGACAACCCTGTCCTGGGGGCATCAGGCCCAGCATGGCCGGGCCAGGGAGGGGATTGTCCCGCTCTGCTCTGCCCTGGGGCGGCCTTGTTACAATCTGCTTAAAATGTGCAGAAAGAACTTCAGATTCCAATATTCCCTGGAGCAAAATTAAAACTCATACAAGTTATCTGTTGATACCAAAACTGATTTTATTAATTGCTAAGAGATGCAAAGAGAAAGAGGAAAAAATAAGAAAAGGTTAGAAAATGCTAAGGTTAATTCTAGAAGCAGAGAAAAGATATCACCAAAAACTACCTTTCCTTCCAGCTGGTCTGTGGGGGTGGGGGAAGAAGCAGTTTTTCTGCCTCTTTTTTCTTCTGTCTCTGCTGCTTTTGATGTTCTCTCTTTAGCTGCAGGGGGTCTTTACAGCTTTAGCTCTGTGGAATACAGTCAGGACGTGGTTTCACTGCTCAAACAGGGCTGGATCTCAGGCCCCGCAGAGTCTCATCCAGCCACTCCTTTCGGCCCTCAGAAATACAGTCAGGGTGGAGAAATAAGATTTGACTCGCAGATATGGCACAGAGGTTCTCAGTCCTCTCCAGTAGGGCAGGGTTCCAGTCTCTGGTGGCAGGCAGGCAGCACACGGACCTCTATATCCACGGCTCCCAGTATATCCCAGTTGTGCCAGCATGGTCCCAACTGCCCTCAGAATGCTCCCAGTCACTCCCAGGATGACCCCAGTCACCCTCACTGTGGGCCCAGGTGCCCAAGCTGGGGCCAAGCTGCTCCCACTGTGATCCCAGTGTGATCCCACTTGTCCCCAGCGTGGTCCCACTTGATCCCAGTTCCTCCCAGTGTGATCCCAGCTGCTCCCAGTTGCCCCTAGCAGAGACCCAGTCGCTCCCAGTATGATCCCATTGTGATCCCTGTATGATCTCAGTACAATCACAGTTACCCCAGCATGGTCCCAGTTGCTCCCAGTTGCCTCCAGCACAGATCCAGTCAATCCAAGTATGATCCCAGTCTTCCCCCAGCACGGTCCAAGCCAATCCCAGTTGCCCACTTGTACATCCAGTCACTCCCAGTTGATCCCAATTCCCCCCAGCAGGGTCCAAGACACTCCCAGTGTGGTCCCAGTCACCACCAGGATGGTTGCAGACTCTCCCAGTATATCCCAGTTGCCCTCAGCATGCTTGTAGTCATACCCAGTTACTTCCACTTGCCTCAGGATGCTTCCAGTTCCCATCAATACAATCCCAGTCACTCCCAGTCTATGCCAGTTGCATTCAGCATGCACCCTGTCACTCCCAGTTACTCCCACTTGCTTCCAGCATGATCCCAGTTGCTCCCAGTTCTCCCCTATGTAGTTCCAGTTGCTCCCATTCACTCCTACTATGGTTCCACTCACTCCCAGACACTCCCAGTATATCCCAGTTGCCCCCAACATGCTCCCAGTTGCTCCCAGTATGATCTCTGTTGCCCCATTTCTGGTCCCGCTGGCTCCAGTCCAGGTCTCAGTGTATCCCAGTGTCCCCCCTGTCCCCCCACCCCACTGTCACCCCCTTTTCTCTTCCCACAGAGCTCCTGAACCACTGGCAGCCGCAGCCCCTCCCCGTGGCCTCGGGCCCAGCCGGGACTCCCCAAACCCTGCCCTGATTTTGGGGGGATTTGGGAGGTGTGGCAGTTTGAGCCACATTAGAAATCCAAAATCCAATTTTCAGGCTTCCCCCACCCCTTCCCACAATTATCCTAACACCAGAGAGAAACTTTCAAACCAGAGGCTTCTGTAGGGGAAGGGGGAAGTATATACATTGATTTACACAAATAAATATACTGTACAAACTAAAGGTAACTATATATATATGTATATTATTACGTTTCTGTCAGTCCTTTTAGCCCTTTACCTTAGTCCAGGAAAGGCCTTTTCAGGCTGCTGGGTAGCACCGTCTCTCTTGTGGGAGTGTTCTGGGCCCCCACCAACCTTCAGCTGTTGTTGCAGTTTCTCTCCTCACGAAGTCCAGAAAGATAGCTTTGAGTCCTTGCTCTTCTGCTGCTGTGTGATCTCTCCCTCTCGGTCTCAATACCTCGGTTTGCGGGCTGCTGCAGTGTAATTTATCAAGCGTACGCGTCCTGGAATCTTCATTCCTCCACATCAGTTCTCAGCTGCCCCTGGTCAGCTTCGGCAGGCCGAACTCTTGGCTCGTCTCCAATTTTGCCTGGGATTCTTCTCCCGAGCGCTGAGCCTCCTCCTCCGGCCCGTCCACTTGGCTCAGCTTCAATGCTGAGCCTCTCCTCCACTTACAGTGGAGGGAAAGAAAAACCCCCCTCTACAGGTTCACTACAGAAAAGGAGGGGGAAGAGAGGGCTTGGCTGCAGAGCTTGCCTCTCTTACCTCAGGTGCTGTGAATCTCTTCCTTCACAGCACACACTCCAAATGCTGCCTCTTAACTCTGGCCTAAGCAGAGTTAGGGGGGCCACAGGGCTCCCCTCTCCCCACTGGAGGGGGAAAGAGGGAGCCCAGCCACCCCCTGGCCTTGTCCACCTACATGCAGCAGACACCAACAGCAAAACAACCAAGACAGAACTGCCAACAGCTTCCGGGGCTGTGATATGTGATTTTGAGCAGAAAAGAACAACGAGGACGGTGATCAGCTCTCCAGGGACAACTGCCCTGGCACCCAATCACCTCTGAGCCCCTCGACCTCTCAAGGGGGGCCAATTTCAAACTATGACAGGAGGGCACCTGCCATTCAACATGGCACCCAGCTCACCCCAAAAGGTGCTGGGACACCCCTAAAATGCCCACAGCTCCCCAGGGACCCCCCAAACTAACTCAAATCCTACCCAGGACCCCACCTAACCCCATTGTTGGGGAGACTTTTATGGGCTCTGGTGTTACTGGGAGCACCCCCAGCTTCGGGAGAGGAGCTCTGGGGTGAGTGGGGGGCGGGAAGAGGGGGGTGGGTGGGAAAAGGAGTCTGGAAATGAAAGAAGCGGGGGTGGGACCCCCACACTGAATGGGACAGGAGTGGGACCCTCAAAAGTGGAGGGGGAGGGGAACTGAGGATTTGGGGCTGATAGGAAAGGGGTGGGAGAGGTCAGAAGAGTAGGGAAAAGGGGAGGGTGGGACCCCCAAACTGAGCATGAGGGGGCTGGGGATTGAGGGATGATGTGTAAGGGGTGGGAGGGGGGGAGACAGTGGGGGTTGGAACCCCAAAACTGATCTTGGGGTGGCTGGGGATTGAGGGGACCATGGAAAAGTGGGAGGAACAGGGAGAGGGGTGGAAAAAGGGGGTGGTCAGGAGGGATGGACGGTCCCATGGGGGTCTTTGGGAAAGGGGGCTGGGAAAGGGGGGTGGTCCCCCTGAGCTCCCAACTTCCTCTGGGGTGCTGTGGGCTGCTGGATCCAATCTCAGCCTTGCATTGTGCCAACAGTTGAAATTTAGAGCAATTCTAGAGGGGTGACTGAACCACGTTTGTCCCCCAGGCTTTAATGATGGCAAATCAGATCTACTGATAGAAAATGAATTCTTTTTTTTTGAAAATGATGACACAAAAGGTTTTAATCAGAATTATTTAGTGAACAATAGAAACACTAAAACTATCAGTAGTACAGGATAAGATAGGACAGGGCACTACACTAAAGCAATTGTTGAAGCAATTCTACTGAAGGTGGTAAACAAGCAATAATTCTTAATTAGAGATGGATGGAACTGCCCCAGACCAGCGCTCGTGGGGAGATCTCTGCTCTCAACCTCCAACAGTGACCTTGGGGGGTCCCCAGCCAAGGCAGGAATCTCCACACACCCAACAAGAAGGGTTCTGTTGGAAGAACCTGCCCCTGGGAAAGGGGACTGGCCCTTTCTGGTAGAAACCCATGGACTGACAGTCCTTGGACTCCAGGGGTTCCCTCACCATCAGGGGCTTCATTTGGGGTGAAACCAGTCTGGGGTCCAACATCTCCTGCCTTGGCCTGGCCCCCTCTCAGCTCAGCACTGACCCCTTTGCAAATGGGGCATTGTCTTGGGGCCATTGCAGGGGGATGTCCTGCCCCAGTGTCCCAGTGTTCCTTTAATTGCCAGAGGCCCTGCAGTGTCCCAGTGGCCCCTTGATTCCATGACCTTCGGAAACACCTCAGGGTTCCTTTGGTTCCATGAGGCCCCCATGTCCCAAAGGCCCCTGGATTCCAGGAATTCTGCAGTGTCACAAGGACACAAGTGTGACAAGGGTCACAATACATGGTATTGTACTGGGAGTGACTGGGATCATACTGGGAGTGACTGGAACCAGAGAAATGGTTCATGGGAGCAACTGGAACCACACTGGGGGAAACTGGGATCATAGTGGGAGCAGCTGGGCCCCTGCTGGGCTCATACTGGGATCATTCGGGGACTGACAGGGATCATCCTGGGAGTGACTGCAATACTGGGAGTATGTGAGAGGGACTGCAGCCATACTGGGAATGACTGGGATCAAACTGGATTCATACTGGAAGTGTCTGGAAGTTCCTGGGATCATACTGGGGATGACTGGACTCAGAGTGGGATCATACTGGGAGCAGCTGGGACCATGCAGGGGCAAATGGCCTCCTCCAGGCAGTGACTGAAAGTGCCTGGGGCCAGACTGGACTCAGACTGGGAGTCCCTGAGAGGGAAAGGAACCATCCTGGGTGGGACTGGGAGCTACTGGGACCAACATGGGGGCAACTGAGATTGTATTGGGAGTGTCTGGGAGTGACTGGGATCCTAGTGGGAGTGACCAGGGACTCCAGGGACCACTCTGACACTGCCGGGCATTCTGGAGCTGGAGGGATCTGCAGACACTTGGCAACCTCCTGGAATCAAAGGGCCACTGGGACACGGGGACCAAAGGAACCTGGGACTCAGTGGAGCCTCAGGAAATCCAGGGACCATTGTGACACTGGAGAACCACATAGAAACAAGGGGCCATCCTGATGCTCTGGAACCTCCTAGAGCCAAGGGGCCATTGTGTCACTACAAGGACTTACAGATCCAAAGGAATACAGGGACACTGTGGAATCTCCTGGAGCCATGGGGCCACTGTGGCATCTGGGGCCTCATGGAACAGAAGGAACTCTGAGACATTTGGGAAGCTCTTGGGATAAGAAGGGCCATTGTGACAATACAGGGCCTCAGGAATGCTGAATGCTGAATCATTTTGGAACCTCGTGGAACCAAGGGGACACTGTGACACTGCAGGGTCTCATGGAAACAAAGAAACCCTGGGAAACTGCAGAACCTCTGGAATGGGCCATTGTGACTCAGGGCAATGTCCTTGAGTCAAGGGGCCACTGTGACAGCACCGGGCCTCCTGGAATCCAAGGGACCCTGGGACACAGTGGAACCTCCTGAACTCAAGGGCCCATTGGGATTCTGTGTGACCTGTGCAATCAAGTGGCACTGGGACAGTGCAGGACCCCATGGAACCAAAGGAATGTGGGGACACTGTGGAATCTCACGGACAAGGGGTCATTGTGACATGTGGAGCCTCATGGAACCAAAGGGCCACTGTGACTCGTCAGAACTCCATGGAATCAAGTGATTGTGTGATTGTGTGACTGTGATTCTGTGATTGTGTGATTCTGTGACTCTGTGATTGTTTCATTGTGACATTCTGTGATTGTGTGACTCTGTGATTCTGTGATTGTTTGACTGTGTGATTGTGTCATTCCATGACTGTGTAATTGTGTGAGTCTGTGACTGTGATTGTGTGATTCTGTGACTCTGTGATTGTGTGATTCTGTGATTGTGTGACTCTGTGTTTATGTGATTGTTTGACTGTGTGATTGTGTCATTCCATGACTTTGTAATTGTGTGAGTCTGTGACTCTCTGTGTGATTCTGTGACTCTGTGACTGTGTGATTTTGTCATTGTGTGATTACGTGATTCTGTGATTGTGTGACTCTGTATTGTGTGATTGTGTGACTGAGATTGTGTGATTGTGTAATTCTGTGGCTCTGTGACTCTGTGATCGTGTCATTCTACGATTCTGTTATTCTTTCATTCTGTGATTGTGTGACTGTGATTGTGTGATTGTGTGATTGTTTGATTCTGTGACTCATTGTATCATTCTATGATTCTGTGATTCTTTGATTCTATGATTGTGTGACTCTGATCACAGGGAAAATGTGGATCTTCCAGCACCCAGAAGAGAACTGAGCTCTGAGGTGCCTGAGCTGGGAAATGACACTTTGCCGGGTTGGGGCTTCCCGAGAGGATGGGGATGTCCCGAGATCATGGGATGGTTTGGGTGGGAAGGGACCTTCCAAATAACCCAGTGCCACCCCCCACCGTGGGAAAGGACACCTCCCACTATCCCAGGTTGCTCCAACCTGGCCTTTGACACTCCCAGGGATCCAGGGGCAGCCACAGCTTCTCTGGGAATTCCAGCCCAGTCCCTCCCCTCCCTCCCAGCCAGGAATTCCTTCCCATCTCCCATCTCTCTCTGCCCTCTGGCAGTGAGAAGCCATTCCCTGTGTCCTGGCACTCCATCCCTTGTCCCAAGTCCCTCTCCTGCTCTCCTGGAGCCTCTTTGGGCTTTGGAAGGGTCACACCAGAGCTGGGAGGTGGCAGGGGATTGTCTGAATTTTGGGCTTTCAGCAGGATCTCAGATCCCTTGTCCCATTCAGCAGTGTTGACATTTTCTGCTGGCTGGGTACCCGTGAGGGTTCCTCAGCAGGCAGCCATCGGACAGTGAATGCCCCCCTCCTGCTCCGTGCCTCAGCTTTTATAGCTGAGCTGACCTCCCATGGTCTGCAATGTCCCTGTGGTCAGTTTGGCTCAGCTGGCCTGCTTGGGTCCCCTCCCAGGCTCTTGCCCTCAGCTAAGGAAGGAATGTCCCAGTGTTGGTGCTGTGCTTGGCTGTGGCAGTTTGAGTCACATTAGAAATCCAAAATCCAATTTCCAGGTTTCCCCCCACCCCTTCCCACAATTTATCTCAACGCTGGAAAGAAACTTTCAGGTCAGAGGCTTCTATAGGGGAAGGGGAAGTATATACATTTATTTACACAAATAAATATACTGTACAAACTAAAGGCAACTATATATATATTACATTTCTATCAGTCAGTCCTTTCAAGCCCCTCCTTTTAACTACTTTAGCCCAGAAGCAGCTTTTCAAGGCTGATACGTAACACAGTCTGCCGTGGAGTGTTCTGGGCTCCTGAACACTCCCCCCTCACCAAGTTCTAGTTGTTTGTTGCAGTCTCTCCTCCTCATGAAGTCCAAGAAGATAGCTTTGAGTCCTTGCTCTTCTGCTGCTGTGTGATTTCTCTCTCTCTGCTTCATACCTGGGTTTGTAGGTTGCTGCAGTGTAGTTCAGCTTATCAAGCGTCCACGTCCTGGAATGTTGATTTCTCCTCAGGTTTTCGGTTGTCTTGCGTTTTAGTTCACGGCAGAGACATCCTCTGGGCCCCCCTCTCTCTCTCTCTGGGGTCTGTCTCCAATTTCGCTTGGGATTCCTTTCCCGAGCCCCAAGCTGATTTATCAGCCTGTCCACTTGGCTCTGCTTTAATGCTGAGCCTCAAAATCCACCCCCCCAACCTAAATGCAGTGGGGGGGAAAAGCCCTCTAGCCTTGGCCACAGGCAGCTCGGTTCAGTTCTGCACTGTCCCAAGCGTCCCACAGCTGCAGGGGGGGGAAAGAAGGCCTGGCTTCCTCCCTCTTACCTCAGGTGCTGTGAAATTCTTCTTTCACAGCACACACTCCAAATGCTGCCTCTAACTCTAGCCAAAGGCTGAGCTGGGGGGCCACAGGGCTCCCCTCTCCCCCTCCAGGAGGAAGAGAGGGAGCCCAGCCACCCCCTGGCCTTGTCCACCTACACGCAGCAGACACCAACAGCAAAACAACCCAGAACTGCCAACAGCTTCCGGGGCTGTGATATGTGATTTTGAGCAGAAAAGAACAACTAAGACGGTGATCAGCTCTCCAGGGACAACTGCCCTGGCACCCAATCACCTCTGAGCCCCCCCAGCCTCTCAGGGGAGCCAATTTCAAATTATGACAAGCTCTTCCCGCAGTCGGGGCACTCGGGGCTTCCCTTACCAGTGGGTCTGTTGGTGCCTGGTCAAGGCAGCGCTCCGGATGAAGCTCTTCCCACACTCCCCGCATTTGTGGGGCCTCTCCCCACATTCCCTACACATGTAGGGCCGTTCCCCAGTGTGGATCTGCTGGTGGCTGAGGAGCTTGGTGCTTGTGCTGAAGCTCTTCCCACATTCCAAGCACTTATAGGGCTGTTCCCCAGTGTGGATGAGCTGGTGGCTGTGGAGGTTGGTACTCCGGCTGAACCTCTTTCCACATTCCTCACATGTGTAGGGCCTTTCCCCACTGTGGATCATCTGGTGTCGAAGCAGGTGGGAGCTCCGTTTGAAGCTCTTCCCACATACCCTACACGTGTAGGGCTGTTCCCCAGTGTGGATGTGCTGGTGCCTGAGGAGGTTGGTGCTCTTCCTGAACCTCTTCCCACATTCCAAACACCTGAAGTGCTTTTCCCTGCTGGGAGGCTGCTCAGGGACCACCAGCTCGCAGCTCTGCCTCAAGCTCCGGCCGCCTTCCCGGCACACGCTGGCTCTTTCCTCCTCACAGCCCCCTGGGCTGGCTTTGCAGCCCCTCCTGCGGGGGCATCTCTGGCACCTTTCCTCCCCGCTGCCTTCCTGCGCCGGGGAGCCCTTCAAAACGGCCTCTCCCACCAGGCTCTGCCGGGGGGATTTGTCCTCCGCGCTCTCCGGCCTCACCTCGGGGCCTGGGGCAGGAACCAACAAGGACACGCAGGGGATTTGCCTCCGGCCCACAGGGAAGCCCAAGGACATCCCCCCAACTCCGGCCCCGGCAGGATGGCCACAAAAGACAGACCCAAAGGGGCACTGACTTCCTCCTCACCTGCCTGGGGGGCCCAAGGCATCTTCCTCTTCCTTGCAGCCTCCTCCTCCATCTGCCCAAGCTTTGGGAAGCAGAAATCCTGATGGGGGGGGAAAACAAGGGGTGAGCGCATTGCCTTGGGTGTTCCTCCTGCCCAAGTCCAGCTCTAGGACTCACCAGGCATCTTGTGTCCATAAAAACTCCCAAAACATCAAGATTTAGACCAGACAAACAGAAAACATCACCATTTGGGAAAAAAAAATCCCAAAACTCCCCACAAATTTGCAAAAGATCAAGAGTCAGCAAAATAATACTCCAAAATATGAACATTCAGTTCAAAAAAACACTCCCAGAAGTTCCCCCTCTCTGGTCTCTGCACATTTACCTTCAGGGGGTCTCCCCTCTCTGGGCTGCTGGGGGTCCCGCTTAGGGATGCCGGGGCTTTTGGGGGTCCCAGGGGTCCCTTCTCCCCTCACTCTCTGCTTCAGGGGGCCGGGTTCCCAGACATTCCCCCTCTCCGCCTTCTCCAATTTCTTGGCCCGGGGATCCAAGGGGTCCCCACTGCCCAGGCTCCCCCTTCTCCGGGACCCCCCTTGCAGCCTCCCGGGGCTCCTCCCTCTCCCTGCTCCCCCCTCCAGCCTGCCGGGGGTCCCCCAGCTCCGCCATCGCCCCGCTCCGCTCTCCACACTCCGGGGCTCCCGCCCTTCCTCCCCCCACCCCCGGCTCTCCCGAGGGCTCCCCAAACCCGCTGCCTCGGCTCCCTCCGGCTCCCCCGGACCAGCCCCCCCCGCCCACACCGGCCTCACAATGGAGCCGCCGGGGCCTCACCCACCAACACCAACCCCCAACAAGGGGGGGACCCGCAGCCCCCCGACCACCCACGGGGCTCTGCCCACAACCCACCCCGACACCGCCCCAAAACACCCCCCGGGGACCCCCAGCAGCCCCCGGCACACAGCCCCGCACAAGGGCCGCCTGTGCCCGAGCCAACAAAACGCCCCCACAGCCGGGGGGACACCAGAGGCTGCCCCGGGGCAACGAGAGCAGGGAGCGGATCGGGCCCCGCACACGTGGCCGGGCTCTTGGCTCAGCCGGCCGGGATCGGCAACCAACAGCACGGCCCCGACCGCCGGCTCGGCACAGCGAGCCCGGGGGTGTCCCCTCTCCAGGGCCCCCCTCTCCACAGATCAACGCATGGGGACACCAAGGGACCCCCAAGGGAACCCCTTGCCCGCTCTCCCACCTCCCCTTAGCCCCCCTCGCCCACCCCTTGCCCACCGGCCCCCCAAACCCCGGCTCCCCCCAGCTCCCTTTGGGGCTCACCCACCGCCCCCCGCGCTCCCTTTGGGGGTCCTACCCCCCATTTCCTCCCTTTCCCCCCTTTCCCATCGGCTCGTCCCCCTCCCCCGCTCACCCCAGAGCTCCGCCCGCGGCCGCAGCGATGCAGCAGGAGAAGGAGGGGCGGCAGGAAGGGCAGGGAGAAAGGCGGAGCGGGAACGGCAACAGGATCGTCCCCCCCGCCCCATCTCGCGGGGGATCGGGAAGGGGGAGCTGCGCTGAGACCCAAAAAGCTGCCAGAAACACCCCAAAAAAGTTGCCAGAACCCCCCAGAATTAACAAGACCCCTACAAATTCCAAGCAGATCCCGTCCTTCCATTCCTTGTTCTTTGCTGCTGGTTAAAAGCAGGTTGGAAATACAATCCTATCTATTATCATTGTTACACAAAATATCGATATAATATGATAATGTTAATTAAACTTTAAGATATGTGTGCAGGTGACTCCTTGCAGGGGGTTTGTGCAGGAGGAGGCTCTGGGGTGGCCGGAGCCCCCAGGCTGTGGCACTGGGGAGGCCCTGGGGCACCTCTCTGGGCTCTGGGGCCTGGACATTTCTCTGCCCTGGGCCCGGCCATGGCAGAGGCCCCTGGGGGGGTGCCCACACCCAGCACTGGCCCAACAAGGCCTCTGAGCAGGGCTGCCCTCCAAGCACCCCCTGCCCAGGCCGCAAAGACTTGGCGCAAACCAGCCCCTCTGGGCCCTGCCAAAGTGGCCCCAAACACACCCAGGGGAGGCCCCAGGAGGGGACAGAAACCCCCCACATTTCTTTGGGTGGTCTCAACCCAAAGGGCTCCACACCTCTTTTCCTTTGCAACCCAACTGCTCTAAAATAAATGCTCTTTCTCTCTCTCTCTGCAAACACTGATCATCCAGGATTGGTTCACTTTAATTCACTCCAAGGGATACAAGAATCAAACAAAAGTTCCTCCAGCCTGGCAGGGTGGGCTGTAACACTCCCCCGTGGCTTTTGGAACTGATTTAGTGCCCACACACACTAAACTCAAGCACAGCTTTGAAACAACCTCCCCAAAAGAGGAGCTGGTTTTCCTGGTGCCTCCCTCCGCTCTCTGCTGCAGCAGCTCCATCGCAGCAGCCCAGTCTGTGCAAACCAAGGGAGTTCCTGCTCAGGCCGGGAACTGGGCAGTGCCAAATGCCTGATTTGGGGCACTTTCCTGCCAGGAAAGTCAAGCCCCCTTTTCTCTTCACTGGCTTTACGTGATTTGAGCCTTCAAAGCACCAGGACTGGCTTTGTTTTCCCAACTCAGCCTTGGCTCCTGCCGGCTCTGTGTGCCCTGGGAAGGTGTTGTCTCAAGGACTTGCACAGCTGAGAATCCCCCAAACTCCCCCGAGGCAGTCACAGCCTTTTTCTAACCCTCTTCCTTTCCCCAGGGCTGGTTTTGTTCAGTTTCCTGTCCCAGCCTTTGCTGGTTCCTCTTGTCGCTGCTCCAACCTCCCACCTTGGGCATATTTTCTCTCCTGGTCCATGGTTTTTCTTAAATTCTTTCCCTGCTCAGTCTTTCCCCAGCCATGCACTATTCCCCAAGGCAAAGTTCAAAATTCACAGGGTCACCAAAGCAAAACTGACCCCACCAGAGCCATTTGTGGAATATTTGTAAGGAAAGAACCCAAAGAAACAGGACAAGCATCCACTGGCACAGAATGTGGATGCTGCTGGGGGGGCACTGGCAGCTGCAAAGAGTTTCCACACTTATTGAAAGTCTCTCCAAACCCTGACATCAACAAATTCCAATTATTACCAGTCCCTGCACCCAGCATTTCCTCCATAGGTAAATATTCTCCAGGTAAGAACCCTCTGCCTGTGTCTGCAAAGGAAGAACTGAAAGGATCATTTTCCCCACCCAAACACTTGATTTTTCAAGAAGGTTTAGTTGACGCAGAGCTTTTTACAGTGCCAAAACCCCAAGCTCCTCCTGCCTCAGGCTGCAGTTTAGGGCATTTTGGAGAGAAAAACAGGTTGGGGAGGAAGAGGAGAAGAAAACAGACCTAGGGGGGAACAACAGAGGAACTTACCATGGAAAATACTCCCACAGACACTGGGTTTGGGGAAATAAAGGACTTTTGTGTCCCAAAGAGCAGTTCAAAACTATTGCAGTCCAATATAGTTGTGGCCTTTTTTTTTGCTACCCAGGGAAGGGCAATGAGTCCCCAAGTGGGAGTGATTCAAAGGGGCTTTTCTGTAGTGACCAAAGGAGAGGGAATCCAACCAGTCAGCAGCAATTTCCACTTTTTGTCTGCAAATCCAAGAGTAATTGAGCCCTGACCTGAGTGGTCCCTGCAAGGAGACACCTGGGGGTCACGGGGACCCCAAAGTGGGACCCCCAGTCTGGGCTGGGCTGGAGGGGGAGGCCCAGGGGAGACGGAGCAGGACGTGCAGGAGAAAGCTGCTTCTTCTTGCTCCTCTTAGTCTCACATCCTCTGTGCAAGTTTCGAGCTGGCTTCCTGCCAAGTCCCCGAAACTCGACAACAAGGACCTGCCTCCCAGAGAGGGAAAAGAAAAAAAAACCAAGCAGCCAAAGCTATAGCAAATATATATATATATATATATATATATTACATATGAGACAGATATACAAAAGGAGAATACCACACACAGAAGGGGGGGGGGGGGGGGGGAAGGGGAAGGGAGAAGGACAAAAAGGGGCAAGGACCGAACAAGCCAACCAGCCGACCGAAGGCAAACTAGCAAAAATCTCACCACTTCCCTTCGAACAGGCAGGATGGCTAGACACGGCCCAAGGCTCTCCCCTCACGCGTGGCAGATAACGGTAGTCACTGTAGGCCTCAGCTCCAGATAAACCAGACCAAAACAGGGACCCGCCGTTCTTGAACCTCGCCGGAGAGGAAGAGGGCGAGATGCCTCCCGCTGGCCTTATTTATACCTCAAGTTACGTAAAGGAATAGCATGGAATACTTCCGTGATCACTTTTCTAGTTCCTTCCTGGTTACAAGTTGGTCTCCAGGAAGGCCTAGAGTGAAACCACCACATTCTCCACCCCTTATTCCATACTATTTCTTTACGTAACACCTATGTCTCACGTTCGTCTACATCCCGCGCATATATATACACATTTGCATATATATATATATATATATAGTTCTTGTTGGTCTCTCGGCACAGTTGTCTCGTCGTTGGAAAATCAATACCGATGTCAGTTCAGTCCAGATCTTTGGTCTCCTCAGTCACCATTACAGTTCTGATTTATGGCTGTTTCATCACTGGACTGTCTCATCACCGGATACCAGCAACAGCTTAGTTCAGGTCTCTCTCTCATCTGGTGACTGGCTTCCTGTAAAAACACAACTTAGGACATACAATTAGTTTTTCCCCAAGGCTAAGTTTCCTTGAGGCACACACTGGATGACTCCATCCTTCCTCATTACCCACCACGTATGTCCTGGCCCTTGAGCAAAGACAATCCCACGAATGGGTTTGTCTTGGCCTGAGGCAGGGGTAACCCAAACAGCTTTCCCTAGCATTCCCCTCAAATGGATTGCTGGAACTTTATCTCCATCAACAATGTGAAGGGATTCTGCCTGTGCAGGGCCAGCTCGATTGACAGAACCCCTGGTGTTAACTAGCCAGGTAGCCTTGGCTAAGTTCTTGTCCCAGTTTTTATAAGTCCCCTCACCTAATAACTTTAGAGTGGTCTTCAATAATCCGTTATATCTCTCAACCTTCCCAGCAGCTGGTGCATGATATGGAATGTGGTATACCCATTCGATACCATGTTCCCTCGCCCAAGTGGTGACTAATCCATTTTTGAAATGAGTCCCGTTGTCCGACTCAATACGTTCTGGGGTCCCGTGTCGCCACAGGACTTGCTTTTCAAGGCCCAGAATGGTATTCCGGGCCGTTGCGTGGGGCACTGAAAAAGTCTCTAACCATCCCGTTGTTGCTTCCACCATGGTAAGTACATAGCACTTACCTTGGCGGGTCTGTGGCAGTTTGATATAATCAACCTGCCATGCCTCTCCATACTTATACTTATCCCATCGTCCACCATACCACAGGGGTTTCAGTCTTTTCGCCTGCTTAATAGCGGCACAAGTCTCACAATCATGGATAACTTCAGAAATGATATCCATGGTTAAATCCACCCCTCGGTCTCGTGCCCATCTGTGGGTGGCATCTCGGCCTTGATGACCGCAAGCATCATGGGCCCATCGAGCCAGAAACAGCTCTCCCTTCTGCTGCCAGTCTAGGTCTACTTGTGACACCCCTATCTGTGCAGCTCGGTCCGCTTCTCTGTTGTTATTATGTTCTTCATTAGCTCGCTTTTTGGACACATGGGCGTCTACATGGTGGACTCTCACATTCAGACTCTTCGCTCTGGCAGCGATGTCCTGCCACAAGTCAGCAGCCCAGATGGGTTTTCCTCCACGCCTCCAGTTCATCTTCTTCCATCGCTCTAACCATCCCCATAGAGCATTGGCTATCATCCACGAGTCTGTGTAGAGGTAGAGTCTCGGCCAACCTTCTCGTTCAGCAATGTCCAGGGCCAATTGGACGGCTTTGAGTTCCGCAAATTGACTCGACTCGCCTTGACCCTCAGCGGCTTCTGCCACTCGTCGGGTGGGATTCCAAACGGCCGCTTTCCACTTCCGGTTCCTTCCTACAATTCGGCAAGAACCATCAGTGAAAAGGGCATAACGCCTTTCTTCATCTGGCAGCTGATCAAATGGCGGAGCTTCCTCGGCTCGGCTCACTGGCTCTTCTTCTTCTGCCAGACTGAAGTTCCCACCTTCAGGCCAATTGGTTATGATTTCCAAGATGCCGGGGCGATTCGAGTTCCCGATTCGGACACGTTGTGTAATCAAAGCCATCCACTTGCTCCACGTGGCATCGGTGGCATGATGCGCAGGGGGCACCTTCCCTTTGAACATCCAGCTCAAGACGGGTAATCGGGGTGCCAGGAAGAGCTGTACTTCGGTACCAATTACCTCTGAAGCTGCTCGTATACCTTCATACGCCGCTAAGATTTCCTTTTCCACAGGGGTGTAATTGGCCTCAGAACCTCTGTAGCTTCGGCTCCAGAAACCCAGTGGTCGCCCTCGCGTCTCGCCAGGCACCTTTTGCCAGAGGCTCCAGGAGGGACCTTTATCTCCAGCTGCAGAGTAGAGCACATTCTTTACATCTGGTCCCATTCTAACTGGTCCAAGAGCCACGGCATGTGCAATTTCTTGCTTGATCTGCCTGAAAGCTTGTTGTTGCTCCGGACCCCACTGGAAATTGTTCTTTTTACGGGTCACAAAGTAAAGAGGGCTCACAATCTGACTGTATTCTGGGATATGCATCCTCCAGAAGCCTATGGCTCCCAGAAAAGCTTGGGTTTCTTTCTTGTTTGTGGGGGGAGCCATTGCTACAATCTTGTTGATGATGTCTGTTGGTATCTGGCGTCGTCCATCTTGCCATTTCACCCCTAGGAATTGGATCTCTCGGGCAGGTCCCTTGACTTTGCTCTTCTTGATAGCGAAACCGGCCTCGAGGAGAATCTGGATGATCGTCTGTCCTTTTTTGAAAACTTCTTCTGCTGTATCCCCCCATACAATGATGTCATCGATGTACTGGATGTGTTCGGGAGCCTTACCCTTCTCTAGTGTGACCTGGATCAGTCCATGACAGATGGTTGGACTGTGTTTCCACCCCTGGGGCAGTCGATTCCAGGTGTATTGAACGCCCCTCCAGGTGAAAGCAAACTGTGGCCTGCACTCTGCCGCTAAAGGAATGGAGAAAAACGCGTTGGCTATGTCGATGGTGGCGTACCACTTTGCTGTCTTGGACTCCAACTCATATTGGAGCTCCAACATATCTGGCACGGCAGCACTCAACGGTGGCGTAACTTCATTTAAGCCACGATAGTCCACAGTCAGTCTCCACTCTCCATCGGATTTACGCACAGGCCAGATGGGGCTGTTGAAGGGTGAATGGGTTCTGCTGACCACCCCTTGGCTCTCCAACTTTCGGATCATTTTGTGGATAGGGGTCACAGCATCTCGGTTTGTCCGATACTGTCGTCTGTGTACAGTTGTTGTGGCTATTGGCACTTCTTGATCTTTAACTCGTAGTAATCCTACAATGGAAGGGTCTTCTGAAAGGCCAGGAAGGGCAGACAATTGCTTGGACCCCTCTTCAATCACCGTGGCTACACCAAAAGCCCACCGGTACCCTTTCGGGTCCTTGAAGTATCCTCTTCTTAGGTAGTCCATACCAAGGATGCAAGGGGCTTCTGGCCCCGTCACAATGGGACGCTTTTCCCATTGGTCTCCCGTCAAGCTCATGTCCGCCTCTACTACTGACAATTCTTGAGACCCTCCTGTCACTCCAGAAATAGTAACAGTCTCGGTACTCTTATACTCCGAAGGCATTACAGTACACTGGGCTCCAGTATCTATCAAGGCCTGGTATCTCTGAGGATCCGATGTGCCAGGCCATCGGACCCACACAGCCCAGTAAACCCGGTTATCTTCTTGGTCCCTCTCCTTCTCCTGGCAGAAGGCAGGGCCCCTCTACTGGTCTTGATCAGAGCATTCGTCGTCAGAGTTTGACTTTGACTTCTTAGACTTTTTGCCATTGTCGAAGTGGACCTCCATCTTCTCGTGTTTCGGCGATCGCAGTTTCTCTTCTAAGAAATCTCCATCTACTACATAGACAACTTTTTTGTCAGTCTTCTTTCGCTTCAGCTCCCTCACTCTAGCTTCAAGCTTAGAAGTGGGTTCACCATCCCACTTCTTCATGTTTTCTCCTTTACTACGAAGGTATGCCCATAGTTGGTTACGTGACCCACGCTTAGAGTTCTCTTTCCTTCGACGTGTGAATGACAGGGATCGTGAGCAAGATCGAGACCAGGATCGAGGTCTAGGCCGAGGTCGTCTTTGTCGGTCCCGCCGTGATCTTCCCATTGGCCTTTCTTGGTAATCTCTATACCTTCTGTCCTCTCTGTCTCTAAGGTCGTCCTCATATCTGGAATATTCATAATCTCTCTCCGTTCTTTCCCTATCGTAGGTGCGTCGGTACAGGGGATTGAAGGAGTTTTCCATATTTTCCTCGATGGTTCTTATCCAAGCACACATAGTGTCCACGCTTGGTTCATCCATCTTTGGATTATATACGGGTATCAAGCAGGAAATATATGGTTTAGGGGCACCTTGAATTACCTTTTTCCACATTGGTTGCGTGCAGGGAACATTCTCAGGAACTTGGATATCATAATAATCTGGATCAGAATAGATGATCTCCAGCATGGCCAATTCCCGTAGGTATTGGATGCCTTCTTCCGCAGTCCTCCACCTTCTTGAAGAACTCTTCAGGGACTCCTTAAATGGGTATTTCACTCTTACCGCGTGGAGTATTCGGAGCCAAAGACTGGACGCCATTTTCTCCCTCCCCATTTCTTGCTCTATCACAGGGTCTCGAGCAATGGATCCCAACTGTCGTGCTTCATCACCTTCAATTACATGACTATCAGCTCCCTTGTCCCAGCATCGCACCAGCCAGGTGAGGACTTCTTCACCAGGCAAGCGCATATAATCTCTCCGTAAATCTCGAAGCTCTCTTGTGGTCAGTGATTGTGTAATTTCGCTTTCTCGCATAATTTCTTGTCCATCTCTCCCACGTAGAATCTTTTCCACCTCTCTCTTTACTCTTCCACTCCTACGTGGGACTGCTCCCACTTCCTCCCTATATCTCTCATGTGGAGGTGGAGACTGAGCATGCCGTGGGGATAAGCTTCTATATTGTTCACGCCGCGGAGATGGTTTCCTATGCCGTTCATACCGTGGGGATGGACTCCTATGCCGTTCACGCTGCGGAGATGGACTTCTACGTCGTTCATACCGTGGGGATGGACTCCTACGCCGTTCACGCCGCGGAGATGGACTTCTGCGTCGTTCACGCCGTGGAGATGGACTTCTATGCCATTCACGCCGTGGGGATGGACTCCTGCGTCGTTCGCGATACCCAGCGGGTGGAGGTAGTGAGTAATCTTTCACGTGCTGAGATAAGGGCCTCTTCCTCCAATCATTCACACCTCCAAGAGAAGGTTGGGTCTGGAGGGGTAGGGATAATTCCCCCTCCAATTGAGGGGGATGCTTTGGCTCCTTCTTTGCGTCTTTTGTAACACTGAATGTGTAGTCAGGATATAAATCATCAAGCGACAATATACCACCGGCCGTTTGTACTGTTGCTTTCTTTTCTCTTGATGCTGTTCTGTATTCCTTTGGGCGTGCCCCTAGTTCTCTTGGACGTGCTCCTTCCCGTGTAACCGTTTCTTCCTCTCTGGTACCTGCTTCTTCTCTTCCAATCGCTCCTTCCTCAGTCACAACCACTACTTCCTCTCTCGCAGTCGCGCCTTCATCACTTGCTGTTGCTCCTTCTCCCATTGCTGCCGCTCCTTCGTCCACTACATCTTGAGTGAATTGGATAGGTTCTTCTGTTCCTTCTTCTTCTTCTTCTTCTTCTCTTTCTTCTGTGCGTTCTGGTTGGGGAGATGAGTCTGTAAGTTCCTTGATCTCTCTTACCCACGTCTTCTTCTTCTTCACAGGGGCAATGATGACCTTCCGGTTCTTAGCTTGAGTCCCGGTTCTAGTGGGCTTAGTAGAAATGGCATTGACTTCAAGTTGTGTTTGGACTCCAACTTCTGTGGACCTAATAGGGACATCACTGGTTTCAAGTGGCGTGGTTTGGGTTTCTGTGTCGACCTTAACCCTTTGAAGGTGGTCTATGGCAGCTCGATAAGCATTAGCCAGGCCCCAGCACAAAGCGGAGAATTGCATATTCGGATCTTTGTAGGAAAAACACCCTTCTGCCAAACAGTGGGCCATCTCACCAGAATCAAACATTTGTTCTGGTGTGAACTCCCAATTAATGGGGGGTGACACATGTCCTACTAATCTACCGAAATCTTCCCAAGCTCCATGCCACCCGGGGACTGGCCTGTCTGCAGCCCTTTCCAAAGTTCCAGCGAGTCCCTTTGAGGTGTGATCTTTCCTACAAGAGGGAAGGCAACGGAACCCCATTCTTCCAAGTTTAAGTAGCACTTCCAGTACCTTTATCAATGACAGTACTGTTGCAATAAGATTTATATAGTAATTAGAGCCGATTTTAACCATGGGGATTTCCTTTACCAAACCTTCGATGTCAAAATTAAAGGATGGAAGCAATTTGTTCCATCCATCCTCAAGGTCTGGACGTCTCCCTATACGGTAGCCTAACACAGGTGTAAAGGTGGCTAGAATTATAAGACAAATTAATGAAATAGCCATTGTTTTTTGTTATTATTTCTTCTTGATCCCAAAACAAACCTTTGTTTATATAAACAAAGTTTCCTTGGCTGCTTTCCCAGACTCTGGCAGTGTTCCCAGACCTGTTCCCAAAACAATAGATTGGTTTTGCAAAACAACACCGAGCTTGGCTGTCTTCCTGGAAAAACGTTTATCAAAACAAGCCAAACTTAACCAAAATATCCCACTTCTGACACCAAAAAATGTTGTGCAAGTTTCGAGCTGGCTTCCTGCCAAGTCCCCGAAACTCGACAACAAGGACCTGCCTCCCAGAGAGGGAAAAGAAAAAAAAACCAAGCAGCCAAAGCTATAGCAAATATATATATATATATATATATATATTACATATGAGACAGATACACAAAAGGAGAATACCACACACAGAAGGGGGGAGGGGGGGGGGGAAGGGGAAGGGAGAAGGACAAAAAGGGGCAAGGACCGAACAAGCCAACCAGCCGACCGAAGGCAAACTAGCAAAAATCTCACCACTTCCCTTCGAACAGGCAGGATGGCTAGACACGGCCCAAGGCTCTCCCCTCACGCGTGGCAGATAACGGTAGTCACTGTAGGCCTCAGCTCCAGAT
The DNA here is from genome assembly GCF_025592945.1 of Manacus candei. NCBI lineage: Eukaryota > Metazoa > Chordata > Aves > Passeriformes > Pipridae > Manacus > Manacus candei. The sequence continues at coordinate 240,958 of NW_026138158.1, read as the reverse complement.
AAACCAGACCAAAACAGGGACCCGCCGTTCTCGAACCTCGCCGGAGAGGAAGAGGGCGAGATGCCTCCCGCTGGCCTTATTTATACCTCAAGTTACGTAAAGGAATAGCATGGAATACTTCCGTGATCACTTTTCTAGTTCCTTCCTGGTTACAAGTTGGTCTCCAGGAAGGCCTAGAGTGAAACCACCACATCCTCCTTCCCCCTCCCAAATTCCCTCTGGATCTGGCACAGCAATCTTGGGAAGAGAGAACTAAGCTCAAATCCAACCGTGATGCATCCTGGGCCAGCCCAGCCCCCACACCCCCGATCTGGCTCAACACCCCCATCCCGGTCCATCCCACATTCTCATCCCAGTATATTCCCAGCCCGGTCCATCCCACACCCCCATTCCAGTACATTCCCATCCCAGTCCATCCCACATCCCCATCCCAGTACATTCCCAGCCCGGTCCATCCCAGCCCGGGTGTGTCTTTCAGTCCCAGCCCGGCTCGGCTTGGCAGGGACTCCAAGCCCCTCCCGTGCCAGCCCTGCCCCAGCAGGGCCATGTGGCAGCAGCCGATGCGGCTGCAAGGCCGGTCCCCCCCGGGCGGGACCAGTGGCGGGCCCGGGGCAGCCAAAGGGGTCGGAGCGAGAGGAGCCGGGACGAGGCAGCGCTGCTGCGGCAGCGGCTCCTTCCGAGCCCGCCGGGGCTGGGCGGGAAGGAGGAGCCCGCGGGCAGCCGCTCCCTGCGCGGGCCCTGGGGAGGGGACAGGGCGGGCCGGGAAACAGCCCTGGCGATGTGCCCGGGGTGTTGCCAGTCTGTTCCAGTCCTTCCCAGTCTGTCCCAGGTTATCCCAGTCTGTCCCAGTCCATCCCAGTTTGTCCCAGTCCGTCTCAGTCCATCCCAGTCCATCCGAGTCCATCCCGGTCCCTTCCCAGCAGCCGCCGCCCGGGTCCTGCCCCCCCCCCGCCCCCTCAGAGCTGCTGCCGGACGCCGCCCCCCCAAGATGCTGACGGGGGTCGGGGCTCCGTCTTTGGCTTCGTCTCCCTGGGCTGGGGCTCGGCCTCCGCCCGCGGGAGGAGCTGAGGGGGGTCCCCGGGGGTCGTGTGTCCCCCCCGGAGCGTGTGTGCCCCCCCGGGACCCCCATCCCGCTGTCCCCCCCTTTTCTCTCCCCACGGAGCTCCTGCCCCAGCTCCCGCTCCCCCCTGGCAGGGGCTTTGGGAGCCCCCCTTTGCCTTGACCCCGGGACCCCTGCGGGGGGCAGTGGGGGCTGCCCAGGGCGGGCACTGGCCCAGGGAGATCGCCCCCCGCCCCCGCGGCATCCGCTGATCGCGGCGCTTCCCCCGCTTTGGCCCCAAAGCGGCGCCTTTAAGGCCGAGTTTAAGCGCAGGGCCCGCGAGTTCAGCTCGGCCCGGCCCGGGGGTCCCGCCGCTCGGGCCCGTCCAGGGGGCCCGGGGGTGGCGGGGGGACCCGGGGCGGTGCCGGGAGGGGTCCCGAAGGGGATCCCGGGGCATTCCCGGCAATTCCCCCGTGCCCGCCCCCCGCGCTCCCTCGGCCACTTTCGCTTCCGCGTCTCCCGAACTGCGCCCAGCGGGGCCAGCGGAGCAGCGCGATGGCTCCAGCGCTGGGGCTGGGGGCGCTCCTGGCGCTCCTGGGGGTCTCGATGGGGCAGCCCGAGGGTAAGTGGGACCCCCGGAACGGGCAACTCCTCAGCCTTTATTGCCGGGCACCGGCACTTCCCTGAACCTCCATTTCCGGGCACCGGGACCCCCCTGCACCCTCTCCCTCCGCACCGGGACCCCCTGAATCCCGATTGCTGGGCACGGGAACCCCCTGAGCCCCCATTCCCGGAAGGAGACCTCCCGGAACACCCATTCCCGGGCACGGGAACCCCCCTGAACTTTCTTTTTCCGGGTACTGGTCACTCCCTGCATCCTCTCCCTCCGCACCGGGATCCTCTTAAACCTCCTTATCCGGCACCAGGACCCCCCCAGTTTCCATCCCTAGGCACTGAGACCCCCCTGAACACCCATTCCCTGGCAGGGGAACCCTCCTGAACCTCCATTTCACGAAACTGGGACACCCCTGAACCCCCTTATCCTGCACCAGGACCCCCTCCACTCCCATCCTCATCTCCAGGAATCCTCTGAACCCCCTTATCCTCAACAAATACCCTCCGGTGCCCGTTTTCCTGCCAATCACGCCTCTCCCAGCCCCCTGATCCTTCCTTTTCCTTGACCCTGGGACCCCCTGGACCCCCATTCCTGCCTTTCCCAGCCCCCAGACCCCACTTTCCTCAACACTGAGGACCACTGGACCCCCCTTTCCTGGGCACAGGGACCCCCTGGATCCCCTATCCCGCCTCTCCCAGTCCCAGCCCCCACTTTCCTTGAACCTTGGACCCTTCCCAGCTCTCCCAGCTCTCCCAGTTCCACTTCCCCTGACCCTTGGACCCCCCAAACCCTCCAATCTCTGTGACCCCCCCCCCCCAGTTCTCCACTCCCTGTGCTTCCTGCAGGGGGGTCCCAGGCACCGGGAACGCCCTCGACTGCAATTCCTGGGCACCAGGACCCCCCTGAACTTCCATTTCTGGCACAGGGACCCCCCCTGGAACCCCTTATCCTGCCCCAACACCTTCCTGCACCCCCTTTCCCGGACATCCTGCCTCTCCCAGACCCCCTTTTCCTTGACCCTGAGACCCCACGGACCACCTTTCCTGCCTTTCCCAGACCTCAGACCCCACTTTCCTCAACATTGGGGACCCCTGCCCCCCCCTTTCCTGGGCACAGGGACCCCCTGAACCTCCATTCCTGGGCATGGTAACCCCTCTGACCCCTCTTTATCCAGCACCCAGACCCCCTTGACCCCCCTCTCTGGTACTGGGACCCCCCTGCACCCTCATTCCCAGCCATTCTGGGTCTCTTCACCCCATGACTCTCTTTACCCCAACACTGGGCCCCCTGGGCCCCCCTTTCCTGGGCACAGGGACCCCTGGATGCCCCATCCCATCTTTCCCAGTCCCTACACCCTCCCTTGGCCCTGGGATCCCCAAACCCCCTTCCCGGCTCTCCTAGCTCTCCCAGTTCCCCCTTGCCTTGACCTATGGACACCCCCAGACTCCCCACATCTCTGTGTCCCCCCAGTTCTCCACTCCCTGCGTTACCTGACTGTGGCAGTGACGGAGCCCAGCCCAAGGATCCCTCAATACCTGTCCATGGGATACGTGGATGGGATCCCTATCACACGCTACGACAGTGAGCGGGGCCGGAAGGAGCCGCTGACGCTGTGGATGGCGGCCGGAGCCGAGCCGGGATATTGGGATAGAGGGACCCAGATCAATGAGGGGAACCAGCTCATTGCTGCTGCCAACCTGGAGAGAGTGGGGGGCTGGTACAACTGGAGTGGGGGTGAGTGGGGGGAGCCAGGGAATGGGGGAATGTGTGGGAATGGGATGGGATCTGTGGGGCTGAGGGGGATCTATAGGGCTGGGATGAGGCTCTGTGGGTCTCCATCAGACTCTGGGGCTCCATAGGGCTGGAATGGGGCCCTGTGGGGCCAGGACACAATTCCAGGGTCTCCATGGATCCGATCCCACCCCCCCAGGTCTCCACACAAGGCAGCGGCTTTATGGCTGTGACCTCCTGTCCGACGGGAGTGTCCGCAGAACCCTTCGAATTGGCTACGACGGGCGCGATTTCATCTCCTTCTCCCCGGAGACTGGGACCTTCATGGCGGCCGATGGAGCTGCCCAGATCACCCAGAGGAAATGGAAATCTGAAGGGTATGAGGCTCTTCAGCACGAGCTGGCACAGAGCTGTGCGGAATGGCTCCAGAAATACGTCAGATACGGGCGGGAGGCTCTGGAGCGCAAAGGTGAGTGAGACAGAATTCCCATGGGAATGAGAGATTTGGGAATGTGGGATTTGGGAGGGTGGAACTGAGGAACGTGGAAATTCCCATGGGGATTCCATGGATGAATCTGAGTCATCCAACTTCCATGGGAATTCCATAGATGGATCTCACCGTTATCCCATTCCAGAGCCCCCCGATGTCCATGTGTCCGGGAAAGAGGAACACGGGATCCTGAAGTTGTCCTGCCACGCGTACGGATTCTACCCTGGGATCATCGGGATCAACTGGCTGAAGGGGGATGAACTGCAGGATCAGGAGACGGAGTGGGGCGGGATCGTTCCCAACAGCAACGGCACCTTCTACAGCTGGGCCAGGATCAAGGCGCTGCCGGGGGAGCAGGAGCAGTACCGGTGCCGGGTGGAGCACGCCGGAATGCCGGAGCCCGGGATCTTCGCCTGGGGTGAGGCTGGGAACGGGCAATGTGGGAACTGGGGGTTTGGGAAGGAGGAATTTGGGAGTGTGGGACAGCGGGATGGGGGTAACCCTCCCCCTCCTGCCCCTCCTGCCCTTCCCAGAGCCGGAATCCATCTGGAATTCCAGCCTGGTGTTGGTGGCTGTGTCCGTCATCGCTGCCATCATCATCATCATCGGCCTCGTGGCAGTCGGTGTCTGGAAGCTCCGATCCGGTAACTCCCGGGATGGGGGTCGGGAAGGGGCACGGATCCGCCCGGCAGCATTCCGGGGATCCTGTGCCACGGGTGCTGATCCCGCTTTCTTTCCATAGGGAAGAGGGAGGGGAATGGATACGACCCCGCGCCCACCAGTGAGTCCCAGCAGCGTGTGTGGATCCAGATCCTCTGTGCAGGGATCCCAGGATGGATGCCGGGATTCCAGAGGGGAATGGGGGCCTAATGGTTGGAGTGGGATCGGAAGGGGATTGCAGCTCAGGGCAGGATTCCAGAGTGGGATCAGGTGGAATTGTGGACTGGGATCAGGGCTGGATTCTGGAGTGGGATTGGGGTGGGATGGATGGAGTGGGATTGGGGTGGGATGGACAGAGCAGGATCAGGAGGGAATCCAGAGCAGTTCCTACTCTCCCTGGGCTCCACACCCAGCTCCATCCCCTGGGATGGGAACAGGGACATGGTGACTCCTTTCCCCACTCTCATCCCGGCAGGAATCACGGCATGAGCGATTCCGGAGCTGGATCCGCCCCTTCCCTCTCCCTGCGGAAAGGCAGGAGCTGCTGGCAGAGCTCATCCCGCTGCTCCCACCCACCCCGGCCCCCCTGCGGCTCTTCCCAATGGATCAACTTCCTGCTTTTTCCTGTGTGAAACCCAGGACCACAATTATTCCTGAGGCTTTAATTTGGGTGTGAAAATCTCCTGCTTTGGGCAATAAATCCTGGCTCCCTCCTCCGGCATCCGGCAGTTTCTCTGTGGGAACCAGGAATGGGAGTGGGGACAGGAGGGCTGGGATGGGGACATTGGGGACGGGGATGGGAACACTGGGAGCAAGTTGGGGACACAAGGAATGGGAATGGGGCCGTCAGGACTGGGATGGGAACACTGGGAATGGGAATGGGGATGTGGAATACCAGGATGGGAACAAGGGGGACAGGAATGGGGGACAGTGGGAGCAGGTTGGGGACAGCAGGAATGGGAATGGAGACTTGAGGACCAGGATGGGGACACTGGGAACAAGTTGGAGTCACCAGAATTTGGGAATGGGGATACCAAGAGCAGGTTGGAGACACCAGGAACAGGGAATGGGAACACAGGGAGACAATGGGAAAAGGGATGAGGACACTGGGAACAGGATGGGAAGGCCAGCAAAAGGTTGCGGACAACAGGAACTTGGAATGGGGACATCAGGAGTTGGGAATGGCAACACCAGGAATGGGAATGAGGACATGGGGGACCAGGATGGTGTCACGGGGAACAGCTGGGGAACTGCCAAGAACTGGGAATGGGAACACCAGGAGCGGGAATGGGAACGTGGGGAACCAGGATGGGGACACTGGGGACAGGAACGGGGACACTGGGAGCAGGCTGGGCATTACCAGCAATGGGAATGGGCACAGCAGGAATGGGAATGGGCACGGTAGGAACTCTGTGTCTCTGGTGGCCCCCCGGGCTGTGCCTTGGAGCCCTGACAGCTCCTGCAGGTCGCAGCTTTCCCAAGGCCTGGCAGCCCTCGCTGCCGTTGCCGGTCCTGCAGCGCCGGGCGGGACGCGCTGCGGATCCCGCCGGGCTCCGGCGCTGCCACGGAACCCGCCGGCACCGTCAGCCCGCACGGCACCCACGGCAAGGGGCACCACGGCCGGGCAGCTGCTCCCCACGGCATCGCCAGCCCACAGCACCCGGCAGCTGGCAGTGACTCACTGCAGCAGGAGAGCAGCAAAGCCTGGCAGCAAACTCCCAGGGCAATTCTAGGGGCCAAAGGGACGCTTCCAGCAGCATTCCGGACTTGAGTATTCCCGCAGAATTCCTTCTCCAGCTCTGCAGCCTCTCGTGCTGTTCCAGGACTGTCGGGTTTACACTGCCCTCCTGCTGCCCCTGGCTCAGTGCTCGCCAGGTTCAGTGCCCCCTTGGCAGTCCTGGACAAAAGGAGGGCACTGCTCTGCTCTGCTTTCTGCTGCTGAACATCCTCATTCTCCTCCTCGCAAGGACCCACAACTCTCCCGCTTTACAAAGAGCAGCAGCACTTGGCAGGCCCGGCAGGATCTTCCCCACAAAGGCCGTGGCACTGCCCTGTGCTCGTCCTGCCACAGGAGCTCAAGGCTTCTGGACAGCACAACTTCCCAGCAATGACCTCCCTGCTCCAGAGGGATGAGGAGCCTCTGCTGAACTGCAGAGATTCACACACTGCAACCACTGCACTGCCTGCATTGCCTGCCATTCTGCAGCACTTGGGCATCTACTCTGGCTCTTCCTGCTGTTTAAGAAGGAAGTTTGCAAGCTTGGGGAACTGGATGGAGTTTTGTTCCAGCTGCCAGCTAAGGAAGTTTTCAACCTGTTACACAATACATGCAATGAAAACTCCAGTGATTTAAGAACTTGGACTCCAGCAGAACTGTTGGATAATTTACTTCATCAGGAAAAAAAAACCAGGAAATAAAGCCAGCCCTTAATATATGTAAGTCATATATAACTCATTTAGGTAAATAAATAGGCTGTAAAAAGGAAGTTACTGAGCTTATATATGGGTAAATTAGAGAAGGGAGCAGGATACAATGCTTGGGATGCTCCTTGGAATACTATTCCAGAAATGTCTTAGTACAGAGCATTAGACTCCACAACAGAATCCTGCCAAGTAATTGTATCCACATAGGAAAGTGAATTGTTTGGGATCCTGACCTGGCTTTTGGAGGTATCAGGAGCTCCTAAAAAACAAAGATCTTAAACTGAAAGCTTTATTCAAGTAGCTGAATCTACCCAGCACAGGGCCTTCTACAGCTCATGGTGAGCTTTCTTTCAAGACAGAAAACCCCAAACAGGCACAATCTTCCATTCCAAAGTCTCACCCACCTGCCTTCATCTCATCCCTGCCCTCCCCCAAGAAGATTCCACCAGCCAAGCCCAGGGGACTCCAAGAGAAACCCTTGTGTGACCTTGTCTGGTGTTCCCTGGGCACTGAGGGAAGAAGAGAAGTTTATCAAGGTGCCAAATGCCCACGGAGATCTTGGAAATCAGCTCTCCAGGATGCCTTGCAGCCCTTCTCAGTCAGCTTGAGCTCTTCAAATACACTTGTCCTCAGCATTTTCTCTGAAAGGGTCACTATGGTCTGAAGGGTCAAACTCAGAAGTGTCGGAACCTGCAGACAGTCCTTCCTCCCGGGCAGAGATGCAGCTGCTTGGGAATTTTATTCCCTGCTGGCAGCTTCCCACAGAGCTGTGGGCACACATTCTCCAGGCAGCTCACTGAATGCAGAGTTTCCTTCCAACCTGAAGGGAGTCTTTGCTCTACAACATCTCTGCCAGGTGGCACTGTGTGATTGCAGGCTGGTTCTCCTGGCTCTGCCTGTGTCCTGCTCTCCTTGAAAAGCACCATGTCCATAAGGATCCAGATGTTGATCCTCATGTCGAAGAGAATTAATAAATATCATTAAACTGGCATAAAATGTTGTGGATTGATCAATGAAATGCCAGATCTATCTGAAAATAGACACAGATACAGTTTTGTGGAGCTCCTGGCCCGGCTTTCCCAGCCATGTGGGGGGCAGGAAGCCCTGGGGCCTCACTTCTCCTGCCCCCGAATTAGGAGCAATTTATTAGGCTAATTAACCACTGAGTCATTTGTCCCTGAGCTGCTTTGTTCCTCTGCCAGGCACAGGCCAGCCCGGGCTCCGCAGGCTGCAGGGCTGCTGCGTCCTGTCAGTGCTCAACACCTCGGATTTCTTTGCCCCCAAAAGGGAAAACGGCCCCGAATCCCGTGGGCCGAGCGGAGGAGGGGACAGAGTTGTGGCCCAAACCTCCCCCCGCCGGGTTTGCCCAGCCCGGGAAGAACCAAGGGCCCCGCAGTGAGGTGGGACCCCCAGCAGCCCCGGTGTGCCGTGCCCAGCTGAAGCCCTCCCTGGGGCGCTCGGGGCTGGCTGGGCACACTGGGAGCGCTGGGAAGGGCCCCGGCTCGGGGCGGGGGCGGCGGGTGCCCAGCAGTGACTGAGGGCAAGGGCCTTCACAGGGACCCCCCGCGCCCCTGGCTGCCCACGGGAAGGGTTTTTTGGTCCCCCTGAGCGATTTGGCGGCGTTTCTGGGCTCGGCGGGGCCGGGCAGGTGGCAGCGGGACACGCGGGGCCCGGGCCGTGCGGCGGAGCCGGGTGGGAACTGCGGGGCGGCCCCAGCGGGGCCCGAGGGCGGAGCGGAGCCGGTTGGGAACGACCCCCGATCCCCCCGGGGCCGGGTCTGATGCCGGGAAAAGCACCACTGATAAGAAGGAGTATCTTGGCCAGCCCCCGGAGCTGGGAAGCATTCCAGAAGAAGAAACTGGTTTTTCAGGCCTGTGACCAAAGAAGGATAATTTGGAGAAGGGATGTTCCCCAAAGGGCCACCAGAGACCCTCGAGAGACCCCTACTCTGATGTAAATGAGTTCTGGAAACTGATTCAAATGTGTAAGAGAATCTGTGGGAGTGTTTAGTACATATGCACGAGTTTGGGGAAATGTAATGCACATGTATTAGTTACATCCACAGAAACCAGGGTGTGAGACAGCCCAGTGTGGGGGTGATGGGAGGAGACACCCCCACCCCCCACCCACGCACGTGGTGCTTAAAAAAATAAAACCGCTTTCTAATCCTGACATTGCAGTGACAGAGAGTTTTATTCCCGTTCGGTGACAGTCCCAATTGCTCCCAGTATGATCCCTGTTGCCCCAGTTCTGGTCCCGAGAGGTCCCAGTCCTGGTCCCAGTGTCCCAGTCCATCCCAGTCCGTCCCGGTCCCTTCCCAGCAGCCGCCGCTGTTTCCCGGGTCCTGCCCCCCCTGCCCCCCCAAGATGCTGACGGGGGTCGGGGCTCCGTCTTTGGCTTCGTCTCCCTGGGCTGGGGCTCGGCCTCCGCCCGCGGGAGGAGCTGAGGGGGGTCCCCGGGTGTCGTGTGTCCCCCCGGAGCGTGTGTGCCCCCCCGGGACCCCCATCCCAGGGGGAGCCCCCCCTTTGCCTTGACCCCGGGCTCCCCTTGAATCCCCGTTCCTGGGCACTGACACCCCCCTGCATCTCCTTCCCCAGCTCCAGGACCCCCCTGCACCCCCGTATCCAGCTCCACAACCCCTGCAATCCCTTTCCCAGCCCCTGCATCCCCCTGTGCAGGGGGGCCTACAGGGGTTTGGGGGCTCTCACCAGGGCTTTGCCCCAGGACCCCCTGCCTCGGGCTCTGGGGTTGGGGGGTGACGGGTGCTCTCGAGCCCCCCCTTTTTTCCGCACCCCTTCCCCACCCCCATTCTGGATCTGCCATTCCAGAGCCGGGGGGGGCCTCGCCGCAGCCCCCCCGCTGTCCCCGCTGTCCCCTCGGGGCCCTGACGGCCGCCCTGGCGCTGTCCCTCGGGCTGCCCGGGGAGTTGCCCCCACGGGCTCTTGGGGCGGGGCTGGAGGGGTCCCGCTGCCCCTCTGCTGTGGTCAAGCACCTGAGGAACAGGGAGCAAAGCCCCAGATCGGGTTTCCCGGCTGCAAAGCTCGGCGGGGCTGCCCCACCAGGAGGAATTTGGGGCTCGGGGACAGGAACAAAACACGGCATCAATTAAAGTATTTGGACAGGAAAAAATCATCCTTTGGGGTCTTTGCAAACACAGACAGAGGGTTCTCACCTGGGGAAGTACCAGACTGGTAATAATTTTATTTACACTAGTGATGGCAACAACACCTGCTGGGCATTGATGGGGGGGTTATATAGTTTTAGTAAGTAAAACTTACTAAAACTGGCAACTTTGCAGTTGCCAGTGACTCAACAGCAGCATCCACAGGTATTTTCATCTGTGTCACTTGATCCTTGGTCTGGTTTTTTGACTTTTTTTCCTTATAAATATTCCACAAATCACTCCTATGGAACCAGTTTTGCTTTGCTGAAGAGAGTTGTGACTGCTGGGCCCTTGGGGGATTATGAGCTTTTTTTGTTTTTATTTGAGCAGCACAGGAGAATCCTGGCAAAGCCCCAGGATGGAGCAGGACCTGCCCAGGCCCCGGGAGCTCGGGCTGTTGTCTCAGCTCAGCTCGTGGCAGGAGGAGCTGAGGGTGCCCCTGTCCCCTCTGTGCCCCCCAGGGGTGGCAGAAGCCCCTCGGGAGGCAGGTCCAGAGGCACCATCCCCTGTCCCGGGGGCTCCCCGAGCTGCCCTGCCAAGGGTGGGCACACGGGGGGTGGGCTCAGGTGGGTCTAAAGGGCTGTCCAGCACCTTGGGGGGTGACGTGGGGGGCTGGGACTGAAAACCCCTCGGATCTGTGCAAGTCCTTGAGACAACGAGCTCCTGCTTTTTTAATGAACAACCTGAAGAACAACCCAAGTGGAATCCTATTTTGGTTCTCCAACTTTCAGAGAAAGTCACAGACCTAAATTGGGGCCAGGAAGGACAATTCCTGTGCCTAAAGCCCCTCTGTGTGGCCCCACAACCAGCAGTGTTGATGAGACCCTTGGAGCTCTCTGGGGCCGCAGCAGCTGCAGGGACTCTGCTCCAGCACGGGCTTCCCACGGGCTCACATCCTTCTTTGTGGGCATCCCCTGCTCCGCCGTGGGCTCCTCCTTGGGCTGCAGGGGAACTCAGCTCCAGGCCTGGAGCACCTCCTGCCCCTCCTCCTGCACTGCCCTGGGGGTCTGCAGAGCTGTTCCTCTCCCCTATTCCCACTCTGCTCCTCTCTGCACCCAATTCCATCTGCACAAGGACTTTTTCCTCCTTAAATACATTATCCTTGAGGCCCCAATACACTGCTCAGCTTGGATCACCTGGAAGGTGGGTCACCAGGTCTGTGCCCAACATGGATCACCAGGAATGCTGGTCACCAGGTCTGTGCCCAACGGGGCTCCCTGTGGATCATCCAACGCGGGTCCTTATCGATGGGGAGGCATGAACATAATGCTCACAGGCCATTATGGTCGGCAATATGTCAATTTATTATTTAAATCAGTTAACTTTTATACAGTTTAGTTTGTTTAGGGCACATGCTTATAATAAGATGATTGGATAGCTCAGTCTGTGCACGCGTCTCATGTCTCCAGTTTATTGGACCTGATGTTCTGTCCACGCGATCTGAAATCATCCTTGGCATAGAAACCTCTTTCTAATTAATCTGTTTTTAGAGTTTTACTAAATTTGCAGGTGTTTCATTATCTTCAGTTGCTCAAGGTTTTCTTTCTATAAACATATTAGGTTCTCAAACCTTATAATTAGACACACAGCTAACAAGTATAAGCATCACATATTTTCACACAGTCTATAAGTATAAACAATACACGCTTGTCACTTCCATGGCAAGCAAGGCCTACAGAGTGCAGGAAAAACTGTTCACAGAAATCTCTGTGTCCAGCAACAGGTCCTCCGATGGCTGATGGAGTTGGAGCAGCGGCCGAAGCTCTTCCCGCAGTCGGGGCACTCGGGGCTTCCCTTACCGGTGGATCCGTTGGTGTTTGGTTAAGGCAGAGCTCAGGTGAAGCTCTTCCCACACTCCCCACATTTCTAGGGCCTCTCCCTGGTGTGGATGCGACGGTGGGTGCAGAGCGCGGACCTGCTCCTGAAGGTCTTCCCACATTCCCCACACATGTAGGGCCGTTCCCCAGTGTGGATGTGCAGCTGGGTAAGAAGAGTGGAGCTGTCCCTGAAACTCTTCCCACATTAAAAGCACTTTTAGGGCCTGTCCCTGGTGTGGATGTGCTGGTGGTTGTGGAGGGTGGAGCTCTGGGTGAAGTTCTTCCCACATTCCTCACATGTGTATGGTTGTTCTCCAGTGTGGATGTGCTGGTGGGTGTGGAGGTTGGAGTTCTTCCTGAAGCTCTTCCCAAACTCCTCACACATGTGGGGCCACTCCCCAGTGTGGATGTGCTGGTGGCTGAGGAGGTCAGAGCTCTTGCTGAAGCTCTTCCCACATTCCAAGCACCTGAAGGGTTTCTCCCTGCTGGGAGGCTGCTCAGGGACCACCAGCTCACAGCTCTGCCTCAAGCTCTGGCCGCCTTCCCAGCACATGCTGGCTCTTTCCTCCTCACAGCCCCCTGGGCTGGCTTTGGAGCCCCTCCTGCGGGGGCATCTCCGGCCCTTTTCCTCCCCGCTGCCTTCCTGCGCCGGGGAGCCCTTCAAAACGGCCTCTCCCACCAGGCTCTGCCGGGGGGATTTGTCCTCCGCGCTCTCCGGCCTCACCTCGGGGCCTGGGGCAGGAAGCAACAAGGACACGCAGGGGATTTGCCTCCGGCCCACAGGGAAGCCCAAGGACATCCCCCCAACTCCGGCCCCGGCAGGACGGCCACAAAAGACAGAAGACCCACCCAAAGGGGCACTGACTTCCTCCTCACCTGCCTGGGGGGCCCAAGGCATCTTCCTCTTCCTCGCAGCCTCCTCCTCCATCCGCCCAAGCTTTGGGAAGCAGAAATCCTGCAGTGGGGGAAAACAAGGGGTGAGCACGTTGTCTTGGAGGTTCCTCCTGCCCAAGTCCAGCTCTAGGACTCACTGGGCATCTTGTGTCCTTAAAAACTCCCAAAACATCAAGATTTAGACCAGAAAAACAGAAAACACCAACATCCGGGAAAAAAAAAATCCCAAAACTCCCCACAAATTTGCAAATATCAAGAGTCAGCAAAATAATACTCCAAAATATGAACATTCAGTTCAAAAAAACACTCCCAGAAGTTCCCCCTCTCTGGTCTCTGCACCTTTACCTTCTGGGGGTCTCCCCTCTCTGGGCTGCTGGGGGTCCCGCTTAGGGATGCCGGGGCTTTTGGGGGTCCCAGGGGTCCCTTCTCCCCTCACTCTCTGCTTCAGGGGGCCGGGTTCCCAGACATTCCCCCTCTCCGCCTTCTCCACTTTCTTGGCCCGGGGATCCAAGGGGTCCCCACTGCCCAGGCTGCCCCTTCTCCGGGACCCCCCTTGCAGCCTCCCGGGGCTCCTCCCTCTCCCTGCTCCCCCCTCCAGCCTGCCGGGGGTCCCCCAGCTCCGCCATCCCCCCGCTCCGCTCTCCACACTCCGGGGCTCCCGCCCTTCCTCCCCCCACCCCCGGCTCTCCCGAGGGCTCCCCAAACCCGCTGCCTCGGCTCCCTCCGGCTCCCCCGGACCAGCCCCCCCCGCCCACACCGGCCTCACAATGGAGCCGCCGGGGCCTCACCCACCAACACCAACCCCCAACAAGGGGGGGACCCGCAGCCCCCCGACCACCCACGGGGCTCTGCCCACAACCCACCCCGACACCGCCCCAAAACACCCACCGGGGACCCCCAGCAGCCCCCCGGCACACAGCCCCGCACAAGGGCCGCCTGTGCCCGAGACAACAAAACGCCCCCACAGCCGGGGGGACACCAGAGGCTGCCCCGGGGCAACGAGAGCAGGGAGCGGATCGGGCCCCGCACACGTGGCCGGGCTCTTGGCTCAGCCGGCCGGGATCGGCAACCAACAGCACGGCCCCGACCGCCGGGGGGGAGAAAAACAAGGGGTGAGCGCGTTGCCTTGGGAGTTCCTCCTGCCCAAGTCCAGCTCTAGGACTCACCGGGCATCTTGTGCTCATAAAAACTCCCAGAACACAGAGATTTAGCCCAAAAACCCCTCCCAGGAGTTCCCCCTCTCTGCTCTCTGGGGTTAGGGGGTTCCCCCCTGTCTGGTCTGATGGTACTTCTGCCTGCATTGGGGGTCCCCCTTCTCCGGGCTGCCGGGGGTCCCGCGGCTCCGGGGGGTTCCCACTCTCCGGGGTCCCCTTTAGTGTTGCCAGGGGGGTCCCAGGGCTCACTTCTCCCCACTCTGCCTCCCGGGGCCGGCCGGCCCTCCTCTCTCGGCTCCCACCCTCGCAAACCTTTTGGCGCTCTCGGCTCCCACCCCGCCTCAAGGCCCCCCCTCCTCTCCACACTCCAAGGCCTTCCCCCTCTCCGGGACCCCCGCTTAAGGGGCCCGGCGCTCCCTCTCTGCTCCCCCCCCTCCAGCATTCCGGGGGTCCCCCAGCTCCGGGATCGCCCCTCTCCGCTCTCCCCACTCCGCGGCTACCGGGGTTCCCCCCCGGCTCTCACGGGGGCCCCCAAACCGCTCTCGCCCCCCCCGCCATTGCCCAGCGACCGCCAGGACCTTTTGGCTGCTCTTCTTTGTGCTCCCGCTCGGCTCCTCCCTCGGCTGGGCCGCCGCTTTTGGCGGGTTTCCTCCTCCGGGATCCGCCCCCTGCAGCCCTTCCCCCCCTGGACCAGCCCCCTTGGGCCCCCCTTGCCCCCCCCTTGCCCCCAAGCCATGGCCTCCCGCGGCAGGAGCAGGGCTGGAGCTGGGGCAGGTCGGGATGGGGCAGCGCTGGGCTCTTGGCCGCTCCCGCCCGCACTCGGCCCCCGCCGCAGCCCCCACGGCCGGGACAGCGCGGGGGGGCCCGGCCTGGGCGCCCCCCCCTCCCCCCTGCCCAAATTGCCGTCCCGGGGGGCGCTGGGGGCGAGGGGGGGGCGCCGGTGGGCTCGAGGTGGGGAGCGCTGGGCGCTGCGGCTCTGCCTGCACACGGAGGAGTTGCCCCCACAGCCGGGGGGGCTCCCGGCACCCCCAGTGCCCAGAAAGGTCTCCCCACATTTGGGCTTTGGGGGCTCTGGGTGGGCTCTGAGCGGGTTGGAGGGTCCTTGTGGGTCTGTGGGGTTGTGTCGGGGGTTCCCGGCCCCTTTTGTGGAGCGCTGGGTGCCGTGTTGGGGTGCAGGTGCCCCCCCAGAGCCCCCCCAGAACGGGGTGACACGAGAGGGGCACAAGGGGGTCAAAATTCCCGATCCATCCCTGGGCCAGTTCTGCCCCCCACCCAACCACGGTTCCCCCAATGGGGTCTCCACAACCCCCTCCCCCTGCCCCGAGTATCCGGGACTGGGGAGAACTGGGAAGCTTTACTGGGAACACTGGGAGCAGCCGGCTGGGGTCAGAATAACAGCAGGGCCTGGGGGGGAAAACACAATCCCCCAAAATCAGGGGGGACACCGGGATACACCGAGACCTGGACTGGAGCCAGCAGGACCAGAACTGGGGCAACAGGGATCATACTGGGAGCAACTGGGAGCGTGTTGGAGGCAACTGGGATATACTGGGAGTGGCTGGAACCATAGGGGTGAATGGGAGTAACTGGAACCACGCTGGGGGCAACTGGGATCATAGTGGGAGCAGCTGGACCCCTTCTGGGGTCATGCTGGGATCAGACTGGGATATTACAGGGAGAAACTGGGTCAGTCCTAGGGGCAACTTGGAGCAACTGGGATCACACTGGGAGGAACTGGGAGCAACTGGGACTATGCTGGGGAATACTGGGATCATGCTGGGATTACAGTGGGAGAACTTGTCCCACGGTGGGGACAACTGGACCCGCAGTGAGGTTGACTGGGGTCATACTGGGAGTGACTGGGAGAATTCTGAGGGCAGTTGGGACCAGTTGGCACAACTGGGATACACTGGGAGCAAGTGGGATCATACTGGAGGTGACAGGGATCATAGTAGGAGCATACTGGGAGCATACTGGGAGCGACTGGGAGCATGGTGAGGTCAACAGAGATCATACTGGGAGTGACTGGAACCATAATAGCGGGGAATGGGAGCAATTGGAACCATGCTCTGGGCAACTGGGATCATACTGGGAGCAGCTGGGCCCCTGCTGGGCTCATACTGGGATCACACTGGGGCTGACAGTGATCATACTGGGAATGACTTCAATAATACTGGGAGTATGTGAGAGGCACTGCAACCATAAGGGGGATGACAGGGATCATACTGGATTCATACTGGAAGTGTCTGGAAGTTACTGGGATCATACTGGGGGTGACTGGACTCATAGTGGGATCATACTGGGGGTGATTGGATGCAGAGTGGGATCATACTGGGAGTAACTGGGACCATGCAGGGGCAAATGGCCTCCTCCAGTCAGTGACTGAAAGTGCCTGGGACCATACTAGACTGGGAGTCCCTGAGAGGGAAAGGAACCATCCTGGGGGGGGACTGGAAGCAACTGGGGCCACCTTGGGGCAACTGGGATCCTATTGGGAGTGACTGGGATCCTAGTGGGAGTGACCAGAACCATACTGGAACCATCCTGGGAGTGACTGTCATTGACCGGGATCATACTGGGAGTGACTGGAACTATTCAGGGGGGAACTGCTGGAAGCCAACTGGGGAAATACTTGGAACAACTGGGATCATCCTGGAAGAAAGTGGGAGTGACTGGGAGTGCCAGGGTGCATTCTGGAGGCAACTGGCAGAGACTGGGAGTGACTGGGAGTGACTGGGATTGTACTGATGGGAACTGGAAGCATCCTGAGGCAAGTGGAAGTAACTGGGTATGACTGTGAGCATGCTGAGGGCAACTGGGATCTACTGGGAGAGTCTGCAGCCATCCTGGGGGTGACTGGGAGCACACTGGGAGTGACTTGGACCCTGTGGGGGGCAACTGGGATCAACTGGAAGTGACTGGATCTACAAGGTACAACTGGCATTGGCTGGGACCATGCTGGGGGATGACTGGGATCATACTTGGATTGACTGGATCTGTGCTGGAGGCAACTGGGAGCAACTGGGATCATAAAGGAAGGAACTGGGAGCAACTGTGACCACACTGGGGATAACTGGGGTCATACTGGGATCACAGTGGGAGAAGCTTGGTCCATGCTGGGGGCAATGGGATCATCATGGGAGCCACTGGGCCCACTGTGAGGGTGACTGGGGTCATACTGGGAGTGACTGGGAGCATTCTGAGGGCAGTTAGGACCATGCTTGCAAAACTGGGATATACTGGGAGCAAGTGGAATCATACTGGGACTGACTGGGATCATACTGGAAGCAACTAGGACCACATTGTGGGCGACTGGGAGTGGCTGTAAGCAACTGGGATTATACTGGAAGGTACTGGGAGCAACTGGGAGTGAGTGGGACCACATTGGCAGCAACTGGGATATACTGGGAGAGACCAGGAATGACTGGGATCATACTGAGACTGACTGGGATCATAGTGGGAGTGACTGGCAGAGGCAGGGATCATACTGGGAGTAACTGGAACCATAGTCAGTGACTGGGAGGAACTGGGACCCTGCTGGGGGCAAATGGCTTTATCCTGGGAGTGCCAGGGCATGTCTGGGTTCATCCTGGGTGTGAGTGCCACCATCCAGGGTGTCACTGGGATCCTACTGGGATGGTCCTGGGAGGGACTAGGAGGGAGTGGAACTCTAGTGGGGTGACTGGGAGCAACTGGGACCATACAGGGGGTAACCTGGATCCTACTAGGAGAGACTGGTATCAGAATGGGAGTGACTGGGATCATAGTGGGATGATACTGGGCATGACTAAAAGTGAGTGAGATGATATTGGGGTGACTGGGAGCATGTTGGAGGCAAGTGGGATCTACTGGGAGTGGCTGGGAGTGACAGGGATGATACTGGGAGTGAGTGGAAGCACAGTAGGGGTGAATGGGGGCTACTGGAACCATGCTGGGGGCAACTGGGCTCATACTGGGACCATCCTGGGAGTGACTGCAATACACCTGGGAGTATGTGAGACTCAACAATATGGGACTGCAACCATATGGGGGATGACTGGGATCAAACTGGATTCATACTGCAAGTTCCTGGGATCATACTAGGAATGACTGGACTCATAGTGGGATCATACTGGGAGCAACTGGGACCATGCAGGGGGAAAATGGAATCCTACAGGCAGTGACTGAAAGTGCCTGGGGCCATACTGGACTCAGACTGGGAGCCCCTGAGAGGGAAAGGAACCATCCTGAGGGGGGGATTAGGAGCAACTGGATCCACCTTGGGGGCAACTGGGATCCTATTGGGAGCGACTGGGAGTGACTGGGATCCTATTGGGAGTGAGTGGGAGTGACTGGGATCATAGTGGGAGTGACCAGGACCATACAGGAACAATCCTGGGAGTGACTGTCATTGACCGGGATCATACTGGGAGTGAATGGAACTACACAGAAGGGAACTGGGAGCCAGTGGGGCCATGCTCCAAGGAACCCCCAAACCCACTCAGAGCCCATCCTAACCCACCTAACCCTTTTTTTGGGGGGGACATTTATGGGCACTGGTGTTACTGGGAGCACCCCCGGCTGCAGGCGAGGAGCTCTCGGGTGAGAGGGGGTGTTGGGAAGGGGGGGTCGGTGAGTCAGAGGGAATAAAAGGGGTGGTGGGACCCCAAAATGAGTTGGAGGGGAGTGGGACCCCCCAAAAGTGGAGGGGGATGGAGACTGAGAATTGGAGGCTGATGGGAAAGGGGTGGGAGAGGTCAGAAGAGTGGGGAAAAGGGGAGGGTGGGACCCCCAAACTGAGCATGAGGGGGCTAGGGATTGGGGGATGATGGGTAAGGAGTGGGAGAGGAGGAAAAAGTGGGGATTGGGACCTCATAAGTGATCTGGGCGGGCTGGGAATTGAGGGGAACCATGGAAAAATCCTTGTCTAAAAGAAAACTGGGTGACCCGAGTCCTGGATGCTTTTAGGAAAGAGCTCTAAATATTTCTTGAACAATGGAGGGGGGTGACTTTTTTATTCTTGACCTTTCCAGTTCTCCATTTGGGGCAGGATGTCCTCTGGGCCAATGTTTTGTTCCCTTTGCAGTGAGTGCAGCCTCAGAGGGCTGAGCCCTCTCTGGCTGGGCTTGGCCTCTCCTGCAGAGACTCAGGCCTGGCTGGGCTGCCCCAGGCAGACGCTGCAGGAAGAAGAGCTCAGGCCGCCTGGGTCTGGTGTCCCTGGGGCTCAGCCTGTGCCCCATTGCTGGGCAGGGGCTGAGCCCCACCTCTGCCTCGGGGCCTTGGCCAAAGGGCTGCCAAGGAAGAGGCCCAGGAGCCTTGGGGCCTGCCCAGCTTTCCTCCTCCCTGGGGGCTCTCAGTCCTCCCCTGACACCGGGTGGGCCCAAGGCCTTGCTGGCTTCGGGCTCACGGCCCGCCGGCACCATCCCAGCGGCCTGACCCCCCTCCTTCCCCTCTCTCCAGCCTCTCCTGCCTTTTCTGGCAAGGGGCCATCCAAGGCAAACCCCGGTTCTCAGCAATGGCACCTGTGGCACGGCTGCAAGGCTCCAGTGGGCCAGGCAAGAGCAGGAGCACCGAGAGCCTGAGGAGCCAGGAGATGCCCTGGCTGGGCATGGTGCTGCTGCGGGACGAGCTGACACCTCTGCACAGTCTCTGCCCGTCCCTGCCAGCCGACTTCTGCCCAGGCTCTGGGCACGGGGACGCAGCACTGACACTTTTCAGCCCCCGCGCTGTTCCACAGAGGCTGTGATGTCACAAGGCCCTTGCCTGGCAGCCAGGAGATGGGCAAGGCAAGGCAAGGACGGAGCCTCTGAGCCACCAGCACGCTGTCCCCAAAGGCTGGGGTGGCACAGAAGCCCAGAGTCCATGAGCTTGGCAGAGACTTGTGAGATCAACCGGCGTCCAGCCTACGCCCCATCCCCAGCACGTCAAGCAGAGCACGGCACTCAGTGCCATGGCCAGTCTTTGCTTAAACACCTCCAGGGACGCTGACTCCACCACCTCCCTGGGCAACCCAAAAAGCTCTGAGGCATCACACCTCTTCTTTTACAGTTCTATCACAACTTTTTATAAGTCAATCACTATATTATAGAGCTCCATTTCTATGTTGGTTACGTACACCTTTTATATATGTTTATATACCTTTTATATACCTTTATATACCTTTTATAAACCTTTTAATGCCTTAATAAAATTCCAGGGATCTTACTTGGAACTCCCCACATCCAGGGACTGAGAGGATCTCCCTGAATAACACTTTCAGTGGGCACTGGAATCCTCAGGGTCCTGGAACCCCTGGAGCATCAACAGCTTTGTCCCTCCAAGGGGGGCCCATTCTGTTTCCAATGGTTCAGGAATACAAAATAAACCAAATACCAGGTTCCAAAACCAAATCAACTTATAAGTCCAGAAATCACAAGTTAATATCCAAAATACCAGAAAGGATTTCTTCAAGATTCTTTCTTTGCAACCTGAAGTACCCATAATACAAAAGAAACTAAATACCTGTTTCCAAAACCAAATAAACCAAATACCAGTTCCAGAACCAAGTAAACCAATGAGTCCAGACTCTTAAATTAATATCCAAAATCATGGCTGGGCTTCGCGAACGAAGATTTGGGAAGGGCTCTCCCCACATTTGCTACAAGCACACTGGTGGCTAAAAAGGCCAATACGAGAGAGATAAGAGCGGTTGCAAAAGGCAGAGCAGAAAGACTCCTTGGATGGGATCGACAAGACATGATTCTTTCTGCGTTGTCTTTTCTCCTCAAGAGTGATCCTGCTGCGTTCTCAAAGGAAGCAGCAGCGTTAGAGATGGGGTGTCTCCAGACCTCCCGACTGGAGGCCAGAGTAGACCAGTGATGAAGATCAATATGGCCAAGGCTGAGATGTTGTTTCAGGCAGTCCTTGAATCTCCTCTTCAGGGCTCCTCTCTTGTGGCAGCCGGTGGCAAGTTCACCACAGAGCACGATCTTAGGGAGGGGGTGGTTGGTCCTTCATCCTGGAGACGTGCCCTGCCCAGCACAGGTGTGTTCTCAGCAACATGGCCTCAATGCTTGTGACTGCTGCCTGTTCTAGAACAGATGGATTGGTCACATCATCTGACCAGTGGATGTTTAGGATTGTACGGAGGCAGCGTTGATGGAAGCGTTCCAGGAGTCGCAGGTGGTGGCTGTAGATGACCCATGATTCGGACCCATATAAGAGAGTAGACAGCACAATGGCTCTGTAAACACCAATCTTTGTGCTTTTCTTCAGGTGTTTATTTCGCCAAACTCTTTTATGGAGTTTTCCAAAAGCTCTCTATGCCTTTGCTAACCTGTTGCCCATCTCCTGTCAATCTCACCATCTGAGGAGATGAGGCTCCCTAGGTAATTAAACTGCTGGACTGATTTGAGCTCTGATTGGCCAATGGTGATGTGGAGATGATGGGGGACTTCCTGAGGTGCAGGTTGATGGAGAATTTCTGTCTTCTTTAAGCTGACTTCCAGCCCAAAGAGCTCAGCAGCCTCAGCACAGCAGGATGTTAAACGCTGCAGAGCTGCTTCTGTGTGAGCGACGAGGGCGGCGTCATCAGCATAAAGCAGCTCCTGGACAAGATGGTTTAAGGTCTTGGTGTGGGCCTTCAGTCGCCTTAGGTTGAAAGGGCTTCCATCAGTACGGTATCGGATGTAGATCCCGTCCTGATCATCGAGGTCTGCCGTGGCCCTTTGGAGCATCCTGCTGGAAAAGATTGTGAATAGGGTTGGTGCGAGAACGCAGCCTTGTTTCACACCATTGGTTATTAGAAAGGGCTCAGAAAGTGCATTGCCATATCTGACTTGGTCATGCTGATCCTCATGGAGTGAGATGATCATTTTAAGGAACTTGGGGGGACAACCTAAACGTTCCAAAATCTGCCACAGACCTTTCCTGCTCACAGTATTGAAAGCCTTGGTGAGGTCAACAAAGGTTCCATAGAGACCTTTGTTCTGTTCCCTACACTTCTCTTGCAGTTGTCTGAGAACAAATCCCATGTCTGTAGTGCTCCTGTTGGCTCTGAAACCAAATTGGATTTCAGGGAGTATTCCTTCTGCTATAGCAGGTATTAATCTGTTCAAGAGTATTCTTGCCAGGATTTTGTCAACAATGGGGAGCAGAGTAATACCACGGTAATTTCAGCAATCTGATTGTGCTGGTTTAAAGGTAAACCAGCAGGGGAAATGAACTCAACTCAAAAGAGAGATTATAAGTCAGAATAACAATTTAATAAAATAACACAATAAGTCTGATTATACAGACAAACAATTGGTTTTAACCCACAAAACCCAAATGTATAACCCAGAACCCTGGGGCATGAACAGAGTGGTGTTTGTTGGGCCCCGTGAGCCCAAAGTAAAGGGAGAGGAGAAAAAAACCTTTTCGTGAGAGCGGAGGTGCAGTCTGGTCAAGAGTGGTGGTTGCGGTTCGGTCGAGAGTGGTGATCTGCAGTCTGGTTGAGAGTGGTGGTCACAGTCTGATTGAAAAGTGTTGGTTGCAGTCTGGTTGAAGAGACATCGCTGACATCAAAGGCAGAGCAGTGACATCACAGGGACAGCGGTGACATCACAGGGAAAGCGGTGACATCACAGGGACAGCGGTGACATCTCAGAGAAAGCAGTGACATCACAGGGACATCGATGACATCACAGAGACACCGGCGACATCAGAAAGACAGCAGTGACATCACAGAGACAGAGGTGACATCACAAAGACAGCAGTGACATCACAGGGACAGCAGTGACATCACAGGGACAGCAGTGACATCACAAAACAGCAGTGACATCACAGAGACAGCGATGACATCACAAGGACAGCGGTGACATCACAGGCACAGCAGTGACATCACACAGACAGTAGTGACATCACAGGGAAAACGGTGACATCACAGAGACATTGGTGACATCACAGGCACAGCAGTGACATCACAGGGACAGTGATGACATCACAGAGACAGTGGTGACATCACAGGGACATTGGTGACATCACAGGCACAGTGGCGACATCACAGAGACAGTAGTGACATCACAGGGACACTGGTGACATCAGAGGCGCAGTGGTGACATCACAGGGACAGTGGTGACATCAAAGGGACATCGTAGCAGGGCTTCCCTCCAAGCACCCCCTGCCCAGGCCGCAAAGACTTGGCACAAACCAGCCCCTCCGGCCCCTGCCAAAATGGCCCCAAACACACCCAGGGGAGGCCCCAGGAGGGGACAGAACCCCCCCACATTGCCTTGGGGGGCTGGCCCAAAGGGCTCCCCACCTGTTTTCCTTTGCAACCCAACTGCTCTAAAATAAATGCTCGCTCTCTCTCTCTCTCTCTACAAACACTGATCCTCCAGGATTGGTTCACTTTAATTCACTCCAAGGGATACAAGAATCAAACAAAAGTTCCTCCAGCCTGGCAGGGTGGGCTGTAACACTCCCCCATGGCTTTTGGAACTGATTTAGTGCCCACACACACTAAACTCAAGCACAGCTTTGAAACAACCTCCCCAAAAGAGGAACTGGTTTTCCTGGTGCCTCCCTCTGCTCTCTGTTGCAGCAGCTCCATCGCAGCAGCCCAGTCTGTGCAAACCAAGCCAGTTCCTGCTCAGGCCGGGAACTGGGCAGTGCCAAATGCCTGATTTGGGGCACTTTCCTGCCAGGAAAGTCAAGCCCCCTTTTCCCTTCAGTGGCTTTACGTGATTTGAGCCTTCAAAGCACCAGGACTGGCTTTGTTTTCCAAACTCAGCCTTGGCTCCTGCCGGCTCTGTGTGCCCTGGGAAGGTGTTGTCTCAAGGACTTGCACAGCTGAGAATCCCCCAAACTGCCCCCCAAGGCAGTCACAGCCTTTTTCTAACCCTCTTCCTTTCCCCAGGGTTGGTTTTTGTTCACTGGGGGACCCCAAAGTGGGACCCCCAGGCTGGGTTGGGCTGGAGGGGGAGGCCCAGCGGAGACGGAGCAGGATGGGCAGGAGTAAGCTGCTTCTTCTTGCTCCTCTTAATCTCACATCCTCCTTCCCCCTCCCAAATTCCCTCTGGATCTGGCACAGCAATCTTGGGAAGAGAGAATTGAGCTCAAATGCAAACTTGCTTCATCCAGGGAGCCCAGCCCCTACAGCCCGATCTGGCTCAACACCCCCATCCCGGTCCATTCCACATCCCCATCCCAGTACATTCCCAGCCCGGTCCATCCCAGCCCGGGTGTGTCTTTCAGTCCCAGCCCGGCTCGGCTTGGCAGGGACTCCAAGCCCCTCCCGTGCCAGCCCTGCCCCAGCAGGGCCATGTGGCAGCAGCCGATGCGGCTGCAAGGCCGGTCCCCCCCGGGCGGGACCAGTGGCGGGCCCGGGGCAGCCAAAGGGGTCGGAGCGAGAGGAGCCGGGACGAGGCAGCGCTGCTGCGGCAGCGGCTCCTTCCGAGCCCGCCGGGGCTGGGCGGGAAGGAGGAGCCCGCGGGCAGCCGCTCCCTGCGCGGGCCCTGGGGAGGGGACAGGGCGGGCCGGGAAACAGCCCTGGCCATGTGCCCGGAGCCGCTGCTTTGGCAGTGCCAGCCCTGGCCATGTGCCCGGAGCCGCTGCTTTGGCAGTGCCAGCCCTGGCCATGTGCCCGGGCTGGCGGCAGAGCCGGCAATTGCTGCTGCCCTGAGCCAGCTGGAGCTCCGGGCAAGCCTGAGTTGCAGGCACTGGGAGCCGAGGCTGAGCCCGGCCCGGAGCAGAGACCCCCCTGCAGCCCGGGCAGGAGCCCAGGCCGGAGCAGGGGATGCCCAAAGGAGGCCGAGAGCCCGTGGGAAGCCCCTGCAGAGCCGCGGCAGCAAAGCCCTGCTTTGCAGGGCTGCCCCCCCGGCCCAGCTTGTTGGCTTGAAGGCCAAACTGGGTAGCAAAGCCCTGTCCCGGGGCAGCCCCTGAGCCGGGACAGCCCCTCTGCAGCCGGGACAATGCACAGGGGGGGCCCTGCTCGGCCCTGGCTCAGAACTGCTGCCCCGGCCAGGCCCGAGGGGCCCTGGGGGAGAACAACCCTGAGCCCCAGCTGGGCCAGAGCCACCCAGTTCTGCCCAGTGGGGCCCAGGTCGCTCCCAGCACGGGCCCAGATTCTCCCAGTAACCCCCAGCATGGGCCCAGTCACCCCCAGTAGGATCCCAGTCACTTTCAGTCACTCCCAGGATGATCCCAGTCACTCCCAGTACAATGCCAGTCTCTCCTAGTAGCATCCAAATTACCCCCTGCATGGTCCCAGTTGCTCCCAGTCACCCCAGGAGAGTTCCAGCCACTCCCAGTATGGATCCAGTCACCAGCAGTATGATCCCAGTATGTCCCAGTCACTTCCACTACCATCCCAGTCGCTCCCAGTAGGAATCCAGTCACCGCCAGTATAGTCCCAGTTGCTCCCACCCACCCCCAGTATGGCTCCAGTCATTCCCAGTCCATTCCATTAGGATTCCAGCATGAGCCCAGACACTCCCTATCTGGTCCCAGTCACTCCAGTATGAACCCCCTCACTCCCAGTTACTCTCATTAAGATGCCATTTGCTCCCAGCACGGTCCCAGTTCCTCCCAGTCACCCAGGATGGTTGCAGTCACTCCCAGTATGATTCCTCTCACTCCCAATCTCACCCAGTATATCCCAGTCATCCCCAGCATGTGTCCAGTCAGTCCCACTATGATCCCAGTCACTCCTGGTCTCTCCCAGTTGCTCCCAATTTCCTCCGTGTGGTCCCACTCATTCCCAGTTGTCCCTAGTAGCTTCCAGCATGATCGCAGTTCCTCACAGCCACTTCCAGTCATCCCCATTGCACTCCCAGTTGCTCCAGTAACATTCCAATTTCCACCAGTATGATCCCAGTGACTCCAAGGCACTCCCACTATATCCTATGTGGACTCCAGTCGCTCCCAGTAGGCCTTGGTGCGGTCCCAACATGTTCCCAGTATGATCCCTGTTGCCCCAGCTCTGGTCCTGGAGGGTCCCAGTGTGCTCAGATCCTGCTCCTGGGGGGTCCTGCTGGGTCCTGGTCCTGGTGATCTCGGTGTCCCAATCCATCCCAATCCATCCCAGTCCATCCCAGGCCATCCCAGTCTGTCCCAGTCCATCCTAGTCTGTCCCAGTCCATCCCAGTCCATCCCAGTCCATCCCAGTCTGTCCCAGCCCATCCCAGTCCATCCCAGTCCATCCCAGTCCCTTCCCAGCAGCCGCCGCCGTTTCCCGGGTCCTGCCCCCCCACCCCCCCAAGATGCTGACGGGGGTCGGGGCTCCGTCTTTGGCTTCGTCTCCCTGGGCTGGGGCTCGGCCTCCGCCCGCGGGAGAAGCTGAGGGGGGTCCCCGGGGGTCGTGTGTCCCCCCCCGGAGCGTGTGTGCCCCCCCGGGACCCCCATCCCGCTGTCACCCCCTTTTCTCTCCCCACGGAGCTCCTGCCCCAGCTCCCGCTCCCCCCTGGCAGGGGCTTTGGGAGCCCCCCTTTGCCTTGACCCCGGGACCCCTGAGGGGGCAGTGGGGGCTGCCCAGGGCGGGCACTGGCCCAGGGAGATCGCCCCCCGCCCCCGCGGCATCCGCTGATCGCGGCGCTTCCCCCGCTTTGGCCCCAAAGCGGCGCCTTTAAGGCCGAGTTTAAGCGCAGGGCCCGCGAGTTCAGCTCGGCCCGGCCCGGGGGTCCCGCCGCTCGGGCCCGTCCAGGGGGCCCGGGGGTGGCGGGGGGACCCGGGGCGGTGCCGGGAGGGGTCCCGAAGGGGATCCCGGGGCATTCCCGGCAATTCCCCCGTGCCCGCCCCCCGCGCTCCCTCGGCCACTTTCGCTTCCGCGTCTCCCGAACTGCGCCCAGCGGGGCCAGCGGAGCAGCGCGATGGCTCCAGCGCTGGGGCTGGGGGCGCTCCTGGCGCTCCTGGGGGTCTCGGGGGGGCAGCCCGAGGGTAAGTGGGACCCCCGGAACGGGCAACTCCTCAACCTTTATTCCCGGGCACCGGCACTTCCCTGAACCTCCATTTCCAGGCACCGGGACCCCCCTGCACCCTCTCCCTCCACATCGGGACCCCCTGAATCCTGATTGCTGAGTGCGGGAACCCCCTGAGCTCCTATTCCCGGAAGGAGACCCCCCTGAACACCCACTCCTGGTACCGGGACCCCCCCTGAACTTCCATTTCCGGGCAGCGGGACCCCCCTGCACCCTCTCCGTCAGCACCGGGACGCCCTTAAACCTCCCTATGCGGCACCGGGACCGCCTCATTTCCATTCCTGGGCACCGAGACCCCCTTGAACACCCGTTCCCGGGCATGGGAACCTCCCTCAACCTCCATTCCCGGCCACAGGGACGCCTCTGGAGCCCCATTCCTGAGTACTGGGACCCCCCGGAACCCCCATTCTTGGGCACAGAAACCCCCTTGGACCCCCATCCCTTGATCCAGGACCCCTCTGAACCCCCTTATCCTCAACAAATACCCCCTTGTGCCCCTTTTCCTGCCAATCCCGCCTCTCCCAGCCCCCTCATCCTCCCTTTTCCTTGACCCTGGGACCCCCATTCCTGCCTTTCCCAGCCCCCAGCCCCCACTTCCCTCAACACCGGGGACCACTGGACCCCCCTTTCCTGTGCACAGGGACCCCCTGGATCCCCTATCCCTCCTCTCCCAGTCCCAGCCCCCACTTTCCTTGAACCTTGGACCCTTCCCAGCTCTCCCAGTTCCATTCCCCTGACCCTTGGACCCCCCAAACCCTCCAATCTCTGTGACTTCCCCAGTTCTCCCCTCCCTGTGCTTCCTGCAGGGGGGCCCAGGCACCAGGAACGCCCTCGACCACAATTCCTGGGCACCGGGACCCCCTGAAGTTCCCTTCCTGGCAGAGGGACCCCCCCTGCACCTCCTCCCCCAGCACCTGGACTTCTCTAAATGCTCTTATCCAGCACTAGAAACCCCTGAACCCCATTCCTGGGCACGGGGATCTCCCTGAACCTCCATTTCCAGGCACAGGGATCCCCCTGAACCTCCTGATCCAGCACTGGGACCCCTGGGACCCCCATTCCTGGGCACTGGGACACCCCTGAACCGCCATCCCCGGCTCCAGGACCCAATTGAACCCCCTTATCTTGCACCAACACCCCCCTGCATCCCCTTTCCCGACCATCCTGCATCTCCCAGACCCCCCTTTTCCTTTACCCTGAGACTGCCTGGACCCCCATTCCTGCCTTTCCCAGCCTCCAGACCCCACATTCCTTAACACTGGGGACCCCTGGACCTCCCTTTCCTGGGTTCAGGGACCCCCTGAACCTCCATTCCACCTCTCCCAGTGCCCTCACCCCCCTTTCTCTGATCCTGGGATCCCCCTGAACCTTCATTCCTGGGCATGGGGACTCCCCTGCACCCCCTTATCCAGCATCCTGACCCCCCTGGCCCCCCTTCTCTGGGACTAGGACCCCACTACACACCAATTCCTGGACACAAGGACCCCCTGCACCCCCTTATCCTGCACCAACACCCCCCTGCATCCCCTTTCCAGTCCATTCTGGGTCTCCTCACCCCATGACCCCTCTTGCCCCAACACTGGGACCCCCAGGGCCCCCTTTCCTGGGCACAGGGACCCCTGGATGCCCCATCCCACCTCTCCCAGTCCCTACACCCTCCTTTCCTTGTCCCTGGGATGCCCAAACCCCCTTCCCGGTTCTCCCAGCTCTCCCAGTTCCCCCTTTCCTTGACCCTTGACCCCCCAGACCCCCCAAATCTCCGTGTCCCCCCAGTTCTTCACTCACTGCATTTCCTATCCATCGCGGTGACGGAGCCCAGCCCGGGGATCCCTCAGTTCATGGTGTTGGGATACATGGACGGGATCCCCATCAGCCGCTACGACAGCGAGCGGGGCCGGGCGGAGCCGCTGACGCCGTGGATGGCGGCCGGAGCCGAGCCGGGATATTGGGATGGACAGACCCAGCGCAACGAAAGGTGCCAGCGCATTGCTGCCAACAACCTGGTGACAGTGGGGGGCCGGTACAACTGGAGTGGGGGTGAGTGGGGGAAGCCGGGGAATGGGGGGATGTGTGGGGCTGGGATGGGATCCATGGGGCTGCGATGGGGATCCAGAGCACTCCAAGGGGCTGGAATGAGGCTCTGTGGGTCTCCATTGGACTCTGGGGTGATGCCAATTTTTATGCCCCCAAAAAGGCACGGACAGAGAAACTGCTCAAAGACAAAGTTTTCAGTCTATAAGCAGGAGGTATCTTTATTATGGCACTGGGGAGCAGCCAGATCTCTCTGGACAACTGCTCTGTTCCAGCAACTCACAGCTGGTCCTTTTATACAAATTTTGCCAAGCAATTGCATCATACAATATAAATATTCATAATATTGCAACATACTTTTTAATTATTCATAACAGGTGGAGTTTAGGCGGAGTTATGGGCGTGGTCTTCAATATGGGGAGAATTTGAGGGGTCATTCCTGTTCTTCGGCCTCATGAACTCTTGTCCTTTCCTTCATCACCATCATAAACTTTGTGAACTTCTCTAATCTGGCCGATTTCCTAGTGTATTTGGCAGAGGTTCCTAATATTTGACAAGGGTTACCTATATTTTGGCTCATCTTCTTTCTTTATCAGTCTTTGTTTTCCTTCTATATACTTATTTTAGCCTCTTAGTTCCTTCTGTTTTCCTGAGTACCTATGCTTCTGTTCTCCTGTGTCAGTGTGTTCTGCATACCTTAGTAAATTATTGCCTCCGCTGTTTCTAGGACCAAATTCTTTGTGCTTTTGCGTAAGCCTATATTCTGAATTTAACTCTCTACTTTTCGTATTGCTATATTATATTTGCTTTCTAGGCCTTGCCTCGCTTCAGGGGCTCCATAGAGCTAGAATGGGGCTCCGTGGGGCTGGGACACAATTCCAGGGGTCTCCATGGATCCAATCCCACCCCCCAGGTCTCCACACAAGGCAGCGGCTTTATGGCTGTGACCTCCTGTCTGATGGGAGCGTCCGTGGATACAACCAGATTGGCTACGATGGGCGGGATTTCATCTCCTTCGAGCTGGGATCCAGGAGATTCGTGGCGGCCGATGGAGCTGCCCAGATCACCAAGAGGAAATGGGAACATGATGGGATAGAGGTGGACTATTGGAGAAATTACCTGGAGAACACCTGTCTGGAATGGCTCCAGAAATTCGTCAGATACGGGCGAGAGGCACTGGAGCGCAAAGGTGAGGGAGACAGAATTCCCATGAGAATGTGGGATTTGGGAGGGTGGAACTGAGGAATGCAGGAATTCCTATAGGAATTCCATGGATGAATCTGAGTCATCCAACTCCCATGGGAATTCCATGCATGGATCCCACTGTTCCATTCCAGTGGGAATTCTGTGGATGGATCTCATTGCCATCCCATTCCCATGGGAATTCCATGGATGGATCTCACCATTATCCCATTCCAGAACCCCCCGATGTCCATGTGTCCGGGAAAGAGGAACACGGGATCCTGACGTTGTCCTGCCGCGTGTACGGATTCTACCCCGGGGTGATCGGGATCAACTGGCTGAAGGGGGATGAACTGCGGGATCAGGAGACGGAGTGGGGCGGGATCGTCCCCAACAGCGATGGCACCTTCCACAGCTGGGCCAGGATCGAGGCGCTGCCGGGGGAGCAGGAGCAGTACCGGTGCCGGGTGGAGCACGCCGGAATGCCGGAGCCCGGGATCTTCGCCTGGGGTGAGGCTGGGGACGGGCAATGTGGGAACTGGGGGTTTGGGAAGGAGGAATTTGGGAGTGTGGGACAGCAGGATGGGTGTAACCCTCCCCCTCCTCCCCCTCCTGCCCTTCCCAGAGCTGGAATCCATCTGGAATTCCAGCCCGGTGTTGGTGGCTGTGTCTGTCATCGCTGCCATCATCATCATCATCATCGGCCTCGTGGCAGTCGGTGTCTGGAAGCTCCGATCCGGTAACTCCCGGGATGGGGGTCGGGAAGGGGCACGGATCTGCCCAGCAACACTTCAGGAATCGTGTGCCACGGGTGCTGATCCCGCTTTATTTCCAAAGGGAAGAGGGAGGGGAATGGATACAACATGGCCGCCAGCGAGTACCAGCAGCATATCTGGATCCCGGTCCAGATCCTCTCCACATGGATCCCATGATGGATCCTGGTATAGATGTGCCCAAACCCCCCCTTTTACCCCAAAACCCTCCCCAAAAACCTCTCCACGCTCCTGGTACACGCAAAAACGGCCCCTCCGGCTCCGCCCCTTCCTCGCACGTCACTTCCCCCCAATTCCCAGACCTGCCAATTCCCCCCCCCCCTCCCGGGGATCGCTTAATTAACCTCAGATTCGTTAATTAATTAAACAATGGGGGTTTGGGGTCAATTGGGGGGGAATCGATCCGAGAAGGGGGCGTGGCCGGAAGGATTGGGCGGGGTCGAGCAGAGGGGGCGTGGCCAAGCGGTAAAGGAGGGGGCGTGACCGAATAATAGAGACGTGGCCATATAGGTCGGGGGCGTGGCCAAGCATCACGAGTCTGACATGGCCAGGGGCGTGGCCAAACCCTGAGGGGCGTGGTCTGACAGGATGGGGCGTGACCACTGCTGGGAGGCGTGGCCATACCCCCTCATTATCATATGAGGCGTGACTTAGCGGCGTGTAACGTTTTGGGGGCGTGGTTTGTCGCGAAGAGGGGTGTGGCCTCGCCGTTGCCATGGCGGCACTTCCGGCGCGGCGGAGCGGGTGGCGGCGCTGGAGGCGCCGCTGGTACCGGGGGGGGGGGGGGGGGGGAAAAGGGGGGGAAATTAGGGGGGTTTTGGAGGGTTATTGAGGGGTCTGGGGGGGTTGGGGAATTATTGGGGGCTCTGAGGGGGGTTTGGGGGGGTCTGAGGGGGTGGGGGAACCTTCTGGCAGCGGGGGAGCGGAGGGGCCCGGCCTTGCTGGGGGGTGGGGAGGGGGCTTGGGGGGCTTCTGTGACCCCTCAGGGGGTGTTGGGGGGGGCTCCTGACCCCTGTTGGGGGGGCCTGGGGGTACCCTTTTGGCCCTTGTCGGGGTGTGGGGAGGGGTCTGGGGGGGCTTTAATGGGGCTGGGGGGGCTCCTCTGACCCCTTTTGGGGTTTTTGGGGGGTCTTGGGGGGCTTCTCTGATGCTTTTGGGGGGGTCTGAGGGGGCTTCTTTGATGCCGTTTGGGGTTTTTGGGGGGTCTGGGAGGGAATTCGGGGTTTTTTAACCTTTCCCCCCCCATTTTAGGACCACCCTCGGACCCCCCACCCCCCGTCATGACCCCTCCGGACCCCCCCAAGGACAGAGGAGCTGCGACTTCCCCCCCATTCTCGAGGGATTCCCGGGAATCTCTGGAAAACGGGGGGGAGGGGGGAACCCCAGCGACCCCCCTCCTCCCGGAGGGAGGCCCTGAAAGGTAAAAAAACCTCCGAATTTAACCCAAAACTGGGGAAAAACGGCAGAAAATGGGATAAAAGTGGGGGGAAATGGGATAAAAACGGGAGAAAACCAAGGGAAAATTGGGAAAAAATGGGGAAAATTGCAATAAAAATGGGATAAAATGGGGGAAAGTAGGAGAAAAATGGGAAGAAAATGGGTTAAAAATGGATAAAATTGGGAAGAAAATGAGGTAAAAGTGGATAAAACTGGGATAAAATGGGGATCAAAGGATAAAAACGGGGAAAATTGGGATGAAAATTGGGAAAATGGGAAAAACTGGGATTAAAAAATTTACTTTTGCCCCTTTTTCCCCCCACTTTTTCCTTCTTTTCCAGCTTCTTTTCCAAGGTTTGAGGCTCTTTTTTTGTGACTTTCTGCACTTCCCTTTTCCCCCCCTTTTTCCCCTCCTTTTACCCCCTTTTTCCCCCTTCTCCCCCCTTTTTTCCCTTTTCCCTCCCTTTCCTTCTTGTTTTCTTCCTTTTCCTGCCGTTTTTTCTCTTTCAATCCTCTTTTCCCGATGTTTTTTCCCCCTTTAATCCCATTTTTCCCTCTGCCAACGTGGCCCTGGGGAACTTTGAGCCCTTGAGTTCCCTCCCCCCCTTGAGCAATCCCGGATTTTCCCCTTTTTTTTGTTGTTTTTTTGCTGTTTGTTTTTTTTTTTTTTCACTTCCTCGAGCTGTTTTTTTCCCCAATTTCCCTCATTTTCACTCAATTCCTGCTTTTTTCCCTCCATTTCCTGCCTTCTCTGACGAGGGGGGGGGGGGTCCGGGTGAGTAAAAGCCCCCAAAAAATACAACTTTTAACCCATTTTCCCAACGGGATCCTCCCCCTCCTCCCCAGGGTGAATTTTGGGGTTAAATTTTAACCAGGTTGGACTTTGGGTTTATTTTCACCTGATTTAAGGCATCTCTGGTAACTTTTAAGGGCCTTTAATCATTTTAAATATCAATTTGATCCTTTTGGGGGGGGGTTGATTGTTTTTAAGGGGATTTTGATCATTTTTAAGGGGGTTTTGGTACTTTTTGAGGGGGGGTTGTTCATTTTTAACGGGAATTTTGGTTGTTTTTTGGGGGGTTATTAATTTTTAAGGAGCTTTTGATGATTTTTAAAGGAGTCTCAATAATTTTTAAGGAGGTTTTGATCGTTTTTAAGGGGGGTTTGCTCGTTTTTCGGCAGGTTTTTGACTGTTTTTAAGGTGGTCAGGGAAGTTTTTAAGGGCATCTGGATCGTTTTTAAGGAGGTTTTGGTCGTTTTTAAAAGGGTTTTGGCAGTATTTTAGGAGGTTTTGGTCGTTTTAAAGAAGGTTTTGGCACTTTTTTAAGAGGTTTTGAGAGCTTTTAAGGAGGTTTTGGTGATCTTTAAGCGGGTTTGGTCACTTTTAAGAGAGTTTAATAGTTCCTAAGAGGTTTTTGGCAGTTTTTTAAGGTGGCTTTGATCGTTTTTAAGCAGTTTTCGGTCGTTTTCAAGCGGGTTTGGTCATTTTTTGGCAGTTTTTAAGAGGGCCCTGATAGTTTTTGAGGGCGTTTGGCAGTTTTTAAGTGGGTTTTGATGGGTTTTAAGTGGTTTTTGGCCACCTTTCAACGCCTTTTTTTTGCCACGTCGGGCTTTCACTTCCCCTCCCCCGGGGCCGGGTGTTGCTTTTTCAGCTCCGGGGGGCGGGAGAAACTTCCCGGGGGGGTGTTTTGGGGGTAAAAAGGGGGGCTTTGGTCATTTTTAAGAGCGTTTTGTTACTCTTTGAGGGTGTTTTGTTAATTTTGAGTGTGTTTTGGGTGCCTTTCGCTGCTTTTTTTGGTGGTGGGAGGCTCCGGGTTTTGCTTCCCCCTCCCCAGGGTTTGTGGGGCGGATGAAGCTTCCTGGGGGGTGTTTCCAGGCAGGATTTTAAGGGTAAAAAGAGGGTTTTAAGAGGGTTTTAAATGTTTTTTTTCCCCTCTGACCCCCTCCTTGTCCCCCCCAGCCCCACATCCCAGTCCTGGGCGCTGAATGACACCGAAAAAGAGCAGTTGGGAGCTCTGGGTGTCATTTTGGGTGTAAAATAGGTGTAAAAAGAGGATTTTAAGAGGGTTTTAACTGGGTTTTAAATGATTTTTTTCTCCTCTGATCCCCTCCTTGTCCCCCCCAGCCCCACATCCCAACCATGGGTGCTGAATGATGCCCATGAAGAGCAGTTGGGAGCTCTGGGTGTTGTGTGTCAGGGTGTCATTTTGGGGGTAAAAAGGGGGTTTTAAGTGGTCTGAGTGTAATTTTGGGGGTAAAATGGGTGTAAAAAGAGGATTTTAAGAAGATTTTAAGAGGATTTGAAGTGGTTTTTTCCCCTCTAACCCCCTCCTTGTCCCCCCCTCAGCCCCACAGCCCAGCGCTGGGTGCTGAAGGATGCCGAAGAAGAGCAGTTGGGAGCTCTGGGTGTCATTTTGGGTGTAAAAAGAGGGTTTTAAGAGGGTTTTAATTGGGTTTTAAATGATTTTTTTCTCTCTAATCTCCTCCCTGTCCCCCCCAGCCCCATGGCCCGGCCCTGACCGCTGAAATATGCCGAAGAAGAGCATGGGTGCTCTGGGGGGCGGCGTTTTCCTCGCCTGGAACGGCCTCCTGCTGCTCTTCCTGTGGAGCCACCCCCGTCCCGGGGGCTTCGAGGGCTCCTCTTCCCGCCTGCCCTCGGAGTTCATCCAGCTGGCCCAGGATGCCGAGGCCGAGCTGGATCGGCAGAAGGAGCTGCTACGCTAAATCCACCGGCTCAGCGGGCTCTGGGAGCTGCGGCGGCACCAGAATGCACCGACAACTCCCCTCCCCAAGGTTTCTGTGGGACCGAGCTCGGAGGACGCGGCGCCCGCGGTGCTGCCGATGTTGGTGCTGGCGTGTGACCGCAGCACGGTGCGGCGCTGCCTGGACAAGCTGCTGCGCTACCGGCCCTCGGCGCGGCGGCACCCGGTGATCATGAGCCAGGACTGCGGGCACGCCGAGACGGCGCGGGTCATCGCCTCCTACGGCGACGCCGTGGCCCACATCCGGCAGCCCGACCTCAGCGACATCCCGGTGCCCCCGAGCACCGCAAGTTCCAGGGCTACTGCTGCATCGCCTGGCACTACCTGGGCCAGGTGTTCCGCGTCTTCTGCTACCGCGCCACCATCGTGGTGGAGGACGACCTGGAGGTGGCCCCGGACTTCTTCGAGTACTTGGAGGTGGCGCTGCCGCTGCTGCGCGACGACCGCACGCTCTGGTGCGTCTCGGCCTGGAACGACAACGGCCGCGAGCAGATGGTGGACGTGTCGCAGGCCGAGCTGCTCTACCGCACCGACTTCTTCCCCGGGCTGGGCTGGCTCCTGCTGGCCGAGCTCTGGGATGAGCTGGAGCCCAAGTGGTCGCGTGCGTTTTGGGACGACTGGATGAGGCAGCCGGAGCAGCGCCGGGGCCGCTCGTGCGTCCGGCCCGAGGTGTCCCGCACCATGACCTTCGGCAGGAAGGGCGTGAGCCACGGCCAGTTCTTCGACCAGTACCTGAAGTTCATCAAACTCAACGACCACTTCGTGCCTTTCACCCGCCTGGACCTCTCTTACCTCAAGAAGGACGAGTATGAGCACTCCTTCCTGCCCAGGGTCTACTCGGCGCCCGAGGTGAGGGTGGAGGAGCTCCAGGGCAACAGGAGGAGGGATTTGGGGGCCGTCAGGCTCCAGTACAGTGGCCGAGACGCCTTCAAAGCCTTTGCCAAGGCTTTGGGGCTCATGGACGACCTCAAATCCGGCGTCCCCTGCGCCGGCTACCGCGGCATCGTCAGCTTCGTGTACCGGGGCCGCCGCGTTTACCTGGCACCCCCCCAGGACTGGACGGGCTACGACCCCACCCGGAGTTAGCACCTGCCCCCTCAAAGCACTTTGGGGGAGTTCTCCCCCTCTTTTAGGTGTTTGGGGTGGGTTCGGTGCCATTTCGGTGCCCCCGGGCCGAGCGCCGCTCGCTGGCGGGGCCCAAAGGTGGTTTTACAGAATAAAAGGTCAAAAACGGAAATTCCACCTCAGAATTCCCACCTGTGGCTCCTGCTCAGAGTTGGCACCTGCTCCTGGCAAACTTCTGGGGGGTTGCCCTCATTATTTTAGGGGTTTGGTGCCCCAGCCGAGCGTTGCTCTGTCGCCGCCGCTTGTGGTGCTGAAAGGTTATTTTGCAGAATAAAAGGTCAAAAATGGAAATCTCACCCAAAATTGAGGTTGTTTTGGTCAGCCAGGTCTCCTACCGAGAGTTGGCACCCACTCCCCAGAGGATTTTGGGGGATTCTCCCCATTATTTGGGGTGTATTAAATTAGTCATCAGTACACCCAAAATGGTGGGTTTGGGATATAACAAATCAGTTATTAGCACAATGATTAGCACACAATTATTAATTCACAATTAATAATTGGTGGTTTGGGGGCATCACAAATCATTGACAATACACCCAAACTGGTTGGTTTTTGTGTATAACAAAGCAATGATTTTAAAAAGCACCTTTCAAGCTTCAGTTTTATAAACACTTGCTTTTTATTAATGCGAAATGTTGCAAAACCAGCCCCAAAATCCACCTTTTTCCACTTAAAACGGACACCCCCCGACCCCGCTCTCGCAGTCCTCAACCACGTCCGCCCCGCGCCTTGCCCGCGCTGCCCGCGGGGGGGGGGGGGGGCGCAGTTCCCACCCAGGTCCGCCCTGCGGGCGGGGAAAAAGAAGGGGCGGACTGCGGGAAGGAGCAGCCAATGGGAGTGAGGGGGCGTGGTTTAATCGGCCAATCAGCACGCGCCGAGGGTTTTTAAAGGGAGAGAAGAGCGGGAGTGGAGCGGAAGTACCAGGAGGGAAAGAACAGACACTAAAAGTCTCCTTTCTCACCCCAAAACCGACCCAAACCGCGGCCACCGCAGAAAAAGTTTGAAATAAGGCTGAAAAAAAGCGTGAAAAGAGGCTGATTTACCTCTCACCGAAATGGAGGGCCAAGAGAAGCACCGGTCTAAGCTCCGCCTGAGCTCTGCCTGTTCTCCACCTATTATTAATGTGGCTACATAAATGTTGTACTCATATAAATGTGCACTTAAAGCAAATTGTATAAATATCACTTGCATTTGCATGAACATTTTGAGCAATTTTTCTGTGGTGCAAACCACACTTGTGCTGCTCAAAAGGTCCAAAGGATGGGGGATAGCACAGGTTCCTTGTACCAGATTTTTTGTATTCACCCTGAAAATTTCAGTTGCAGTGCTGGGGTGAAGCTCCCCCATCTGGGCAGAGATTTAGGGTGAAAGTCCCGGTTTGGGGTCTCCTAATTTCCCCTCCCACAGGACGAAGTTGTCAGGGCGGCTGCAGATCCAGTTCTTCTCCGTGTGGCACAGGGACGAGCTGATCCTGCCCTGGTTCAGGTACCCGCAGGGCCCCCCACCCCTCACCTCAAACCTGCAAAGCCAACGGGATCAGAGTGAGAAAGGGAAAAGGAAAAGAAGAAAACCCCCTCAAAAGTTAGGAAGAGCTGGGATTTCCTCTCCGGCAGAGAAGGGCTTTGGCTGGGGGGGGGGTCTCCAATTCCCTGATCAGGGTTGGGGGGCAGCGACTTCGGCCCATCCCAACCCCCCATGGAAAGCCAGGAGCTGCCTGGACACGGGGCAGGAGAAGGTGCCCATCCCAGGATGGGGCATCCCAGACTCCAGGAAATCCCTGGGGCCCACCCCGGGGCTCCAGCACGGACACAGGGACCCACCTGCCGTTCAAGGCTGTGCCATTGATCCACTCCCAGCCCTTATCCCTCATTCCCAGCCCGATCCAGTGGTTTGCTTCGCCTTTAGAGCGCAGAAGGAAGGCCTGGAAGGCAAAGAAACGTTGGCTTTGGCCAGTCTTGCCTTCCCCACCTCCTCTTTCCCTCCTGTGTCCACCCCCAGCCAGGCCTGGGGCTTTTCCCAAGGGGTTGGCTCCCGGCTCCAGCACTGGCAGCACTTTGGGGCCAGCCTGGGGGGTTTGGGGCTGATTTATCCTCTTGGTTTCCCTGTGTTTCCCACCCTGGTGCTACTGCAGAGGCTCAAGCCCAGTCCTCACCAGTTCATCCCAGTCCTCACCAGTTCCTCCCTCGTGCTTATGGTGGCCAGTGAAGCTCCCAGGGCCTCACAGCTTTCCCGGCCCGTGGTCCAGTTGCCCTCAGCCTCAGAAAAATAATAACATTTTCCTTGGAAACCAGGCCAGGTGTCTGGGCACACGTGGGAGAATTCCAGCTCAGAGAACCGGGGTCTGACACCGAGAACTGAAACACAGAAAGCTGAGTCAGACACGTGGGCAGCCCTGAAAAGCAGCAAAATGGGATTGATTGCTTGGGATTTTTTTTTTCCAGGAGCTGGAAGAGGGAAACTAGGGATGATTCTCTTGGGAAAAGTTGTGACTGAGGGAGGAGCAGATGCCTGGAGCAAAGTGCAAAGGCTCCCACTTTGGGAGCCTCCCTGGATGCTGGGAATGTCGTGGGATCCTCCCACCTCCCAAAACGGAGGCACCTGGCCTGCATCCTCCCCGTGGGGGTGCCTGGGTGGGATTCACCAGTCACTGCTCCAGCCAGGCTCAAGCTGAGGATCCCCAGGAACACACACAGAGTGAGGAGAACACACACCTTGGAGGATGTTCTCCGCTCTGACTCGGTTCTGTAGGACCCTGGGGCAGGAAAGAGCAGGGTGAGGATGGCCTGGCTCCTCTCCCCTCTGCTTTGCCCTCCTGTGCTGGACCCTCAGTCCATCCCCAGCCCCACCCAGGCCCATCCAGGGACCCCTCTGGGGGCTCAGGAGTCCTTCAAAGCCACTGATGTGTGTTTGAGGGCCTGGAGATGGATCTTCAGCCTCCAGAGGTGAATTCCACAGCCTGGAGTTCAGTGCCTGGGCTGCTCCACACCCACCCAAAGGCTCCATCCCCATCCCACTGGTGCCCCCCCAGAGCAAGATGCTCTTCCCACACCCCGCCCTCCCTCGGAACATTTGGGGTTTTCCCAGCATTACCACATTTGGACTCTTTCTCTGGATCACTGCAGGTGTTCAGTGTTTCTTCATGGCTTGAAGAATTTGGCTTTTGGGTTTCTTTCCCCATCCTTGCAGAGAAGCCTCAGGGCCCGGGGCTGACGTTCCCTGGGCTCTGTGGGGTGGATGCACTCGGCAGCCCGGGGTGGAAGGAGAGGAGAGGCTGAGGGGACCTGCAGGGAGCTGGGACCTCCTGGGCCACAGCCCAGCCAGCCACAACAGCCCCTGTGGGGCTGGCACTGACTCACAGCGTTATCTTGGTGCACCATCTGGGAGGGCTGAACACACATCTGGGAGAGGAGGTGGCACAAAAGGACAGAGGGAGGGGAAAAGATAAGGGTGGGAAAGATTAAAGAGGAAAAAAACAACCACAACAAATTTAGCAGAAAGGAAAGAGAAAGACAAGTTTAAAGGCACTTGAACTATCAAATAAATAAGTCATTGAGACCTCACAGGTCAAAGGCAGTTGAAGTGTTTGCAGGGGACAGGAGCCCCTTCAGGGCTCAGAAGAGGCACCAAGGGCTCGGAGCAGAGTTTGTGCTTTGGGGGCCCTTTTGCAAAAACACACAGGGTGGAAAGCAGCCTGTGACAGTTCACAGCACCTGTTCTGCTCGGGTTTTCTCTGTTGAGCTTGTTTTGCTCACAGGAATCCCCGCGCTGGTTCCCCCCCCTCCCCGTGCCCACTGTTGCACGAGCACGACCTGGTTCCCTGCACCCCGAAACAACAGGGGCAGCAGCTTTTGGTCCTCTGGGGTCTTGTGTAAGTTATTATCAGCACCAAATGGACCAATTGAAGCTCATCAGGAACATGACCTGATAAAACAGCAATATTTCATTGCAAGGTGAGCTCTGAAAGCTGCAAACGGGCAGGTTGGTTTGTGGGTAAATGGATGTGAAAAAAGCACAAAGCGATTCCCTCAGAGGGGATTTGCAGGAGGAAAGCTCAAGGAGTGCTCAGATAACAGCATTTCCAGAGCAGTGAGAGGGTTAAATTGGGAGGAGAAAGAAACAAACACAGGATGAGCCAGAAGGGGGTGGTGTTTCTGCATCCTGGGGGTTTCCAAAGTTGGACAGGATAAAGGCCAGACCTTGCCCAAGCTCTGAGCTGGATCTGAGCCCGAAAGTGAGGGAGGGATCATTACAGGTGAATGCTTGTTATTTCAGAAACTAAACTATCAAGTGCCTGGACCTGCTTGATATGCCAGAAGCCCCAGTGCACAAGTTCAGCCCCCTCATTTCAATCCAAAATTTCAGTCCTACTTCTGCCCCACAATATTGACGGTACAAATTCAACAAATTCCCTTAAAAGGATCCACGAAGGTTCACATTGTAAGACCCCCCCAGTGCAGCCCGAGCTCCTGCCCAAGTTGAATCCCTCCCAAGCCCACCCTGGTTTCCAGCTGGTTCGCTCCAGCTCCCCCCAAAATCACTGTTCATCCCACTCAACTGAAACAAATTAAAGCCATTTTTATATCATTATTTGCCTCTTTTCACCACGATTTGCTCAATTCTCTTCCCGAGAAGCAACCCTGTCAGCAACAAGGGGCTGAATAAAACCCCAACAAAACCACTGCAGAAGCTCTTACAAGGCAGCAAAAATGACAAACCAGCCCAACCCCGCAGCAGACACTCAAACCAACCCCACGGCAGCAAAAGCCTCACTAAACTCAGCTGTAAAATTGAGAACTTTGGGGTTTATTCCCCCCTTCCCCTTCAACGTGCCACGTTTAATTAATCAGGTGGTCATTGCAGCCCCCCCAAAGACATGATGTGGGGGCTCAGCCCTGTCCCAGCCGTGGCTCACTGTGGGCAGGGAGCACCCACCACCCTGAGTTTGGCAGCCCAGGAGCTGCTCTGGAGTACTCACCTCGCAGGGCAGCTCTCGGAGACTGGGAGACCTTATGGTAGGGTTGGTTGAATAATAAATAGGGAAGGAGAGTCACCAATAGCTGGAGTTGATTTTCGCTGTTCTCCAGCAGCTTCTCAGTGTCTCCTACTTGGCATCAGGAACCGTTGCTTCCCATTGGCTGTCGTGGGCCCTCTGACGCTTCCCATTGGCTGCTGGGGGTTCTTTCACGCTTCCCATTGGCTATTTTTCGACCCCCCCGCCCTGGCTCTGCCGTGTGGATGTGAAACGGGAATGCGTGAGTCGCGGGTCTGGCTGCCTTCCTCGGCCGCCGCCGAGCTGGTCTGCCTGCCTTCCTCGGCCGCCGCCGCGGGCTTTTGTCTTTTCTCGCCATTTTGCTGTTTATTGCCTTCCCTGCCGTCTCACATGCCCCGACTAGCGCCGACAGCCTTACCCGTTCCCCGGCTTCCCCCGCGCACGTTCCATCCCGGCTCTCGGAGCCTTGGAGCTCCCGGGGGTGAGGTGGGGCTGAGCCCCTTCCCAGTGCTCCCAGTGTGCCCAGTCACCCTCCAGCACCCCGGGGAGGGCTTCGGGGGGACACAGCACACAAGGGCTGCTGGGGGGGGGGGGTGTCCCACCTCACTTCTGTTTGTTCTGTTCTTCCCAAGCTGGGCAAAACGGATTTTTGGACTTTTCTGCCAGAACTCTGTCCCCCCGGTGCCCCCCAGGAGCAGCTTTGCCCCCCCAGAACGGGACCATGTCCCAACCGATGGGGCTGAGGGGAGCGAGGGGATGTCAGACAAGTGGGGAAAAACCCCCCTAAATGACCAGGAGGTGTCAGCTCCTCCTGCCCTGCCTGGTTCTGACCCTCCCATGGCTGCAGCATTTCTGTCACCACCCCATCCCTGAGAGATGCTTCTTGGGGAAGCAACACCAAATATCACCTGTCACGTTTCAGCCTCACCCCCTAAAAACCTCAATCAGAGGCTTTTGGAGTTAATTTAATAAATTAATTTGATTAATTTAATAAATTTCCACCTGTTTTCCCCCCATTCGGCCCAACCCTGTGTGTGTTCCTGCAGCTCCGGGTGAGCCCCCTCCTCCTCCTCCTGGCTGGGGACACCCTAAACCCTTTCCCCAGGCACAGGGGAGGCTGCAGAATATAGAGATATGTTTAAAAAAAACCCCAAAGAAACATAAAAGGCCCTGTTGGTGCCATTTCCTGGGACCGGACGCGCGTTGGTCACGAGGTGAAAAGCTGTCCGAGGCTGGTGTCGCTCTCGGGACACACCAACGACCTCCAGAGCCACCATGGCTGGGGAAATGGGTTATACCGATCTAAGAAATGCTGGGAATGGGCCTTCTCTGGCTGAGAAATGTCCTGGTGAGTGTATTTTGGGGGAAAAAAGGCTTATTTCAGGCCCTGGGAAGAGTTTCGGGTCTGTTACCTTTGGGGTCCCTTTGCTTCTTCATTCCCACATTCAGGTTTCCAAGCTCATGGGGTGGCCTTTGAAATGGGATCTGGGTTTGTCTGGAGCAGGACAGGGACAGGAGAGGCTGGAAAATCTCAAGAAATGGAACAGTTTTGTTTCCCAGACCCTTCACTTGGTGGCCAAAAGGGGTCCCAGGGAGCCCCAGGGGAACCACCACCCCTGGGAGGGCAGGGAAGGGGCCGAGCCCCGTTCGGACCCCGGAGGTGTCGAGGGCTGGAGGGACCCGTGGTCACCAACTCCCAGCTGGAAACTGAGCCCCTTTGGGAGTTCCCAGGTCCTGCCCTCTGTCACTGGGTCCTCGAGGCTGCTCCCGAGGCTGCTGCACCCCCTGAGCCCCCCAAGCCCCCCAGGGGTGCTGCCCTGGCTCGAGCCCTGTCAGGGGGGATTTATGGCTTTGGAGGAAGCAAAGCAACCAGAAACTTCTGCTCGAACTCACAGCTCAGCAGAGGGGTTTTTTTTTATGCTCTTAACCCCCAATCTTCTTCATATTTTTTAAGCTTAAATGTGGCCTCTTCCAGCTCCTGCCCCGTGCCTGTGGTGGCACAGAGTGCTCCTCACAGCCGGGGCTCTGGGGCACCTCGTCCTGCTGGTGCTGGTGGTGCTCCGAAATGTGAGTGGTGAGTAACCAGCTCTTATCTCCATCTCACACCCTGGCAAGATGCCTGGTAGCGGAAATCTGGGTTTGTTGCAGTGGATCAGGCCCTGGAGGGTTGGTGCAGGCACGAGAGCCAAGAACAAAACCCCCTCTGGGCACACCTGGAGCATCCCCCAAATGAGGGAGGAGGGCAAGACCCATGGGCTTCGGGCCAACTTCATTAACTGCGGGGCAAAATCCACCCTGTCTCTGTGGGGTTTGTGGTTTGGCTTCAGCTTCTCACCCCAGGTCTTTGCTCCCAGTTTTTCAGGGCTCTCCAGGTCCTGAAAGTGACACCAGAGTTGAGATCCAGGCCAGGAACCAGACGGAGTGATGCATCTTCCCATCCCTGGTGCGGTACTTCTGCCAACCCCAGGGGCAGAGCCCTCCAGGTGAGCCCCCTTCCCACCTGGCTCTGCTGGGAGAGGCTCAGGTGGGTCCTTGGGGGGCTCCTCCTGCAAGGAGACCCTGCACCGAGGGTTCTTTGGCAAAAAGGAGCATTTTTAAGGAAGAATTCCCTTTTCCGTGGGATTTTTGGCGGTCCCACCTCCCCAGAGGAGCATGGTCAGCCCAAGGGGGGATGTTTCTCACCACCCTTCCTGCACCCCAACCACCCACTGTGCCTGTATGGTCACCCAACTGAATCTTCTTCCTCCCA
Organism: Manacus candei; assembly: GCF_025592945.1. Classification (NCBI taxonomy): domain Eukaryota; kingdom Metazoa; phylum Chordata; class Aves; order Passeriformes; family Pipridae; genus Manacus; species Manacus candei. The sequence continues at coordinate 197,007 of NW_026138158.1, read as the reverse complement.
TTCCTCCCCCTCCTCTTTCTCTTCGTCCTCCTCCACTTCCTGTTCCTCCTCCTCCTCCTCCTCCATGGTGGTAGAGCAGAAAAACCACAACGCTGGGAAATAACTCGAGGGTTTGGTGCCTTTCATTTGGGGGGTCAGAAAAGACCTTGCCCACCTTTGCGGTGTCTCATTCGTGGCCTTCCTCCTCCCCAGCCCCTGCTGGCTGCAAGCTGTGCCCCCAGGACTGGCAGCTCCGTGGGGAGAGATGCTACTGGCTCTCCAAGGAATCGGGGAACTGGACTCGGGGCAGGAAAAGCTGCGAAGATCAGGGCTCTGAGCTGGTGGTGCTCAAGAACGAGACAGAAATGGTAAACAGGGAGGAAAAGGCTTGGAAAGGACCCAGAAGTCCTGGGTTTTTAGGGGGGCAGGGGAGCAAAAGGCTCTCAGCAGCAGGAGGGTTTGGGGTTCAGAGCATGGGACACTCGTGTCCCACGGATTTGGGGGGTTGGGTTTGTTCTGTGGCTTTGCACCCCACGGAACTCCCCGTGGAGAGATTTTTTTGGAGCAACTGGTGCCTTCCACGTCCCAGGAGAACGTCGAGAGTGTCACAGGCAGGCGCCCGTGGTCGGTGTGGGTCGGGTTGAGGTCACGGCAGAAGGAGTGGACGTGGGTGGACAACACCCCCTACAACCCCCACAGGTGAGTGTCTGAGGTCTGGGGGGGTAAAAAGCTGCTTTGGTCCATTTGAGACCCCGATCCACATCCACACATCGCTGGGGTCCATGCAAGGGTCTCTTATTCCTCTGGCAACACTCTGCAGACCAAGAGTCTGGGTCATGGGGCTCGTTGGGGTTGGTTATGGGGTATTTGGGGTCACAGGGCACGTTGGGGTTGGTTATGGGGCAATAAACCCTTTGTTGTGCAGGTTTGGGGTCCTGCGGGAGCTGGATGAAGGGTGTGGGACCCTGAAAGGCAAGAGCTTGGATGTTGATGTCTGTGCCAGTGACCACAAGTGGGTTTGCCAAAAAGCCCCTTTCCAGCTCTCCCCGCCCACGGCAGGAGACATTGGGAAGCTGGATGATGCTTCCACCTGACACACTCGGGCAACGGACCCCATGTGGTATAACAAAATCATTTATTACAGTTCTTTCATGGTTTATCCACCCTGTTACAGCCGCAGTAAATTCCAGTCAGTAGCTTTTCTCTATATCCACTTTTTAGTTAAGCATTCTCTGCCCAGGAGAAAAATACTCCCAAGCAATTTCAGACACACACGGATACATCTCACCACGTCTGTATTCAGATTGCCAAGTTCCCCTTAAGTTTCTCCCAGAGTCACATAATCTCAGTACCTACACTTAAGTGTTATTTTTATGCTTTTACATTACTATAGATGACAATAAGCCAAGTGGCTCCATCCCTGCTTTCCTTTGCAACCAAACTCTCCTAAAATAAACACACATATTCCAATACCCGTCCCTTCAGTGTCTTCACTCTAAACCCACCCCACGGGAGCCAAGAGTGACGGGTCAAACAGCCAAATAGTCCCGTCCTCAATGGGTGTCACCAATGGGTGGAAATAGTGGTTCTGTGAGGGCGACTCTGTGAGGGCGACTCTGTGAGGGCAGTTCTGTGAGGGCAGTTCTGTGAGGGCAATTCTGTGAGGGCAGTTCTTTGAGGGTCATTCTGTGAGGGCGAATCTGTGAGGGCGATTCTGTGAGGGCAGTTCTGTGAGGGCGATTCTGTGAGGGCGATTCTGTGAGGGCGATTCTGTGAGGGCGATTCTGTGGGGGCGATTCTGTGGGGGCGATTCTGTGAGGGCGATTCTGTGAGGGCGATTCTGTGGGGGCGATTCTGTGGGGGCGAATCTGTGAGGGCAGTTCTGTGAGAGCGTTTTGCCATCTTGGCTCCCTCAGGGCTCCTTCAGCCACCGTGTCACCTGCGGACATTCCCTCGGACCTTTCCCCACCCGCACGGGGCGAGCGGCCCCCGCAGCTCCCGCCCCGACCAGGACACGAGGGACAGCGGTGGGGTCGTACAAACTTTAATATAAATGGGTAAAAAAGGAGAAGAGAGAGAAGCACTGATACAGCAGCACTGATACAGTAACTCTGCTGAGGCCACAATCAGGACATTGTACATTCACATTCACAGTTTCATATAGCTTTCAGCAATGTAAAAATACTTCACATGTGCACATTCAAGCACTATAGTGCTTGAATATAGTGCATACAGTGTTATGGATGTAAACTCTTAGGGTGTAAGCATAAAGTAAATATAACTAGAGGATGAGGAAGACTTCTGGAGAAAGAAACCCCTAGTCCACGAAGGCACAAATCCACTTCCACATCATGTCCCTGCAGGTTCACCTCCTTGAGACCAGCTACTGAGGTGACAGTGACAAAAGGCACCGAGGTTACTGAGGTAGTGCTGAGAAGAAACCTCCCCCTGTCCCACTCCAGCGCTGCCCGGCGCCTGTGGCTCCGCTCCATCCCCCCCTCCTGAGTCCCCCTTTCCAGGGAGAAACAGATGGGGGGGATGGAGGGGATGGACAGGGGGAAAACGGGACACTAGGGAAAAAAATTCCAACATCTCTCTTCAAACCCCGGACAATATTAAACAGGACTGGGCCCAATGCTGATCCCTGGGGGACACCACTGGTGACTGGATCCCAACTGGATGCAGCTCCATCCCCACCACTCTCTGGGCCCGACATTCCAGCCAGTTCCTGACCCAGCACAGAGGGCCCTGTCCAGGCCATGGGCTGCAGCTTTTCCAGGAATGTGCCCTGGGAGACAGTGTCCAAAGCTTTGCTGGAGGACTTTTCAAGGTCCCTCTGGATGCTGACCCCAGGGAAGGGCTGGAGCTGTGCCAGGGTAGGGTCAGGTTGGGTCTCAGGAAAAGGTTCTTCCCCCAGAGGGTGGTTGGGCACTGCCCAGGCTCCCCAGGGCAGTGGGCACAGCCCCAAACCTGCCAGAGCTCCAGGAGGGTTTGGATGATCCTCTGGGGAACAGGGGGTGACTCCTGGGGATGGGCCTGGGCAGGGCTGAGGGTTGGACTCCATGATTCTTGTGAGGTGCCTTCCAATACAAGATATTTTTGAGATATTCAGTGAAAATTTCACAGCCAGACAACTGAGATGTTCCCCCAGCAATTCCAGTTGCAGTGCCAGGGTGGAGCTCCCTCATCTGGTCAGACATGCAGGCTGAAAGTCCTAGAGAGTTTTGGGGTCTCTTAATTTCCCCTTCCAGAGTTCATAGTCATCGAGGTGGCTGCAGATCCAGTTCTTCTCCGTGTGGCACAGGGACGAGCTGATCCACCAATAGTACAGGTACCCACAGGGTCCCTCACCCCTCACCTCAAACCTGCAAAGCCAACGGGATCAGAGTGAGAAAGGGAAAAGGAAAAGAAGGAAACTGCCCCCCCAAAAAATTAGGAAGAGCTGGGATTTCCCCTCCGGCAGAGAAGGGCTTTGGCTGGGGAGGGTCTCCAATTCTCTGATCAGGGTTGGGGGGCAGCGACCTCGGCCCATCCCAACCCCCCATGGAAAGCCAGGAGCTGCCTGGACACGGGGCAGGAGAAGGTGCCCATCCCAGGATGGGGCATCCCAGACTCCAGGAAATCCCTGGGGCCCACCCCGGGGCTCCAGCACGGACACAGGGACCCACCTGCTGTTCAAGGCCGTGCCATTGATCAACTCCCAGCCCTTATCCCTCATTCCCAGCCCGATCCAGTGGTTTGCTTCGCCTTTATAGCGCAGAAGGAAGGCCTGGAAGGCAAAGAAACGTTGGCTTTGGCAAGTCTTGCCTTCCCCACCTTCTCTTTCCCTCCTGTGTCCACCCCCATCCAGACCTGGGGCTTTTCCCAAGGGGTTGGCTCCCGGCTCCAGCACTGGCAGCACTTTGGGGCCAGCCTGGGGGGTTTGGGGCTGATTTATCCTCTTGGTTTCCCTGTGTTTCCCACCCCGGTGCTGCTGCAAAGGCTCAAGCCCAGTCCTCACCAGTTCATCCCAGTCCTCACCAGTTCCTCCCTGGTGCTTATGGTGGCCAGAGAAGCTCCCAGGGCCTCACACCTTTCCCAGCCCATGGTCCAGTTGCCCTCAGCCTCAGAAAAATAATAGCATTTTCCTTGGAAACCAGGCCAGGTGTCTGGGCACACGTGGGAGAATTCCGGCTCAGGGAAAGGGGGTCTCACACTGAGAACTGAAACACAGAAAGCTGAGTCAGACACGTGGGCAGCCCTGAAAAGCAGCAAATGGGATTGATTCCTTGGTTTATTCCAGCAGCTGGAAGAGGGAAACTAGGGATGATGCTCTTGGAATATGTGTGACTGAGTGAGGAGCAGATGCCTGGAGCAAAGTGCAGGTAAAAAAGGGAGTCACCCACTTTGGGAGCCTCCCTTGACGCTGGGAAGGTCCTAGAATCCTCCCCGTGGGGGTGCCTGGGTGGGACTCACCAGTCAGTGTCACAATCAGGCTCAAGCTGAGGATCCCCAGGAACACACACAGAGCCAGGAGAACACACACCTTGGGGGATGTTCTCCGCTCTGACTCGGTTCTGTAGGCCCCTGGGGCAGGAAAGAGCAGGGTGAGGATGGCCTGGCTCCTCTCCCCTCTGCTTTGCCCTCCTGTGCTGGACCCTCAGTCCATCCCCAGCCCCACCCAGGCCCATCCAGGCCCCCCCACTGGTGCCCCCCCAGAGCAAGATGCTCTTCCCACACCCCGCCCTCCCTCGGAACATTTGGGGTTTTCCCAGCATTACCACATTTGGACTGTTCCTCTGGATCACTGCAGATGTTCAGGGCTTCCTCTTGGCCTGAAGAATTTGGCTTTTGGGTTTCTTTCCCCATCCTTGCAGAGAAGCCTCAGGGCCCGGGGCTGACGTTCCCTGGGCTCTGTGGGGTGGAAGCACTCGGCAGCCTGGGGTGGAAGGAGAGGAGAGGCTGAGGGGACCTGCAGGGAGCTGAGACCTCCTGGGCACAGCCCAGCCAGCCACAACAGCCCCTGTGGGGCTGGCACTGTGTCTCAGCATTATCTTGGTGCCAAGGGGCACAATCTGGCAGGGCTGAACACACATCTGGGAGAGGAGGTGGCACAAAGGACAGAGGGAGGGGAGGGGAAAAGAGAGGGGGGGGAAAGAGAGGGGAGGGAGAAAGATTAAAGAGGGGGAAAAAAAGACAAATTATCAGAAAGGAAAGAGAAAGACAAGTTTAAAGGCACTTTAACTATTAAATAAGTAAGTAATTGAGAGCTCACAGGTTTGCAGGGGACAGGAGCCTGTTCAGGGCTCAGGGGGGGAAAAGGCACCGAGGGCTTGGAGCAGAGTTTGTGCTTTGGGGCCCTTTTGCAAAAACACACAGGGTGGAAAGTAGGTTGTAACAGTTCACAGCAGCTGTTCTGCTTGGGTTTTCTGTTTGTGGCTCCCCACGAGCTTCTTTTGCTCTGGTTCCCCCCCCTCCCCGTGCCCACTGTTGCAGGACTACGACCTGGTTCCTTGCACCCCCAACCATTAGGGGCAGCAGCTTTTGGTCCTCTTGGGTCTTGTGTAAGTTATTACCAGCACCAAATGGACCAACAGAAGCTCGTCAGGAACTTATCCTGATAAAACAGCAATATTTCTTTGCAAGGTGAGCTCTGAAAGCTGCAAAGGGGCAGGTTGGTTTGTGGGTAAATGGATGTGGAAAAAAAGCACAAAGTCATTCCCTCAGAGGGGACTTGCAGGAGGAAACTCAAGGACCTGCTCAGATAACAGCATTTCCAGAGCAGTGAGAGGGTTAAATTGGTAGGAGAAAGGAACAAAAACAGGATGAGCCAGAAGAGGGTGGTGCTTCTGCACCCTCAAGGTTTCCAAAGCTGAACAGGACAAAGCTCAGAAATTAAAGGAAGTCATATCTTGTGACTTGGCAGAAGTCCACGTGCACAGGTTCAGACCCCTCATTTCAAGCCACAATTTCAGTCCTACTTTAATTTCTGCGTCACAAATGTTGACTGTACAAATTCAACAAATTCCCTTAAAAAGACCCACGAACGTTCACCTCGTAAGAATCCCCCTGGTGCAGCCCGAGCTCCTGCCCAGGTTTAATCCCTCCCAAACCCAATTCTGATCCAGAAACCAGTGGGCTGGTGAAGATTTTAACATTTGCAAAACTGAAGTGTCAATTTGAAGCTAAAAGAGACCCAGTGCAGTTACTGATTCACCCAGTCCCACTGACATTTTTGCTCCTTTATGATGACTGTACAACTTCAAGAAATTCCCTTAAAAGGACCCCCAAAGGTTCACATTGTGAGACCCCCCCTGGTGCAGCCCGAGCTCCTGCCCAGGTTCAATCCCTCCCAAGCCCACCCTGGTTTCCAGCTGGTTCGCTCCAGCTTCCCCCAAAATCACTGTTCATTCCACTCAACTGAAACAAATTAAAGTCCTTTTTATATCATTATTTGCCTCTTTTCACCACGACTTTCTCAATTCTCTTCCCGAGAAGCAACCCTGTCAGCAACAAGGGGCTGAAAAAGCCCCAACAAAACCACTGCAGAAGCTCTTAGAAGGCAGTAAAAATGACAAACCAGCCCAACCCCGCAGCAGACACTCAAACCAACCCCACGGCAGCAAAAGCCTCACCAAACCCAGCTGTAAAACTGTGACTTTTGGGGTTTATTCCCCCCTTCCCCTTCAACGTGCCACGTTTAATTAATCAGGTGGTCATTGCAGCCCCCCCAAAGACAAGACTCTGATGTGGGGGCTCAGCCCTGTCCCAGCCGTGGCTCACTGTGGGCAGGGAGCACCCACCACCCCGAGTTTGGCAGCCCAGGAGCTGCTCTGGAGTACTCACCTCGCAGGGCAGCTCTCAGTGACTGTGAGATTTCGCGGTAGGGTCGGTTTAGTCACAAACTAGCAAACAAACTCTCCAACTGACGCAATTTCAATTGTTCTTTGCTCTTCAGCAGCTTCTCAGTGTGGTTTAATTGACATCAGGACACGTCTCTTCCCATTGGCTGCCGGGGCCCTTCGACGCTTCCCATTGGCTACCGGGGGCTCTCCGACGCTTCCCATTGGCTGTTTTTCGATCCCCCCGCCGTGGCTGTGCCGTGTGGGTGTGAAATGGGACGTGTGTGACTCACTGGCCCTTTCGCCGCCGCCGAGTTTTATCTTTCGTCGCCGTTTTGCTGTTTATTGCCTTCCCCGCCGTCTCACGTGCCCCGTCCAGCGCCGGCAGCCCCGTCCCTTCCCCTGTTCCATCCCGGCTCTCGGAGCCTTGGAGCTCCCGGGGGTGACGGAGGGCTGAGCCCCTTCCCAGTGCTCCCAGTGTGCCCAGTCACCCTCCAGCACCCCGGGGAGGGCCTCGGGGGGGGGGGGGAGACAGCACAAAAGTGCTGCTGGGGGGTCCCGCCTCACTTCTGGGTGGCTTGTTCTTCCCAAGCTGGGCAAAACCGATTTTTGGACTTTTCTGCCAGAACTCTGTCCCCTCCTCTGCTTGGCCAAAGGGATTTGGGGCCGTTTTCCCCTTTTTGGGGCAAATAAAACTTATGGGTTAAGCCCCAGCAGGACGCAGCAGCCCTGCAGCCTGCGGAGCCTGTGCTGGCCTGTGCCTGGCAGAGAAAAAAAGAACATCAGGGACTAATTAATTAGCCTAATAAAATTGCTCCTCGTTAGGGGGCAAGAGAAGTGGGGCTTCCTGCTGAGCCAATGTTACCCTACAGACACGGCTGGGAAAACCAGGCATGAGCTCTGTGAATCCGCGTCTATTTTTGGACAGAACTGGTGCTTTATTGAGCAATTCTCTCATTTTGCGCTCCTTTTGATGGTATTTTATCGATTCTCATCTCTTAGAGATCACGATCAACACCTTGATCTCTTATTTTCACCATTTTAGGGGGATGCGAGGAGTGATTTCTCTCTCCCAGCTCCTTGTCCTCCTTGTCCCTTCCCATGGGTTTCCTTCCTCTGGACACAGACCCCCGACCCCCCACCCCTCGGGGCCGTCAGGACGAGTCCCCCCAGCAGTTGTGGGGCTTTGGTTTGGGTACAGGAAGCTCCGAACCCACTGCCAGTTCACACCAGCCCGGGGGGGCAGCGGCGCTTTGGCTTCCTGTCCCTTCCCCCGTGTGACCACTGCGGGTCCCCGGCCCTGAGCGGCGGGACATGCAGGACCAGGACGGCTACACGGCCTTAGAGCAGTGGAGGAAACGAGGGGCTGCGGGGAGCCCCCCGTCCTCCCCGGGGGCAGGTACTGGGGGGGGTCGTGTCCGCTGGGCCCCCCCAGATCGGGGGGGGAAGAGGGACTCGGGGACAGGGGGTGATGTCACCCCTGGGGTCCCCAAGAGCTGCTCAGGGTGGGGAAACTGAGGCAGGGATTTAGGAAGGAGGGGCTGGGGGGGTTTCTCGGGGCTGTGGTTGGCTGCTGCCCCACCCCCGGAGCTGGGACCCCCCAACAGAGGGAGCAGAGGGATTTTTTGGGGGCACCCAGCTCCTCCTGCTCCTGGGCAGGGGGGGCTGCAGGGGTTTGAGGGGGGGGTCTCACCAGGGTGCTTTGCCCCAGGACCCCCTGCCCCGGGCTCTGGGTGGGTGAAGGTGTGACGGGTGCTCTTTTCCACCCCCCAGCTGTAGGATCTGGCTTTCCAGAACCCCGGGGGGTCCCCACCACAGCCCCCCCCCGCCGTCCCCGCTGCCTCCTCGGGGCCCTCACGGCTGCCCTGGCGCTGTCCCTGGTGCTCTGTGGTGAGTTTGGGGGGTGGGAAGGGGCACCCGGACCCCTCTGCCCCTTCCCACCCCCCCAGTGCCCCTGACCGGGCTGGGCATCCTCCTGTCCCAGTGTCCTGGTGGGTGGCAGAGAGGGCACAGCCCGAGGCGAGCTCGGGGTGGGGGAACACGTCCCTGAGACCCCCCTGTGCCAGCCTGGACGGCACCTTCAGGGAGCTGAGGAGGATCCTGTGCCCCCCGCGAGGTAACCCCCCACCACCCGGGGGTCCCATCGATGCCCCCTCCCCAAACTGGAGCCCCCCCCAGTCCCCCACACGGCGCCTCAGCGCGCCGGGGTCCGTCTGTCTGTCCGTCTGTCTGTCTGTCCACAGAGGCCGAGGGATGCAGGCTCTGCCCCGTGGGCTGGATGCTGGGCAGGACTAAGTGCTACTGGGTCTCGGAGAGGATGAACTCGTGGCACAGGAGCCGGGAGGACTGCGGGGACCGCGGGGCCGCGATGGCGATGCCGTGGGACAAGGACGAGCTGGTGAAGGGACCGAGGGGACAGAGGGGCTGGAGGCACCCCAGGGGAGGGCGAAGGAGTCCCCAGAAGCCTGGGATCAGACCTCTCATTCCCAAATTCCCCGCGGTGCCCGTGGCAGACCGGGGGGGAGTGCCATGGGTCTGGCTCGGTCCCGGGGTGAGGACGGAGCCTATTTTGGGGTGACCATCCCCGGCCCGGCAGTGCCACCACTGCCCCTTTCCCCGGGCCAGGATTCCCTCAATGAGACCCTGAGGAAACCCACGCGGCACTTCTGGATCGGGCTCTCGGTGCCCGCGCCCGGGATGGGCTGGACGTGGGTGAACGGCTCCCGCCCGGACTGGAGCCGGTGAGGGCCGGGGAGAGCGCTGGGGGGTCGGGGTGGGCACCCCCCTGTCCCCGAGGGCCCCCCGGGGGTGACACGGGCCCCCTCCCGCACCCGCAGGTTCCCGCAGGACCTCGGGGAGGGTCGCGGAGCCTGCGGGGCGCTCAAGGGGGACAGGATCGACCCCCGCGCCTGCGACACGGGGCTGCAGTGGGTCTGCCAGACGGAGTCCGCCCGGATCTGAGCCTCCACCGCACCCAAAACCCACCGTTAATGCGGGAGAAAATCCCGATTCCCGCGGGTTCGGCACCCACCGGCATCTCCCGAGGCACGGGCAGGACCGCGGCCGGGGAAAGTCGCCCTGGGATGGGCGATGCGAGGGCGGCGGGGTGCGAGGGAGGAGGAGAAATCGAACTACGAAAAGAATAAAAACTAAAAATAACTTGTAAAATTCACTTTGCGGGGGAGCTGGTTGGGAACAACCTCTCGATCCCCTCCCCGGTGCCCGAGGGCGGAGGGGACCCGCCTGTCCGTCGGGGCAGCTTTTTTAGGGACGCGGGGCAGGGGCCGCTCGTCCCCCCTCACAGTGTCTCTCGGTGCCACTGTTTCGGTCGCGGGGCAGCGGTCACCCCCCGTGTGGGTCTTTTATTGCCTTCTCTCTCTTTTTTTTCCGTTCACACCCCCCATCTCCCCACCCCGGGGCGGCCCTTTCTCCGCCGTCGCTCCTCGCCCGCCCCTCGTCGCAGCTCTTCAGTGACACGGGGTGAGTCCCACGAGCCAAGGCAGAGTCTGTCTGTCCCTCGGGGCAGCTCCTCCAGCACCGCCCCGCCGTCCCTTGGGCAGCTCTTTCGGTGACACGAGGCGGCGGCGATCCCCTCGCCGCGGCTCTGCTGTCGCGTTTAATTCCATTCTCTATATTTTATTCACAGCTCCCACCCCTCTCGGCGCAGCCCTTCTGGACACCCCCGAGAGCGCCCGTCCCGACACCGGGCGGGGGGACCCCTCGGTGCAGCCTTTTATTCTGTTTTACTCTATTTCCTGTCTTTTATTCTGTTCCCACGCTCGCTGCGGCTCTTTCAGACGCGGGCGGTGGGAACCCCTCGCAGCGATTTTAATGCCCCCGTGGAGCCAAGAAATGCCGAGAAACGGTTTCCATGGACAGAAGCCAAGGCGGTGCTGCTTTTCCTGCCGGTCCCTGGCACATTTTACAAGCAGTGACACAGATGGGCTGTGCCAGCGCTCGGTGGCTCTGGGCTCCAAACTGCCGGGGCAGGAGCCTCTGGGCACAATCCTGAGCAGCCTCTCAGGTGCTGGTCCTTCCCCTCGGAAGGCTGAGCCCGTTCTGCAGCTGCCCTGGGCCAGCAGCGTCCAGGCAATGGCACCCCCATGTCACGACAGGGAGCTTGTCTGCAGGTGTTTTTTTGTTTTTTTTTTCAAAAAAACCCAACCCAACCAAAACCAACAAAACAACAAAAAAACATGAAAAACCAAAATTCCAGTTCCCTGCCTGCAGTTTGAAGTTCGTGTGTTTTCTTATTTCGTCTTAAAAGAACACCAGGATGGATTTAGAAAAAACTGGTTTTAGTCATTAATCCATTCCTTTCTTGTGCCCGCAAGAACTACTGGTGAGTGACCTCTCCCTGATCCCTCGGCACGACTTTAGAGCCTTTCTTCAATTGAACACTTCCCCCGATAATGAAAGGCTGTATAAAAAAGTCATAAATATAGTTAGGACAATACTTGTGGTTGGATGCATTTTGGTCCATCTTTTCTGGTATCATTTAAAGTGCAGGGCCCCCATCCCAGCCACGTGGGACCCCTTCAGCCAAAAACCTCCCCCCGGGTTTCTCAGATTTCCCAACGGTGGTCGTGCATCTCCAACAGCTTCTCATTTCTTCTGGCTCCGGACTGTGAAGCTTTCATGAGGTGACAGTTTGGAATAATTCTGTCCCCTGCCTGGGTGAGGAGGGGGGTGGCAAAGCAGCATCTGGCACCAACCAGGGCCAGCCCATGACATCTCCCTTGGTTGGGAACCTTTAAATATTTTTAAGCAAGCAAGGGTTCAAAAAAAAATGCCTTTGTTCCTTGGATGAATCACACCGGGATCTGCTGGAGAACAGCCAGTACTGCCCGATTTGTAAAAGTATAAAACATTCCCCTGTGGCTTTGCAAGGGGACAGGCCAGAGAGCTGTAAAGTCAAAACCATGCCTCTGTGGTTGACTCTCCTCCCCAACTGAGTGGCTCAAATGACTCAACACTACGAAATATCCCACACATTGAGAGCTGCCCTGCGAGGTGAGGACTCCAGAGCAGCTCCTGGGCTGCCAAACTCGGGGTGGTGGGTGCTCCCTGCCCAGAGCGAGCCACGGCTGGGACAGGGCTGAGCCCCCACATCATGGTCTTGTCTTTGGAGGGGCTGAAATGACCACCTGATTAACTAAACGTGGCACGTTGAAGGGGAAAGGGGGGCTAAACCCCAAAAGTCACAGTTTTACAGCTGGGTATAGTGAGGCTTTTGCTGCCGTGGGGTTGGTTTGAGTGTCTGCTGCGGAGTTGTGCTGGTTTGTCATTTTTGCTGCTTCTTCAGTGGTTTTGTTGGGGCTTTTTCAGCCCCTTGTTGCTGACAGAGTTGCTTCTTGGGAAGAGAAATGAGAAAGTTGTGGTGAAAAGAGGTAAATGATGATATGACAGAAAGGACCAGCTGGAAACCAGGGTGGGCTTGGGAGGGATTGAACCTGGGCAGGAGCTCGGGCTGCACCAGGGAGGGTCTTACAATGTGAACCTTCGTGGGTCCTTTTAAGGGAATTTGTTGAAGTTGTTTTGTTGACACTGTGATGCAGAGATTAAAGTAGGACTGAGATTTTGGCTTGAAATGAGGGGGTTGAACTTGTGCACGTGGACTTCTGCCATCTCAAGATATGACTTCCTTTCATTTCTGAGCTTTGTCCTGTTCAGCTTTGGAAACCTTGAGGGTGCAGAAGCACCACCCTCTTCTGGCTCATCCTGTTTTTGTTACTTTCTCCTCCCAATTTAACCCTCTCACTGCTCTGGAAACGCTGTTATCTGACAGGTCCTTGAGTTTCCTCCTGCAAATCCCCTCTGAGGGAACCGCTTTGTGCTTTTTTCACATCCATTTACCCACAAACCAACCTGCCCCTTTGCAGCTTTCAGAGCTCACCTTGCAAAGAAATATTGCTGTTTTATCAGGACACATTCCTGATGAGCTTCTGTTGGTCCATTTGGTGCTGGTAATAACTTACACAAGACCCAAGAGGACCAAAAGCTGCTGCCCCTGTTGGTTTGGGGTGCAGGGAACCAGGTCGTGCTCGTGCAACAGTGGGCACGAGGAGGGGGGGAACCAGAGCAAAAGAAGCTCGTGGGGAGCCACAAACAGAAAACCCAAGCAGAACAGCTGCTGTGAACTGTTACAACCTACTTTCCACCCTGTGTGTTTTTGCAAACGGGTCCCAAAGCACAGACTCTGCTCTGAGCCCTCGGTGACTTTTCCCCCCTTTGGGCAGTAGCAGCTCCTGAGCCCTGAACAGGCTCCCGTCCCCTGCAAACCTGTGAGCTCTCAATTACTTACTTATTTAATAGTTAAAGTGCCTTTAAACTTGTCTTTCTCTTTCCTTTCTGCTTAATTTGTCTTTTTTTTCCCCTCTTTAATCTTTCTCCCTCCCCTCTCTTTCCCCCCCCCTCTTTTCCCCTCCCCTCCCTCTGTCCTTTGTACCACCTCCTCTCCCAGATGTGTGTTCAGCCCTGCCAGATTGTGCCCCTTGGCACCAAGATAATGCTGAGACACAGTGCCAGCCCCACAGGGGCTGTTGTGGCTGGCTGGGCTGTGCCCAGGAGGTCTCAGATCCCTGCAGGTCCCCTCAGCCTCTCCTCTCCTTCCACCCCAGGCTGCCGAGTGCTTCCACCCCACAGAGCCCAGGGAATGTCAGCCTCGGGCCCTGAGGTTTCTCTGCAAGGATGGGGAAAGAAACCCAAAAGCCAAATTCTTCAAGCCAAGAGGAAGCCCTGAACACCTGCAGTGATCCAGAGGAACAGTCCAAATGTGGTAATGCTGGGAAAACCAAATGCTCCAGGGGGGGAGAGCACGGGGTGGGAAGAGCATCTCGCTCCGGGGCAGCACCGGGATGGGGATGGAGCCTTTGGGTGGGTGTGGAGCAGCCCAGGCACAGCTGCACTGAATTCCACGCTGTGGAATTCACCTCTGGAGGCTGAAGATCCGTCTCCAGGCCGTCAAACACACATCAGTGGCTCTGAAGGACTCCTGAGCCCCCAGAGGGGTCCCTGGATGGGCCTGGGTGGGGCTGGGGATGGACTGAGGGTCCAGCACAGGAGGGCAAAGCAGAGGGGAGAGGAGCCAGGCCATCCTCACCCTGCTCTTTCCTGCCCCAGGGTCCTGCAGAACCGAGTCAGAGCGGAGAACATCCTCCAAGGTGCGTGTTCTCCTGGCTCTGAGTGTGTTCCTGGGGATCCTCAGCTTCAGCCTGATTGCGACACTGACTGGTGAGTCCCACCCAGGCATCCCCCAATTTCCTCTGCTGGAAAAAACCCCAAGCAATCAATCCCATTTTGCTGCTTTTCAGGGCTGCCCACGTGTCTGACTCAGCTTTCTGTGTTTCAGTTCTCGGTGTCAGACCCCGGTTCTCTGAGCTGGAATTCTCCCACGTGTGCCCAGACACCTGGCCTGGTTTCCAAGGAAAATGTTATTATTTTTCTGAGGCTGAGGGCAACTGGACCACGGGCTGGGAAAGCTGTGAGGCCCTGGGAGCTTCACTGGCCACCATAAGCACGAGGGAGGAACTGGTGAGGATTGGAATGAACTGGTGAGGACTGGGATGAACTGGTGAGGACTGGGCTTGAGCCTCTGCAGCAGCACCAGGGTGGGAAACACAGGGAAACCAAGAGGATAAATCAGCCCCAAACCCCCCAGGCTGGCCCCAAAGTGCTGCCAGTGCTGGAGCCGGGAGCCAACCCCTTGGGAAAAGCCCCAGGTCTGGATGGGGGTGGACACAGGAGGGAAAGAGAAGGTGGGGAAGGCAAGACTGGCCAAAGCCAACGTTTCTTTGCCTTCCAGGCCTTCCTTCTGTGCTATAAAGGCGAAGCAAACCACTGGATCGGGCTGGGAATGAGGGATAAGGGCTGGGAGTGGATCAATGGCACGGCCTTGAACAGCAGGTGGGTCCCTGTGTCCGTGCTGGAGCCCCGGGGTGGGCCCCAGGGATTTCCTGGAGTCTGGGATGCCCCATCCTGGGATGGGCACCTTCTCCTGCCCCGTGTCCAGGCAGCTCCTGGCTTTCCATGGGGGGTTGGGATGGGCCGAAGTCGCTGCCCCCCAACCCTGATCAGAGGATTGGAGACCGCCCCCAGCCAAAGCCCTTCTCTGCCAGAGGGGAAATCCCAGCTCTTCCTAATTTTTTTGGGGGGGGGAGTTTCCTTCTTTTCCTTTTCCCTTTCTGACTCTGATCCCGTTGGCTTTGCAGGTTTGAGGTGAGGGGTGAGGGACCCTGTGGGTACCTGTACTATTGGTGGATCAGCTCATCCCTGTGCCACACGGAGAAGAACTGGATCTGCAGCCACCTCGATGACTATGAACTCTGGAAGGGGAAATTAAGAGACCCCAAAACTCTCTAGGACTTTCAGCCTGCATGTCTGACCAGATGAGGGAGCTCCACCCTGGCACTGCAACTGGAATTGCTGGGGGAACATCTCAGTTGTCTGGCTGTGAAATTTTCACTGAATATCTCAAAAATATCTTGTATTGGAAGGCACCTCACAAGAATCATGGAGTCCAACCCTCAGCCCTGCCCAGGCCCATCCCCAGGAGTCACCCCCTGTTCCCCAGAGGATCATCCAAACCCTCCTGGAGCTCTGGCAGGTTTGGGGCTGTGCCCACTGCCCTGGGGAGCCTGGGCAGTGCCCAACCACCCTCTGGGGGAAGAACCTTTTCCTGGGATCCAACCTGACCCTACCCTGGCACAGCTCCAGCCCTTCCCTGGGGTCAGCATCCAGAGGGACCTTGAAAAGTCCTCCAGCAAAGCTTTGGACACTGTCTCCCAGGGCACATTCCTGGAAAAGCTGCAGCCCATGGCCTGGACAGGGCCCTCTGTGCTGGGTCAGGAACTGGCTGGAATGTCGGGCCCAGAGAGTGGTGGGGATGGAGCTGCATCCAGTTGGGATCCAGTCACCAGTGGTGTCCCCCAGGGATCAGCATTGGGCCCAGTCCTGTTTAATATTGTCCGGGGTTTGAAGAGAGATGTTGGAATTTTTTTCCCTAGTGTCCCGTTTTCCCCCTGTCCATCCCCTCCATCCCCCCCATCTGTTTCTCCCTGGAAAGGGGGACTCAGGAGGGGGGGATGGAGCGGAGCCACAGGCGCCGGGCAGCGCTGGAGTGGGACAGGGGGAGGTTTCTTCTCAGCACTACCTCAGTAACCTCGGTGCCTTTTGTCACTGTCACCTCAGTAGCTGGTCTCAAGGAGGTGAACCTGCAGGGACATGATGTGGAAGTGGATTTGTGCCTTCGTGGACTAGGGGTTTCTTTCTCCAGAAGTCTTCCTCATCCTCTAGTTATATTTACTTTATGCTTACACCCTAAGAGTTTACATCCATAACACTGTATGCACTATATTCAAGCACTATAGTGCTTGAATGTGCACATGTGAAGTATTTTTACATTGCTGAAAGCTATATGAAACTGTGAATGTGAATGTACAATGTCCTGATTGTGGCCTCAGCAGAGTTACTGTATCAGTGCTGCTGTATCAGTGCTTCTCTCTCTTCTCCTTTTTTACCCATTTATATTAAAGTTTGTACGACCCCACCGCTGTCCCTCGTGTCCTGGTCGGGGCGGGAGCTGCGGGGGCCGCTCGCCCCGTGCGGGTGGGGAAAGGTCCGAGGGAATGTCCGCAGGTGACACGGTGGCTGAAGGAGCCCTGAGGGAGCCAAGATGGCAAAACGCTCTCACAGAACTGCCCTCACAGATTCGCCCCCACAGAATCGCCCCCACAGAATCGCCCTCACAGAATCGCCCTCACAGAATCGCCCCCACAGAATCGCCCTCACAGAATCGCCCTCACAGAATCGCCCTCACAGAATCGCCCTCACAGAATCGCCCTCACAGAACTGCCCTCACAGAATCGCCCTCACAGATTCGCCCTCACAGAATGACCCTCAAAGAACTGCCCTCACAGAATTGCCCTCACAGAACTGCCCTCACAGAACTGCCCTCACAGAACTGCCCTCACAGAGTCGCCCTCACAGAGTCGCCCTCACAGAACCACTATTTCCACCCATTGGTGACACCCATTGAGGACGGGACTATTTGGCTGTTTGACCCGTCACTCTTGGCTCCCGTGGGGTGGGTTTAGAGTGAAGACACTGAAGGGACGGGTATTGGAATATGTGTGTTTATTTTAGGAGAGTTTGGTTGCAAAGGAAAGCAGGGATGGAGCCACTTGGCTTATTGTCATCTATAGTAATGTAAAAGCATAAAAATAACACTTAAGTGTAGGTACTGAGATTATGTGACTCTGGGAGAAACTTAAGGGGAACTTGGCAATCTGAATACAGACGTGGTGAGATGTATCCGTGTGTGTCTGAAATTGCTTGGGAGTATTTTTCTCCTGGGCAGAGAATGCTTAACTAAAAAGTGGATATAGAGAAAAGCTACTGACTGGAATTTACTGCGGCTGTAACAGGGTGGATAAACCATGAAAGAACTGTAATAAATGATTTTGTTATACCACATGGGGTCCGTTGCCCGAGTGTGTCAGGTGGAAGCATCATCCAGCTTCCCAATGTCTCCTGCCGTGGGCGGGGAGAGCTGGAAAGGGGCTTTTTGGCAAACCCACTTGTGGTCACTGGCACAGACATCAACATCCAAGCTCTTGCCTTTCAGGGTCCCACACCCTTCATCCAGCTCCCGCAGGACCCCAAACCTGCACAACAAAGGGTTTATTGCCCCATAACCAACCCCAACGTGCCCTGTGACCCCAAATACCCCATAACCAACCCCAACGAGCCCCATGACCCAGACTCTTGGTCTGCAGAGTGTTGCCAGAGGAATAAGAGACCCTTGCATGGACCCCAGCGATGTGTGGATGTGGATCGGGGTCTCAAATGGACCAAAGCAGCTTTTTACCCCCCCAGACCTCGGACACTCACCTGTGGGGGTTGTAGGGGGTGTTGTCCACCCACGTCCACTCCTTCTGCCGTGACCTCAACCCGACCCACACCGACCACGGGCGCCTGCCTGTGACACTCTCGACGTTCTCCTGGGACGTGGAAGGCACCAGTTGCTCCAAAAAAATCTCTCCACGGGGAGTTCCGTGGGGTGCAAAGCCACAGAACAAACCCAACCCCCCAAATCCGTGGGACACGAGTGTCCCATGCTCTGAACCCCAAACCCTCCTGCTGCTGAGAGCCTTTTGCTCCCCTGCCCCCCTAAAAACCCAGGACTTCTGGGTCCTTTCCAAGCCTTTTCCTCCCTGTTTACCATTTCTGTCTCGTTCTTGAGCACCACCAGCTCAGAGCCCTGATCTTCGCAGCTTTTCCTGCCCCGAGTCCAGTTCCCCGATTCCTTGGAGAGCCAGTAGCATCTCTCCCCACGGAGCTGCCAGTCCTGGGGGCACAGCTTGCAGCCAGCAGGGGCTGGGGAGGAGGAAGGCCACGAATGAGACACCGCAAAGGTGGGCAAGGTCTTTTCTGACCCCCCAAATGAAAGGCACCAAACCCTCGAGTTATTTCCCAGCGTTGTGGTTTTTCTGCTCTACCACCATGGAGGAGGAGGAGGAGGAGGAACAGGAAGTGGAGGAGGACGAAGAGAAAGAGGAGGGGGAGGAATGGGAGGAAGAAGATTCAGTTGGGTGACCATACAGGCACAGTGGGTGGTTGGGGTGCAGGAAGGGTGGTGAGAAACATCCCCCCTTGGGCTGACCATGCTCCTCTGGGGAGGTGGGACCGCCAAAAATCCCACGGAAAAGGGAATTCTTCCTTAAAAATGCTCCTTTTTGCCAAAGAACCCTCGGTGCAGGGTCTCCTTGCAGGAGGAGCCCCCCAAGGACCCACCTGAGCCTCTCCCAGCAGAGCCAGGTGGGAAGGGGGCTCACCTGGAGGGCTCTGCCCCTGGGGCTGGCAGAAGTACCACACCAGGGATGGGAAGATGCATCGCTCCGTCTGGTTCCTGGCTCTAGAGAGCCCTGAAAAAGTGAGAGCAAAGTGAGAAGTTGAAGCCAAATTACAAACCCCACAGAGACAAGGCGGGTTTTTCCCCGCAGTTAATGAAGTTGGTCCAAAGCCCACGGGTCTTGCCCTCCTCCCTCGTTCGTGGGGATGCTCCAGGTGTGCCCAGAGGGGGTTTTGCTCTTGGCTCTTGTGTCTGCACCAACCCTCCAGGGCCTGAACCGCTGCAACAAACCCAGATTTCCGCTCCCAGGCCTCTCCTGGCCGGGGTGTGAGACGGAGATAAGAGCTGGTTACTCACCACTCACATTTCGGAGCACCACCAGCACCAGCAGGACGAGGTGCCCCAGAGCCCTGGCTGTGAGGAGGACTCTGTGCCACCACGGGCATGGGGCAGGAGCTGGAAGAGGCCACAATTAAGCTTAAAAAATATGAAGAAGATTGGGGGTTAAGAGCATAAAAAAAACCCCCTCTGCTGAGCTGTGAGTTCGAGCAGAAGTTTCTGGTTGCTTTGCTTCCTCCAAAGCCATAAATCCCCCCTGACAGGGCTCAAGCCAGGGCAGCACCCCTGGGGGGCTTGGGGGGCTCAGGGGGTGCAGCAGCCTCGGGAGCAGCCTCGAGGACCCAGTGACAGAGGGTAGGACCTGGGAACTCCCAAAGGGGCTCAGTTTCCAGCTGGGAGTTGGTGGCCACGGGTCCCTCCAGCCCTCGACTCCTCCGGGGTCCGGACGGGGCTCGGCCCCTTCCCTGCCCTCCCAGGGGTGGTGGTTCCCCTGGGGCTCCCTGGGATCCCCTTTTGGCCACCAAGTGAAGGGTCTGGGAAACAAAACTGTTCCATTTCTGGAGATTTTCCAGCCTCTCCTGTCCCTGTCCTGCTCCAGACAAGCCCAGATCCCATTTCAAAGGCCACCCCATGAGCTTGGAAACCTGAACGCGGGGATGGAGAATCGAACAGACCCCAAAGGTAACGGACCCAAAACTCTTCCCATGGCCTGAAATAAGCCTTTTTTCCCCCAAAATACACTCACCAGGACATTTCTCAGCCGGAGAAGGCTCATTCCCAGGATTTCTTACATCGGTATAACCCATTTCCCCAGCCATGGTGGCTCTGGAGGTCGTTGGCGTGTCCCGAGAGCGACACCAGCCTCGGACACCTTCTCACCTCGTGACCAACGCGTGTCCGGTCCCAGGAAATGGCACCAACCAGGCCTTTTATGTTTCTTTGGGTTTTTTTAAAACATATCTCTCTATTCTGCAGCCTCCCCTGTGCCTGGGGAAAGGGTTAGGGTGCCTCCAGCCAGGAGGAGGAGGAGGGGGCTCACCTGGAGGTGCAGGAACACACACAGGGTTGGGTCGAATGGGCAGAAAATTATTAAATTAATTAAATTAATTCATTAAATTAACTCAAAAAGCCTCTGACTGAGGTTTTTAGGGGGTGAGGCTGAAACGTGACAGGTGATATTTGGTGTTGCTTCCCCAAAAAGCATCTTATGGGAGGGGGGGGTGGCAGAAATGCTGCAGCCATGGGAGGGTCAGAACCAGGCAGGGCAGGAGGAGCTGACACCCCGGTCATTTAGGGTTTTTTTTTCCCCACTTGTCTGACACCCCCTCGTCCCCCTCAGCCCCATCGGTCGGGACACGGCTCCGTTCTGGGGGGGCAGAGCCGCTCCTGGGGGGCACCAGGGGATCCTTTACCCCCTCCTAAAGCTCCAAGCGCCCGAGGGGTCAAGTCCTGGTTTCTGGGGCTGCCCCCACAGTTGCTTTTGGGGTCCCGCGGGGGCTGCGGGGGCACGGGGCCGGACAGGACCGAGGGAATGTCGGCGGGAATGTCCGCGGGAATTCCCGGCTCGTGCGCATCCCCTGCCGGCCGCGGCGCACAAACGCACCCGATTTCCCTCGGAAAAGGGTGAAAAAAACCGGCCCCAAATCCCTTTTGCCCGAGCAGAGGAGCGTTTTGCCCAGCTCGGGAAGAACAAACCACCCAGAAGTGACGTGGGACCCCCCCCCCAGCAGCCCCTGTGTGCCATGTCCCCCTCCCCAAAGCCCTCCAGGGTGACTGGGCAGACTGGGAGCACCGGGAAGCAGCCCCAGGTCGGTCCCGGGAGCTCCAAAGCTCCGAAATTTGGGATGGAATCCCAGGGGGAAGGGACAGGGGTGGATTTCACAAGGTTTTATTACAAAACTGAACAAGGTGAAAGAACAGAACAGCAGCACTGGTGGGGATCACTGACCAGTATCCAAGGTGGGATCTCCTGCTTCACTCCTGAAGGGCAGCATCATACTCTTAGATGTATACAGGGTTAGGGTACAACTGTGGACAGTTAGAAAAGCAGGATGAGTTCTGGGATGGTTCTAGAAGGAGAAAGAAACCCAGAGTCTCCAGTTCAGGCAGCCACACATCGGCTTCCACATCATGTCCCCTCCCTGCAGGCTCATCCCCTTCAGCCCAGGCACTGAGGTGACCCTGAGGGGTTGCACTGAGGTATCCGTGGCACCAAACTCTGAGGTGATGCAGATAAATAACTGCAAGGCAGGTGGAGAGCTGAGGTGTGCTGGGAGAAGATGCAAAGCTGTGAGTCTTCAGGATGGAGGAGAAGGTCCCCTTCCCACCCTCTGTCCCAGGCGATCCTGGGGTCTGTTGCAGAGGTAAGGCCGCTGAGCCGAGCAGAGCCCGCTCCTGAAGCGCCGCTGGTCCAGGTACACACACTCTGAGTCACCCAGGATGGGGACCCTGCAAGGAGGGGCAGAGACAGCGCTGGCACCACAGGGGGGGACAGTCTGTGCCCCCCTGACCCCCCAAACCCCCGGGACTCACGAGGAGTTGTAGCTGCTGCCGTCCACCCACTGCAGCCGCTCGCCCCATCTCTGCAGCCCGAGCCAGTAATCCAGGTTGCCACTGAGGCGGAAGAGGAAGCCCTGGGAGGGAGAGAGGAGTGGGCAGTGAGAGCTGCCCCGGCCCAGGAACCCCCCTCAGCCTCCCCTCTGCCACCCACACACCCCCCAGAGCCCCTCACTCACCATTTCCTTGTCACTGAGCACGACCAGGGAGGCCCCGAGCTCGGAGCACCGATCCCGAGCCTGCTCCCAGGTCCCCTCATCCCTCGAGAGGTAGTAACAGATGCTGTTGTACTCGACCCAGGCCTCGGGACAGGCCAGAAACTCTGGAGCCCCGGGCGTGACTGGAATCTCTCCAAGTCTTCTTACTGAAGGAGGAAAGGGAGAAGGTCAGAGGATTCCCCTCCACATGGAGCCCAGCCCTGTGCCCAGAGCTGCTTCTGAGCTGAGGTAGCTGCTCCTCCTTTACCTGCCAGCACAGCCACGGCCACCACCAAAGCCAGGAGCAGGAGCAGAACCACTGCCAGGGCGAGATGCCCCGGGAGCCTCATGCCTGGGGCAGGAAAGAGCCGTGAGGACGGGGCTCACATCCCTCACAGGGCTCTTCCAGACCCCTGGAGCAGCCTCACACCTGCCAGCCCTGCTCTGGTGGGTGACACTGTCCCCTCCCTACAGGACACATGGGTGGCCCTGCAATCACCCAGAAGGCGTTTTCTTGTTTGCTGATCAATCCTGGGGACCCAGGGGCTCCTTCACAATCCCGTCCCCGGAGCAGAAGCCACCCTCCACATCTGAACTCATGAGTGCCCTCTCTCTGCTTGTGACAAGCTGCATCTTGAGCCATCAGTGGTGCTGGCAAAGCCTCTTTCAGCCCAGGCTTGGGAGTAGTTTTACCACCACTGTTGAGGCAGAGTGGACACACCATGATGAGAGGACACGGCTGGGCCCTGTGGGACACTCGGGCTCAGGAAGGCAATGCCAGCAAGGTCCTGCCCTGTCCGTTCACAGTGACCTGTGGAGAACAAACGGGAGCTCAGGGTCCGGCTCCTGCAGCCTCAGCCCCGTCCCCGGTTCCCTCATGGGCCCTTCCCAGCCCAGGAACAGCCCCTGCCCCGGCACTTTGGAGCATTTCCATGAAAAGATTCTGTTTATTGGGATATACTGATTATGAGAGGGAGGTGGTTACACCACTATGCAAGTCTGGGCTGTCCTAGCGGCCTCTCACAGAATCATCGACCAGGTTGGAAAAGACCTCCGAGATCACCAAGTCCAACCCTGTATCCAACCCCGCCATGCTTCCCAGACCATGGCACTGATGCCACATCCAGTCGCACCTTCAACACTGCCAGGGACGGGGACTCCAGCCCCTCCCTGGGCAGCCCATTCCAATAGCTGATAAGTCACTCTGCAAAGAATTCCCTCCTAATATCCATCCTAAACTTCCCCTGGCACAGCTTGAGACCGCGCCCTCCTGTCCTACCGCTGGTTCCTGGGAGAAGAGCCCGGAGCCCACTCGGCTGTCCCCTCCTGTCAGGGAGTTGTAGAGGGTGAGGAGGTCTCCCCTGAGCCTCCTCCTCTCCAGGCTGAGCCCCCCCAGCTCCCTCAGCCTCTCCTCAGAGGACCTGTGCTCTCACTGCGTTACGGAACCATTTGGGTCGAACGGGACCCCAAATCCACCTTTAAAACGTGGGGAAGGACCAAACCGCCAGAACTCCCGAGCGCCTCCAGCCCCAGGAGAAGCGAGCGCGGGTCTCACCTGCGCCGGGGCCGCGTCCGAGCTCCTCACCCGCCGCCTCATCGGGGTCCGGACACTGCCGTCGCTCCCGGTGCTGCCAGGACTCCGTGGACGACGACTGCGTAGACTCCTTCGTGGGCGTGTCCCACCCTCACGGCTGTGATCAATCAGCGCGCGGGAGCCAAGAGTGACGGGTCAAACAGCCAATACGAGGCTTCCCCCCCCCCCCCCCGCAGTGGGTGCCGCTGATTGGTGGAACCGTGAGGGCGTTCCGCCATCTTGGCTCCCTCAGGGCGAAGGCGGGCGCCCCGGCACCTGCGGACGTTCCCTCGGGTCTTTCCCTGCCCCGCACGGGGCGAGCGGCCCCCGCAGCGGCCGCACCGACCAGGACACGAGGGACAGCGGTGGGGTCGTACAAACTTTAATATAAATGTAAAAAAAGGAGAAGGAGAGAGAAGCAGAGCGGCAGCACTGATACAGTAACTCTGCTGAGGCCACAATCAGGACATTCTACATTCACATTCATAGATTCATATAGCTTTCAGCAGCGGCTAAATACTTCATTTGTCATGGCTAGGCTTCACGAACGAGCCCCGGCAGCACCGAGCGGATCCCACCTGCGCCTGGACCGCCGAAGACGGCCGGCTTCGTCCGCGCGCCGGCTTCGTCCCCGCATCGGCTCCGTCCCCCCGCCGGCTCCGTCCCCCCGCCGCCGGCCGGCTCCAGAGGGGACACGGGAGGGGCGAGGAGGAACGCGGGGACACGGGGCTGACCCAGGGATGCGGCGCGGTGAGCGATCGGGCTGCGCGGGGCCGGCGCTGAGACCCGGTGAGAGCCACCGGGGGCCACCGCTCCAAACTCTTCATCCCCAGTGCCTGCCAGAGCCCCCTCCCCAGCACCGCCAGCACTCCCCCTTTTCGCCCCCTCCCGCTCCCCGAGCCCCGGCAGCACCGAGCGCATCCCACCTGCGCCTGGACCACACGCGCTCTCCTCCCTTCTCCCTTCTTCTTCTCCTTCTCCCTTCTCTCTTCTCTTTCTCCTTCTCCTTCTTCTCCGCCGCCGCTTCCCTGCGTTTGGGTACCTGCCAGTCCAATTTGGGGGAGGCGGAGGGGGCCCGGCGGGCTGAGGGGTCCCCAGACCGGCAGGAGGGCAGGTGGAACAGTCCTGGTCGGAGGGTCGTGGGTGAGCGAATCTCCCCGGGAATATCCCTGGGATTGTGTGTAGGTGGCTCAGGAAAAGTAGGGAGTGAAAGGCTTGCCCTAATCATTTTAGTGGGGCAGAAGCTTGTGTGCCCTTATGAGGTTGTGAGCTGTGCTGGTGGAGGTATGTGCCCTTCCTAATAACCCCCAGTGCCTCCCAGTATCCTCCAGATCCTCCCAGCGTGCCCTGGTGCCCTCCAAGTGCCCACCAATGCTCCCTAGTGCCTCCCAGCCCAGATCCAGTGTTCCCCAGTGCCCACCAGTCTTTTCCCAGTCCCCCCCGTGCCCTCCAATGCTCCCTGATGCTCCCCAATGCCTCCCAGTACCTGCTGGGGGGCAATGGAGGGAAATGAGGTCCCCTGGGATGTGTTTTCCCTGGGATGGAACACAGGAAGGGAAGGGGCTGTCGGTGCCGACCAGGACATGAGAGACAGCAGTGGGGTCGTACAAACTTTAATGCAAATGGAAAAAAAGGAGGAGAGAAGCACAGCAGCAGCACTGATACAGTAACTCTGCTGGGGCCACAATCAGGACATCCCAGGTTCACATTCATTGATTCAAGTAGCGTTCAGCAATGGAAAAATACTTTACACGAGCATATTCAGGCACTCTAGTGCTTGAATACAGTGCATGTAGTGTAAACTGTTAGAGTATAAATATAAAGTAAATATAAATAGAGAATGAGGAAGACTTCTGGAGAAAGAAACCCCTAGTCCATGAAGGCACACATCCACATCATGTCCCTGCAGGTTCACCTCCTTGAGACCAGCTACTGAGGTGACAATGACAAAAGGCACCAAGGTTCCTGAGGTTGTGCTGAGATGTGTCACAAAGCAAATGTTCATCTGTGGAAGGACATCCCTGGGCTAGTGGAAGAAGGAAAGCTGTGAGTCTTCAGGATGGAGAAGGTCCTTTCTCCCTCACTTCTATTACAGGTGAGGTTGGGGTTTGCTGCAGAGATACGCCCGCTCTGTTGAACAGTCCTCACTCCTGAGTTTATGGTCCGCCAGGTACACACACTCTGAATTGCCAAGGACCTCCAGCCTGCAATGAGGAGCAGAGACAGCACTGTTACAGGGCAGGGCTCTTAACAGGACAGGTCATCTCTGCCCATTCCCCCCAGCAGATGAGGAGACAAGCGCTGCCCAGGAGGGACAGTCCCAGCAGCCTCATCCCCCCCATCCCCTGCCCGTCCCCCGGGGACTCACGAGGAGTTGTAGCTGCTGCCATCCACCCACTGAAACCTCTTGCCCCGTCTCCGCAGCCCGAGCCAGTAATCCAGGTTGCCACTGAGGCGGAAGATGTGGTCCTGGGAGGGAGAGAGGAGGTGGTCCTGGGAGGGAGAGAGGAGAGGGCAGTGAGAGCTGCCTTGGGCCAGGAACCCCCCTCAGCCTCCCCTCTGCCACCCACACCCCCCAGAGCCCCTCACTCACCATTTCCTTGTCACTGAACACGGCCAGGGAGGCCCCGAGCTCGGAGCACCGATTCTGAGCCTGCTCCCAGGTCCCCTCATCCCTCGAGAGGTAGTAACAGATGCTGTTGTGCTGATCCCAGTCCTCAGGACAAGCCACACGCTGTGAAAACTTAAGTGCAACTGGAGAGACAAAGGGAGACAAAGAATCTGAGGATTCCCCTCCAAACAGAGCATGGACCCCAGCCCTGTGCAGAGGGGTTGGGTGAGGTGGCTGCTCCTCCCTTACCTGCCAGCACGATCACCACTAAAACCAGGATCACACACAG
Source organism: Manacus candei (assembly GCF_025592945.1). NCBI lineage: Eukaryota > Metazoa > Chordata > Aves > Passeriformes > Pipridae > Manacus > Manacus candei. Next base: position 170,791 of record NW_026138158.1, on the reverse strand, counting down.
GAGCACAGTCAGCCCTTGGTAGGATCTGAACCAATTGCCTAGAGCTGGAAAGAGACAGTGGCCGTGAGGACGGGGCTGTCCTGAGCAGGCCCAGCCCTCACATACCCCCACCCAACACCAGAGCAGCCAGAAGTGTTGGCACCACCCACTGACGGGGCGAGAGGCCTCTTCCAGACCCCTGGAGCAGCCTCACACTTGCCAGCCCCGTCCTCATGGGGCGACACTGTCCCCTCCCTACAGGACACAGGTGGCCCTGCACTCACCCTGACATTTCCCGAGGATGGTTTTGTGTATGTTCCTTTTTTCTGTTCCATCCCGGAGACTCAGGGACTCCTCTGCATTCTCACCATTCCAGTTAGAAGAGGCACCTTCCTGACCGGGACAAGCCCCATCTTGAACCTGAGCCATCGCTAGGGGTGAAAAAAAACCTCTTTGAGTGCAGATTTAACACCACTACAGATGTTTGCCTTGTGTTCCTGTGACCAGGAACCTGCGACTCCTGGTGCTGGGAGCGGGTGAGGGTCAGAGTGTCATCCATGTGCCCCTCCTGGTGCAGGATGGCCTGGGGGGGGCCCGGGAGGGTCAGCGGGGGGACCTCAAATCCTCAGGGACCCCCCAGGCTCCCCCAGATACACACAGACCCACAGGAACCTCCCCAGACTCATAGTGACCCCCCAGAGCCCCCATGCCCCTCCTGGTGCAGGATGGCCTGGGAGGGGCATGGAGGGGTCAGAGGGACCCCCGAGGACCCCTCCAAATCCACAGAGACCCACAGAGACACTCCCAGACCCACAGGGACCCTCCCAGGTAAACAGGGACCCCCCAGAGGCCCCCACAGTCCATGTGCCCCTCCCAGTGCAGGATGGCCTGGAAGGGGGCACGGCAGGGGGTCAGAGGGGGGTCCCCACATCCTCAGGATAATGGGTGGGTCCGTTGGTGTGAGGTCAAGGCAGAGCTGGAGAAGCTCTTCTCACACTCCCCACACTTGCAGGGTCTCTCTCCGGTGTGGATGTGCTGGTGCTTGAGAAGACTGGAGTTCTGCTTGAAGCCCTTCCCGCAGTCAGTGCCTCTCCCCTGTGTGTGTCTGCTCATGCCTGAGGACATCTGAGCTGGTCTGAAACCTCTTCCCACATTCCAAGCACTTGTAGGGCCGTTCCCCACTGCGGATGTGCTGGTGTTGGATCAGGGTGGAGCTGTCACTGAAGCTCTTCCCACACTCCCCACACGTGTAGGGCCGTCCCCCAGAGCATTGTTTCAGACTGTAGAGAATAGGTAGAGAACAGTCCAGAGAGGGACTGTGCCCAGTGGCTCCTGCCTGGACTAATGAGTCACTGCTTGTAAACTGTGCCGGGGACCGGAAAGAAAAGCAGCAGCGCGGTGGCTCCAGCCCCGGGATGGCAGGATCGGATCTGTCATTCAGTCCAAGAATGGTTTGGGACGGGAGGGACCTTCAAGCCCAGTCCCATCCCCCCGCTGCCCCGGACACCTCGCAGCAGCCCCGGTGGCTCCAAGCCCGGTCCCACCTGGCCGGGAACACTCCCGGGGACGGGGCAGCCAACTCTGCCCGACCGGGAGGAACCGGGACGATCCCCGACGGGGGCGCACGGTTGGGTACAGAGACAGCCCCGCCGGCCCGGTCGGTGGCTCCCCCCGGTCCCCCCTCCCCGACCCCGCGGCCGATGCGGCGCGGTGAGCGATCGGGCTGCGCGGGGCCGGCGCTGAGACCCGGTGAGAGCCACCGGGGGCCACCGCTCTGAACTCTTCATCCCCAGTGCCTGCCAGAGCCCCCTCCCCAGCACCGCCAGCACTCACCGCCCAGGGCAAGGCGAACCCGCCGGAGCCCCCTTTTCACCCCCTCCCGCTCCCCGAGCCCCGGCAGCACCGAGCGGCTCCCACCTGCGCCTGGACAACACGCGCTCTCCTTCTCCTTCTTCTCCTTCTCTTTCTCCTTTTCCTTCTTCGCCGCCGCCGATTCCCCGCGTTTGCACACCTGCGTTTCGGTGCCGGGGCATTTCAGGCAGAAGGGGCGGGAGCAACATGACGCGCTGACCAGCTCCGGCCAATGAGAGGAGCGTAGGAAGAAAGCCCGGCGCGCTCCGATCGCCGGGCAGCCGGGCGCAGTTCGTTCTCGTTCTCGCCCGGGGCGCTCTGATCGCTGTGCAGGCGAGCAGGGCGCTGTTCGTTCTCGTTCTCGCCCGGCGCTGTTCGTCGTTCTCCTTCTCTCCCGGCGCGGCACGATCGCTGTGCAGGCGAGCAGGGCGCTGTTCGTTCTCGTTCTCGCCCGGCGCTGTTCGTCGTTCTCCTTCTCTCCCGGCGCGGCACGATCGCTGTGCAGGCGAGCAGGGCGCTGTTCGTTCTCGTTCTCGCCCGGCGCTGTTCGTCGTTCTCCTTCTCTCCCGGCGCGGCACGATCGCTGTGCAGGCGAGCAGGGCGCTGTTCGTTCTCGTTCTCGCCCGGTGCTGTTCGTCGTTCTCCTTCTCTCCCGGCGCGGCACGATCGCTGTGCAGGCGAGCAGGGCGCTGTTCGTTCTCGTTCTCGCCCGGCGCTGTTCGTCGTTCTCCTTCTCTCCCGGCGCGGCACGATCGCTGTGCAGGCGAGCAGGGCGCTGTTCGTTCTCGTTCTCGCCCGGCGCTGTTCGTCGTTCTCCTTCTCTCCCGGCGCGGCACGATCGCTGTGCAGGCGAGCAGGGCGCTGTTCGTTCTCGTTCTCGCCCGGCGCTGTTCGTCGTTCTCCTTCTCTCCCGGCGCGGCACGATCGCCGTCCAGCAACTGCATCCTGCAGTCCTCTGCTAAACTTTTCTCCTTCAAGAAGAACACGGGCTGGTTTGATGAAAACAATTAAGAGATCCAGGAATTGTTGAGGGAGAACTGCCCACCGAGCACACCTCGCTCAGCCTTCCTGTCATGTAAGAAAAGCCGCCTTTCGTCTCGCACGCAGCAAGCTCCCACAGCAACTCCGTGACATCCAGAACAAGTGGTGGATCAGTCTAGCGGGAAAAATTCAATTATGTGCAGATACGGGTGATCACAGAGGATTCTATGAGGCCCTGAAAACAGCATACGGACCTACCTACCAGGTCCAAAGCCCTCTACTCGGTGAGAGCCACCGGGGGCCGCCGCTCCAAACACTTCACCCTCGGTGCTCGCCAGAGCCCACTCCCAGCACCGCCGACACCCGCGACGCCGAGGTCCACAGGGTCAAGGCAGAGACGAGGTTGTCCCGGGGGCGGGGACGAGGCAGAGGAGAGATTGTCGCCGAGGAGGGCAGGGACGAGGCAGAGGACGCGAAAATGTTGCCGAGGAGGGCAGGGACGAGACAGAGGAGAGACTGTCGCCGAGGAGGGCAGGGATGAGGCAGAGGAGAGATTGTCGCTGAGGAGGGCAGGGTCAAGGCAAACGTGAAAATGTTGCCGAGGAGGGCAGGGACGAGGCAGAGGAGATATTGTCGCTGAGGAACGCAGGAATACGTGGAGACCCAGGGAACATGGGGGGACACGGGGGGGACACAGAAGATGCGGGGGGACACGGGGGGACACAGGGACACGGGGGTGACCCAGGGGGACACGGGACGGCACATCCTCCGCGGAGGAGGCCGGGTCTGAGGAGTACACGAGGGATCCCCGGCCAGTTGCAGCCCTAAAAAAACAGGACTTTGCTACCCGCCTTGGAGGTGCGCACGGGAGATAAAGGATCCCCTGCCCCAACCCCACCCCGTGCCCCCAGCAGTGGCTCTGCCCCCCCTCGTACGGGGCTGTGTTTGGGGTTTCGATGCCCTTTGGGACCTGGATGTACTCCCGTAACAGCCCCGTCCCGTGTTCCTCTGTATCCCCCCTCCTCTCCTGTGTTCCTCTGTATCCCCCCTCCTCTCCTGTGTTCCTCTGTATCCCCCCTCCTCTCCTGTGTTCCTCTGTATCCCCCCTCCTCTCCTGTGTTCCTTCGTGACCTCCCTCCTCTCCCGTGTCTCCCCGTGGCCCCCTCCCGTGTCCCCCCTGTGTTCCCCCGTATTCCGTGTCTCCTCGTGTCTCCCCGTGACCCTCCGCGTCTCCCGTGTCCACCCGTGTCCTTGGGTCCCCCCCCTTGCCCCCCGACCTCTCCCGTGTCCCCCCTCATTCCCACGGGGAGTTTCCCATCATGCCCCGCGCGGAACTACACCTCCCAACGGCCCCCGCGGCCCTCCCCGCGCGCAGTGGGCGGGGCCTCCTCCATCTTGGCGCGGTCCCTCAGCGGCGTGAGGGAGGGGGTGGCACGTCCGGCGGCTCTTAAAGGGGGCACAGCGCGGGGTGGGGCCCCCTCGGCGCGGGATGGAGCGCGGAGCGGCGGAGGAGGTTCGGGGGGACGGGGAGAGGGCGGCGGGAGCGGGACGGAGCCCCCAGAATCCGGCTCTTCCCCTCCCGCCCGCCGCCGTTGTGCCGCCGCTTCCCCCCCCACCGCTTTAAGGCCTGGCGGCGGGAACGGGAGGGGAGGGGGGGTCCGGGGGGGAACGGCGGGGGCGGGGCTTTTGGGGGCGGGGCTTTTGGGGGCGGGGCTTTTGGGGGCGGGGCTTTTGGGGGCGGGGCTTTTGGGGGCGGGGCTTAAGCCGGCGCGGGTGGGGCCAAGAGGGAGGTGGCATAGGGGGTCCGAGGGGCGGGGTCAAAGCTAGGGGGCGGGGCCTGGGGCGGGGATTGAGGGAGTCCCCCCCTCAGCCCCCCCTTCTTTGTGACCCCTCTGACCCTTCCCCGTGTCCCTGTGGCCCCACCTGAAGCCCCCCAGACCCAACCCCCCCGGAGCCAGAACACCCCAAATTCCTCACCTGACCCCCCTACCCTCCCCATGGAGCCAGGACACCCCAAATTCCTCACCTGAACTCCCCCATCCAGTGCCGGACCACCCCCATGTCCCCCCACTCACCCCCACTGTGTGTCCCGCAGCCCACCCCCCTGACCCTCCCCTCTCCCCCCAGCCCCTCCCCTTGTCCCCATGGACACCCCAAATTCTTCCACCTCACCCCCCCCGCCCCTTCCCGCGCCCCCAGCCCACCCCCTGACCCTCCCCTGTCCCCCCCACTCCCTCCCCGCGCCCCCAGCCCACCCCAGTGACCCCCCCTTGTCCCCCCAGCCCCCGTCCGTGTCCCCGGCGCGGGGGGGTCGCCCCCGAGCCCCCGAGGTTGTGCGGCGGCAGCGGCGGCGGGAGTTGGACGCGCGGCGGAGCCGCTGCCGGATCCGCATCGGGGGGCACCTGGAGCGCTGGTGCCGCCTCAAGGAACAGCTCGGCTTCGCCCTGCACTCCCAGCTCGCCCAGTTCCTGCTCGACAGGTCGCTGGGGGGGTCCCCTGAGGCCCCCAAAATTCACCCCCTTCACCCAGGGTTGGGGTCGGGCCGGTTCTACCCCCGCTCACCCCCCCACCTTGTTCACGCAGGTACAGCAACCCCGGCAGTCCCCGGAGCTCAGGTGGGTGCCTCCCCCTCCCCAAAATCGGGGTGTTGCACACCCGGGGTGGGTGCCTCCCCCTCCCCAAAATCGGGGTGCTGCCCACCCATTTGGATGTCAGTGCAGAGAGAGGGTTCCTGACCCTCCCAGGTTGAGTCTCCTCCCCCCAAAAAAACCACCATTTTGGAACCATTTCTTCAAGGATTTCCGTGTTTTCCCTATTTACCCCCCCCAAAACACCATTTAGGAGCCCTTTCCTCAAAGATTTCCATATTTTGCTATTTGACCCCCCCGACCCCTATTTTGGAACCATTTCCTCAAGAATTTCCACGTTTTGCTATTTGACCCCCCCAACCATGCACCCAAAACACCATCTTGGAGCCGTTCCCTCAAGGATTTCAATGTTTAACCTCCCTGACCCCCATTTCAGAACCATTTCCTCAAAGATTTCCATATTTCCCCCATTTGCGCCCCCCCAAACCTCCCTCTCTGACCCATTTCCTCAAGGATTTTCCCTATTTTTGGTGTCTCCCAGGGGATCCGGGGGAGCCTGGCCATCTCCACCCAGCCTCCCTGCAGCGCCAGGTGCTCCTGTCCCACGGGCACGGGCAGGAGTGCGGCTTCCTGCCCAACGTGCGCCCGCCGGCGCCGGGCAGCGCCGAGCCCCTGGTCTGGGAGTGCGTGGCCGGGCACTGCTTCTCCTGGGGGGGCCCCGGGGAGCCTGGGACACCCCCAGGAGCACCCCCAGAGCTGGGAGACCCCTTGGATAAGGAGGAGGAGGAAGAGGAAGAGGAGGAAGGGGGGCATGGCGGGGCTGGGGGCACAGGTGAGTTCCCCCCCCCACCCGGGGTCACCTCTGTGCCCTCAGCACCCCCTGGGTCCCCACCAGCACCCCCAACCCCATGCCGCTCCGGGGGGCTCATCCCACTGGGATCAGGGGTTGGGACAACCCCAGGGCCCTTCCCCACCCTCCATCCTCACCCTCCTCCTCCTCTTCCTCTCATGGCCACCCCCATCACTCTCCTGTCCGCCCCATCACCCTCTTGTTCCCTTCCACCCCCTCATCACCCTTCTGTCCCCTTCCAGCCCCTCCCTCACCCTCCTGTCCCTTTCCAATCCCTTCCTGTCCCCCCCATCACCCTCCTGTCCCCTTCCAGCCCCCCCATCACCCTCCTGTCCCCTTGCAGCCCCCCAGGTGCCCCCAGAGCCGTCCCCCGTGGCAGCAGTGGGTGGGAGGTGAGTGGTGACTCCCCCAGATTGTCCCCTTTGTCCCCATCCATCCCCTCCCTGGGCCCCCACCCAGGCTGACCTCCCCGTGTCAGTGTCCTGCAGCTCCAGCCCCAAGAAGGAGCCTGGGAATGAGCCCCGGGAGCAGGAGGAGGAGGAGCAGGAGCAGGACCAGGAGGAGGAGGAGGAGGAGGAGGAGGAAGAAGATGACCTGGCCTACAGTGATGACCTGAGGGACCAGAGCTACCACCCGGGCCCAGGCAGGTGAGGTCCCAGTACAGACCAGTGAGGCACTGGGAGCCTCTTGGGCTCCTCCTCCTCTCTGTCCCAGTACAGACCAGTGAGGCACTGGGAGCTCTCAGGCTTCTCCTCCTCTGTGTCCCAGTACAGACCAGTGAGGCACTGGGAGCTCTCAGGCTTCTCCTCCTCTGTGTCCCAGTACAGACCAGTGAGGCACTGGGAGCCTCTTGGGCTCCTTCTCTTACCCATCCCATCTAACCCAGTCCTTCCATGCCCAAACCACATCCAACCTGTTCCCCCCCACACCCCCAACATCCCAGCCCCCCAAACCCCCTCACCCACCCCATTTATCCCCCCCAAACCCCCTCACCCACCCCATTTATTCCCCTCAAACCCCCCCAAACCCCTTCACTCACCCCATTTCCCCCCCCAGCCCCCCAAATCCCCTCACCCACCCCATTTATCCCCCCCAAACCCCCTCACCCACCCCATTTATCCCCCCCAAATCCCCTCACCCACCCCATTTATCCCCCCCAAACCCCCTCACCCACCCCATTTTTCCCCCCCAAACCCCCTCACCCACCCCATTTATCCTCCCCAGCCCACCCAAACCCCCTCACCCGCCCCATTTATCCCCCCCAAACCCCCTCACCCTCCCCATTTCTCCCCCCCTAAACCTCCCCAAATCCCCTCACCTACCCCATTTATCCCCCCCCTGCCGCCCCAAACCCCCTCACCCTCCTTGTTTTTCCCCCCTCAGTGCCTCGGAGCTGCCGTCCCGGCCAAGCTGCCCCCGGGCCCGCAGGAAGGAGAAGGAGAAACCCCCCCAGGAGGAGGAGGAGGAGCAGGAACAGCCCCCCCTGGAGCCCCCTCGGGACCCCCCCCCCGCCCAACCCCAACCCCCCTGAGGAGAGGAGCGGCCAGGGGTGAGTTGGGGACTTTGGGGTCACGGGGGGAGCATTTGGGGGTCACCAGAGGGAGCATTTTGGGGTCACGGGGGGAGCATTTTGGGGTCACAGGGGGAGCATTTTGGGGCCACCAGGGAGAATGTTTTGGGGTCACAGGGAGGAGCGTTTTGGGGTCATGGGGGAGCATTTTGGGGTCATGGGGGGAGTATTTTTGGGGTGGTCTGGGGGGGTTTCTGTGTCTGTCTCCATGCTGAGGGACCTGCTGGGACCACCCAAAGGTGGGCAGGTGTTGAGGGCAGGGCACGAGCCTTGTGTCCCCAAGGGGGGGTGTTCCCCCTCCCCATGACCCCACTGGCCACCACGGGGCAGATCCGTGTTCCTGGGCCTGGTTTGGGTGTCCAGCACCCAAATTTGGGGGGTTTTGGCTCCCTGACCTTGCTGGGGGGGGGGATCCCCAACCTCTGTGACCCTCCTGGGGAGCCAGGAGGGGCTGAGGGGGGGCAGGGGATGGGAACAAAGACCCCCTCAGCCCCAAATCTGTGGATCCCAGCTCAGAATTCCCTGGTTTGGGGGCTATAAATGACCCCAAATCCCTCCCTTGGGGGTCTCTGCTGGGCTGGGGGCTGCTCTGGAGCTCTGACATCCCTGCATGGATTTTCTGACACTTCCAAGACATCAAAGGGGTTGAAATCCCCTTTTTTCTGACACTTCCAACACATCCAAGGGGTTGAAATCCCCTTTTTTCGGCCCGTCCCCGTCCCCAGGTGAGTCCTTTGCTGCTCCCATCGACCTTTTCCCCCCTCTGAGGGGCAGTTTTTGGGTGCTCAACCCCCTCCCCTCCCTCTCCTGGCAGCTCCAGACCCTCTGGAAGAGCAGAGACTCCCCATGAGAGCTGAGCCCAGGGAAGGTAAGGCTGGAATTTGCTCTTCCCCCAATCCCTGGGCTCCCAAGTCCAGTTTTGGGGGCTGGGAAGCTCTGGGTTAGGGTCTGGGCCCTCCCTGTTGAGGCCAAAAGTGGGTTTTTATTATTAAATATTTTATTGAATATATTATAATATATTTATGTATTATTTTTAATATTTATTTATCTATATTTATATTTATTTATATATTCACATATTATAATATATTTGTATTATTAATAAATCAATATTGGTAGTATCAATATTAGTAATAATAATTATTAATAAAATATAATTATATTAGTATTGATATTTATATAATATAATTAATATCAATACATCAATACATATTAATAATATCAATATTAATAATAATTCTTTATAATAAAATGATAATTTTTATTTATATACAATATATCTTATTATTAATATCATTATTATTAAGAATTAATATTATTTGTGTTATCAATATTATTAACAATTACTAATGAAATATTTTTATATTGTTGATATTGATATAGTATAATTAATATTCATATATTAATACATATTAATAATGTCAATATTATTGTTTATAATTATAATAATAAAATTAGTAATTATTATTTATACACAATATAATAATATAATAATATAAATAAATGTAATAAATACATTATTAAATTAAACATTATTAAATGGGGGGGGGTTTCCTCCACCCCTCTGGTGGTTTTTTGGGGGATTTCTGTCCCAAATCCCAGGATCCAGATCTCCAAAGTCACACCTGGGATTTAGGGAAGGGACTTGGGGGCTCTGCTGGGGCACCAAAGCCCAGCCTGAGCTTCAGGTTTGGGGGCACAAATCGTATTTTTAACCATTTTGTTAATTTTTCTTCCAGCAGGAGATAAAATCCTGATTTGTGAGCAGAGCAAGAGCTTCCTCCTCTCCTCCCTCCCCCCAGTAAAGCCAACCCTGAGCTGATTAAAAACCCCTTTTTAACCCATTTAGGACCCAAATCCCAGCCCCCCAAAAACCCCTTTAATCCATTTTTTTAACGGATCTTCCCTCAATTCCAGGGTCACCAGCCGTTCCCAGGGGGAGCTGGGGATGAATTCTGAATCAATCCAGGCTGGGATCAGCGTCCTGGGATTGCATCCAAAGCTTGGGAATGGATTTTTTTGGGAGCAAATAAAGGATTTATTCCCCCCTTTTCGACTCCTGAGCCGTGTGTTTGTTCCAGCACCTCCTGCTCCCAAGGGATGGGAAAAAATGGGAGGGGAAAAAGAGAGAACTGATGAATTTAAAGTGGGATTTCCTTGGGAATTTCCTGGTGGGACAATGAGGGGACAAGGAGGGGACTCATGCAGGTTTTTCCCGTTGCAGCTACCGGAGGAGGACGCAGGGGAAGGACGAGGAGGAGGCTCAGATCGGCCCCAAAAGGATCAGGTACCCAAAAAAAGGGGAAGGGAAGGGGCTGGAGGAGCTCCCGGGGCTCTTCCCAGCCCGTGGGGAGGACGAGGAGCAGCTCCAAGGAAGATTTTAGGGGGGGAAAAAGAGGGAGCAGCTCCAAGGGGAGAAGGAAAAGAGGGAAAAGGGGTGAGGAGGGTGGAGGAGGGAGCCAGAGGAGTGTCCCAAAGGTTTTTCCAGCCCTGCCCTGGGAAGGGTTTTCCTGGTTTTTGGTTTTCCCAGGAAGGCGGCGAAGCGCGAGATCCTCCTCTGCGACTTCGAGGGCTGCAGGAAAATCTTCTCCAACCGCCAGTACCTGAACGTGAGACCCTCAAACCTGCCTGAAACCCACCCAAAACCACTCAAATTCCACCCAAAACCACCCAAATCCCGCCCAAAACTACCAAAAATCAGCCAAAACTCGCCCCAAACCCGCCCAAACCCTGCCCAAAACCACTCAAAAACTGCCAAAACCACCCAAACTCCCCCAAAACCCACTGAAAACCACTCAGAACCACTCAAACCCCACCCTGGGCCCCCCTGGGGCCGGGATTTGGGATCTGAGGAGGGTTTTTCCTGCTCCTGCAGCACCACCAGAAGTACCAGCACGTGCACCAGAAAACCTTCACCTGCCCCGAGCCCTCCTGCGGCAAATCCTTCAACTTCAAGAAGCACCTCAAGGAGCACCAGAAGCTGCACAGCGGTGAGGGGGACATTCCAGAGGGATCCCAGGGCATTCCAGGGGGATCCCAGCTCCTTCCAGGGGATCTGATCCCGGTACCTTTTCCCCCCCAGACCAGTGGGATTTCATCTGCGAGTTCTGCGCCCGCTCCTTCCGCACCAGCAGCAACCACCTCATCCACTGGCGCATCCACACCAGGGAGAAGCCGCTCCAGTGAGTCCCAGTCCCATCCCACCATTCCAGTGAGTCCCAGTCCCATTCCTGCCCCTCCCAGTGAGTCCCAATCCCATTCCTGCCCCTCCCAGTGAGTCCCAATCCCATTCCTGCCCCTCCCAGTGAGTCCCAGTCCCATCCCACCATCCCAGTGAGTCCCAGTGCCATCCCACCATCCCAGTGAGTCCCAGTGCCATCCCACCATTCCAGTGAGTCCCAGTCCCATTCCTGCCCATCCCAGTGAGTCCCAGTGCCATCCCACCATCCCAGTGAGTCCCAGTGCCATCCCACCATCCCAGTGAGACCCAGTGCCATCCCACCATCCCAGTGAGTCCCAGTCCCATCCCACCATCCCAGTGAGTCCCAGTCCCATCCCACCATCCCAGTGAGTCCCAGTCCCATCCCACTATCCCAGTAAGTCCCAGTCCTTGCTGCTCCCTGTGTTTCCTGAGCCCCATCCCTCTCTATCCCTGTTTCCTGAGCCCCATCCTGTTTCCTGAGCCCCATCCCTGTCAATCCCTGTTCCCTGAGCCCCATCCCTGTTTTCTGAGCCCCATCCCAGCCCATCCCTGTTTCCTGAGCCCCATCCCAGCCCATCCCTGTTTCCTGAGCCCCATCCCATCCCCGTTTCCCAGGTGTGAGATCTGTGGCTTCATGTGCCGCCAAAAGGCCTCCCTGAACTGGCACATGAGGAAACACGACACCGACTCCTCGTACCAGTTCATATACCAGATCAGGACGGGATCTACATCCGATACCGTACTGATGGAAGCCCTTTCAACCTAAGGCGACTGAAGGCCCACACCAAGACCTTAAACCATCTTGTCCAGGAGCTGCTTTATGCTGATGACGCCGCCCTCGTCGCTCACACAGAAGCAGCTCTGCAGCGTTTAACATCCTGCTGTGCTGAGGCTGCTGAGCTCTTTGGGCTGGAAGTCAGCTTAAAGAAAACAAGTTCTCCATCAACCTGCACCTCAGGAAGTCCCCCATCATCCCCATATCACCATTGGCCAATCAGAACTCAAATCAGTCCAGCAGTTTAATTACCTAGGGAGCCTCATCTCCTCGGATGGTGAGATTGACGGAGAGATGGACAACAGGTTAGCAAAGGCATAGAGAGCTTTTGGAAAACTCCATAAAAGAGTTTGGTGTAATAAACACTTGAAGAAAAGCACCAAGATTGGTGTTTACAGAGCCATTGTGCTGTCTACTCTCTCATATGGGTCCGAATCCTGGGTCATCTACAGCCACCACCTGCGACTCCTGGAACGCTTCCATCAACGCTGCCTCCGTACAATCCTAAACATCCACTGCTCAGATGATGGGACCAATCCATCTGTTCTAGAACAGGCAGCAGTCACAAGCATTGAGGCCATGTTGCTGAGAACACAGCTGTGCTGGGCAGGGCACATCTCCAGGATGAAGGACCAACCACCCCCTCCCTAAGATCGTGCTCTGTGGTGAACTTGCCACCGGCTGCTGCAAGAGAGGAGCCCCGAAGAGGAGATACAAGGACTGCCTGAAACAACATCTCAGCCTTGGCCATATTGATCTTCATCACTGGTCTACTCTGGCCTCCAGTCGGGAGGTCTGGAGACACCCCATCTCTAACGCTGCTGCTGCCTTTGAGAACGCAGCAGGATCAGCATCGAGGAGAAAAGACAACGCAGAAAGAACCGTGTCCTGTCCATCCCATCCAAGGAGTCTTTCTGCTCTGCCTTTTGCAACTGGACGTGTCTATCTCGTATTGGCCTCTTTAGCCACCAGTGTGCTTGTAGCAAATGTGGGCAGAGCCCTTCCCAAATCTTCATTCACGCAGCCCAGTCAAGATTTTGGATATTAATTTAAGACTCTGGACTCATTGGTTTATTTGGTTCTGGAACTGGTATTTGGTTTATTTGGTTTTGGAAACAGGTATTTAGTTTCTTTTGTATTATGGGTACTTCAGGTTGCAAAGAAAGAATCTTGAAGAAATCCTTTCTGGTATTTTGGATATTAACTTGTGATTTCTGGACATACAAGTTGATTTGGTTTGGAAACTGGTATTTGGTTTATTTTGTATCCTTAAACCATTGGAAACAGATTGGGATGCCTTTGGAGGGACAAAGCTGTTGATGCTCCAGGGGTTCCAGGACCCTGAGGATTCCAGTGCCCACTGAAAGTGTTATTCAGGGAGATCCTCTCAGTCCCTGGATCCAGGGAGTTCCAAACAAGATCCCTGGGATTTTATTAAGGCGTTAAAAGATTTATAAAAGGTATATAAAGGTATATAAAAGGTATATAAAGGTACATAAAAGGTATATAAACGTACATAAAAGGTGTACGTAACCAACATAGAAGTGGAGTTCTATAATATAAAATGATTGACTTATAAAAAGTTGTGATAGAACTGTAAAAGAAGAGGTGTGATGCCTCAGAGCTTTTTGGGCTGCCCAGGGAGGTGGTGGAGTCACCGTCCCTGGAGGTGTTTAAGCAAAGACCGGCCATGGCACTGAGTGCCGTGCTCTGCTTGACGTGCTGGGCATGGGGCGTAGGCTGGACGCCGGTTGATCTCACAAGTCTCTGCCAAGCTCAGGGACTCTGGGCTTCTGTGCCACCCCAGCCTTTGGGGACAGCGTGCTGGTGACTCAGAGGCTCCGTCCTTGCCTTGCCTTGCCCATCTCCTGGCTGCCAGGCAAGGGCCTTGTGACATCACAGCCTCTGTGGAACAGCGCGGGGGCTGAAAAGTGTCAGTGCTGCGTCCCCGTGCCCAGAGCCTGGGCAGAAGTCAGCTGGCAGGGACGGGCAGAGACTGTGCAGAGATGTCAGCTCGTCCCGCAGCAGCACCATGCCCAGCCAGGGCATCTCCTGGCTCCTCAGGCTCTCGGTGCTCCTGCTCTTGCCTGGCTCACTGGAGCCTTGCAGCCGTGCCACAGGTGCCATTGCTGAGAACCGGGGTTTGCCTTGGATGGCCCCTTGCCAGAAAAGGCAGGAGAGGCTGGAGAGAGGGGAAGGAGGGGGGTCAGGCCGCTGGGATGGTGCCGGCGGGCCGTGAGCCCGAAGCCAGCAAGGCCTTGGGCCCACACGGTGTCAGGGGAGGACTGAGAGCCCCCAGGGAGGAGGAAAGCTGGGCAGGCCCCAAGGCTGCTGGGCCTCTTCCTTGGCAGCCCTTTGGCCAAGGCCCCCAGGCAGAGGTGGGGCTCAGCCCCTGCCCAGCAATGGGGCACAGGCTGAGCCCCAGGGACACCAGACCCAGGCGGCCTGAGCTCTTCTTCCTGCAGCGTCTGCCTGGGGCAGCCCAGCCAGGCCTGAGTCTCTGCAGGAGAGGCCAAGCCCAGCCAGAGAGGGCTCAGCCCTCTGAGGCTGCACTCACTGCAAAGGGAACAAAACCTTGGCCCAGAGGACATCCTGCCCCAAATGGAGAACTGGAAAGGTCAAGAACAAAAAAGTCACCCCCCTCCATTAGTCAAGAAATGTTCAGACCTCTTTCCTAAAAGCTTCCAGGACTTGGGTCACCCAATTTTGTCTCTGACAACGGTTTTTCCATGGTTCCCCTCAATTCCGAACCCCCCCCGGATCACTTTTGGGGTCCCAACCCCCACTTTTTCCTCTCTCTCTCACCCCTTACACATCATCCCCCAATCCCCAGGCCCCTCATGCTCAGTTTTGGGGTCCCACCCTCCCCTTTTCCCCACTCTTCTGACCACTCCCTCCCCTTTCCCATCAGCCCCCAATCTTCATTCCCCTTCCTCCTCCACTTTTGGGGGTTCCCACTCCCCTCCCACTCACTTTGGGGTCCCACCACCCCTTTTATCCCCTCTGACTCACCAACCTCCCCCCTTCCCAACACCCCCTCTAACCCCAGAGCTCCTCACCTGCAACCGGGGGGACTCCCAGTAACACCAGAGCCCATGAAAGTCCCCCCCAAAAAAGGGGTTAGGTGGGGTCCTGGTTGGGCTCTGAGTGGATTTGGGGCTACCTTGGGGGTCTGTGGGGTGGTTTAAGGGCGTCCCAGCACACTTTGGGATGCGTTGGATGCCATGTTGGGGTGCAGATGTCCCCCCAAAGCTGCCCCAGAACAGGGTGACACAAGGGGGGGGCACAGAGGGGTCCCCATTCCTGATCCATCCTGGAGCAACCACACTGGGGCAACTGGGATCATACTGGAAGCAGTTCCAGCCACGGGGGCCCAGGGGCTCCCAGCACGGGCCCAGGGGCTCCCAGTCACCCCCAGGATGGGCCCAGTCACCCCCAGGGTGATCTCAGTCACTTTTAGTCACGTCCAGTCTGATCCCAGCATGATCCCAGTCACTCCCAGTCTGATTCCATTCTCTCCTAGCAGGATCCAAGTTACCCCCTGCGAGGTCCCAGTTGCTCCCAGTCAGTCCCAGTATAATCCCAGTCAGTCCTGGTCTCTCCCACTATATCCCAGTTGCCCCCAGTGTGGTCCCATTGACTCTCAGTTGTTCCCAGCACCTTCCAGCAAGATCCCAGTTGCTCACAGCCACTCTTAGTCACTCCCAGTGTGGTCCCAGTCACTCCCACTATGATCCCAGTCACCTACAGCATACTTGCTCCCAGTATATCCCAGTTGTGCCAGCATGGTCCCAACTGCCCTCAGAATGCTCCCAGTCACTCCCAGGATGACCCCAGTCACCCTCACTGTGGGCCCAGTTGCCTGAGCATGGGTCAAGCCTCCCACTGAGATCCCAGTGTGATCCCACGGGGACCAGCATGGTCCCACTTGCTCCCAGTTCCTCCCAGTGTGATCCCAGTCGACGCTAGGATTGACCCAGTTGCTCCCAGTATGATCCTAGTATGATCCCTGTATGATTCCAGTACAATCACAGTTACCCCTGCATGGTCTCAGTTGCTCCCAGTTGCCTCCAGCACAGATCCAGTCAATCCAAGTGTGATCCCAGTCTTCCCTCAGCATGGTCCCAGTCAATCCCAGTTGCCCCTTTGTAGATCCAGTCACTTCCAGTTGCTCCCAGTCTATGCCAGTTGCCTCCAGCATGCACCGTGTCACTCTTAGTTACTCCCACTTGCTTCCAGCATGATCCCAGTTGCTCCCAGTTCCCCCTGCGTAGTTCCAGTCACTCCCAGTATGATCCTGGTCACTGACAGTCACTCCTAGGATGGTTCCAGTATGGTCCTGGTCACTCCCACTAGGATCCCAGTCACTCCCAGTCACTCCCAATACGATCCCAGTTGCCCCCAAGGTGGTCCCAGTTGCTCCCAGCCCCCCCAGGATGGTTCCTTTCCCTCTCAGGGACTCCCAGTCTGAGTCCAGTCTGGCCCCAGGCACTTTCAGTCACTGACTGGACGATGCTATTTGCCCCTGCATGGTCCCAGTTGCTCCCAGTATGATCTCTGTATGTGTCCAGTCACCCTCAGTATGATCCCAGGAACTTCCAGACACTCCCAGTATGAATCCAGTTTGATCCCAGTCATCCCCAGTATGGTTGCAGTGCCTCTCACATACTCCCAGTAGTATTGCAGTCACTCCCAGTATGGTCCCAGTTGCCCTCAGTGTGGTTCCAGTTGCTCCCATTCACCTCTACTATGGTTCCAGTCACTTCCAGTATGATCTCTGTTTACGTCAGCATGCTCCCAGTCACTCCCAGTATGCTCCCAGTATGATCCCAGTCACCTCCAGTATGATCCCACTTGCTCCCAGTATATCCCAGTTGTGCCAACATAGTCCCAACTGCCCTCAGAATGCTCCCAGTCACTCCCAGTATAACCTCAGTCACCCTCACTGTGGCCCCAGTTGCTCCCAGTATGGGCCAAGCTCTCCAACTGTGATCCAAGTATGATCCCAGTACTCCCCAGCATGGTCCCAGTTGCTCCCAGTTCCTCCCAGTGTGATCCCAGTTGCTCCAAGTTGCCTCTAGGATTGACCCAGTCACTCCCTCTAAGATCCCAGTCTGATCCCAGTATGACCCCAACAGGGGCCCAGCTGCTCCCAGGATGATCCCAGTTGCCCCCAGCGTGGTTCCAGTTGCTCCCATTCACCCCTATTATGGTTCCACTCACTCTCAGCCACTCCCAGTATATCCCAGTTGCCTCCAACATGCTCCCAGTTGCTCCCAGTATGATCCCTGTTGCCCCAGTTCTGGTCCTGCTGGCTCCAGTCCAGGTCTCCGTGTATCCCGGTGTCCCCCCTGTCCCCCCACCCCGCTCTCACCCCCTTTTCTCTCCCCACAGAGCTCCTGAGCCGCCGGCGGCCGCAGCCCCTCCCCGTGGCCTCGGGCCCAGCCGGGACCCCCCAAACCCTGCACTGATTTTGGGGGTCGCATGTCCCCCCCTTCCCTGCTTTTATTCTGACACCAGATGGCTGCTCCCAGTGTTCCCAGTAAAGCTTCCCAGTTCTCCCCAGTCCCGGATACTCGGGGCAGTGAGAGGGGGAACCGTGGTTGGGTGGGGGGCAGAACCGGCTCCGGGATGGATCGGGAATTTCAATCCCCGTGTCACCCCTCCCCGTGTCACCCCCTTCTGGGGGGCTCTGGGGGGCACCTGAACCCCAACACAGCACCCAGTGCTCCACAAAACGGGCCGGGACCCCCTGACACCACCCCACAGACCCACAGGGAACCCCGAACCCGCTCAGAGCCCACCCAGAGCCCCCAAAGCCCAAATGTGGGGAGACCTTTCTGGGCACTGGGGGTGCCGGGAGCCCCCCCGGCTGCGGGGGCAACTCCTCCGTGTGCAGGCAGAGCCGCAGCGCCCAGCGCTCCCCACCTCGAGCCCACCGGCGCCCCCCCCTCGCCCCCAGCGCCCCCCGGGACGGCAATTTGGGCAGGGGGGAGGGGGGGGCGCCCAGGCCGGGCCCCCCCGCGCTGTCCCGGCCGTGGGGGCTGCGGCGGGGGCCGAGTGCGGGCGGGAGCGGCCAAGAGCCCAGCGCTGCCCCATCCCGACCTGCCCCAGCTCCAGCCCTGCTCCTGCCGCGGGAGGCCATGGCTTGGGGGCAAGGAGGGGGCAAGGGGGGGGCAAGGGGGCTGGTCCAGGGGGGGAAGGGCTGCAGGGGGCGGATCCCGGAGGAGGAAACCCGCCAAAAGCGGCGGCCCAGCCGAGGGAGGAGCCGAGCGGGAGCACAAAGAAGAGCAGCCGAAAGGTCCTGGCGGTGGCTGGGCAATGGCGGGGGGGGCGAGAGCGGTTTGGGGGCCCCCGTGAGAGCCGGGGGGGAACCCCGGTAGCCGCGGAGTGGGGAGAGCGGAGAGGGGCGATCCCGGAGCTGGGGGACCCCCGGAATGCTGGAGGGGGGGGAGCAGAGAGGGAGCGCCGGGCCCCTTAAGCGGGGGTCCCGGAGAGGGGGAAGGCCTTGGAGTGTGGAGAGGAGGGGGGGCCTTGAGGCGGGGTGGGAGCCGAGAGCGCCAAGAGGTTTGCGAGGGTGGGAGCCGAGAGAGGAGGGCCGGCCGGCCCCGGGAGGCAGAGTGGGGAGAAGTGAGCCCTGGGACCCCCCTGGCAACACTAAAGGGGACCCCAGAGAGTGGGAACCCCCCGGAGCCGCAGGACCCCCGGCAGCCCGGAGAAGGGGGACCCCCAATGCAGGCAGAAGTGCCATCAGGCCAGACAGGGGGGACCCCCCTAACCCCAGAGAGCAGAGAGAGGGAACTCCTGGGAGGGGTTTTTGGGCTGAATCTCTGTGTTCTGGGAGTTTTTATGGACACAAGATGCCCGGTGAGTCCTAGAGCTGGACTTGGGCTGGAGAAACTCCCAAGGCAACGCGCTCACCCCTTGTTTTTCTCCCCCCCGGCGGTCGGGGCCGTGCTGTTGGTTGCCGATCCCGGCCGGCTGAGCCAAGAGCCCGGCCACGTGTGCGGGGCCCGATCCGCTCCCTGCTCTCGTTGCCCCGGGGCAGCCTCTGGTGTCCCCCCGGCTGTGGGGGCGTTTTGTTGTCTCGGGCACAGGCGGCCCTTGTGCGGGGCTGTGTGCCGGGGGGCTGCTGGGGGTCCCCGGGGGGTGTTTTGGGGCGGTGTCGGGGTGGGTTGTGGGCAGAGCCCCGTGGGTGGTCGGGGGGCTGCGGGTCCCCCCCTTGTTGGGGGTTGGTGTTGGTGGGTGAGGCCCCGGCGGCTCCATTGTGAGGCCGGTGTGGGCGGGGGGGGCTGGTCCGGGGGAGCCGGAGGGAGCCGAGGCAGCGGGTTTGGGGAGCCCTCGGGAGAGCCGGGGCTGGGGGGAGGAAGGGCGGGAGCCCCGGAGTGTGGAGAGCGGAGCGGGGCGATGGCGGAGCTGGGGGACCCCCGGCAGGCTGGAGGGGGGAGCAGGGAGAGGGAGGAGCCCCGGGAGGCTGCAAGGGGGGTCCCGGAGAAGGGGGAGCCTGGGCAGTGGGGACCCCTTGGATCCCCGGGCCAAGAAAGTGGAGAAGGCGGAGAGGGGGAATGTCTGGGAACCCGGCCCCCTGAAGCAGAGAGTGAGGGGAGAAGGGACCCCTGAGACCCCCAAAAACCCCGGCACCCCTAAGCGGGACCCCCAGCAGCCCAGAGAGGGGAGACCTCAGAAGGTAAAGGTGCAGAGACCAGAGAGGGGAAACGTCTGGGAGGGTTTTTTGGGGCTGAATGTTCATTTTTTGGAGTATATTTTTTGCTGACTCTTGATCTTTTGCAAATTTGCGGGGAGTTTGTGCGGGTTTTTTTTCCCAAATCTTGTTGTTTTCTTTTTTTCTGGGCTGAATGTTGGTGTTTTGGAGGTTTTCAGGGACACAGGATGGCCAGTGAATTCTAGAGATGGACTTGGGCAACACACTTACCCCATTTTTCCCCCCCCCAGCAGGATTTCTGCTTCCCAAAGCTTGGGCGGATGGAGGAGGAGGCTGCGAGGAAGAGGAAGATGCCTTGGGCCCCCCAGGCAGGTGAGGAGGAAGTCAGTGCCCCTTTGGGTCTGTCTTTTGTGGCCATCCTGCCGGGGCCGGAGTTGGGGGGATGTCCTTGGGCTTCCCTGTGGGCCGGAGGCAAATCCCCTGCGTGTCCTTGTTGGTTCCTGCCCCAGGCCCCGAGGTGAGCCCGGAGAGCGCGGAGGACAAATCCCCCCGGCAGAGCCTGGTGGGAGAGGCCGTTTTGAAGGGCTCCCCGGCGCAGGAAGGCAGCGGGGAGGAAAAGGGCCGGAGATGCCCCCGCAGGAGGGGCTCCAAAGCCAGCCCAGGGGGCTGTGAGGAGGAAAGAGCCAGCGTGTGCCGGGAAGGCGGCCGGAGCTTGAGGCGGAGCTGCGAGCTGGTGGTCCCTGAGCAGCCTCCCAGCAGAGAGAAACCCTTCAGGTGCTTGGAATGTGGGAAGAGCTTCAGCACAAGCACCAAGCTCCTCAGCCACCAGCAGATCCACACTGGGGAACGGCCCTACATGTGTAGGGAATGTGGGGAGAGGCCCCACAAATGCGGGGAGTGTGGGAAGAGCTTCATCCGGAGCGCTGCCTTGACCAGGCACCAACAGACCCACTGGTAAGGGAAGCCCCGAGTGCCCCGACTGCGGGAAGAGCTTGTCATAGTTTGAAATTGGCCCCCCTGAGAGGCTGGGGGGGCTCAGAGGTGATTGGGTGCCAGGGCAGTTGTCCCTGGAGAGCTGATCACCGTCTTCGTTGTTTGCTTCTGCTCAAAATCACATATCACAGCCCCGGAAGCTGTTGGCAGTTCTGGGTTGTTTTGCTGTTGGTGTCTGCTGCGTGTAGGTGGACAAGGCCAGGGGGTGGCTGGGCTCCCTCTCTTCCTCCTGGAGGGGGAGAGGGGAGCCCTGTGGCCCCCCAGCTCAGCCTTTGGCTAGAGTTAGAGGCAGCATTTGGAGTGTGTGCTGTGAAAGAAGAATTTCACAGCACCTGAGGTAAGAGGGAGGAAGCCAGGCCTTCTTTCCCCCCCCTGCAGCTGTGGGACGCTTGGGACAGTGCAGAACTGAACCGAGCTGCCTGTGGCCAAGGCTAGAGGGCTTTTCCCCCCCACTGCATTTAGGTTGGGGGGGTGGATTTTGAGGCTCAGCATTAAAGCAGAGCCAAGTGGACAGGCTGATAAATCAGCTTGGGGCTCGGGAAAGGAATCCCAAGTGAAATTGGAGACAGACCCCAGAGAGAGAGAGAGGGGGGGCCCAGAGGATGTCTCTGCCGTGAACTAAAATGCAAGACAACCGAAAACCTGAGGAGAAATCAACATTCCAGGACGTGGACGCTTGATAAGCTGAACTACACTGCAGCAACCTACAAACCCAGGTATGAAGCAGAGAGAGAGAAATCACACAGCAGCAGAAGAGCAAGGACTCAAAGCTATCTTCTTGGACTTCATGAGGAGGAGAGACTGCAACAAACAACTAGAACTTGGTGAGGGGGGAGTGTTCAGGAGCCCAGAACACTCCACGGCAGACTGTGTTAGGTATCAGCCTTGAAAAGCTGCTTCTGGGCTAAAGTAGTTAAAAGGAGGGGCTTGAAAGGACTGACTGATAGAAATGTAATATATATATAGTTGCCTTTAGTTTGTACAGTATATTTATTTGTGTAAATAAATGTATATACTTCCCCTTCCCCTACAGAAACCTCTGACCTGAAAGTTTCTCTCCGGTGTTGAGATAAATTGTGGGAAGGGGTGGGGGGAAACCTGGAAATTGGACTTTGGATTTCTAATGTGACTCAAACTGCCACAGCCAAGCACAGCACCAACACTGGGACATTCCTTCCTTAGCTGAGGGCAAGAGCCTGGGAGGGGACCCAAGCAGGCCAGCTGAGCCCAACTGACCACAGGGACATTGCAGACCATGGGAGGTCAGCTCAGCTATAAAAGCTGAGGCACGGAGCAGGAGGGGGGCATTCACTGTCCGATGGCTGCCTGCTGAGGAACCCTCACGGGTACCCAGCCAGCAGAAAATGTCAACACTGCTGAACGGGACAAGGGATCTGAGATCCTGCTGAAAGCCCAAAATTCAGACAATCCCCTGCCACCTCCCAGCTCTGGTGTGACCCTTCCAAAGCCTAAAGGGGCTCCAGGAGAGCAGGAGAGGGACTTGGGATGAGGGATGGAGTGCCAGGACAGGGAATGGCTTCTCACTGCCAGAGGGCAGGGAGAGATGGGAGATGGGGAAGGAATTCCTGGCTGGGAGGGTGGGGAGGGACTGGGCTGGAATTCCCAGAGAAGCTGTGGCTGCCCCTGGATCCCTGGGAGTGTCAAAGGCCAGGTTGGAGCAACCTGGGATAGTGGGAGGTGTCCTTTCCCAGGGTGGGGGGTGGCACTGGGTTATTTGGAAGGTCCCTTCCCACCCAAACCATCCCATGATCTCGGGACATCCCCATCCTCTCGGGAAGCCCCAACCCGGCAAAGTGTCATTTCCCAGCTCAGGCACCTCAGAGCTCAGTTCTCTTCTGGGTGCTGGAAGATCCACATTTTCCCTTTCCACGAGGATTTATCCCCCACCAAATCCACAAACCAGGTGATGAAGAGGAGCAGGAGGAGCAGAGGAGTCCAAGGGCAAAACCACCAAACCGTGAGCTCCGGCAGAGAATCAGAGTCACAGAATCACACAATTGCAGAGACACAGAATCAGAGTCACACAATCACACAACCACAGAATCACACAATCATGGAATCACACAGTCACAGTCAGAGTCATGGAATCACACAATAACACAATAACAATCACACAATCAAAGAATCACAGAATCATAGAATGACAGAATCACAGAGTCAAAGAGTCAATTACACAGAGAGTCACGGAATCACACAATCACAATCAAACAATCACAGTCACAGAATCACACAATCACACAGTCACAGAATCATACGATCAAACAATAACACAATCACACAATCACAGTCATGAAATCACACAGTCACAGTCACACAATCACACAGTCACACAATCACAGAATAAAACAATCACAGAATCACAGGATCACAGAATCACAATAACACAATCAAAGAATTACAGTCACACAGTCACACAATCACAACGTGAAACAATCACATAATCACACAGTCACATAATCAAACAATCACACAATCACAGAATCAAAGAATAAGAGAATCACAGAATGACAGAATCACACAGTCACAGAATGGCACAATCACAGAGTCACGGAATCACATAATCACACAATAACAGTCACACGATCACAGAATCAAACAATCACACAGTCACAGAGTCAGAGAGTCACACAATCACACAATCACATAAACACAGTCACACAATCAAACAATCACACAGTAACAATCACAATACCACACAATCACACAATAATACAATCACAGAATCAGAGAGTCACACAATCATACAGTCACAACTGCACAATCACACAATTACAGTCATACAGTCACACAATCAAACAATCACAAAATTACACAATCAAACAATCACAAAGTCATGGAAGCACACAAACAATCACAGAGTCACAGAATCACACAATCAAACAATCACATAAACACAGTCACACAATCACAGAATCAAAGAATAAGAGATTCACAGAATGACACAATCACACAGTCACAGAATCAAACAATCACACAATCACAGAGTGACACAATCACACAATAACAGTCACAATCACACAATCAAACAATCACAGAATCATAGAATGACACAATCACAGAGTCACAGAATCAATCACACAATCACAGAGTCTCGGAATCACACAATCATATAAACACAGTCACACAATCACACAATCACACAGTCACAGAGTCAGAGTCACACAATCACACAATCACACAATCAAACAATCACACAATCACAGTCACACAATCACACAATAACAGAGTCACACAATCACGGAATCACACAGTCACAGAATCACAGAATCTCACAATGAAACAATCACAGACTCAGGGTCGTACAATCACACAATCACAGAACCTCAGTCACACAATCACACAATCAAACAATCACATAATCACAGAGTGACACAACAACACAATCACAGAATCACACAATCAAACAATCACACAAACAGTCAGAGTCACACAATCACACTATCACAGAATCACACAATCATGGATTCACACAATCACACAGTCACAGAATCACACAATCACACAATCACAGAGTCATGGAATCTCACAATCACACAGTCACATGATCAAGCAATCACACAATCACACAGTCACACAGTCACACAATCAAACAATCACACAGAGTCATGGAATCTCACAGTCACACAATCACACTGTCACACAATCACAGTCACACAATCACACAAACAATCACACAATCACAGAGTTACACAATCACACAGTCACAGAATCACACAATCACAGAATCACAGTCACACAATCACACAATCACTTGATTCCATGGAGTTCTGAGGAGTCACAGTGGCCCTTTGGTTCCATGAGGCTCCACATGTCACAATGGCCCCTTGTCCGTGAGATTCCACAGTGTCCCCACATTCCTTTGGTTCCATGGGGTCCTGCACTGTCCCAGTGCCACTTGATTGCACAGGTTACACAGAATCCCAATGGGCCCTTGAGTTCAGGAGGTTCCACTGTGTCCCAGGGTCCCTTGGATTCCAGGAGGCCCGGTGCTGTCACAGTGGCCCCTTGACTCAAGGACATTGCCCTGAGTCACAATGGCCCATTAAATTCCAGAGGTTCTGCAGTTTCCCAGGGTTTCTTTGTTTCCATGAGACCCTGCAGTGTCACAGTGTCCCCTTGGTTCCACGAGGTTCCAAAATGATTCAGCATTCAGCATTCCTGAGGCCCTGTATTGTCACAATGGCCCTTCTTATCCCAAGAGCTTCCCAAATGTCTCAGGGTTCCTTCTGTTCCATGAGGCCTCAGATGCCACAGTGGCCCCATGGCTCCAGGAGATTCCACAGTGTCCCTGTGTTCCTTTGGATCTGTAAGTCCTTGTAGTGACACAATGGCCCCTTGGCTCTAGGAGGTTCCAGAGCATCAGGATGGCCCCTTGTTTCCATGTGGTTCTCCAGTGTCACAATGGTCCCTGGATTTCCTGAGGCTCCACTGAGTCCCAGGTTCCTTTGGTCCCCGTGTCCCAGTGGCCCTTTGATTCCAGGAGGTTGCCAAGTGTCTGCAGATCCCTCCAGCTCCAGAATGCCCGGCAGTGTCAGAGTGGTCCCTGGAGTCCCTGGTCACTCCCACTAGGATCCCAGTCACTCCCAGACACTCCCAATACAATCCCAGTTGCCCCCATGGTGGTCCCAGTTGCTCCCAGTCCCACCCAGGATGGTTCCTTTCCCTCTCAGGGACTCCCAGTCTGAGTCCAGTCTGGCCCCAGGCACTTTCAGTCACTGCCTGGACGATGCCATTTGCCCCTGCATGGTCCCAGTTGCTCCCAGTATGATCCCACTAGGAGTCCAGTCACCCCCAGTATGATCCCAGGAACTTCCAGACACTTCCAGTACGAATCCAGTTTGATCCCAGTCACCCCCAGTATGGTTGCAGTCCCTCTCCCATACTCCCAGTATTATTGCAGTCACTCCCAGGACGATCCCTGTCAGTCCCAGTGTGATCCCAGTATGAGCCCAGAACTGGCCCAGCTGCTCCCACTCTGATCCCACTTGCACCCAATGTGGTTCCAATTGCTCCCATGAACCATTTCTCTGGTTCCAGTCACTCCCAGTATGATCCCAGTCACTCCCAGTACAATACCAGGTATTGTGACCCTTGTCACACTTGTGTCCTTGTGACACTGCAGAATTCATGGAATCCAGGGGCCTTTGGGACATGGGGGCCTCATGGAACCAAAGGAACCCTGAGGTGTTTCCGAAGGTCATGGAATCAAGGGGCCACTGGGACACTGCAGGGCCTCTGGCAATTAAAGGAACACTGGGACACTGGGGCAGGACATCCCCCTGCAATGGCACCAAGACAATGCCCCATTTGCAAAGGGGTCAGTGCTGAGCTGAGAGGGGGCCAGGCCAAGGCAGGAGATGTTGGACCCCAGACTGGTTTCACCCCAAATGAAGCCCCTGATGGTGAGGGGACCCCTGGAGTCCAAGGACTGTCAGTCCCTGGGTTTCTACCAGAAAGGGCCAGTCCCCTTTCCCAGGGGCAGGTTCTTCCAACAGAACCCTTCTTGGGGGGTGTGGAGATTCCTGCCTTGGCTGGGGACCCCCCAAGGTCACTGCTGGAGGTTGAGAGCAGAGATCTCGCCACGAGCGCTGGTCTGGGGCAGTTCCATCCATCTCTAATTAAGAATTCTTGCTTGTTTGCCACCTTTAGTAGAATTGCTTCAACAATTGCTTTAGTGTAGTGCCCTGTCCTATCTTATCCTGCACTACTGGTAGTTTTAGTGTGTATGTTGTGTAGTAAATAATTCTGGTTTAGTCCTTCTGTCTGATCATTATTAGTAATAAGTAGTTCATTGATATAAATATATCTGCTTTTCCATCATTAAAACCTGTGGGACAAAACTGGTTCAATCCCATCTCTATAATTCCTTAAATTCAAACCATTGTCACAATGCAAGGCTGAGATTGGATCCAGCTGCCCCCAGGCTCCTCTGGGTGCAGAGTTTAGAAAGCCAGGGAGTCCGTTCTGCCCCTCGGGACTCCAGGGCAGGACTTCTCCAACCAACTTTGTCTGAGCCTTGAACTCCCCCTGCCACAGGGGGGATGGGGAAAAGGGAGCAGGAAAGGGGAGAAAAGGTGGGAAAAAGGGGGGGTGGGACCCCTTCAGCTGAGGGGCCAAAGGGGTGGGACCCCCAAAGGGAGCAGAGGGAAGCTGTGGTTCAGTGGGACAATAGGAAAGGAGTGGGAGAGAAGGGAAAAGTGGTGGGCTGAGACCCCCAAAACTGAGTGTGAGGGGTGTTGGGACCTCAAAGTTACTGGGAGAGGGATGGGAGCCCCAAACTGAGTGCAGGGGGGATGTGGGGGTTGGGGGGACCATAGGAAAGGGGTGGGAGAGGGGCAGAAAAGGGGGGTGGGACAGCAGGAAGAGGAGTCCCATGGGGGTCCCTTGGTGTCCCCATCACTTGAGCCCTGGAGCAGTTCCCTGGGGCTCTGGGGGGGTTGGATCTGCACTGGGGGGGTCCCCAACCCCCCTGTCCATCCCTGGGGGCTGATGGGGGGGTTCCCCTCCACCCAACAGCCAGGTCTGCAGTGGCCACGGGGGAAAAGGTGGGAAAAGGGGGGTCTGGGGTGGCCCCTGAGCTCCCACCCTGCTGTGGGGTATCACAGCCAGCACGGCTTCCCCAGAGGAAAGGCCTGCTGATCAAACCTGAGTTACTTTATGACAACATCACCCCCTGGCTGATCAAGGGAAGGCACTTGATGAGACCTTCTTGGGTTTCAGTGAAGCTTCCCATAGTGTCTGTGCCCAGATCCCTCTGGACAAAGTGTCCATCCCAGAGCTGGATAAACACACCCTGTGCTGGGCGAGCAATGGGCTCCCGGGTCGGGCACAGAGGGTGGCAGTGACTGGGGGACATCAGATGGGGGTCACTAGGGGGGTTCCCCAGGGCTCCACCTGGGCCCTGTGCTCTCCAACATCTCCATCCATGACTTGGGCGCAGCACTGGAAGGGACACGGAGCAAGTTTGCAGATGACCCCAACCTGGGAGGAGCTGCTGAGTCCCTGGAGGGCAGGGAGGCCCTGCAGAGAGACCTGGACAGATCCCAGGGCTGGGAATCACCACCCATGGAAGTTCAACAAGGGGCAGTGCCGGATTCTGCCCCTGGGATGGGCAACCCCAGATGTGGGGACAGAGTGGGAATGAGAGGCTGGAGAGCAGTGCTGGGAAAGGGCCCTGGGGGTCCTGGGGGTGCCCACTTGGCCAGGAGTCAGCAGTGCCCTGGCAGCCAGGAGGGACAACCCTGTCCTGGGGGCATCAGGCCCAGCATGGCCGGGCCAGGGAGGGGATTGTCCCGCTCTGCTCTGCCCTGGGGCGGCCTCACCTCAATAGTGGGGCACTCTGGGGGGACACAATGGAAGGAAGAGATTGAGCCAGTCGAGAGTGTCCAAAGGAGGCCACCAGGATGGGGAAGGCTCTGCAGGGGAAGCCTTAGGAGGAGCAGCTCAGGGCACTTGGGGTGTTCAGCTGCACAAGAGGAGACTGAGGGGAGACCTCATGGCAGTTCCAACTTCCTCAGGAGGGGCAGAGGAGGGGCAGGCCCTGAGCTCTGCTCTGGGGGGACCAGGGACAGCCCCCAGGGAATGGCCTGGAGTTGTGTCAGGGCAGGCTCAGGTTGGATGTTAGAAAGAGGTTCTTCCCCCACAGGCTGGTTGGCACTGAACAGGCTCCCCAGGGCAGTGGGCACAGCACCAAGGCTGACAGAGCTCCAGGAGAGTTTGGATGATCCTCTGGGGCACAGGCTGTGACTCTTGGGGATGGGCCTGGGCAGAGCTGAGGGTTGGACTTGATGATCCCTGTGGGGTCCCTTCCAACTCGCACATTCTTTCATTCTGGGATTCTGTAACACTTTGCCTGCTTTGCTGCTTCTGTGAACCACGAGTTCCTTATAGAATCATAGAATCATAGAATCAGCTGGGTTGGAAGGGACCTCCGAGATCATCAAGTCCAACCCTTGATCCAACACCGCTGCAGTTACTAGGCCATGGCACTGATGCCACATCCAGTCTCTTTTTAAAAAATCTCCAGGGACTGGGAACCCCCCACTTCCCTGGGCAGCCCATTCCAATGTCTGACCACCCTCTCTGTGAAGAAATTCTTTCTAATATCTAACCTAAACCTCTCCTGGCACAACTTGAGGCCATGCCCCCTTGTCTTACTGATGGTTGCCTGGGAAAAGAGACCAACCCCCACCTGGCTCCCCCCTCCTGTCAGGGAGTTGTAGAGAGTGAGGAGGTCTCCCCTGAGCCTCCTCTTCTCCAGGCTGAACAGCCCCAGCTCCCTCAGCCTCTCCTCATAGGACTTGTGCTCCAGCCCCTTCCCCATCCTCGTTGCCCTCCTCTGGACCTGCTCCAGGACCTCAATGTCCTTCCTGAACTGAGGGCCCAGAACTGGACACAGCACTCCAGGTGTGGCCTCACCAGTGCTGAGTCCAGGGGAAGAATCACTTCCTTGGACCTGCTGGCCACACTGTTCCTGATTGTATTAGGGAGGGTTCAAAACCATACTGAAACTCGAAACCAAGACACCGTTAAAAGCTTAACAAAAACCAATATTTATTACCAAGAGGTGGCCAACAAAACGAACAAATCCAAAAGGGAGGAAGGAGGAGAGAAATAAGCCCCCAGTTCCCCAGCTGTTGCCCATAAAGTTCTCTTACTGACCTAGCAGGCCTATAATTACCCAGAGCAGAAGCTGCATCCTTGGAGAGTCAGTAAGTTCACAAACTGGCAGGTGTCCCTGCCAAAGGCAGCGTTGTCCTTGGTGTGAAGTTAGCTCTCCCCAAGAAAGCACTATCTGCTTTTTATACAATTAACTGAGTGGCCACAGCCTCCCAGGAGTGGCCAGCACAGCCCAGCCCGAGGCCCTCAGTCCCACCCCCCGTTATGTCAGTGCATCCCTTCTGTGCACGTGAGAACTTGGGAAATCCCCTCACACACACACAGTGTGCTTTGGGGGTCTTTCTTAATTGAGTCTGGGGCCGAGCCTTCCTCATCCTCCTCCTCAAACTCTCCTTCAAGCGACCTTGCAAGACAACTAGTCAATCACAGAATGCCAATTACAACCGTTTATACAAGAAGCTCTCTTCAAGGACAACTTTCCCGTTTATCAGTGCTTGTTTTCCCATAACTTGGCAGGGAAAGAGCAAAGCTTTCACAGGTGGCAGGGCCAAACACAGACCAGAAGTATCAGCATAAATTCACCCTGGTACAGGGGGTCAAACCTGTCCCGTGAAGTCCGAGCAGGTCCGGGCTGGGGGCAGAACAGGGCGCAGGAAACGAAGGCAAACGGGAACCAGCAAACAGCCAGATGAGCAGGCCGAGAACAAAAGGACCTCGGAGCCTCTCCAACACACCCCTTGCCTGAGTTAAGGCCAAAGTGAAGGGCCTTGCCCTTTGCCCAGGAGAAATCAAAAAACTCCACCCCCCCCAGCCTTCTGAGGGCTCCCAACCTGCAATGTGGGCTGGGCCAGTTCTTTTGTGGGTGTGAGTCACCCAAGGCAAAGCCCCCTCCCCCATTCAACATCTTTCTTTTCCAGTGGGGCAGGGGAAAGAAAAATTCCTGCTTGGTTTTTTAGAAGAAGTAAAGCTATGACAGGGATCCCCTCCCCCCTGCCCTCACTGCCCCCCAGTAACAGGGACTGGGAAGAACTGGGAAGCTTTACTGGGAACACTGGGCCCAGCTGGGGTCAGAATAAAAGCAGGGCTGGGGGGGACACACGACCCCCCAAACTCAGTGTGGGGCTGGACTGGGGGGTCCCGGCTGGGCCCGAGGCCACGGGGAGGGGCTGCGGCCGCCGGCGGCTCAGGAGCTCTGTGGGGAGAGAAAAGGGGGTGAGAGCGGGGTGGGAGGACAGGGGGGGCCCAAAGACTGTGGGCAAGGGGGGAAACACGACCCCCGGGGACCCCCCTTTACCTTCTCCCGCAGGTAGAAGCCGAGCCCCAGCGCCAGGAAGACCAAGCCCAAGACGAAGCTCCCGACCCCCACCAGGATCTTGCTGCGGACGGTGTCCGGTGGCATCTCTGGGGGGAGCCGGGGGGGTCAGCACCCCCAAAACCTCCCAGGCACCACCCGGCACCCCACAGAGCCCGGCCCGCTCTCCCCCAGCCCACCCGGGGGTCCCTCAAACCTCCTGCCAGTCCCTTCCCAGCCCCTGCAGGGATCCCACCCAGCCCCTCCCGGCCCCTTTAGGACCCTCCAACCCCCCTCCCATCCCCCCCAGCACCCACCAAACTCCCTCCCAGTCGCCCCCAGTTGCCCCCGGTGCTGGGGGGGCCGGGCCGTACCCCAGTGCCGGCTGAGGGGGTGCTCCAGGCTGACGTGCTCCACCTGGCAGCTGTAGGTGACCCCGCGCCGGGGGGGGATTTCCAGCAGCACCAGCACCTGGTAGGTCCAGTCCCCGCTGGGGACCACGTCGGTGGCCACCACGTGCTCCGGCAGCTCCTGCCCATCCTGGAACCACCTCACCTGCACCGGCGCAGGGTAGAAATCCATCACGGAGCAGAGCAGGCGGCCGGGGCCGGGCTGGGAGCTCGACGGCACCAGCGAGATGGACACGCTGGGGGGCACTGGCAGGGACGGGGGAGACACTGGGCTCAGCTGGGGGGCACTGGCAGAGACGGGGGAGACACTGGGATCAGCTGGGGGGCACTGGGAGGGAGAGGAGAGGGCTTGGAGGACATTGGGAGGGATTGGGATGGCACTGGGAGGGACTGGGATGGCAGTGGGAGGGACTGGGAATAGACTGCGATAGAAGAGGATGGGTTGGGGGGCACTGGGGAGAGATTTGGGAGATGTGGGAGTGAAGTGAGAACGACTGGGAATGGAGTGAGAGGGTCTGGGAATGGAATGACAGGGACTGGGAATGAAGTGAGAGGGACTAGGAATGACTGGGCTGGACTGGGAAGGAAGCGATCGGGACTGGGAGGCTGAGTCCTGGGGAGGGAAGTCTTTGCTTTGGGTCTGCCTGGCAACTGGAGCGTCATCAGAGGGACGCGCTGGGATTGGCTGAGGGGCGGGAACTCGGTGGCCCCAGCGGGTGGGGAAGCGGGGGGGCACTGGGAGAGACTGGGATGGACTGGGATGGACTGGGAGGAGGCCAAAGGGCATGGGAAAGTGCAGAGGGAGGGCTGAGGGGTCTGGGATTATTCCCAGGGAGGTTTTGAGGGGCTCCAGGGACATTCCTGGGGCAGGGGCCGAGGGGACCCGCTCTGCCCCATGCTCACCTCTCCTCTCCACGCTGAACGGGGTGTACAGCTTGTAGTTGTGCGGGCAGCACGTGTCCACCAGAGACCGTGCATACTCCAGTCGTTCTTGGTCGCTGTTCCATTTCCTGGCAACGTTCTCCCCAAATGGGGTGTCCCCCACAAAGACCCCCACATCGCTGTCGAAGTGCACATACTGCTCCCGGTTGTAGATTTTCCTCAGCACATTCCTCACGCGGTCAGTGCCGTTGATGAAGTGACACTCGAACTTAAACATCTCCTGGAACACCCCTGTGTGTGCAGGACACGGGTCAGGGGATGCCCCGTCCCCCCCCATCATCCCCTCCACAGCAGGGTGGGAGCTCAGGGGGCCACCCCGGACCCCCCTTTCCCACCACCCTCTGCCCCACGGACGCCCCAGCACCGGCTCATGGCGGGGGGGAACCCCCCCATCAGCCCCCGGGGGATGGACAGGGAGGTTGGGGACCCCCCCACTGCGGATCTACCCCGCAGATCCCAGGGAACCGCTCCGGGGCTCAAGGGACACCCAGGGACCCCCGTGGCACCCCTCTGCCTGCTCTCCCACCTCCTTTTCCACTCTCTCGCACCCCTTTCTTACCATCCCCACAATCCCCAGACCCACCCCGACCTCACTTTGGGGCTCCCACACCCCTGTCACTCACTCCGGGCCTTCCGACCCCCCTCGCACTCACTTTTGGGGCTCCCACCCCCTCTTTTCTCCCCTCCTTCCCCCCTTTCCCACCCGACCCCCTGCCCGCCCCCCCCGCTCACCCGACAGCTCCTCGCCCGCAGCCGGGGGGGCTCCCAGCACCACCAGCACCGCCAGCACGGCCCCAGCTCCCCGCACACGCTCCATGCCCAGCGCCGGACAGCTGCTGACAGCCCCAAACCAGCCGGGCGGCGCCGTTTTGGGGGGTTTGGGGCGCGCTGGGCTTGGCTGAGGGCGCAGTTGGGGCCCTTTTTTCGAGGCGTCTTCCCGGCGACTGATGAGTCATCAGCGCGGCGCGCTGGGATTGGGCGCGGGCGGCGTGGGCGCTTTGGGATTGGCTGAGGGCCGTTGGGGGCCCCCGCGGCAGCCCCGGGGCTGGGGGGTTCGGGGGGTCCGTGGGCTGCGGGGGAGGGGGGAGCTCAGGGCCCACCAAAAATGCCCAGCCAGGTCTCCCGCAGCTCAGGGCAAACAAAAAAACAGCCATCCAGGGCTCCTGGGGCTCAACTGAACCTTAAACAGAGGATAAAGTTGTCCCTGAGCTCACAGTTGCCCAAAACAAGAGGCAGATGGGGAGCTGAGGGTACCCAATCCCCGGATTTTTGATTGTATCCAAATCCCTCTTATCCAAGACTTTTGAGGACATGGAGCTTCTCCGCATTTGGGGGCTTAGTCTGGTAGTGCCCAAATAACATTTTGACCAAGATTTTGGGGCTCTCCATCAGCCCCCAGGGATGGACAGGGGGGTTAGAGATCCCCCCACTGCGGATCTGACCCAAACAGAGCCCCAGGGAACTGCTCCAGGGCTCAAGGAAGACTGAGGGACCCCCAGGGCACCCTGCCCCCAAATGGAGAACTGGAAATGTCAAGAATAAAAAAGTCACCCCCCTCCATTCCTCAAGAAATGTTCAGACCTCTTTCGTAAAAGCATCCAGCGCTCGGGTCACCCAATTTTCTCTCTGACAAGGCTTTGCAGGGGCTGCTTGGGAAAGGGAAGCCCTGGGGCCCCAGTGCAGATGGTGGGGCTGCACTCTGGGGGGGTCGGCCTTTGGCTCTTGGCTTCCAGGGGCCCCCAGGAGTCAGTGAGCCGGGCTGGGGCCGAGGGGCAGGACTGGCTGGGATTGCCTCTGGGGCCTGGCCCAGAAAATGGAAGTGTCCCCATGGGGGCAGCTGGAAAGGGCCCAGGAAGGAAATGCTGCCCCAGCGCAGGCTGTGGCAGTGGGGAGTGTGCAGGGGGAGGAGGCTGGGCCAGAGCAGGGCTGGGCGAGAAGGGCCAAGCCACGGGTGGGTTCTCCCCCGGCCCCCAGGGCCCAGCCCCTGATGGGAGGGCCTTGGGCAGGGCCTGGGGCGACTGCAGGAACCTCCGAGGCAGCCCAAGGGCCGTGCTTTTGGCAGCTGGGTTGACAGGCCCAGCTCTCTGCAAGAGAAGTTGAGGGCTCTGAGCCAGAGAGGGGCTGAGAGCCGGGTCCAGGCTTGGGAATGGCCGGGAGGGGAAAGGGATGTCTAAGAACAAGTCCCTCAGGAGAGGGAAGCAGAGAGGCTGAATTTTGACCCCAACACAAGGGTCTGCAGGGCAGAGCAGAGAATATGCCCACATAAGATACTTGTGCATCCGTCTTTGCAGTTCTGACAGGCACTTTTTGTCACAGCCTGTCCTCTCCATTCCAGAATAGGCCCTGGCAACCAAAGAACCAACACCCCACACCATAGTGCAGACCAACCCATGTGCTTTGGGCCCTTTTGTTGTCCTATCCATTCTGGCCTATCCTCTCCATTCTGGAATGGCCTCTGGAAACCAAAGAACCAAGCCCCCACCACGTGACAGTTCAACCCCATCCATGTGCCAAGGGCTCCTTTGTGGTGTCACAGCCTGTCCTCTCCATTCCGGAATGGGCCCTGGCAACCAAAGAACCAATGCCCTACAACCCCAAAGGGAAGCCCCACCTTTGTGCCATGGACCCTCTTGTGATGTCACAGCCTATCCCCTCCATTCCAGAATGGCTGCTGGAAACCAAAAAACCAATGTCTCACAGCCCCTAGTGCAGCCCAACCCCTGTGCCATGGGCCCCTTTGTGATGTCACAGCCTGTCCTCTCCATTCTGGAATAGCCCCTGGCAACCAAAGAACCAACACCTCACACCCCCACAGTGCAGCCCCACCTGTCTGCCACGGGACTCTTTGGAATGTCACGGCCTTTCCCCCAGGAAAGAAAGCCTGGAACCTTCGGGTTTCACATGCAGTTTGGGGGACACCCTGGGCACTTCATGGGCAGCAAGAGCTTTCTGTCTTGGCCCTTTTTGTCTGGCAGGAATCTTTGTCCCTATTCAATTTGGGGAGTGGGACTGGCAATTTCAGCACAGGGTTCCTGCAAGTGAACGACAGCCCTTCCCTCCAGGAAAGAAACCCCTTACCCTCAGTCTCTTCTCCTGTTCCTTAAAACACAACCTGCAGGGAAGCTTTCTGGGATCTCTTCTCTTCAGAACTGGGAAGACAGACCCGCTCCCATGTTTAACACCTCAGGCAAAACCGCCCTTTGAACACCTTTCCCAACCCTCCCCAACCTTTCCCAAAGCCCAGATTTTACAGGTGTCCTGTAATTCTGGCCCAATCTCACCCAAGCCCACAAACCATGACAGAAACCTCTCAGCCTCACGCTGCGTCCTTCCCATTGCTGTGCCTTATGTGCAGGCAAAAGGCCTTAAAATCAAGTACCCAAAATTCATGGTCTGTTCTTTTTCCCAGAAAAGAAGGCATGGTGAACTCTCCAGACCAAGGAATTGGAAGATCTCCCCAAAACTCCTTTGGTACACGCTGCAGGGCCAACGATTCCTCTGCTCTGCCCTGTCGGCGCTGCTTTGTCTCATCTGGGTCCCCAGAAACCGTCAGCGAAAGCCGGGGAATAAAATCTCTGAGCAGTTGGTTGGGTTCCAGAGGTGACCCTACTTTACTCAGTGTTGAAGGGACACAGGAATTGCTCTCTAACACCTGTACATCAGTTCTCAAGACTTTTAACTCTTTCTACATTTTAGCAGACAAAGGAATTCGTGTCCATTGGCTTACCAGTTCTCTGCAGGAATTCTTATTCTCTCTTTTATTGGCTCTTGATTTCTCACTTTGCATGATGCTTAGCCCACAGTTTTTGTCCTTTTCTTGTCTTTTCCCGAGAGAGGGAGAGCCTCAGTAACCGTCTGTGTTGGTTTTGCCTTCATCTCTGGTTTCTCTAAGGGTCTTTGTGGTTTGGAAATTCTGCCTTCTTGGTGTTCAGGTCTCAAAAAAAGATTTCTCTGCCAGGTCTCTGACCACTGAAATATGGCAGGCCTTAAACTTTTACTTTGTTTTTCTAACAAATGGCCATGGCCAAGAACTTGTCCATCATCCATTGTCTATTGCCCAAGGCTCTGTCCTTGCCTTGCCTTGCCCATCTCCTGGCTGCCAGGCAAGGGCCTTGTGACATCAGAGCCTCTGTGGAACAGCGCGGGGGCTGAAAAGTGTCAGTGCTGCGTCCCCGTGCCCAGAGCCTGGGCAGAAGTCGGCTGGCAGGGACGGGCAGAGACTGTGCAGAGGTGTCAGCTCGTCCCGCAGCAGCACCATGCCCAGCCAGGGCATCTCCTGGCTCCTCAGGCTCTCGGTGCTCCTGCTCTTGCCTGGCCCACTGGAGCCTTGCAGCCGTGCCACAGGTGCCATTGCTGAGAACCGGGGTTTGCCTTGGATGGTCCCTTGCCAGAAAAGGCAGGAGAGGCTGGAGAGAGGGGAAGGAGGGGGATCAGGCCGCTGGGATGGTGCCGGCGGGCCGTGAGCCCGAAGCCAGCAAGGCCTTGGGCCCACACGGTGTCAGGGGAGGACTGAGAGCCCCCAGGGAGGAGGAAAGCTGGGCAGGCCCCAAGGCTCCTGGGCCTCTTCCTTGGCAGCCCTTTGGCCAAGGCCCCGAGGCAGAGGTGGGGCTCAGCCCCTGCCCAGCAATGGGGCACAGGCTGAGCCCCAGGGACACCAGACCCAGGCGGCCTGAGCTCTTCTTCCTGCAGCGTCTGCCTGGGGCAGCCCAGCCAGGCCTGAGTCTCTGCAGGAGAGGCCAAGCCCAGCCAGAGAGGGCTCAGCCCTCTGAGGCTGCACTCACTGCAAAGGGAACAAAACCTTGGCCCAGAGGACATCCTGCCCCCAAATGGAGAACTGGAAAGGTCAAGAATAAAAAAGTCACCCCCCTCCAATCTTCAAGAAATGTTTACACCTCTTTCCTAAAAGCATCCAGGACTTGGGTCACCCAATTTTCTCTCTGACAAGGGTTTTTCCATGGTTCCCCTCAATTCCCAGGTTCAAGGGGGTCCCAGAACACTTTGGGATGCGCTGGATGCCGTGTTGGGGTGCAGATGTCCCCCCAAAGCTCCCCCAGAACAGGGTGACACAAGGGGGGGGGCACAGAGGGGTCCCCATTCCTGATCCATCCTGGAACAACCACACTGGGGGCAACTGGGATCAGAGTGGGAGCAGCTGGGCCCCTGCTGGGCTCATACTGGGACCATCCTGGGAGTGACTGCAATAATACTGGGAGTGTGTGAGAGGTACTGCAACCATACTGGGGATGACTGGGATCAAACTGGATTATACTGGGAGTGCCTGCAAGTTCCTGGGATCATACTGGGGGTGACTGGACTCCTAGTGGGATCATACTGGGAGCAACTGGGACCATGCAGGGGCAAATGGTATCGTCCAGGCAGTGACTGAAAGTGCCTGGGGCCAGACTGGACTCAGACTGGGAGTCCCTGAGAGGGAAAGGAACCATCCTGGGGAGGCTGGGAGTAACTGGGACCACCTTGGGGCAACTGGGATCCTATTGGGAGTGACTGGGACTGACTGGGAGTGACTGGGATCCTAGTGGGAGTGACTAGGACCGTACTGGAACCATCCTGGGAGTGACTGTCAGTGCCTGGGATCATACTGGGAGCAACTGGGATCATGCTGGCAGCACAAAGGACAGAGGGAAGGGAGGGGAAAAGGGAAGGGAGGGAAAGAGAGGGGAGAGGGAATTTTAGAAAATATAAAGAGGAAAGAAAGACAAAAAAAAATAAGAAAAATAAGAGAAAAAGCCAAGTTTCAATATTCAGTAAATGTGTGAGTCCCTGAGAGCTCCCAGGTCAAAGGCAGGGGAAGTGTTTGCAGGGGACAGGAGCCTGTTCAGGGCTCAGGAGCTGCTGCTGCCCAAAGGGAGGAAACGCACCGAGGGCTCGGAGTAGAGTTTGTGCTTTGGGGCCTTTGCCAAGAACCCGCAGGAGGGAAAGCAGTTCCAGCCAGGGGGGCCCAGGGGCTCCCAGCACGGGCCCAGGAGCTCCCAGTCACCCCCAGGATGGGCCCAGTCACCCCCAGGATGGGCCCAGTCACCCCCAGGGTGATCTCAGTCACTTTTAGTCACGCCCAGTCTGATCCCAGCATGATCCCAGTCACTCCCAGTCTGATTCCATTCTCTCCTAGCAGGATCCAAGTTACCCCCTGCAAGGTCCCAGTTGCTCCCAGTCAGTCCCAGTATAATCCCAGTCAGTCCTGGTGTCTCCCACTATATCCCAGTTGCCCCTAGTGTGGTCCCACTCACTCCCAGTTGTTCCCAGTAGCTTCCAGCATGATCCCAGTTGCTCACAGGCACTCCCAGTCACTCCCAGTGTGCTCCCAGTCGCTCCCACTATAATCCCAGTTACCTCCAGCATACTTGCTCCCAGTATATCCCAGTTGCATCAGCATGGTCCCAACTGCCCTCAGAATGCTCCCAGTCACTCCCAGGATGACCCCAGTCACCCTCACTGTGGGCCCAGTTGTCCGAGCATGGGCCAAGCAGGTCCCACTGTGATCCCAGTGTGATCCCACTTGTCTCCAGCATGGTTCCACTTGCTCCCAGTTCCTCCCAGTGTGATCCCAGTTGCCCTGAGCATAGACTCAGTCACTCCCAGTATGATCCTGGTATGATCCCTGTATGATCCCAGTACAATCACAGTTACCCCTGCATGGTCTCAGTTGCTCCCAGTTGCCTCCAGCACAGATCCAGTCAATCCAAGTGTGATCCCAGTCTTCCCTCAGCATGGTCCCAGCCAATCCCAGTTGTCCCTTTGTAGATCCAGTCACTTCCAGTTGCTCCCAGTCTATGCCAGTTGCCTCCAGAATGCACCCTGGCACTCCCAGTCACTCCCACTTGCTTCCAGCATGGTCCCAGTTGCTTCCAGTTCCCCCTCTGTAGTTCCAGTCACTCCCAGTATGATCCTGGTCACTGACAGTCACTCCCAGGACACTTCCAATGTGGTCCTGGCCACTCCCACTATCATTCCAGTCACTCCCAGTCACTACCAATTGGATCCCAATTGCCCTCAAAGGTGGTCCCAGTTGCTCCCAGTCCACCCCAGGATGGTTCCTTTCCCTCTCAGGGACTCCCAGTCTGAGTCCAGTATGGTCCCAGGCACTTTCAGTCACTGCCTGGAGGAGGCCTTTTGCCCCTGCATGGTCCCAGTTGCTCCCAGTATGATTCCACTAGGAGTCCAGTCACTCCTAGTATGATCCCGGGAACTTGCAGTACGAATCCAGTTTGATCCCAGTCACCCCCAGTATGGTTGCAGTCACTCTCACATACTCCCAGTATTATTGCAGTCACTCCCAGTATGATCCCAGGATGATCCCAGTTGCCCCCAGCGGGGTTCCAGTAGCCCCCATTCACCCCTACTCTGTTTCAGTCACTCCCAGTATCATCCCTGTCACTCCCAGTCACCCCACTAGAGTTCCACTCCCTCCCAGTCCCTCCCAGGACCATCCCAGTAGCTCCCAGTGACACCCTGGATGGTGGCACTCACACCCAGGATGAACCCAGACATGCCCTGGCACTCCCAGGATAAAGCCATTTGCCCCCAGCAGGGTCCCAGTTCCTCCCAGTCACTGACTATGGTTCCAGTTGCTCCCAGGATGATCCCTGGCCCTCCCAGTCATTCCCGCTATGATCCCAGTCAGTCTCAGAATGATCCCAGTCACTCCTGGACTCTCCCAGTATATCCCAGTTGCTTCCACTGTGGTCCTACTCAATCCTGGTTGTTCCCAGTAGCTTCCAGCATAATCCCAGTCACTCCCAGTCACTCCCAATATGGTCCTAATTGCTCCGAGTATGATCCCAGTCAGTCCCGGTATGATCCCACTTGCTCCCAGTAAATCCCAGTTGTGCCAACATGGTCCCAACTGCCCTCAGAATGCTTCCAATCACTCCCAGTATGACCCCAGTCACCCTCACTGTGGGCCCAGTGGCTCCCAAGATGATCCCATTGCCCCCAGCATGGACCAAGCTGCTCCCACTGTGATCCCAGTATGACCCCACTTATCCCCAGTGTGGTCACAGTTGCTCCCAGTTCCTCCCATTGTGATCCCAGTTGCTCCCAGCAGAGACCCAGTTGCTCCCATTATGATCCTAGTATGATCCCTGTATGATCTCAGTACAATCACAGTTACCCCAGCATGGTCCCAGTTGCTCCCAGTTGCCCCCAACACAGTCCAAGTCTCTTCCAGTATGCTCCCAGTCACCCCCAGGATGGCTGCAGACTCTCCCAGTATATCCCAGTTGCCCTCAGCATGCTCACAGTCATACCCAGTTACTTCCACTTGCCTCTGGATGCTTCCAGTTCCCATCAGTACAATCCCAGTCACTCCCAGTCACTCCCAGTCTATGCCAGTTGCCTCCAGAATGCACCCTGGCACTCCCAGTCACTCCCACTTTCTTCCAGGATGATCCCAGTTGCTCCAAGTATTTCCCCAGTTGGCTTCCAGGATGGCCCCACTGGTTCCCAGTTCCCCTCTATGTAGTTCCAGTCACTCCCAGTATGGTCCCAGTCACAGTCACACCCAGGATGGTTCCAGTATGGTTCTGATCACTCCCACTAGGATCCCAGTCACTCCCAGTCACTCCCAGTAGGATCCCAGTTGCCCCAAGGTGGTCCCAGTTACTCCCAGCCTCCCCAGGATGGTTCCTTTCCCTCTCAGGGACTCCCAGTCTGAGTCCAGTCTGGCCCCAGATACTTTCAGTCACTGCCTGTAGGATTCCATTTTACCCCTGCATGGTCCCAGTTGCTCCCAGTATGATCCCACTAGGAGTCCAGTCACTCCCAGTATGATCCCACTATGAGTCCAGTCACCCCCAGTATGATCCCAGGAACTTCCAGACACTTCCAGTATGAATCCAGTTTGATCCCAGTCATCCCCCTTATGGTTGCAGTGCCTCTCACATACTCCCAGTATTATTGAAGTCATTCCCAGTATGATCACTGTCAGCCCCAGTGTGATCCCAGTATGAGCCCAGCTGGGGCCCAGCTGCTCCCAGTATGATCCCAGTTGCCCAGAGCATGGTTCCAATTGCTCCCATTCCCCGCTATTATGGTTCCAGTCACTCCCAGTATGATCTCTGTTGACCTCAGCATGCTCCCAGTCACTCCCAGTATGCTCCCAGTATGATCCCTGTCACCTCCAGTATGATCCCACTTGCTCCCAGTATATCCCAGTTGTGCCAACTGGTCCCAACTGCCCTCAGAATTCTCCCAGTCACTCCCAGTATGACCCCAGTCAACCTCACTGCGGGCCCAGTTGTCCCCACCATGGGCCAAGCTCTCCCACTGTAATCCCAGCATGGTCCCAGTTGCTCCCAGTTCCTCCCAGTGTGATCCCAGTTGCTCCAAGTTGCCCCTAGGACTGACCCAGTTTCTCCCTCTAAGATCCCAGTCTGATCCCAGCATGACCCCAGCAGGGGTCCAGCTGCTCCCAGTATGATCCCAGTTGCCCCCAGCGTGGTTCCAGTTACTCCCATTCACCCCTATGGTTCCAACCACTCCCAATATATCCCAGTTGCCTCCAACACCCTCCCAGTTGGTCCCAGTATGATCCCAGTTGTCCCAGTTCTGGTCCCGCTGGCTCCAGTCCAGGTCTCGGTGTATCCCGGTGTCCCCCCAGATTTTGGGGGATCGTGTTTCCCCCCCCGGCCCTGCTTTTACTCTGACCCCAGCCGGCTGCTCCCAGTGTTCCCAGTAAAGCTTCCCAGTTCTCCCCAGTCCCGGATACTCGGGGCAGGGGGAGGGGGTTGTGGAGACCCCATCGGGGGAACCATGGTTGGGTGGGGGGCAGAACCGGCCCTGGTTTGGATCGGGAATTTCAATCCCCGTGTCACCCCTCCCCGTGTCACCCCGTTCTGGGGGGCGCTTGGGGGGCACCTGCACCCCAACACTGCACCCAGTGCTCCACAAAAGGGGCCGGGACCCCCCAGAACCACCTCACAGACCCACAGGGACCCCCCAACCCGCTCAGAGCCCACCCAGAGCCCCCAAAGCCCAAATGTGGGGAGACCTTAATGGGCACTGGGGGTGCCGGGAGCCCCCCCGGCTGTGGGGGCAACTCCTCCGTGTGCAGGCAGAGCCGCAGCGCCCAGCGCTCCCCACCTCGAGCCCACCGGCGCCCCCCCCTCGCCCCCAGCGCCCCCCGGGACGGCAATTTGGGCAGGGGGGAGGGGGGGGCGCCCAGGCCGGGCCCCCCCGCGCTGTCCCGGCCGTGGGGGCTGCGGCGGGGGCCGAGTGCGGGCGGGAGCGGCCAAGAGCCCAGCGCTGCCCCATCCCGACCTGCCCCAGCTCCAGCCCTGCTCCTGCCGCGGGAGGCCATGGCTTGGGGGGCAAGGGGGGGGCAAGGGGGCTGGTCCAGGGGGGCAAGGGGGCTGGTCCAGGGGGGGAAGGGCTGCAGGGGGCGGATCCCGGAGGAGGAAACCCGCCAAAAGCGGCGGCCCAGCCGAGGGAGGAGCCGAGCGGGAGCACAAAGAAGAGCAGCCGAAAGGTCCTGGCGGTGGCTGGGCAATGGCGGGGGGGGGGGGGGGGGGGGCGAGAGCCGGGGGGGAACCCCGGTAGCCGCGGAGTGGGGAGAGCGGAGAGGGGCGATCCCGGAGCTGGGGGACCCCCGGAATGCTGGAGGGGGGGGAGCAGAGAGGGAGCACCGGGCCCCTTAAGCGGTGATCCCGGAGAGGGGGAAGGCCTTGGAGTGTGGAGAGGAGGGGGGGCCTTGAGGCGGGGTGGGAGCCAAGAGCGCCAAGAGGTTTGCGAGGGTGGGAGCCGAGAGAGGAGGGCCGGCCGGCCCCGGGAGGCAGAGTGGGGAGAAGTGAGCCCTGGGACCCCCCTGGCAACACTAAAGGGGACCCCGGAGAGTGGGAACCCCCCGGAGCCGCGGGACCTCCGGCAGCCCGGAGAAGGGGGACCCCCAATGCAGGCAGAAGTGCCATCAGGCCATACAGGGGGGACCCCCCTAACCCCAGAGAGCAGAGAGGGGGAACTCCTGGGAGGGGATTTTGGGCTGAATGTTGGTGTTTTGAGGGTTTTTATGGGCACAGGATGCCCGGTGAGTCCTAGAGCTGGACTTGGGCAGGAGGAACTCCCAAGGCAACGCGCTCACCCCTTGTTTTTCTCCCCCCCGGCGGTCGGGGCCGTGCTGTTGGTTGCCGATCCCGGCCGGCTGAGCCAAGAGCCCGGCCACGTGTGCGGGGCCCGATCCGCTCCCTGCTCTCGTTGCCCCGGGGCAGCCTCTGGTGTCCCCCCGGCTGTGGGGGCGTTTTGTTGTCTCGGGCACAGGCGGCCCTTGTGCGGGGCTGTGTGCCGGGGGGCTGCTGGGGGTCCCCGGGGGGTGTTTTGGGGCGGTGTCGGGGTGGGTTGTGGGCAGAGCCCCGTGGGTGGTCGGGGGGCTGCGGGTCCCCCCCTTGTTGGGGGTTGGTGTTGGTGGGTGAGGCCCCGGCGGCTCCATTGTGAGGCCGGTGTGGGCGGGGGGGGCTGGTCCGGGGGAGCCGGAGGGAGCCGAGGCAGCGGGTTTGGGGAGCCCTCGGGAGAGCCGGGGCTGGGGGGAGGAAGGGCGGGAGCCCCGGAGTGTGGAGAGCGGAGCGGGGCGATGGCGGAGCTGGGGGACCCCCGGCAGGCTGGAGGGGGGAGCAGGGAGAGGGAGGAGCCCCGGGAGCCCCGGGAGGCTGCAAGGGGGGTCCCGGAGAAGGGGGAGCCTGGGCAGTGGGGACCCCTTGGATCCCCGGGCCAAGAAAGTGGAGAAGGCGGAGAGGGGGAA
Source organism: Manacus candei (assembly GCF_025592945.1). Lineage (NCBI taxonomy): Eukaryota > Metazoa > Chordata > Aves > Passeriformes > Pipridae > Manacus > Manacus candei. The sequence continues at coordinate 127,307 of NW_026138158.1, read as the reverse complement.
TGTCTGGGAACCCGGCCCCCTGAAGCAGAGTGAGGGGAGAAGGGACCCCTGAGACCCCCAAAAGCCCCGGGACTCCCAGCAGCCCAGAGAGGGGAGACCCCAGAAGGTAAAGGTGCAGAGACCAGAGAGGGGAAACGTCTGGGAGGGTTTTTTTGAGCTGAATGTTCATATTTTGGAGTATTTTTTTGCTGACTCTTGATCTTTTGCAGATTTGGAGGGAGTTTTGGGATTTTTTTTTTTCCCAAATGGTGATGTTTTCTGTTTGTCTGGTCTAAATCTTGATGTTTTGGGAGTTTTTATGGACACAAGATGCCTGGTGAGTCCTAGAGCTGGACTTGGGCAGGAGGAACCCCCAAGGCAACGCGCTCACCCCTTGTTTTCCCCCCCCATCAGGATTTCTGCTTCCCAAAGCTTGGGCGGATGGAGGAGGAGGCTGCGAGGAAGAGGAAGATGCCTTGGGCCCCCCAGGCAGGTGAGGAGGAAGTCAGTGGCCCTTTGGGTGGGTCTTTTGTCTTTTGTGGCCGTCCTGGTGGGGCCGGAGTTGGGGGGATGTCCTTGGGCTTCCCTGTGGGCCGGAGGCAAATCCCCTGCGTGTCCTTGTTGGTTCCTGCCCCAGGCCCCGAGGTGAGGCCGGAGAGCGCGGAGGACAAATCCCCCCGGCAGAGCCTGGTGGGAGAGGCCGTTTTGAAGGGCTCCCCGGCGCAGGAAGGCAGCGGGGAGGAAAAGGGCCGGAGATGCCCCCGCAGGAGGGGCTCCAAAGCCATCCCAGGGGGCTGTGAGGAGGAAAGAGCCAGCGTGTGCCGGGAAGGCGGCCGGAGCTTGAGGCGGAGCTGCGAGTTGGTGGTCCCTGAGCAGCCTCCCAGCAGGGAGAAACCCTTCAGGTGTTTGGAATGTGGGAAGAGCTTCAGCCAGAGCACCAACCTCCTCAGCCACCTGCACATCCACAGTGGGGAACGGCCCTACACGTGTGGGGAGTGTGGGAAGAGCTTCAGGCACAGCTCCGCCCTCCACAGGCACCGTCGCATCCACAGTGGGGAAACGCCCTACACGTGTGGGGAGTGTGGGAAAAGTTTCAGGCAGAGCTCCCACCTCCGCACCCACCGTCCCATCCACACTGGGGAACGGCCCTACACGTGTGAGGAGTGTGGGAAGAGCTTCAAACGGAGCTCCCACTTGCTCCGACACCAGATGATCCACAGTGGGGAAAGGCCCTACACGTGTGAGGAATGTGGGAAGAGCTTCAGCCAGAGCACCAACCTCCTCAGCCACCAGATGATCCACACTGGGGAACAGCCCTACAAATGCTTGGAATGTGGGAAGAGCTTCAGCACAACCACCAACCTCTTCAGGCACCAACTCATCCACAGTGGGGAAAGGCCCTACACATGTAGGGAATGCGGGAAGAGCTTCAAACAGAGCTCCCACCTGCTCCGACACCAGATGATCCACAGTAGAGAAAGGCCCTACACGTGTGGGGAATGTGGGAAGAGCTTCAGCCGGAGATCCACCCTCCACACCCACCGTCGCATCCACACTGGGGAACGGCCCTACACATGTGGGGAGTGTGGGAAGAGCTTCAGGGACAGCTCTACCCTCCACAAGCATCGTCGCATCCACATGGGGGAGAGGCCCCACAAGTGTGGGGAGTGTGGGAAGAGCTTCAGGGACAGCTCTGCCTTGACCTCCCACCAACGGACCCACCGGTAAGAGAAGCCCCGAGTGCCCCGACTGCGGGAAGAGCTTCGGCCGCTGCTCCAACTCCATCAGCCATGGGAGGACCCGCGTTGGATGATCCACAGGGACCCCCGTTGGGCACAAACCTGGTGACCAACATTCCTGGTGACCCCTGTTTAGCAGAGACCTGGTGCTGGAATAGAGTTCAAACACTGAAGAAGAATAAGGACTGGCACAGCTGATGAGAAAAAGAAGACTCCAGTTCCCAGATAACATGAAGGTCCTGATGGTCTCTGCAAAGAAAAACCCTGATAGACACCTGGTGTGAAAGGATGTACTGAGGGATGGGGCCAGTGAAGGTCCCACAGCCTTTCTCCACAAGCATCCTGCAGGGTGGGAATAGGGAACCTTTTTGACCTCAGTGATTTATCTGTCAAGAAAGAACAGATGCCTGTCACGCTACCCCAAATTTAGCTTTGTGACTAAAGTAACTCAAAAGTCCACCTAAACCTGAAAAATAGTCTAAAAAGAAATCAAGGATAAGGAGAAATGGAAGGAAGATTTGCATTGAAAGTGCTGGATGGGCCGAGGGGCTGATCCTGCCTTCCCTTCCCCTTTCAGGTGGCTCATGGGGTGAGAAATTTAAAGTTCTGCTCACTGATTCCTTGCTTTTACAGAACTAGAGTTTGCTTTCCCTTCCCAGTGTTTTAGTAGATTGCTGGTTTGGTTTAGAGTTTGTGTTTTGGTTGCTTTGTGGTGTTCTTGCTGTGTTTGAAGTGTGTTTTTGTAGCCAGAGCCTCTCAGCGAGGCCTACGAGCTTTTCTGAGCTGGTCAGGGTTTGTGTTGATCAAGAGTGTTATTGCGTGAGCTGCTGCAGGGATTCCTTTGTAAAGGTGCTGCCAGTTTGTGGGCAGTGGAATAAGTGGTGGGAGATTGTGCTGAGGGAGTTTCCCTGTCCCTGGGAAGTGGCAGTGCCCGAAAAGGGTGATGGAATCCCCTGCCCTTGGGAATGTGTTTGGGGCAGAGTTGGTGCGGGGAACAGCCGAGAGCCCAGACTGGACTGATCTGGTTTTGGCTTCCCTGGGGCACTAAGAGGCAAATAGACCTTTGAAGAGTGGGGTAAATGTGCCCTGACCCTCTGTTTTCCGTGCCCCCCCCTGTGTTGAACCCCCCCTTAAAGGGGTGGTCGAGGTACCTCCTTAAATGCCCTCATTAAAGCCTGGGGGACAAACGTGGTTCAGTCACCCCTCTAGAATTGCTCTAAATTTCAACTGTTGGCACAATGCAAGGCTGAGATTGGATCCAGCAGCCCCCAGCACCCAGAGGAAGTTGGGAGCTCAGGGGGACCACCTCCCTTTCCCAACCCCCCAGTGCCCAAAGACCCCCATGGGACCGTCCATCCCTCCAGACCAACCCCCTTTTCCACCTCTCTCCCTGTTCCTCCCACTTTTCCATGGTCCCCTCAATCCCCAGCCCCTCCCAGTTTTGGGGTCCCAACCCCCACTTTTTTCCCCTCTCCCACCCCTTACACATCATCCCCCAATCCCCACCCCCGTCATGCTCAGTTTGGGGTCCCACCCTCCCCTTTTCCCCACTCTTCTGACCTCTCCCACCCCTTTCCCATCAGCCCCCAATCCTCAGTCCCCCTCCCCCTCCACTTTTGGGGGGTCCCACTCCTGTCCCATTCAGTGTGGGGGTCCCACCACCCCTTTTCTCTCCTTTCCCACACCCCTTTTCCCACTGACCCCCCTCTTCCCACCCCCCCCACTCACCCCAGAGCTCCTCTCCCGAAACCGGGGGGGCTCCCAGTAATACCAGAGCCCATAAAAGTCCCCCCAACAATGGGGTTAGGTGGGGTCCTGGGTGGGATTTGGTTGGTTTGGGGGGTCCTTGGGGAGCTGTTGGCGTTTTAGGGGAGTCCCAGCACCTTTTGGGGTGTGCTGGGTGCTGTATTGAAGGGCAGGTGCCCTCCCAAAGCCCCCAAAATCAGGGCAGGGTTTGGGGGGTCCCGGCTGGGCCCGAGGTCATGGGGAGGGGCTGCGGCCGCCGGCGGGTCAGGAGCTCTGTGGGGAGAGAAAAGGGGGTGAGAGCAAAGGGGCTGGGGGGACAGGGGGGACACCGGGATACACCGAGACCTGGACTGGAGCCAGCGGGACCAGAACTGGGGCAACTGGGATCATACTGGGAGCAACTGGGAGCATGTTGGGGGCAACTGGGATATACTGGGAATGTCTGGGAGTGAGTGGAACCATAATAGGGGTGAATGGGAGTGACTGGAACCACACTGGGGGCAACTGGGATCATCCTGGGAGCAGCTGGGCCCCTGCTGGGCTCATACTGGGATCATCCTGGGAATGACTGCAATACCCCTGGGAGTATGTGAGAGGCACTGCAACCATACTGGGGATGACTGGGATCAAACTGGATTCACTGAATCCACTGGAAGTGTCTGGAAGTTCCTGGGATCATACTGGGGATGACTGGACTCATAGTGGAATCATACTGGGAGCAACTGGGACCATGCAGGGGCAAATGGCATCGTCCAGGCAGTGACTGAAAGTGCCTGGGGCCAGACTGGACTCAGACTGGGAGTCCCTGAGAGGGAAAGGAACCATCCTGGGAGCAACTAGGACCATCTTGGGGGCAACTGGGATCCTATTGGGAGTGACTGGGATCACTGTGGGAGTGACCAGGACCATACTGGAACCATCCTGGGAGTGACTGTCAGTGCCCAGGGTCATACTGGGAGTGACTGGAACTATTCAGGGGAAAACTGGGAGCCAGTGGGGCCATGCTGGGAGTATGGTGGAACTGGGAGTAACTGGGAGTGACAGGGTGCATGCTGGAGGCAACTGGCATAGACTGGGAGTGACTGGGATTGTACTGATGGGAACTGGAAGCATCCTGGGGCAAGTGGAAGTAACTGGGTATGACTGTGAGCATGCTGAGGGCAACTGGGATCTACTGGGAGAGTCTGCAACCATCCTGGGGGTGACTGGAACCCTGTGAGGGCAACAGGGATTGGCTGGGACCATGCTGGGGGAAGACTGGGATCGTACTTGGATTGACTGGATCTGTGCTGGAGGCAACTGGGAGCAACTGGGATCACAATGGGAGGAACTGGGAGCAACTGCGACCACACTGGGAATAACTGGGGTCATACTGGGATCACAGTAGGAGCAGCTTGGCCCATGCTGGGGACAACTGGGCCCACAGTGAGGGTGGCTGGGGTCATACTGGCAGTAACTGGGAGCGTTCTGAGGGCAGTTGGGACCATGTTGGTACAACTGGGATATACTGGGAGCAAGTGGGATCATGCTGGAGGTGACTGGGATCATAGTGGGAGCGACTGGGAGCACACTGGGAGTGACTGGGAGTGGCTGTGAGCAACTGGGATCATGCTGGAAGCATGGAAAAGAGATTTCTTCCTTAAAATACTCCTTTTTGGCCAAGACCCCTCTGTACCATGGCAGATGTTTCCTGCGGTGTTTGAGCATTCCCAGGAGCACAAATCCACAGGGATCTGCTGCAAAGTCGCCTCTAGAAAGGCCAAACCAGCCAAGGGGGAGTTTTGTAGCCAAACCCAACCAGGTCTGTGTTTCCTGGTTCACCAGCTCTGCTCTTCTCCCCCCTCTGAGGTGGGATGGGAGCAGTGCTGGGACCCAAAAAGCTGCCAGAAACATCCCAAAAAAGTTGCCAGAACCCCCCCAAATTAACGAGCCCCCTACAAATTCCAAGCAGATCCCGTCCTTCCATCCTTGTGCTTTGCTGCTGGTTAAAAGCAGGTAGGAAATACAATCCTATCTATTATTATTGTTACACCAAATATTGATCTAATATGATAATGTTAATTAAACTTTACCATATGTGTGCAGGTGACTCCTTGCAGGGGTTTGTGCAGGAGGAGGCTCTGGGGTGGCTCCTCCAGCCTCAGCCACTCCCCCCACCAGGATGGTGAGGAGCAGCCCCGTGAGGAGCCCAGTGACCCCCAGGGGCACCTTTTTGTCCTTGATGGGCCTGAGGCTGAAATGTGGGGACAAAGCCCATGGAAGGGGCACAAAGAGCACCCCACAGCCCCAGCTCTTGTACCCCCCGGGTCCCTTCCCCACCTCCCAGCACAGCCCCAGGCCCGTGGGGGCTCCAGGCTCAGTTTGGGGGGATCCCAGTGCTGTCAGTGGCACCCAAGGATTTTTGGGGCTGCATCCCCCCCGAGCCCCCTTCCAGCACGGGATGGGCACCCCCCAGCCCCACAGCTTGCCAACCCCTTTGCCCATCCTTCCCTGCTCCTCCCCGGCAGGAACTGGCCTGTTGGAGGGGACTTGCAGCCTTTGGGCTGGGCCAGGCTGTGCAAAGGAGCTGCTGCCAGGCCAGGGAGGGTCGGGCTGAGGGGAGGAGGCCGGAGCCCCCAGGCTGTGGCACTGGGGAGGCCCTGGGGCGCCTCTCTGGGCTCTGGGGCCTGGACATTTCTCTGCCCTGGGCCCGGCCATGGCAGAGGCCCCTGGGGGGGTGCCCACACCCAGCACTGCCCCGACAAGGCCTCTGAGCAGGGCTGCCCTCCAAGCACCCCCTGCCCAGGCCACAAAGACTTGGCACAAACCAGCCCCTCTGGGCCCTGCCAAAGTGGCCCCAAACACACCCAGGGGAGGCCCCAGGAGGGGACAGAAACCCCCCCCAGCTTGTGCTGCAGGGGCCTCTCTCCCCCCCAACTCCCCGACGCAGCAGGACCCCGGGGACAACAACCAGGCTGGGCAGAGCCCTCGGAGGGGCGACTGCAACTTCTATTCTTTTCTCTCTCTTGCTCTCTTTTCCCTCCCACATTGCCTTGGGGGGCTGGATCACAACCCAAAGGGCTCCACGCCTGTTTTCCTTTGCAACCCAACTGCTCTAAAATAAATGCTCTCCCTCTCTCTGCAAACACTGATCATCCAGGACTGGTTCACTTTAATTCACTCCAAGGGATACAAGAATCAAACAAAAGTTCCTCTGGCCTGGCAGGGTGGGCTGTAACACTCCCCTGTGGCTTTTGGAACTAATTTAGTGCCCACACACACTAAACCCAAGCACAGCTTTGAAACAACCTCCCCAAAAGAGGAGCTGGTTTTCCTGGTGCCTCCCTCCGCTCTCTGCTGCAGCAGCTCCATCGCAGCAGCCCAGTCTGTGCAAACCAAGCCAGTTCCTGCTCAGGCCGGGAACTGGGCAGTGCCAAATGCCTGATTTGGGGCACTTTCCTGCCAGGAAAGTCAAGCCCCCTTTTCCCTTCAGGGGCTTGAGGTGATTTGAGCCTTCAAAGCACCAGGACTGCCTTTGTTTTCCCAACTCAGCCTTGGCTCCTGCTGGCTCTGTGTGCCCTGGGAAGGTGTTGTCTCAAGGACTTGCACAGCTGAGAATCCCCCAAACTCCCCCGAGGCAGTCACAGCCTTTTACTAACCCTCTTCCTTTCCCCAGGGCTGGTTTTTGTTCACTGTTTCCTGTCCCAGCCTTTGCTCCCTCCTCTTGTTGCTGCTCCAACCTCCCATGTCGGGAACATTTTCCCACCTGGTCCAGGGTTTTTCCTAAATTCTTTCCCTGCTCAGCCTTTCCCTGTCCATGCACCATTCCCCAAGGCCAAGTTCAAAATTCACAGGTTCACCAAAGCAAAACTGACCCCACCAGAGCCATTTGTGGAATATTTGTAAGGAAAGAACCCAAAGAAACAGGACAAGCATCCACTGGCACAGAATGTGGATGCTGCTGGGGGGGCACTGTCCCCAACCCCCAAATTCCTTCTACCCCAGGCTGCAGTTTAGGGCATTCTGGAGCAAAAACCAGGTGGGGGAGGAAGAGGAGGAGAAAAGAGACCTAGGGGGGAAAAACAGAGGAACTCACCATGGAAAATACTCCCAAACACACTGGGTTTGGGGAAATAAAGGACTTTGGTGTCCCAAAGAGCACTTCAAAACTATTGCAGGCCAATATACTTGTGGCCGTTTTTTTTTGCTGCCCAGGGAAGGGCAATGAGTCCCCAGGTGGCCGTGGGAGTGATTCAAAGGGGCTTTTCTGTAGTGACCAAAGGAGAGGGAATCCAACCAGTCAGCAGCAATTTCCACTTTTTGTCTGCAAATCCAAGAGTAATTGAGCCCTGACCTGAGGGGTCCCTGCAAGGAGACACCTGGGGGTCACGGGGACCCCAAAGTGGGACCCCCAGTCTGGGCTGGGCTGGAGGGGGAGGCCCAGGGGAGACGGAGCAGGACGTGCAGGAGAAAGCTGCTTCTTCTTGCTCCTCTTAGTCTCACATCCTCCTTCCCCCTCCCAAATTCCCACTGGATCTGGCACAGCAATCTTGGGAAGAGAGAACTAAGCTCAAATCCAACCGTGATGCATCCTGGGCCAGCCCAGCCCCCACAGCCCCGATCTGGCTCAACACCCCCATCCCGGTCCATCCCACCCTCCCATCCCAGTATATTCCCATCCCGGTCCATCCCACACCCCCATCCCAGTATATTCCCATCCCAGTCCATCCCACACCCCCATCCCAGTATATTCCCATCCCAGTCCATCCCACACCCCCATCCCAGTACATTCCCAGCCCGGTCCATCCCAGCCCGGGTGTGTCTTTCAGTCCCAGCCCGGCTCGGCTTGGCAGGGACTCCAAGCCCCTCCCGTGCCAGCCCTGCCCCAGCAGGGCCATGTGGCAGCAGCCGATGCGGCTGCAAGGCCGGTCCCCCCCGGGCGGGACCAGTGGCGGGCCCGGGGCAGCCAAAGGGGTCGGGGCGAGAGGAGCCGGGACGAGGCAGCGCTGCTGCGGCAGCGGCTCCTTCCGAGCCCGCCGGGGCTGGGCGGGAAGGAGGAGCCCGCGGGCAGCCGCTCCCTGCGCGGGCCCTGGGGAGGGGACAGGGCGGGACGAACCCGCCGGACCCCCCTCCCGCCCCCTCCAGCCGCGCCGGGGCCGCGCCCGAGCTCCGCCACCGCCTCCCCGAGTGCCCGCCCGGCTTGGCCCAGAATCCCAGCTCCCTGTGCTGAGCCGGCCGCGGTTTACGGGAAACAGCCCTGGCGATGTGCCCGGAGCCGCCGCTTTAGGAGTCCCAGCCCTGGCGATGTGCCCGAGCTGGCGGCAGTCTGTCCCAGTCCATCCCAGTCTGTCCCAGTCTGTCCCAGTCTGTCCCAGTCCATCCCAGTCTGTCCCAGTCTGTCCCAGCCTGTCCCAGCTTATCCCAGTCCTTCCCAGTCTGTCTCAGATTATACCAGTCCATCCCAGTCCATCCCAGTCCCTTCCCAGCAGCCGCCGCCGTTTCCCGGGTCCTGCCCCCCCCGCCCCCCCAAGATGCTGACGGGGGTCGGGGCTCCGTCTTTGGCTTCGTCTCCCTGGGCTGGGGCTCGGCCTCCGCCCGCGGGAGAAGCTGAGGGGGGTCCCCGGGGGTCGTGTGTCCCCCCTGGAGCGTGTGTGCCCCCCCGGGACCCCCATCCCGCTGTCCCCCCCTTTTCTCTCCCCACGGAGCTCCTGCCCCAGCTCCCGCTCCCCCCTGGCAGGGGCTTTGGGAGCCCCCCTTTGCCTTGACCCCGGGACCCCTGCGGGGGGCAGTGGGGGCTGCCCAGGGCGGGCACTGGCCCAGGGAGATCGCCCCCCGCCCCCGCGGCATCCGCTGATCGCGGCGCTTCCCCCGCTTTGGCCCCAAAGCGGCGCCTTTAAGGCCGAGTTTAAGCGCAGGGCCCGCGAGTTCAGCTCGGTCCGGCCCGGGGGTCCCGCCGCTCGGGCCCGTCCAGGGGGCCCGGGGGTGGCGGGGGGACCCGGGGCGGTGCCGGGAGGGGTCCCGAAGGGGATCCCGGGGCATTCCCGGCAATTCCCCCGTGCCCGCCCCCCGCGCTCCCTCGGCCACTTTCGCTTCCGCGTCTCCCGAACTGCGCCCAGCGGGGCCAGCGGAGCAGCGCGATGGCTCCAGCGCTGGGGCTGGGGGCGCTCCTGGCGCTCCTGGGGGTCTCGATGGGGCAGCCCGAGGGTAAGTGGGACCCCCGGAACGGGCAACTCCTCAGCCTTTATTGCCGGGCACCGGCACTTCCTTGAACCTCCATTTCCGGGCACCGGGACCCCCCTGCACCCTCTCCCTCCGCACCGGGACCCCCTGAATCCTGATTGCTGAGTGCGGGAACCCCCTGAGCTCCCATTCCCGGAAGGAGACCCCCCTGAACACCCATTCTTGGGTACCAGGACCCCCCCTGAACTTCCATTCCCGGGCAGCGGGACCCCCCTGCACCCTCTCCCTCAGCACCGGGACCCCCTTAAACCTCCCTATGCGGCACCGGGACCGCCTCATGTCCATTCCTGGGCACCGAGACCCCCTTGAACACCCGTTCCCGGGCATGGGAACCTCCCTCAACCTCCATTCCCGGCCACAGGGACGCCTCTGGAGGCCCATTCCTGAGTACTGGGACCCCCTGGAACCCCCATTCTTTGGCTCGGGAACACTCCGGGACCCCCATCCCTTGCTCCAGGACCCCTCTGAACCCCCTTATCCTCAACAAATACCCCCCTGTGCCCCTTTTCCTGCCAATCCCGCCTCTCCCAGCCCCCTGATCCTCCCTTTTCCTTGACCCTGAGACCCCCTGGACCCCCATTCCTGCCTTTCTCAGCCCCCACTTCCCTCAACACAAGGGACCACTGGACTCCCCTTTCCTGGGCACAGGGACCCCCTGGATCCCCTATCCTGCCTCTCCCACTCCCAGCCCTGCCTTTCCTTGAACCTTGGACCCTTCCCAGCTCTCCCAGTTCCGCTCCCTTGACCTTGGACCCCCCCAAACCCTCCAATCTCTGTGACCCCCCCAGTTCTCCACTCCCTGTGCTTCCTGCAGGGGGGTCCCAGGCACCGGGAACGCCCTCGACCGCAATTCCTGGGCACCGGGCCCCCCCCTCAACCCCCTTATCCTGCACCAACACCCCCCTGCACCCCCTTTCCTGGACATCCTGCCTCTCCTAGACCTCCCTTTTCCTTGACCCTGAGACCCCCTGGACCCCCATTCCTGCCTTTTCCAGACCTCATTTTCCTCAACATCAGCCACCCCTTGACCCCCCTTTTCCTGGGCACAGGGACCCCCTGAATCTCCATCCCACCTCTCCCAGTGCCCTCCCCCCCTTCCCCTGACCCTGGGACCCTGTTACAGACAGGACAGGGGCTGCAACCTGGTTCTTTTAGATGATTCCTTCCAAGGTGAGATTAAGGCCCAAACCTCCAAATGTTGGGTCTCACACACACAACTGACTTTATTGGTACCAATAAGGAACGGTAAAAGCGAGGGGGGGAGAAGAAGAGGGAGAGATGAGGAAAAGGAAAGGCTGCCAAAGGAAAGTGCAAAAAGGTTCCCAGCCCAGGGAGAGAAGCGGGTGCAGTCAGGCTCGGGCAGGCAGGGAAGCAGCGCTGGAGGGAAGCGGGTGGGGAGCAGAGCGGATCCGAGCCGAGCAGCAGAGCAGGGAGGTGGGACACGAGCGGGACGGAGCGAGGAGCGGGGCCAGCAGCCAGCACGGGCCCCTGGCCAACAGCGGCTGGGCTGGACAGGACCGAAACGCGGGCACTGCCTTAAATCCCCCGGTGGGCGCTCCCTGGCCAGCTCGGCTCCGGGCAGAGCCTTGACTTTGAGACCCCCTGGAGCCCACGCAAGACGTGGCCTCGGAGGGTTGCAGAGGGTCTCAGGAGGACTCAGGGTGGTCCCAGCAGGGCTCCCAAAGGACATTCCGGTCAGTTCCCAGGAATTCCCCCGTCCCCTCCCCTCCCCCGCGCTGCCTCGGGCACTGTCGCGTCTCCCAACCTGCGGCGCCGGGATCTGCCCAGTGACCGGTGACGTCACGGCCGAGTCGGGTTTCCATTGGTGCAGAAGAACCAGCGGCGCCGGACGCTGCTGTGTGGGCGGGGCCAGCGGAGCGGCGCGATGGCTCCAGCGCTGGGGCTGGAGGCGCTCCTGGCGCTCCTGGGGGTCTCGATGGGGCAGCCCGAGGGTAAGTGGGACCCCCGGAACGGGCAACTCCTCAACCTTTATTGCCGGGCACCGGCAATTCCCTGAACCTCCATTTCCGGGCACCGGGACCCCCCTGCACCCTCTCCCTCAGCACCGGGACCCCCTGAATCCCGATTGCTGAGTGCAGGAACCCCCTGAGCTCCCATTCCCGGAAGGAGACCCCCCTGAACACCCACTCCTGGGTACTGGGACCCCCCTGAACACCCACTCCTGGGCACCGGGACCCCCCTCAACTTCCATTTCCGGGCACCGGGACCCCCCGGCACCCTCTCCCTCAGCACCGGGACCCCCTTAAACCTCCCTAAGCGGCACCGGGACCGCCTCATTTCCATTCCTGGGCACAGAGACCCCCTTGAACACCCGTTCCCGGGCATGGGAACCTCCCTCAACCTCCATTCCCGGCCACAGGGACGCCTCTGGAGCCCCATTCCTGAGTACTGGGACCCCCCGGAACCCCCATTCTTCGGCTCGGGAACCCTCCGGGACCCCATCCCTGGCACCAGGACCCCTCTGAACCCCCTTATCCTCAACAAATACCCCCCTGTGCCCCTTTTCCTGCCAATCCCGCCTCTCCTACCCCCTCATCCTCCCTTTTCCTTGACCCTGAGACCCCCTGGACCCCCATTCCTGCCTTTCTCAGCCCCCACTTCCCTCAACACAAGGGACCACTGGACTCCCCTTTCCTGGGCACAGGGACCCCCTGGATCCCCCATCCTGCCTCTCCCACTCCCAACCCTGCCTTTCCTTGAACCTTGGACCCTTCCCAGCTCTCCCAGTTCCACTCTCCTGACCCTTGGACCCTCCAAACCCTCCAATCTCTGTGACCCCCCCAGTTCTCCACTCCCTGTGCTTCCTGCAGGGGGGTCCCAGGCACCGGGAACGCCCTCGACCGCAATTCCTGGGCACCGGGCCCCCCCCTCAACCCCCTTATCCTGCACCAACACCCCCCTGCACCCCCTTTCCTGGACATCCTGCCTCTCCCAGACCTCCCTTTTCCTTGTCCATGAGACCCCCTGGACCCTCATTCCTGCCTTTTCCAGACCTCATTTTCCTCAACATCAGCCACCCCTTGACCCCCCTTTTCCTGGGCACAGGGACCCCCTGAATCTCCATCCCACCTCTCCCAGTGCCCTCCCCCCCTTCCCCTGACCCTGGGACCCTGTTACAGACAGGACAGGGGCTGCAACCTGGTTCTTTTAGATGATTCCTTCCAAGGTGAGATTAAGGCCCAAACCTCCAAATGTTGGGTCTCAAACACACAACTGACTTTATTGGTACCAATAAGGAACGGTAAAAGCGAGGGGGGGAGAAGAAGAGGGAGAGATGAGGAAAAGGAAAGGCTGCCAAAGGAAAGTGCAAAAAGGTTCCCAGCCCAGGGAGAGAAGTGGGTGCAGTCAGGCTCGGGCAGGCAGGGAAGCAGCGCTGGAGGGAAGCGGGTGGGGAGCAGAGCGGATCCGAGCCGAGCAGCAGAGCAGGGAGGTGGGACACGAGCGGGACGGAGCGAGGAGCGGGGCCAGCAGCCAGCACGGGCCCCTGGCCAACAGCGGCTGGGCTGGACAGGACCGAAACGCTGGCACTGCCTTAAATCCCCCCGGTGGGCGCTCCCTGGCCAGCTCGGCTCCGGGCAGATCCTTGACTTTGAGACCCCCTGGACACTCCTTCCCGCCTTTCCCAGCCCCCAGAGCCCCCTTTCCTCAACACTGGCAACCCCTGGGACCTCCTTTTCTTGGGCACAGGGACCCCCCAGACTCCCCATCCCACCCCTCCAAGCCCCTGCACCTCCTCTTTCCCTCGCTCCGGGCCCCCCTTGAATCCCCGTTCCCGGGCACTGAGACCCCCCTGCATCTCCTTCCCCAGCTCCGGGACCCGCCGCACCCCCTCACCCGGGGGTCGCGTCTCCCGGCAGGGATGAGCAGGGTCTGCGGGGGGCAGTGGGGGCTGCCCAGGGAGATCGCCCCCCGCCCCCGCGGCATCCGCTGATCGCGGCGCTTCCCCCGCTTTGGCCCCAAAGCTGCGCCTTAAGGCCGAGTTTAAGCGCAGGGCCCGCGAGTTCAGCTCGGCCCGGCCCGGGGGTCCCGCCAGACGTGGCCGCGGAGGGTTGCAGAGGGTCTCAGGAGGACTCAGGGCGGTCCCAGCAGGGCTCCCAAAGGACATTCCGGTCAGTTCCCAGGAATTCCCCCGTCCCCTCCCCTCCCCCGCGCTGCCTCGGGCACTGTCGCGTCTCCCAACCTGCGGCGCCGGGATCTGCCCAGTGACCGGTGACGTCATTGCCAAGTCGGGTTCCCATTGGTGCAGAAGAACCAGCGGCGCCGGACGCTGCTGTGTGGGCGGGGCCAGCGGAGCAGCGCGATGGCTCCAGCGCTGGGGCTGGGGGCGCTCCTGGCGCTCCTGGGGGTCTCGGGGGGGCAGCCCGAGGGTAAGTGGGACCCCCGGAACGGGCAACTCCTCAGCCTTTATTGCCGGGCACCGGCACTTCCCTGAACCTCCATTTCCGGGCACCGGGACCCCCCTGCACCCTCTCCCTCCGCACCGGGACCCCCTGAATCCCGATTGCTGGGCACGGGAACCCCCTGAGACCCCATTCCCTATAGGAGACTCCTCTGAACACCCATTCTTGGGTACCAGGACCCCCCTGAACCTCCGTTTCCCAGTACCGGGACCCCCTTAAACCTCCTTATCCGGCACCGGGACCCCCTCATTTCCATTCCTGGACACCAAGACCCCCCTGAACACCCGTTCCCGGACACAGAACCCCCCCTGGACCCTCATTTCTGGGCACTGGGACCCCCCTTAACCCTCTTATCCAACACCAGGACCCCCTGAACCCCCATCCCTGGCACCAGGACCCCTCTGAACCCCCTTATCCTCAACAAATACCCCCCTGTGCCCCTTTTCCTGCCAATCCCACCTCTCAAGACCCCTGATCTTCCCTTTTCCTTGACCCTGGATCCCCATTCCTGCCTTTCCCAGACCCCACTTTCCTCAACACCGGGGACCACTGGACCCCCCTTTCCTGGGCACAGGGACCCCCTGGATCCCCTATCCTTCCTCTCCCAGTCCCAGCCCCACCTTTCCTTGAACCTTGGACCCTTCCCAGCTCTCCCAGCTCTCCCAGTTCCACTCCCTTGACCCTTGGACCCCCAAACCCTCCAATCTCTGTGACCCCCCCAGTTCTCCACTCCCAGTGTTTCCTGCACGGGGGTCCCAGGCAGTGGGAACGCCCTCGACCGCAATTCCTGGGCACCAGGACCCCCCTGAACTTCCACTTCTGGAACAGGGACCCCCCTACACGTTCTGATCCAGCACTGGAACCCCCCGCAACCCCCATTCCTGGGCACTCGGATCTCCCTGAACCCCCATGCCCGGCTCCAGGACCCAATTGAACCCCCTTATCCTGCACCAACGCTCCCCTGCACCCCCTTTCCCAGCCATTCTGGGTCTCCTCACCCCATGACCTCTCTTTTCTCACCCCTGGGCCCCCCATTCCTGGATGCCCCATCCCACCTCTTCCAGTCCCTACACCCTCCTTTCCTTGGCCCTGGGATCCCCAAACCCCCTTCCCGGCTCTCCCAGCTCTCCCAGTTCCCCCTTTCCTTGACCCTTGGACACCCCCAGACCCCCCAAATCTCTGTGTCCCCCCAGTTCTTCACTCCCTGCGTTACCTGCACGTGGCAGTGACAGAGCCCAGCCCGGGGATCCCTCAATTCATGGCCTTGGGATACATGGACGGGATCCCCATCACACGCTACGACAGCGAGCGGGGCCGCCTGGAGCCACTGACGCCGTGGATGGCGGCCGGAGCCGAGCCGGGATATTGGGAATGAACAGACCCAGATCAATGAGGGGAACCGGCTCACTGATGTCACTGACCTGGAGACAGTGGGGAGGGGCCGGTACAACTGGAGTGGGGGTGAGTGGGGGGAGCTGGGGAATGGGGAGATGTGTGGGGCTGGGATGGGATGTGTGGGGCTAGGATGGGGATCCAGGGTGCTCCAAGGGGCTGGGATGGGATCTGTGGGACTGGGATGTGGACCCAAGGTGCTCCAAGGGCTGGGATGAGGCTCTGTGAGTCTCCATTGGACTCTGAGACCCCATAGGGCTGGAATGGGGCTCCGTGGGGCTGGGACACAATTCCAGGGTCTCCATGGGTCCGATCCCACCCCCCAGGTCTCCACACAAAGCAGTGGGTTTGTGGCTGTGACCTCATGTCTGATGGGAGCGTCCGTGGATCCCATCGGTTCGGCTACGATGGGCGGGATTTCATCTCCTTCGAGCTGGGATCCGGGAGCTTCGTGGCGGCCGATGGAGCTGCCCAGATCACCAAGAGGAAATGGGAATCTGATGGGATCACGGTAGAGAGACGGACAAATTACCTGGAGAACATCTGTCCAGAATGGCTCCGGAAATACATCGAATACGGGCGGGAGGCACTGGAGCGCAAAGGTGAGGGAGACAGAATTCCCATGGGAATGTGAGATTTGGGAGGGTGGAACTGAGGAACATGGGAATTCCCGTCAGAATTCCATGGATGAATCTGAGTCATCCAACTCCCATGGGAATTCCGTGCATGGATCCCACTGTTCTATTATTCCAGTGGGAATTCTGTGGATGGATCTCACTCCAATCCCATTCCCATGGGAATTCCATGAATGGATCTCACCGTTATCCCATTCCAGAACCCCCTCATGTCCACGTGTCCGGGAAAGAGGAACACGGGATCCTGACGTTGTCCTGCCGCGCGTACGGATTCTACCCCGGGATAATCGGGATCAACTGGCTGAAGGGGGATGAAATGCGGGATCAGGAGACAGAGTGGGGCGAGATCGTTCCCAACAGCGACGGCACCTTCCACAGCTGGGCCAGGATCGAGGCGCTGCCGGGGGAGCGGGAGCAGTACCGGTGCCGGGTGGAGCACGCCGGAATGCCGGAGCCCGGGATCTTCGCCTGGGGTGAGGCTGGGAACGGGCAATGTGGGAACTGGGGGTTTGGGAAGGAGGAATTTGGGAGTGTGGGACAGTGGGATGGGGATAACCCTCCCCCTCCTCATGTTCCTGTCCTTTCCAGAGCCAGAATCCGTCTGGAATTCCAGCCCGGTGTTGGTGGCTGTGTCCGTCATCGCTGCCATCATCATCATCATCATCGGCCTCGTGGCAGTCGGTGTCTGGAAGCTCCAATCCGGTAACTCCCGGGATGGGGGTCGGGAAGGGGCACGGATCCGCCCGGCAGCATTCCGGGGATCCTGTGCCACGGCTGCTGATCCCGCTTTCTTTCCATAGGGAAGAGGGAGGGGAATGGATACGACCCCGCGCCCACCAGTGAGTCCCAGCAGCGTGTGTGGATCCAGATCCTCTGTGCAGGGATCCCAGGATGGATGCCGGGATTCCAGAGGGGAATGGGGGCCTAATGGCTGGATTGGATTGGAAGGGGATTCCAGCTCAGGGCAGGATTCCAGAGTGGGATCAGGTGGAATTGTGGACTGGGATCAGGGCTGGATTCTGGAGTGGGATTGGGGTGGGATGGATGGAGTGGGATTGGGGTGGGATGGACAGAGCAGGATCAGGAGGGAATCCAAAGCAGTTCCTGCTCTCCCTGGGCTCCACAGCCAGATCCATCCCCTGGGATGGGAACAGGGACATGGTGACTCCTTTCCCCGCTCTCATCCCAGCAGGAATCACAGCCTGAGCGATCCCGGAGCTGGATCCACCCCTTCCCTCTCCCTGTGGAAAGGCAGGAGCTGCTGGCAGAGCTCATCCCGCTGCTCCCACCCACCCCGGCCCCCCTGCGGCTCTTCCCGATGGATCAACTTCCTGCTTTTTCCTGTGTGAAACCCAGGACCACAATTATTCCCGAGGCTTTAATTTGGGTGTGAAAATCTCCTGCTTTGGGCAATAAATCCAGGCTCCTCCTCCGGCATCTGGCAGTTCCTCTGTGGGAACCAGGAATAGGAATGGGGACAGGGGGGACTGGGATGGGGACATTGGTGACAGGGATGGGGACACTGGGAGCATGTTGGGGACAGCAGGAATGGGAATGGGAACTCCAGGAATGGGAATGGGGACACTGGGAGCAGGCTGAGGACACAAGGAATGGGAATAGGAACTCCAGGAATGGGAATGGAGACACTGGGAGCAGGCTGGGGACATAAGGAATGGGAACGGGAACACCAGGAGACAATGGGGAAAGGGATGGAGACACCAGGAGCCGGATGGGAAGACCAGGAGAAGGTTGGGGACACTGGAACAGGCTGGGGACATCAGGAATGGGATGGAGATGCCAGAAATAGCAATGGAGACATTGGGAGCAGGTTGGGGACAGCAGGAACTGGGAATGGGGACACCAGGAATGGGAATGGGGACACCAGGAATGGGAATGGGGACCTGGAGGACCACACTGGGGACACTGGGAGCAGCCTGGGGACAGCAGGAACAGGGATGGTAACACCAGGAACGGGAACACCACAAATAGGAACGGGGACATTGGGTCGGAGACACCAGAGAGTGGGAATGGGAACACCAGGAATGGAATGGGAACACGAGGGACCAGGATGGAGTCTGGGAGCAGAGACCCCAGACTCACCTAAACCCCTCCCAGAACTGAGGGCCAAGAGAAGCTACGCCCGAGCTCCACCTGAGCCCCGCCCGTTATTAATATGCATAGACAGATGTTGTGATCAGATGAATATGATTTATCATATTTAATCATATATGAAAATTGTATACAACCCCAATATTGTGTGAAACTCTCGACCAAGTTCTCTATGGTGCGAACCACGCTCGCTGCCGACGTCGGCAATAAATCCCTTTGCTGCTCAAAGATCCAAAGTCTCTGAGCAGTTCTTCGGACTGGGTTTTTCAGCATCACAGAGGCAAAGGCACAAACTGATGGATGCCCTCAGAGTGCAACATTCCCTCCAAAGAGAAGAGGGAAATGCTTCATTGCTGAGCCCTGCAATACCCTGCCCTTGCCCACCAGGCCAGCACAAGAGCACCTGACCTTGTTGCTCGGCTCCTGGGCCTGTGGCTCTGCTCCCCTGGCAATAGGCACGGCCACTGCAAAGAAATCCCCCAGGGAAGGCACACACTGACGGATCCCCTCAGAGGGCAACATTCTCACCAAAGCTCCCCTCTCAGCTTCCTTTACACTGACCTCTGACTGCAGGGACCTCCTTCCCACTCTGCTGATGCTTCTCAGGTTGCGAACCACCCGGAAAAAAAACCCAAATGCCAAGGGATGTGCTTAGATTCACCAAGGATACAGCCCACCAGAATTAACATCTCATTCAGACTGGCAGGAAAATGCTCACCTTGCTCATCATCCCTCTGGTGCCAAAGGCCCCCCACCGCTTGCATCCCACCTGGAAAGAACAAGAAGACGCTCCCAGAACGACCTTTGAAGAGAAGTGCCTGTCACAACTGCAAGGAGGGATGCAGAACAAACTCACGTGGGGGATATTCTCTGCTCTGCCCTGCAGACCCTTGTGCTGGGGTCAAAACTCAGCCTCTCTGCTTCCCTCTCCTGAGGGACTTGTTCTTAGACATCCCTTTCCCCTCCCGGCCATTCCCAAGCCTGGACCCGGCTCTCAGCCCCTCTCTGGCTCAGAGCCCTCAACTTCTCTTGCAGAGAGCTGGGCCTGTCAACCCAGCTGCCAAAAGCACGGCCCTTGGGCTGCCTCGGAGGTTCCTGCAGTCGCCCCAGGCCCTGCCCAAGGCCCTCCCATCAGGGGCTGGGCCCTGGGGGCCGGGGGAGAACCCACCCGCGGCTTGGCCCTTCTTGCCCAGCCCTGCTCTGGCCCAGCCTCCTCCCCCTGCACACTCCCCACTGCCACAGCCTGCGCTGGGGCAGCATTTCCTTCCTGGGCCCTTTCCAGCTGCCCCCATGGGGACACTTCCATTTTCTGGGCCAGGCCCCAGAGGCAATCCCAGCCAGTCCTGCCCCTCGTCCCCAGCCCGGCTCACTGACTCCTGGGGGCCCCTGGAAGCCAAGAGCCAAAGGCCGACCCCCCCAGAGTGCAGCCCCACCATCGGCACTGGGGCCCCAGGGCTTCCCTTTCCCAAGCAGCCCCTGCAAAGCCTTGTCAGAGAGAAAACTGGGTGACCCGAGTGCTGGATGCTTTTAGGAAAGAGGTCTGAACATTTCTTGACTAATGGAGGGGGGTGACTTTTTTGTTCTTGACCTTTCCAGTTCTCCATTTGGGGGCAGGATGTCCTCTGGGCCAATGTTTTGTTCCCTTTGCAGTGAGTGCAGCCTCAGAGGGCTGAGCCCTCTCTGGCTGGGCTTGGCCTCTCCTGCAGAGACTCAGGCCTGGCTGGGCTGCCCCAGGCAGACGCTGCAGGAAGAAGAGCTCAGGCCGCCTGGCTCTGGTGTCCCTGGGGCTCAGCCTGTGCCCCATTGCTGGGCAGGGGCTGAGCCCCACCTCTGCCTGGGGGCCTTGGCCAAAGGGCTGCCAAGGAAGAGGCCCAGGAGCCTTGGGGCCTGCCCAGCTTTCCTCCTCCCTGGGGGCTCTCAGTCCTCCCCTGACACCGTGTGGGCCCAAGGCCTTGCTGGCTTCGGGCTCACGGCCCGCCGGCACCATCCCAGCGGCCTGACCCCCCTCCTTCCCCTCTCTCCAGCCTCTCCTGCCTTTTCTGGCAAGGGGCCATCCAAGGCAAACCCCGGTTCTCAGCAATGGCACCTGTGGCACGGCTGCAAGGCTCCAGTGGGCCAGGCAAGAGCAGGAGCACCGAGAGCCTGAGGAGCCAGGAGATGCCCTGGCTGGGCATGGTGCTGCTGCGGGACGAGCTGACACCTCTGCACAGTCTCTGCCCGTCCCTGCCAGCCGACTTCTGCCCAGGCTCTGGGCACGGGGACGCAGCACTGACACTTTTCAGCCCCTGCCCTGTTCCACAGAGGCTGTGATGTCACAAGGCCCTTGCCTGGCAGCCAGGAGATGGGCAAGGTAAGGCAAGGACGGAGCCTCTGAGCCACCAGCACGCTGTCCCCAAAGGCTGGGGTGGCACAGAAGCCCAGAGTCCCTGAGCTTGGCAGAGACTTGTGAGATCAACCGGCGTCCAGCCTACGCCCCATGCCCAGCACGTCAAGCAGATCACGGCACTCAGTGCCCTGGCCAGTCTTTGCTTAAACACCTCCAGGGACGGTGACTCCACCACCTCCCTGGGCAGCCCAAAAAGCTCTGAGGCATCACACCTCTTCTTTTACAGTTCTATCACAACTTTTTATAAGTCAATCATATTATATTGTAGAGCTCCATTTCTATGTTGGTTATGTACACCTTTTATATATCTTTATATACCTTTTATATACCTTTATATACCTTTTATAAACCTTTTAATGCCTTAATAAAATCCCAGGGATCTTATTTGGAACTCCCCGGATCCAGGGACTGAGAGGATCTCCCTGAATAACACTTTCAGTGGGCACTGGAATCCTCAGGGTCCTGGAACCTCTGGAGTATCAACAGCTTTGTCCCTCCACAGGGGTCCCAATTTGTTTCTAATTGTTCAAGAATACAAAATAAACCAAATACGAGTTTCCAAATCCAAATCAACTTATAAGTCCAGAAATCACAAGTAATATCCAAAATACCAGAAATGATTTCTTCAAGATTCTTTCTTTGCAACCTGATTTACCCATAATACATAAAAATAAATCAAATACCTGTTTCCAAAACCAAATAAACCAAATACCAGTTCCAGAACCAAATAAACCAGTGAGTCCAGACTCCCAAATTAATATCCAAAATCATGGCTGGGCTTTGCAAAGGTAGATGTGGGAAGGGCTCTCCCCACATTTGCTGCAAGCACATTGATGGCTAAAGAGGCCAATACGAGATAGACACGTCCAGTTGCAAAAGGCAGAGCAGAAGGACTCCTTGGATGGGATGGACAGGACACGGTTCTTTCTGCGTTGTCTTTTCTCCTCGATGCTGATCCTGCTGCGTTCTCAAAGGAAGCAGCAGCGTTAGAGATGGGGTGTCTCCAGACCTCCCGACTGGAGGCCAGAGTAGACCAGTGATGGAGATCAATATGGCCAAGGCTGAGATGTTGTTTCAGGCAGTCCTTGTATCTCCTCTTCGGGGCTCCTCTCTTGCGGCAGCCGGTGGCAAGTTCACCACAGAGGACGATCTTAGGGAGGGGGTGGTTGGTCCTTCATCCTGGAGACGTGCCCTGCCCAGCACAGCTGTGTTCTCAGCAACATGGCCTCAATGCTTGTGACTGCTGCCTGTTCTAGAACAGATGGATTGGTCACATCATCTGAGCAGTGGATGTTTAGGATTGTACGGAGGCAGCGTTGATGGAAGCGTTCCAGGAGTCGCAGGTGGTGGCTGTAGATGACCCAGGATTCGGACCCATATAAGAGAGTAGACAGCACAATGGCTCTGTAAACACCAATCTTTGTGCTTTTCTTCAAGTGTTTATTACACCAAACTCTTTTATGGAGTTTTCCAAAAGCTCTCTATGCCTTTGCTAACCTGTTGTCCATCTCTCCATCAATCTCACCATCCGAGGAGATGAGGCTGCCTAGGTAATTAAACTGCTGGACTGATTTGAACTCTGGCCAATGGTGATGTGGGGATGATGGGGGACTTCCTGAGGTGCAGGTTGATGGAGAACTTCTGTTTTCTTTAAGCTGACTTCCAGCCCAAAGAGCTCAGCAGCCTCAGCACAGCAGGATGTTAAACGCTGCAGAGCTGCTTCTGTGTGAGCGACGAGGGCGGCGTCATCAGCATAAAGCAGCTCCTGGACAAGATGGTTTAAGGTCTTGGTGTGGGCCTTCAGCTGCCTTAGGATGAAAGGGCTTCCATCAGTACGGTATCGGATGTAGATCCCGTCCTGATCATCGAGGTCTGCCGTGGCCCTTTGGAGCATCCTGCTGGAAAAGACTGTGAATAGGGTTGGTACGAGAACGCAGCCTTGTTTCACACCATTGGTTATTAGAAAGGGCTCAGAAAGTGCATTGCCATATCTGACTTGGCCGTGCTGATCCTCATGGAGTGAGATGATCATTTTCAGGAACTTGGGGGGACAACCTAAACGTTCCAAAATCTGCCACAGACCTTTCCTGCTCACAGTATCGAAAGCCTTGGTGAGGTCAACAAAGGTTCCATAGAGACCTTTGTTCTGTTCCCTGTACTTCTCTTGCAGTTGTCTGAGAACAAATCCCATGTCTGTGGTGCTCCTGTTGGCTCTGAAACCACATTGGCTTTCAGGAAGAATTCCTTCTGCTATAGCGGATTTTAGTCTGTTCAAAAGTATTCTTGCCAGGATCTTGCCAGCAATGGAGAGCAGAGTAATACCCCGGTAGTTTGAGCAGTCTGATTTATCTCCCTTCTTCTCATACAAGGTGATGATGACTGCATCACCAAAGTCTGATGGTATAACCCCCAACTAACTCACCCTGGGGTGTCATTCCTTTTGACTCAGTCATTAACCCAGCTCAGGTTAATGTCTTTCTCCCCCTTAACCCTCTGAGGGTCGGCTTGACTCTCTCCTGGAAAAGCCTTTCAACAGGTCCAGGTACCAGAGAACCTTTCAACAGGTCCAGGCTACACCAGAAAGCCTTTCAACAGGTCTGATGTGCCTGGATCACACCAGGAGGAGAAAAATTATCACTATAATTTCACAACGTGGGAATGGTCACCATTTGACTCACCCTCAGTGCCAGTTTTGGACTACACCGATTACTCCACCACATCCAAAAGATCCTTGTCCCTGACGCAAAAAATGTTACAACCCACCCCAGAAAAGGGGGAGGGTAACCCAGGTTCTTATTAATGAATCCCTTGGGGTGGATTAGAGTGAAACGACACTGAATAATTGGTGTTTGAAAACTTACATATGCAGGGTTTATTTTAGAACAATTTTGTTTCAAAGGTAAACAGGTACGTTGCCATTTTGGGTGTTATCCTCTGCATCTCTCATCTACAGCAATATGGCATAAAGAGAACCTTTGGGGAAAATGCATAAGGGAGAGAAAGGAAAGACAGGAGAAGGGTAAGGGAGAGGAAGGGAAAGAAAAGTTGAGAGTGGACAGATGTCCATAGTCACTGCCCATGGGGTCCAGCGATGGAACTTGGGAGTTGCAGCTCCCATGTCTGACAGTTGAAGTGGTGGCCTTGATCCACTGGGGGTGAAGGAGGGAAGCCCCCACACTCAGGGAAGTTATGAGTTATTATATCCATGGACAGTGTCCTGGGCCATGCCACGAACCCCCAACATCTCCCAGGCCTGCCCAGAGTTCCCGTGAGGGGCAGGGAAAAGGCTTTTTCCCACCTTCCAAGGTTGGCAGAGGGGGGATGGGCTTTGATGGGCCATGCCATGAACCCCCAACACCTCAGACAGCCCAGTGCAGAGTTCCCATGAGGGGCCTGGTAAACTCGGCTCTTCTCTCCTTTCCAGGGCTTGACACCTTCAGCAGCACTGGAGGGGGAGATGGGCCCAGCTGCCCATCAGAGGGATAATGCCAAAGTCCTGCAAAAGCCACCAAAAGCCTCCTGGCAATCCCAGAATGCAGAAATCATTGACTGTTTCAGTCTCTGACAGGTTCACACAGGAAAAAGCAGGAAGTTGATCCATCGGGAAGAGCCGCAGGGGGGCCGGGGTGGGTGGGAGCAGCGGGATGAGCTCTGCCAGCAGCTCCTGCCTTTCCACAGGGAGAGGGAAGGGGCCGATCCAGCTCCAGGATCGCTCAGGACGTGATTCCTGCTGGGATGAGAGCGGGGAAAGGAGTCACCATGTCCCTGCTCCCATCCCAGGGGATGGAGCCGGCTGGGGAGCCCAGGGAGAGTAGGAACTGCTTTGGATTCCCTCCTGATCCTGCTCTGTCCATCCCACCCCAATCCCACTCCATCCATCCCACGCCAATCCCACTCCAGAATCCAGCCCTGATCCCAGTCCACAATTCCACCTGATCCCACTCTGGAATCCTGCCCTGAGCTGCAATCCCCTTCCAATCCCGCTCCAACCATTAGGCCCCCATTCCCCTCTGGAATCCCGGCATCCATCCTGGGATCCCTGCACAGAGGATCTGGATCCACACACGCTGCTGGGACTCACTGGTGGGCGCGGGGTCGTATCCATTCCCCTCCCTCTTCCCTATGGAAAGAAAGTGGGATCAGCACCCGTGGCACAGGATCCCCGGAATGCTGCCGGGCGGATCCGTGCCCCTTCCCGACCCCCATCCCGGGAGTTACCGGATCGGAGCTTCCAGACACCGACTCCCACGAGGCCGATGATGATGATGATGATGGCAGCGATGATGGACACAGCCACCAACACCGGGCTGGAATTCCCGACAGATTCTGGCTCTGGGAAGGGCAGGAGGGGCAGGAGGGGGAGGGTTACCCCCATCCCGCTGCTCCACACTCCCAAATTCCTCCTTCCCAAACCCCCAGTTCCCACATTGCCCGTTCCCAGCCTCACCCCAGGCGAAGATCCCGGGCTCCGGCATTCCGGCGTGCTCCACCCGGCACCGGTACTGCTCCCGCTCCCCCGGCAGCGCCTCGATCCTGGCCCAGCTGTGGAAGGTGCCGTCGCTGTTGGGAACGATCTCGCCCCACTCCGTCTCCTGATCCCGCAGTTCATCCCCCTTCAGCCAGTTGATCCCGATTATCCCGGGGTAGAATCCGTACGCGCGGCAGGACAACGTCAGGATCCCGTGTTCCTCTTTCCCGGACACGTGGACATCAGGGGGATCTGGAATGGGATAATGGTGAGATCAATCCACGGAATTTCCATGGGAATGGGATGGCAATGAGATCCATCCACAGAATTCCCACTGGAGTGGGACAACAGTGGGATCCATGCATGGAATTCCCATGGTAGTTGGATGACTCAGATTCATCCATGGAATTCCCATGGGAATTCCCATGTTCCTCAGTTCCACCCTCCCAAATCCCACATTCCCATGGGAATTCTGTCTCCCTCACCTTTGCGCTCCAGCGCCTCCCGCCCGTATTCGATGTATATTCGGAGGTCTTCCCCACAGCTCTGTGCCAGGTCGAGCTGAAAAGCCTCGTACCCGTTGGATTTCCAGCGCTTCTCGGTGATCCGGGCAACTCCATCGGCTGCCACAAAGGTCCCGGTCTCCGGGGAGAAGGAGATGAAATCCCGCCCGTCAATGCCGTACCGATGGGATCCACGGACGCTCCCGTCGGACAGGAGGTCACAGCCACAAACCCGCTGCCACGTGTGGAGACCTGGGGGGTGGGATCGGATCCATGGAGACCCTGGAATTGTGTTCCAGCCCCACGGAGCCCCATTGCAGCCCTATGGAGCCCCAGAGTCCAATGGAGACCCACAGAGCCTCATCCCAGATCACACCTTGGATCCATATCCAAGCACCTTGGAGCACCTTGGATCCACATCCCAGCCCCACAGATCCCCCCATTCCCCGGCTCCCCCCACTCACCCCCACTCCAGTTGTACAGGCCCCCCACTCTCTCCAGGTCAGCAGCAGCCATGAGCCCAATCCTCTCACTGATCTGGGTCTCTCCATCCCAATATCCCGGCTCAACCTCGGCCGCCATCCACGGCGTCAGCGGCTCCATCCGGCCCCGCTCGCTGTTGTAGCGCTCGAAGGGGATCCCGTCCAGGTATCCAATCTCCACGTACTGAGGGATCCCCGGGCTGGGCTCTGACACCGCCACATTCAGGAAATGCAGGGAGTGGAGAACTGGGGGGACACGGAGATTTGGGGGGGTTGAGGGCATCCAAGGGGCAAGGAAAGGGGGAACTGGGAGAGCTGGGAGAGCCGGGAAGGGGATTTTGGGATCCCAGGGCCAAGGGAAGGAGAATGTAGGGACTGGGAGAGGTGGGATGGGGCATCCAGGGGTTTTTGTGCCCAGGAAAGGGGGGTCCAGGGGGCCCCATTGTTGAAGAAAATGGGGTCTAGGGTCTGGGAAAGGCAGGAAGGGGGGGTCAAGGGGGTCTCAGGGTCAAGGAAAAGGGGGTCTGGGATAGGTAGGACCCCCCTGCAGGAAGCACAGGGAGTGGAGAACTGGGGGGGTTACAGAGATTGGAGGGTTTGGGGGGTCCAAGGGTCAAGGGAGTGGAACTGGGAGAGCTGAGAGAGCTGGGAAGGGTCCAACGTTCAAGGAAAGGTGGGGCTGGGACTGGGAGAGGAGGGATAGGGGATCCAGGGGGGTCCCTGTGCCCAGGAAAGGGGGGTCCAGTGGTCCCCGGTGTTGAGGAAAGTGGGGGCTGAGGTCTGGGAAAGGCAGGAATGGGGGTCCAAGGGGTCCCAGGGTCAAGGAAAAGGGAGGATGAGGGGGCTGGCAGAGGCAGGATTGGCAGGAAAAGGGGCACAGAGGGGTATTTGTTGAGAATAAGGGGGTTCAGAGGGGTCCTGGTGCCGGGGATGGGGCTTCAGGGGGGTCCCAGTGCAGGGTAAGGCGGTTCAGGGGGGTCCCAGTGCCCAGAATGGGGGTCCAGGGGTGTCCCTGTTTTGGATAAGGGGGTGCAGTGGGATCCCTGTGCCTGCAATGGGGGTTCAGGGTGGTTTCCAGTTCCCAGGAATGGGTGTCCAGGGGCGTCTCTGTGTCCAGGAATGGGGGTTCAGGGGGTCCTAGTGTCAGGTAAGGGGCTTTAGGGGGGTCCCAGCACTGCAGGAGGGGGTGCAGGGGGGTCTAAGCGCCCAGGAATGGAGGTGGGGAGGGATTCCCGTGCCAGGGAATGGGGGTTCAGTGGGTCTCAGAGCCCAAGAATGGGTGTTCAGGGGGTCCAAGTACTCAGGAATGGGGCTCCAGAGGTGTTCCTGTGCCCAGGAATGGAGGTTGAAGGGGATTCCCGTACCCGGGAATGGGTGTTCAGGAGGGTCTCGGTGCCCAGGAATGGAAACTGGGGGGGTCCCGGTGCCGGATAAGGAGGTTTAAGGGGGTTCTGGTGCAGAGGGAGAGGGTGCAGGGGGGTCCCGGTGCCCGGAAATGGAGGTTCAGGGGGGTCCCGGTGCCCAGGAAAGGGGGGTCCACTGGTCCCCGGTGTTGAGGAAAGTGAGGGCTGGGCGCTGGGAAAGGCAGGAATGGGGGTCCAGGGGGTCCCAGGGTCAAGGAAAAGGGAGGATCAGGGGGCTGGGAGAGGTGGGATTGGCAGGAATAGGGGCAGGGGGGTATTTGTTGGGGATAAGGGGGTTCAGAGGGGTCCTGGAACTGAGGATGGGGCTTCAGGGGGTCCTGGTGCAGGATAAGGGGGTTCAGGGGGGTCCCAGTGTCCACGAATGGGGTTCCAGGTGTGTCCCTGTGACGGATAAAGGGGAGCAGTGGGATCCCTGTGCCCAGGATGGGGGTTCAGGGGGGTTACTGTTCCCAGGAATGGGGGGTCAGGGGGTCCTGGTGCCGGATAAGGGAGTTTTTGGGGGTCCCAGTGCTGCAGAAGAGGGTGCAGGGGGGTCCAAGTGCCCGGGAATGGAGGTGTGGGGGGTATCTCGTGCCCAGGAATGGGGGTTTAAGGGGGTCCCTGTGCCCGGGAAAGGGGGTTTAGAGGGGTCTCCTTCCCAGTGATGGAGGTTCAGGGGAGTTCCCGTGCCCAGAAATGGGTGTTCAGGGTGGTCTCGGTGCCCAGGAATGGAAATTGGGGCGTCCCAGCGCCGGATAAGGAGGTTTAAGGGGGTCCCGGTGCGGAGGGTGGGGGGGGTCCCTGTGCCCGGAAATGGAGGTTTAGGGGGGTTCCTGTGCCCGGGAATGAGGGTACAGGAGGGTCTCAGAGCCCAGGAATGGGTGTTCAGGGGGGTCTCCTTCCGGGAATGGGGTTTCGAGGGGTTCCAGTGCCCAGAATGGAGGTTCAGGGGGGTGCTAGTACTCAGAAATGGGGCTCCAGAGCGGTCTCAGTGCCCAAAAATGGAGATTCAGAGGGATTCCCCTGCACTGGAAAGGGTGTTCAGGGGGGTCTTGGTGCCCAGGAATGGAAACTGGGGGGTGCCAGTGCCAGAAAGGAGGTTTAAGGGGGTCCCGGTGTGGAGGGAGAGGGTGCGGGGGGGTCCCGGTGCCCGGAAATGGAGGTTCAGGGAAGTGCCGGTGCCCGGCAATAAAGGCTGAGGAGTTGCCCGTTCCGGGGGTCCCACTTACCCTCGGGCTGCCCCCCCGAGACCCCCAGGAGCGCCAGGAGCGCCCCCAGCCCCAGCGCTGGAGCCATCGCGCTGCTCCGCTGGCCCCGCCCACACAGCAGCGTCCGGCGCCGCTGGTTCTTCTGCACCAATGGGAACCCGACTTGGCAATGACGTCACCGGTCACTGGGCAGATCCCGGCGCCGCAGGTTGGGAGACGCGACAGTGCCCGAGGCAGCGCGGGGGAGGGGAGGGGACGGGGGAATTCCTGGGAACTGACCGGAATGTCCTTTGGGAGCCCTGCTGGGACCGCCCTGAGTCCTCCTGAGACCCTCTGCAACCCTCCGCGGCCACGTCTGGCGGGACCCCCGGGCCGGGCCGAGCTGAACTCGCGGGCCCTGCGCTTAAACTCGGCCTTAAGGCGCAGCTTTGGGGCCAAAGCGGGGGAAGCGCCGCGATCAGCGGATGCCGCGGGGGCGGGGGGCGATCTCCCTGGGCAGCCCCCACTGCCCCCCGCAGACCCTGCTCATCCCTGCCGGGAGACGCGACCCCCGGGTGAGGGGGTGCGGGGGGTCCCGGAGCTGGGGAAGGAGATGCAGGGGGGTCTCAGTGCCCGGGAACGGGGATTCAAGGGGGGCCCGGAGCGAGGGAAAGAGGAGGTGCAGGGGCTTGGAGGGGTGGGATGGGGAGTCTGGGGGGTCCCTGTGCCCAAGAAAAGGAGGTCCCAGGGGTTGCCAGTGTTGAGGAAAGGGGGCTCTGGGGGCTGGGAAAGGCGGGAAGGAGTGTCCAGGGGGTCTCAAAGTCAAGGATCTGCCCGGAGCCGAGCTGGCCAGGGAGCGCCCACCGGGGGGATTTAAGGCAGTGCCAGCGTTTCGGTCCTGTCCAGCCCAGCCGCTGTTGGCCAGGGGCCCGTGCTGGCTGCTGGCCCCGCTCCTCGCTCCGTCCCGCTCGTGTCCCACCTCCCTGCTCTGCTGCTCGGCTCGGATCCGCTCTGCTCCCCACCTGCTTCCCTCCAGCGCTGCTTCCCTGCCTGCCCGAGCCTGACTGCACCCGCTTCTCTCCCTGGGCTGGGAACCTTTTTGCACTTTCCTTTGGCAGCCTTTCCTTTTCCTCATCTCTCCCTCTTCTTCTCCCCCCCTCGCTTTTACCGTTCCTTATTGGTACCAATAAAGTCAGTTGTGTGTGTGAGACCCAACATTTGGAGGTTTGGGCCTTAATCTCGCCTTGGAAGGAATCATCTAAAAGAACCAGGTTGCAGCCCCTGTCCGGTCTGTAAAAGGGTCCCAGGGTCAGGGGAAGGGGGGGGAGGGCACTGGGAGAGGTGGGATGGAGATTCAGGGGGTCCCTGTGCCCAGGAAAAGGGGGGTCAAGGGGTGGCTGATGTTGAGGAAAATGAGGTCTGGAAAAGGCAGGAATGAGGGTCCAGGGGGTCTCATGGACAAGGAAAAGGGAGGTCTGGGAGAGGCAGGATGTCCAGGAAAGGGGGTGCAGGGGGGTGTTGGTGCAGGATAAGGGGGTTGAGGGGGGGGCCCGGTGCCCAGGAATTGCGGTCGAGGGCGTTCCCGGTGCCTGGGACCCCCCTGCAGGAAGCACAGGGAGTGGAGAACTGGGGGGGTCACAGAGATTGGAGGGTTTGGGGGGTCCAAGGGTCAGGAGAGTGGAACTGGGAGAGCTGGGAAGGGTCCAAGGTTCAAGGAAAGGCAGGGCTGGGAGTGGGAGAGGCAGAATGGGGGATCCAGGGGGTCCCTGTGCCCAGGAAAGGGGAGTCCAGTGGTCCCTTGTGTTGAGGGAAGTGGGGGCTGAGAAAGGCAGGAATGGGGGTCCAGGGGGTCTCAGGGTCAAGGAAAAGGGAGGATCAGGGGGCTGGGAGAGGCGGGATTGGCAGGAAAAGGGGCACAGAGGGTTATTTGTTGAGGATAAGGGGGTTCAGAGGGGTCCTGGTGCCAGGGATGGGGTCCCGGAGTGTTCCCGAGCCAAAGAATGGGGGTTCCGGGGGGTCCCAGTACTCAGGAATGGGGCTCCAGAGGCGTCCCTGTGGCCGGGAATGGAGGTTGAGGGAGGTTCCCATGCCCGGGAACGGGTGTTCAAGGGGGTCTCGGTGCCCAGGAATGGAAATGAGGCGGTCCCGGTGCCGCTTAGGGAGGTTTAAGGGGATCCCGGTGCTGAGGGAGAGGGTGCAGGGGGGTCCCGGTGCCCGGAAATGGAAGTTGAGGGGGGTCCCGGTGCCCAGGAGTGGGTGTTCAGGGGGGTCCCGGTGCCCAGGAATGGGTGTTCAGGGGGGTCTCCTTCCGGGAATGGGGGCTCAGGGGGTTCCCGCACTCAGCAATCGGGATTCAGGGGGTCCCAGTGCGGAGATAGAGGGTGCAGGGAGGTCCCAGTGCCTGGAAATGGAGGTTCAGGGGAGTTCCCGTGCCCAGGAATGGGTGTTCAAGGGGGTCTCGGTGCCCAGGAATGGAAATGAGGCGGTCCCGGTGCCGCATAGGGAGGTTTAAGGGGGTCCCGGTGCGGAGGGAGAGGGTGCAGGGGGGTCCCGGTGCCCGGAAATGGAGGTTCAGGGAAGTGCCGGTGCCCGGCAATAAAGGCTGAGGAGTTGCCCGTTCCGGGGGTCCCACTTACCCTCGGGCTGCCCCATCGAGACCCCCAGGAGCGCCAGGAGCGCCCCCAGCCCCAGCGCTGGAGCCATCGCGCTGCTCCGCTGGCCCCGCTGGGCGCAGTTCGGGAGACGCGGAAGCGAAAGTGGCCGAGGGAGCGCGGGGGGCGAGCACGGGGGAATTGCCGGGAATGCCCCGGGATCCCCTTTGGGACCCCTCCCGGCACCGCCCCGGGTCCCCCCGCCACCCCCGGGCCCCCTGGACGGGCCCGAGCGGCGGGACCCCCGGGCCGGGCCGAGCTGAACTCGCGGGCCCTGCGCTTAAACTCGGCCTTAAAGGCGCCGCTTTGGGGCCAAAGCGGGGGAAGCGCCGCGATCAGCGGATGCCGCGGGGGCGGGGGGCGATCTCCCTGGGCCAGTGCCCGCCCTGGGCAGCCCCCACTGCCCCCCGCAGGGGTCCCGGGGTCAAGGCAAAGGGGGGCTCCCAAAGCCCCTGCCAGGGGGGAGCGGGAGCTGGGGAAGAGCTTCGTGGGGAGAGAAAAGGGGGGGACAGCGGGATGGGGGTCCCGGGGGGGCACACACGCTCCGGGGGGGGACACACGACCCCCGGGGACCCCCCTCAGCTCCTCCCGCGGGCAGAGGCCGAGCCCCAGCCCAGGGAGACGAAGCCAAAGACGGAGCCCCGACCCCCGTCAGCATCTTGGGGGGGCGGCGTCCGGCGGCAGCTCTGGGGGGGGCGGGGGGGGGGCGGACCCAGGAAACGGCGGCGGCTGCTGGGAAGGGACCGGGATGGACTGGGATGGACTGGGACAGACTGGGATGGACTGGGACACCGGGATACAGCTGGAGCAGGACGGTGACCCCTCGAGACCAGAAATGGGGCAACGGAGATCATACTGGGAGCAATTGGGACTGTCACCAAACGGGAATAAAACTCTCTGTCACTGCAATGTCAGGATTAGAAAGCGGTTTAAATTTTTTTGTCACTGGGTGCGGGGGTGGGGGGGTCTCCTCACATCACCCCCACACTGGGCTGTCTCACACCCTGGTTTC
This sequence comes from Manacus candei, assembly GCF_025592945.1. Classification (NCBI taxonomy): domain Eukaryota; kingdom Metazoa; phylum Chordata; class Aves; order Passeriformes; family Pipridae; genus Manacus; species Manacus candei. Next base: position 94,975 of record NW_026138158.1, on the reverse strand, counting down.
TGTGGATGTAACTAATACATGTGCATTACACTTCCTCAAACTCATGCATATATATTAAACACTCCCACAGATTCTCTTACACTTTTGAATCAGTTTTCAGAACTCATTTACATCAGAGTAGGGGTCTCTCGAGGGTCTCTGGTGGCCCTTTGGGGAACATCCCTTCTTCACATTATCCTTCTTTGGTCACGGGCCTCAAAAAACAGTTTCTTCTTCTGGAATGCTTCCCAGCTCTGGGGGCTGGCCAAGATACTCCTTCTTATCAGTGCTGCTTTTCCCGGCATCAGACCTGGCCCCGGGGGGATCGGGGGTCGTTCCCAACCGGCTCCGCTCCGCCCTCGGGCCCCGCTGGGGCCGCCCCGCAGTTCCCACCCGGCTCCGCCGCACGGCCCGGGCCCCGCGTGTCCCGCTGCCGCCTGCCCGGCCCCGCCGAGCCCAGAAACGCCGCCAAATCGCTCAGAGGGACCAAAAACCCTTCCCGTGGGCAGCGAGGGGCGCGGGGGGTCCCTGTGAAGGCCCTTCCCCTCAGTCACTGCTGGGCACCCGCCGCCCCCGCCCCGAGCCGGGGCCCTTCCCAGCGCTCCCAGTGTGCCCAGCCAGCCCCGAGCGCCCCAGGGAGGGCTTCAGCTGGGCACGGCACACAAGGGCTGCTGGGGGTCCCACCTCACTGCGGGGCCCTTGGTTCTTCCCGGGCTGGGCAAACCCGGCGGCTGGAGTTTTGTGCCAGAACTCTGTCCCCTCCTGCGCTCGGCCCACGGGATTCGGGGCCGTTTTCCCTTTTTGGGGCAAATAAATCCGAGGTGTTGAGCACTGACAGGACGCAGCAGCCCTGCAGCCTGCGGAGCCCGGGCTGGCCTGTGCCTGGCAGAGGAACAAAGCAGCTCAGGGGCAAATGACTCCGTGGTTAATTAGCCTAATAAATTGCTCCTAATTCGAGGGCAGAGAAGTGAGGCCCTGGGGCTTCCAGGCCAATGCACACAGCTGGGAAAGCCCAGCCAGGAGCTCCACAACGCTGTATTTGTGTCTTTTTTCAGGTAGATCTGGCATTGCATTGATTGATTCTCGACATTTTATGCCTGTTTAATGATATTTTATTGATTGTCTTCGTGATGAGGATCAACATCTGGATCCTTACGGACATGGTGCTTTCCAAGGAGAGCAGGACACAGGCAGAGCCAGGAGAACCAGCCTGCAATCACACAGTGCCACCGGGGAGAGATGTTGTAGAGCAAAGACTCCCTTCAGGTTGGAAGGAAACTCTGCATTCAGTGAGCTGCCTGGAGAATGTGTGCCCACAGCTCTGTGGGAAGCTGACAGCAGGGAATAACATTCCCAAGCAGCTGCATCTCTGCCCGGGAGGAAGGACTGTCTGCAGGTTCAGACACTTCTGAGTTTGACCCTTCAGACCATAGTGACCCTTTCAGAGAAAACGCTGAGGACAAGTGTATTTGAAGAGCTCAAGCTGACTGAGAAGGGCTGCAAAGCATCCTGGAGAGCTGATTTCCAAGATCTCAGTGGGCATTTGGCACCTTGATAAACTTCTCTTCTTCCCTCAGTGCCCAGGGAACACCAGACAAGGTCACACAAGAGTTTCCCTTGGAGTGCCCTGGGCTTGGCTGGTGGAATCTTCTTGGGGGAGGGCAGGGATGAGATGAAGGCAGTTGGGTGAGACTTTGGAGTGGAAGATTGTGCCTGTTTGGGGTTTTCTGTCTTGAAAAAAAGCTCACCATGAGCTGTTAGAAGGCCCTGTGCTGGGTAGATTCAGCTACTTGAATAAAGTTTTCAGTTTAAGATCTTTGTTTTTTAGGAGCTCCTGATACCTCCAAAAGCCAGATGAGGATTGCCAACAATTTCCTTTCCTATGTGGATATAATTACTTGGCAGGATTCTGCTGTGGAGTCTCATGCTCTGTACTAAGACATTTCTGGAATAGTATTCCAAGGAGCATCCCAAGCATTGTATCCTGCTCCCTTCTCTAATGTATCCATATATAAAGCTCAGTAATTTCCCTTTTGCAGCCTATTTATTTACCTAAATGAGTTCATTTGACTTAGATATATTAAGGGATGGCTTTATTTCCTGGTCTATTTTTCCTGATGAAATAAATAAACCAACAGTTCTGCTGGAGTCCAGGTTCTTAAATCACTGGAGTTTTCATTGCACGTATTGTGTAACAGGTTGAAAACTTCCTTAGCTGGCAGCTGGAACAAAACTCCATCCAGCTCCCAGAGCTTGGAAACCTCCTTCTTAAACAGCAGGAAGAGCCACAGTAGATGCCCAAGTGCTGCAGAATGGCAGGAAATGCAGGCAGTGCAATGGTTGCAGTGTGTGAATCTCTGCAGTTCAGCAGAGGCTCCTCATCCCTCTGGAGCAGGGAGGTCACTGCTGGGAAGTTGTGCTGTCCAGAAGCCTTGAGCTCCTGTGGCAGGACGAGCACAGGGCAGTGCCACGGCCTTTGTGGGGAAGATCCTGCGGGGCCTGCCAAGTGCTGCTGCTCTTTGGAAAGCGGGAGAGTTGTGGGTCCTTGCGAGGAGGAGAATGAAGATGTTCAGCAGCAGAAAGCAGAGCAGAGCAGTGCCCTCCTTTTGTCCGGGGCTGCCAAGGGGGTACTGAACCTGGCGAGCCCTGAGCCAGGAGCAGCAGGAGGGCAGTGTAAACCCGACAGCCCTGGAACAGCACGAGAGGCTGCAGAGCTGGAGAAGGAATTCTGCGGGAATACTCAAGTCCGGAATGCTGCTGGAAGCATCCCTTTGGCCCCTAGAATTGCCCTGGGAGTTTGCTGCCAGGCTTTGCTGCTCTCCTGCTGCAGTGAGTCAATGGGAGCTGCCGGGTGCTGTGGGCTGGCGATGCCGTGGGGAGCAGCTGCCCGGCCGTGGTGCCCCTTGCCGTGGGTGCCGTGCGGGCTGACGGTGCCGGCGGGTTCCGTGGCAGCGCCGGAGCCTGGCGGGATCCGCAGCGCGTCCCGCCCGGCGCTGCAGGACCGGCAACGGCAGCGAGGGCTGCCAGGCCTTGGGAAAGCTGCGACCTGCAGGAGCTGTCAGGGCTCCAAGGCACAGCCCGGGGGGCAGCAGAGACACAGAGTTCCTGCTGTGCCCATTCCCGTTCCTGCCGTGCCCATTCCCATTACTGGTAATGCCCAACCTGCTCCCAGTGTCCCCGTTCCTGTCCCCAGGGTCCCCATCCTGGTCCCCCACATTCCCATTCCCACTCCTGGTGTTCCCATTACCAGTTGCTGGTAATGCCCAACCTGTTTGTCGTGACCCCATCCTGGTCCCCCATGTCCCAAATCCCATTCCTGGTATTGCCATTCCCAACTCCTGATGTCCCCATTCCCAGTTCCTGTTGTCCCCAACCTTCAGCTGGTCTTCCCATCCTGTTCCTGGTGTCCCCATCCCTTTCCCCATTGTCTCCTGGTGTTCCCATTCCCTGTTCCTGGTGTCCCCAACCTGCTCTTGGTATCCCCATTCCCAACTTCTGGTGACTCCAACTTGTTCCCAGTGTCCCCATCCTGGTCCCCCAAGTCCCCATTCCCATTCCTGCTGGTAATGCCCAGCCTGCTCCCAGTGTCCCTGTTCCTGTCCCCCTTGTTCCCATACTGGTCTTCCACATCCCCATTCCCAGTGTTCCCATCCCAGTCCTGACGTCCCCATTCCCATTCCTGGTGTCCCCAGCCTGTTCCCAGTGTCCCCATCCAAGCCCCCTGTCACCATTCCCATTCCTGGTTCCCACAGAGGAACTGCCGGATGCCGGAGGAGGGAGCCAGGATTTATTGCCCAAAGCAGGAGATTTTCACAGCCAAACTAAAGCCTCAGGAATAATTGTGGTCCTGGGTTTCACACGGGAAAAAGCAGGAAGTTGATCCATCGGGAAGAGCCGCAGGGGGGCCGGGGTGGGTGGGAGCAGCGGGATGAGCTCTGCCAGCAGCTCCTGCCTTTCCACAGGGAGAGGGAAGGGGCGGATCCAGCTCCGGGATCGCTCAGGCTGTGATTCCTGCTGGGATGAGAGTGGGGAAAGGAGGCACCATGTCCCTGTTCCCATCCCAGGGGATGGATCCAGCTGTGGAACCCAGGGAGAGTAGGAACTGCTCCGGATTCCCTCCTGATCCTGCTCCATCCATCCCACCCCAATCCCATCCCAATCCCACTCCTGAATCCAGCCCTTATCCCAGTCCATAATTCCACCTGATCCCACTCTGGAATCCTGTCTTAGTTAGAACAGCTGGGACCGATTCCTCACTGGATGGGTGTAGCCCAAAACTGTGGATTCTATGGCCTTCCATGCCATTTTCCCAGGAACTGTTGTCGGGGGGGGGGGGGAGGAGGGAGAGGGGCCTGCAAGGTGGGGGGGTGTTCCTGTCCTCATACCCTTTTATGGAATTCCCTACTCTAAATATCCTCATATCCTTTTATGGAATTCCCCGCTCTGAGGGAAGAACTAAGCATCCTTTTATGGAATTGCCCGCTCTGAGGGGAGGACTGGGCATTCCTGCCTGAACTGGAGAATATATAAACCTGGAGTTTCGGAACCTTTTTACCACTCGTGGGATCCAGAGGAGGACTGCAGCTCACTGCTCTCAACCAGCCTGAGACCACCATCCTCAACTGGACTGCAACCACCACTTTTGACCAGACTGCAACAGCTCTCCCACCAGCAGGTTTTTCCCTCTCTCTTTACTTTGGACTCGGGGGGGGCCCAAGGAACAGCACTTTGTTTATGGCCCAGGGTGCTGGGTTCTACATTTGGGTTTTGTGGATTAAACCCAATTGCTTGTCTGTATAATCAGACTTATTGGGCAAGGGGGGCCCAAGAGGAGCCCAAGGGGGGCCCAAGGGGGGCCCAAGGGGGCTGGGCCAGGGGGGAAAGGGCTGCAGGGGGCAGATCCCGGAGGAGGAAACCCGCCAAAAGCGGCGGCCCAGCCGAGGGAGGAGCCGAGCGGGAGCACAAAGAAGAGCAGCCAAAAGGTCCTGGCGGTCGCTCGGCAATGGCGGGGGGGGCGAGAGCGGTTTGGGGGCCCCTCGTGAGAGCCGGGGGTGAACCCCGGTAGCCGCGGAGTGGGGAGAGCGGAGAGGGGCGATCCCGGAGCTGGGGGACCCCCGGAATGCTGGAGGGGGGGGAGCAGAGAGGGAGCACCAGGCCCCTTAAGCGGGGGTCCCGGAGAGGGGGAAGGCCTTGGAGTGTGGAGAGGAGGGGGGGCCTTGAGGCGGGGTGGGAGCCGAGAACGCCAAGAGGTTTGCGAGGGTGGGAGGTGAGAGAGGAGGGCCGGCTGGCCCCGGGAGGCAGAGTGGGGAGAAGTGAGCCCTGGGACCCCCCTGGCAACACTAAAGGGGACCCCGGCGAGTGGGAACCCCCCGGAGCTGCGGGACCCCCGGCAGCCCGGAGAAGGGGGACCCCCAATGCAGGCAGAAGTGCCATCAGGCCAGACAGGGGGGACCCCCCTAACCCCAGAGAGCAGAGAGGGGGAACTCCTGGGAGGGGATTTTGGGCTGAATGTTGTTGTTTTGGGGGTTTTTATGGGCACAAGTTGCCCGGTGAGTCCTAGAGCTGGACTTGGGCAGGAGGAACCCCCAAGGCAACGCGCTCACACCTTGTTTTTCCCTCCCCATCAGGATTTCTGCTTCCCAAAGCTTGGGCCAATGGAGGAGGCTGTGAGGAAGAGGAAGATGCCTTGGGCCCCCCAGGCAGGTGAGGAGGAAGTCAGTGCCCCTTTGGGTTGGTCTTTTGTGGCCGTCCTGCCGGGGCCGGAGTTGGGGGGATGTCCTTGGGCTTTCCTTTGGCCTGGAGACAAATCCCCTGCGTGTCCTTGTTGCTTCCTGCCCCAGGCCCCGAGGTGAGGCCGGAGAGCGCGGAGGACAAATCCCGGCGGCAGAGCCTGGTGGGAGAGGCCGTTTTGAAGGGCTCCCCGGCGCAGGAAGGCAGCGGGGAGGAAAAGGGCCGGAGATGCCCCCGCAGGAAGGGCTGCAAAGCCAGCCCAGGGGGCTGTGAGGAGGAAAGAGCCAGCATGTGCCGGGAAGGCGGCCGGAGCTTGAGGCGGAGCTGCGAGCTGGTGGACCCTGAGCAGCCTCCCAGCAGGGAAAAGCCCTTCAGGTGTTTGGATTGTGGGAAGAGCTTCAGCAAGAGAACCAACCTCCAGAGGCACCAGCACATCCACAGTGGGGAACGGCCCTACACGTGTGGGGAGTGTGGAAAGAGCTTCAATCAGAGCTCCAACCTGCTCCAACACCAGATGATCCACAGTGGGGAACGACCCTACATGTGTGAGGAATGTGGGAAGCGCTTCAGTGACCGCTCTACCCTCCGCAACCACCGTCGCATCCACAGTGGGGAACAGCCCTACACGTGTGGGGAGTGTGGGAAGAGCTTCAGTGACCGCTCTACCCTCCGCAACCACCGTCGCATCCACAGTGGGGAACAGCCCTACACGTGTGCGGAGTGTGGGAAGAGCTTCACGAAGAGCTCTACCCTCCACAGTCATCGACGCATCCACAGTGGGGAACGGCCCTACACGTGTGGGGAGTGTGGGAAGAGCTTCAGTGACAGCTCCACCCTCCGCAACCACCGTCGCATCCACACTGGGGAACAGCCCTACACGTGTGGGGAGTGTGGGAAGAGCTTCAGGCAGATCTCCCACCTGCTCCGACACCAGATGATCCACAGTGGGGAAAGGCCCTACATGTGTGAGGAATGTGGGAAGAGCTTCACTCAGATCTCCGACCTGCTCCGACACCAGATGATCCACAGTGGGGAAGACCCTACACGTGTGCAGAGTGTGGGAAGAGCTTCAGGGACAGCTCCAGCCTTTGCAAACACCGTTGCATCCACACCAGGGAATGGCCCTACAAGTGCTTGCAATGTGGGAAGAGCTTCAGCACAAGCACCAAGCTGCTCAGCCACCAGCACATCCACACTGGGGAACAGCCCTACACGTGTAGGGAATGTGGGACAGCTCCACCCTCTACACCCACCGTCGCCTCCACATCAGGGAGAGGCCCTACAACTGTCGGGATTGTGGGAAGAGCTTCAGGCAGAGCTCTTCCTTGACCTCCCACCAACGGACCCACCGGGAAGAGAAACCCCGAGTGCCCCGACTGCGGGAAGAGCTTCGGCCGCTGCTCCAACTCCATCAGCCATGGAAGGACCCGCGTTGGATGATCCACAGGGACCCCCGTTGGGCACAGACCTGGTGTACTGGGAATGGGGGCAGAAGGAATGGGAGTGGGGACACGTGGAATGGGGAGGGAACACCTGGAATGGGAATGGGAACACCTGGAATTGAAATGGAGACACCTGGAATGGGAACACCTGGAAAGGGAATGGGGACACCTGGAATGGAAATGGGGACACCTGGAATTGAAATGGAGACACCTGGAATGGGAACACCTGGAATTGGAATGGAGACACCTGGAATGGGAACACCTGGAATGGAAATGGGGACACCAGGAATGGAAATGGGAACACCTGGAATTGAAATGGAGACACCTGGAATGGGAACACCTGGAATGGGAATGGAGACACCTGGAATGGAAATGGGGACACCAGGAATGGGAATGGGAACACCTGGAATTGGAATGGAGACACCTGGAATGGGAACACCTGGAATTGAAATGGAGACACCTGGAATGGGAACACCTGGAAAGGGAATTGGGACACCTGGAATGGAAATGGGGACACCAGGAATGGAAATGGGAACACCTGGAATTGAAATGGAGACACCTGGAATGGGAACACCTGGAATTGGAATGGAGACACCTGGAATGGGAACACCTGGAATGGAAATGGGGACACCAGGAATGGAAATGGGAACACCTGGAATTGAAATGGAGACACCTGGAATGGGAACACCTGGAATTGGAATGGAGACACCTGGAATGGGAACACCTGGAATGGAAATGGGGACACCAGGAATGGAAATGGGAACACCTGGAATTGAAATGGAGGCACCTGGAATGGGAACACCTGGAATGGGAATGGGGACACCAGGAATGGGAATGGGAACACCTGGAATTGGAATGGAGACACCTGGAATCGGAACACCTGGAATGGGAACACCTGGAATGGGAATGGGGACACCTGCAATGGGAATGGGGACATCAGGAATGGGAATGGGGTACCTGGGCTGGGAATGGGAACATTGGGAATGGGAACATTGGGAGCAGGTTGGGGACACCAGGAATGGGAATGGGAACATCTGGGATTGGAATGGGGGCACCTGGAATTAGAATAGGGAAAACAGAGGTGGGATGGGAACACCTGGAATGGAAATGGGGACAATAGGAATGGGAATGGAGACCCCTGGAATGGGAATGGGAACACCAAGAACTGGGAATGGGGAAAACAGATGTGGGATGGGAACACCAGGAATGGGAGGAGGGACAATAGGAATGGGAATGGGGACACCTAGAATGGGATGGAACACCTGGAAAGGGAATTGGAACACGTGGAATGGGAACACCTGGAATGGGAACGGGGACACCTGGAATGGGAATGGGGACACCTGGAATGGGATGGGGACAATAGCAATGGGATGGGAACACCTGGAACAGGAATGCAAACCCGTGGAATGGGAATGGGAACACCCGGGCCCGGGCTGTGTCCCTGGTGAAACAGGAGACCAGGCCCAAAAGAGTTCACTAAGAAATTTGGGCCTGCTAACAAGCTACCAACAGCCAAGACCATCTGGGCTCGTTCTGTTCTACTGACTGGAGCAAAGCTTCAGAGAATAGTCCAGGAACATGTCCTAGGCCTAGAGGGGATAAATTAGAGAGACAGCAGGATCAGGGAGACATTGGAAGAGGAGGAATAGGCCAGGAGCCAGGGCTTTTCCCAAGCTTCAGGGAGTGGGTCAAGAACAATGGAAGAGAAGGAAGGTCAAGCTGAGGAAGATGAGTTGAAGCCCCCAGAGCCATGGAGGAAGAGTGGAAGTCCCCTCAGGATTGAGGGCCAAGAGAAGCACTGCCCCAAGCCCTGCCTGAGCTCCACCTATACTCCGCCTGTTATTAATATGCAGAGATAGATGTTGGAATCACTTGAATATGCATTTAATCACAGCTGAAGATTGTATAAAAATGCTGATTTTGTGTGAAGCCTTGGAGCAAGTTTGTCCAGCGCGAGCTGGCTTGCTCCCAACGTTGAATAAACAAATACCTTGCTGCTTAAAGAGAAAAAAGTCTCTGAGCAGTTTCTTGGACCGATTTTTCGGATTCAGCGCCCAGTCAGTCCCAGGATGATCCCAGTCACTCCTGATCTCTCCCAGTTGCTCCCAGTTTCCTCCATGTGGCCCCACTCATTCCCAGTTCCCCACAGAAGCTTCCAGCATGATCCCAGTTGCTCACAGCCACTTCCCGTCATCCCCAGTGCACTCCCAGTTGCTCCCAGGATGATCCCAATCGCCTCCTGCATGATCCCACTCGCTCCTGGTATGATCCCAGTATGACCCCAGTCACCCTCCGTGTGGTCTCAGTTGCCCCCAACATGGGCCAAGCTGCTCCCAGCATGATCCCAGTATGATCCCAGTTTTCCCCATCATGGTCCCAGTTGCTCCCAGTTGCCCCTAGCACAGATCCAGTCACTCCACGTAGGATCCCGGTCTTCCCACCTGACAGTCCCACTCAATCCCAGTTGCTTCTCTTGTAAATCCAGTCACTCACAGTTCCTTCCAGTTGCCCCCAGCCTGGACCTAATTTCCCTTCACGTAGTCCCAGTCACTCCCAGTATGGTCCCACTTACCCCCACCCTGGTTGCAGACGCTCCCAGTATATCCCAGTAGAGCCCTCAGCACGCTCATAGTCCTTCCCAGTCACTCCCAGATGCCCCAGTAACATTCCAGTTTCCACCAGTATGATCCCAGTGACTCCAAGGCACTCCCACTATATCCTATGTGGCCTCCAGTTGCTCCCAGTATGATCCCTGTTGCCCCAGTTCTGGTCCTGGAGGGTCCCAGTGTGCTCAGATCCTGCTCCTGATGGGGTCCTGCTGGGTCCCAGTCCTGGTCCCGGTGTATCCTGGTGTCCCAGTCCATCCCAGTCCATCCCAGTCCATCCCAGCCTGTCCCAGTCCATCCCAGTCCATCCCAGTCTGTCCCAGTCCGTCCCAGTCCATCCCAGCCCATCCCAGTCCATCCCAGTCCCTTCCCAGCAGCCGCCACCGTTTCCCGGGTCCTGCCCCCCCGCCCCCCCAAGATGCTGACGGGGGTCGGGGCTCCGTCTTTGCCTTCGTCTCCCTGGGCCTGCCTGGAATGAAGGGGCCGCTGGGACTCTGCTGGGCCTCTGGGAATTGAAGGAACACTGGGACACTGGGGCAGGACATCCCCCCTGCAATGGCACCAAGACAATGCCCCATTTGCAAAGGGGTCAGTGCTGAGCTGAGAGGGGGCCGGGACAAGGCAGGAGATGTTGGACCCCAGACTGGTTTGACCCCAAATGAAGCCCCTGATGGTGAGGGAACCCCTGGAGTCCAAGGACTGTCAGACCATGAGTTTCTACCAGAAAGGGCCAGTCCCCTTTCCCAGGGGCAGGTTCTTCCAACAGAACCCTTCTTGGGGGGTGTGTGGAGATTCCTGCCTTGGCTGGGGACCCCCCCAAGGTCACTGCTGGAGGTTGAGAGCAGAGATCTCCCCACGAGCGCTGGTCTGGGGGAGTTCCATCCATCTCTAATTAAGAATTATTGCTTGTTTGCCAGCTTTAGTAGAATTGCTTCAACAATTGCTTTACTGTAGTGCCCTGTCCTACCTTATCCTGTACTACTGGTAGTTTTAGTGTTTCTACTGTTCACTAAATAATTCTGACTAAAACCTTTTGTGTCATCATTTGCAAAAATAAATAATTCATTTTCTATCAATAGATCTGATTTGCCATCATTAAAGCCTGGGGGACAAACGTGGTTCAGTCCCCCCTCTAGAATTGCTCTAAATTTCAACTGTTGGCACAATGCAAGGCTGAGATTGGATCCAGCAGCCCCCAGCACTCCAGAGTAATCTGGGAGCTCAGGAGGACCACCCCCCTTTCCCAACCCTCCAGTGCCCAAAGACCCCCTTGGGACCGTCCATCCCTCCAGACCACCCCCCCTTTTCCACCCCTCTCCCTGTTCCTCCCACTTTTCCATGGTCCCCTCAAGCCCCAGGCCCCTGAGGATCACTTTCAGCTTCCAATCCCCATTTTTTCCCCCTCTCCCACCCCTTACACATCATTCCCCCCATCCCCAGCCCCCTCATGCTCAGTTTGGGGGTCCCACCCTCCCCTTTTCCCCACTCTTCTGACCTCTCCCACCCCTTTCCCATCAGCCCCCAACCCTCAGTCTCCCTCCCCCTCTACTTTTGGTGGGTCCCACTCCCCTCCCACTTACTTTGGGGTCCCACCACCCCTTTTATACCCTCTGACTCATCGACCTCCCCCCTTCCCAACACCCCCTCTCACCCGAGAGCTCCTCACCTGCAGTGGGGGGGCTCTCAGTAACACCAGAGTCCATGAAAGTCCCCCCAAAAAAGGGTTAGGTGGAGTCCTGGGTGGGCTCGGAGTGGGTTTGGGGGTTCCTTGGGGGCTGTGGGGTGGTTTAAGGGGGTCCCAGCACACTTTGGGATGCTTTGGATGCCATGTTGGTGTGCAGATGTCCCCCCAAAGCTCCTCCAGAACAGGGTGACACAAGGGGGGGGCACAGAGGGGTCCCCATTCCTGATCCATGCTGGAACAACCACACTGGGGGCAACTGGGATCAGAGTGGGAGCAGCTGGGCCCCTGCTGGGCTCATACTGGGACCATGCTGGGAGTGACTGCAATACTACTGGGAGTATGTGAGAGGGACTGCAGCCATACTGGGGATGACTGGGATCAGACTGGATTCATTGAATCCACTGGAAGTTGATGGAATTTACTGGGATCATTTGGTGTGACTAGACTCATAGTGGGATCATATTGGGAGGAACTGGGACCATGCAGGGGCAAGTGGTCTCCTCCAGGCAGTGCCTCCCATTTCTCAGGAGAGAGTTAAAAAAACCCCACACCCCTCCACAGCCTTTGGAGGGTCTTCAGCTTGGAATGTGGATCTGCTGGTTGGTTCTTTTGTGTGGGTCAATCACCCAAGGCAAAAACTCCCCTCCCCCGTTCAACATCCCCCCCTTACAGCAATGCAGGGCAAAGAAACATTCCCTGCCTGGGTTTTTTTGAACAAGTAAACCTGTGACAACCTCCCAGGCTGCTGAGCAGGGACAAGGAGGCAATGAGGGCCCAGGGCTGCAAGGGGCACTTTTCTCCTCATGGTGGGACCATAAATGGGCAGAAAAGAAACCCCCAAGGCTCAATTTGGGAGCAATAGTGGGCAGCCATTCTTTGTTATCAACCCCTCACCCATGGGAGGATCTTCCCCCCAACCACGAGTGTGCCCCGTTCTCCCCCAGGGCAGCTGAGATTTACTCACAATTTTACATATCCAGCAAATGTCTTACATATTCACTCCTTCCCTCAGAAAGATCACACCCATGGGAATCAGCTCGGGGAGGTCCTTCTGAAGTCCTTCCAAAGTCCTTATTTGGTCACTGGGGGGCTTCTGGTGGCCTCTTGGTGGTCTCTGGTGCTTGTTTGGAGCTTGAACTTTACTTGACCTTGTCTGTTGAGCAGAGTATTTACAGCTGGATATAGAGGGCCCTTGTTCAGCATCTCTTCTCCAAAACCTGGACACTTATGTGACAACTACCCCAACTGAAAAGCATTCAGAAACTTCCCCATTTTGGAACTCCCCTGCCAGAAACTTCCACTGTAAAGGCCCTGGAAAACTGCTGAGCAAGGGAGAATTCCTGCTCCCAGGAGAGACCCCGCCTGGTTTGACGGGAGGCCTGGGAAGGACCCCCCTGGCAGAAGCTTTCCCCCCAGGCTCTCCAAGCTCCCGGCTGTGGGCAAAGCCAGCCCATGGCCCAGCGGGGTGGGCTGGGGCTGCCCAGGGGCAGGAGACACGGGCCCCACGGAGCGAGGCCAGCGGAGCCCCAGTGGGCCGGGGCTGGAGCGCCCGAGGCCCGGGAGAGGCTGGAGAGCAGGCAGGGAGCCCGCAGGCCTGCCCGCTCCCAGCTGGCAAGGGCTGCAGGCAGAGAGGCAGCTCTGCAGGCCTGGAGCAGCACAGGGGCTCTCCAGCTCTGCCCTCGGCACAGGCCTCTCCCAATGCACCAGGCACAGACGGGCACCATTGCAAAGGGGAACCTTTGAGTCCCAGTTTCGGGGGCAATCACACACTCGCCCCAAGGAGCCACAGCCAAGAGTCTGGGGGCAGCACGGGGCCCTTCCTGGAAATCAGAGAACTTTCCTAATCTTTCCATGGGCTCACTTTGCCTTTGGATTCGTTGTTTCCATTAACACCAGAGGGGGTGTTAGGCCATAAATCACCTTTAGCCAGCACACAGCAACAATTCCTCACAAACTACTTTGGAGAGAACACAGCTTGGGAAAAGCACTAGAACTGTCAGTTTTGTGAGAGTTACCCTTGATAAGCTTCAGGGAACAAAGCCTGGGAGAGAAAGATGTGTTCTTGAACCTGCATATCTGGAAACAAGGGCCTTCTGCAGAAAGCAGCAGGTCAGGAGGAAGATGAACAAAGGCTCAGCATTTGTGAGGGAAAATGCCCACTGGAGGAAAAAGATGCTAAAAAGACTGAAAGTGTGAACTAATTAGCATAAGACACAAGAGAGTACTGAACAAGAGTGCCTAAATACTAATGAATGAAATGGAACAATGAAATTATGCCATTTGGCGCCAATGAACATTAATTTCTTTGTCAAAAAAGTGTAAATGGGTGCAAAAGTGATGTACTGCTGTCTGTGTGAAGGCCGCATTGTTGTTGGCCACATACACAGCCAGCAAAGAAAGTAATGCCTTGCTTTGTCACACTAAACCCACGGTGTTCGAGTGTTTCATTGATCCCAACAATGTCAGAGCATTTGGCAACACCCTCAGCAGTCAGTCACTTGCACTGCCAGCATGGGGGCCAAATGCTGTCCTTGGAAAAAACATGGACTGCCATCATTTCCAGGAGCCCAGCTCCAAAATTTAGATAGCACTTCCCAAATTGGATATGTCTGGGGATTGCTGCCATGCTAAAAGGGCCAGGACAGAAAACTGCTGCTGGCCTTTGCCTGCCCTGGGAAACCTTTCCTCTGCCCCCCAGCACTGGGGCTGGGTGCTGTCCTTCCCAAGGAAAGGGACTGTCATCCCCCCCGGGAGCCACCTCCAAACCTTGGATGCCACCTGCCAGCCTGACTCTGTCAGGGATTGTTCCCACCCAAAAGGGGCCAGCACAGGAACCTGTTGCTGGCCTTTGCCTGCCCTGGGCACCCTGTCACCTGCCCCTGAAACACTGGGGCTGGGGGCTTTCCTTCCCAAGGACAGTTAATGGCACCAACTTTCAGGAGCCCACCTCTGAGCTTTGGGCATCATCTCTGTCCTGCAAAAGGGGCATTTCCTCAACCCTTTGTGTTCCCTTGGTCTGTCACAGCCCCAAGAAGGCTGAGACCCTTGTTCCTGACCACTTTTAAAGAGGATTTGAAGCTTGAAGTCTTTTAGGAAACTAATCCAAAAGAGCCCCCCATTTCCAGCAGTGGCTTTCCTGAATTACTGGAGGGAGCAGTGAGAATTTTGGGATGAAGTCTTTACTCTCCTGTTGATGAGCTCAGAGTCGGTGTCTCCTGTGCTCTGGCCACGGGGCAGGGCCTCCCTGCCCTTTGGTCCCTGCCTCGTGGCCACCCCTGTGCCAGGGGATACTGTGCAGGTCACCTGGAAACAAACACATTCCAGCCCAGCATTCCCCTGTGTGCCCACTGGAATGTGCACCAGACACCCTGAGGGAAGAAACCTTTCCAGAGAAGACTTTGCTCTTCCTGCTGCAGCCACAAATGGGACAAATGAAACCCTCCAACTCTGTCCTTTTTGTATCAACCAGTCAGGCACCACTTTCTTCTGGCCAGGGGGTGTGTTGGGGATAACTCCAACCCTCCCTGCCCCCCAGCCTTTTCACTTATTTATATGTGTTTAGCAAAGAAAGAATTTAAAGGGCATCAATTCCCAATTACATCATCCTCTTCAGTATTTAGTATTCTATCCTCTATTGGTTATTGACTTCTCACTCCTCACCATATATATATATATATATATATGTAGTCCCCATTTTTCAGGCTTTTTATTATCCTTTTCCCAGGTAGGGAGTTTCCAACACCTACTGTATGGTCTTTGTTAACCTCTTCTTTGTCTCCTAGTTCCTGCACAATGTCCTTGTGGTCTGTAAATTCTGCATTCCTTGTGTCCAGTTTCAGCAATCCATCTCTCTCCCCAGGCTTTGTTCACTGAAGCAGATCAGGGCTAGTTTAGCAAAACTCAGAGTTGCAATAATTTTCCCAAGCCTGTTCCCACAAGAGCAGGTGATGATAAACTTTGCTAAGTGCTGGCTAATAGTGACTTAAGACTAACCCACTGTTTAGGATGAATATTCTGGTTATGATTCACTAAAGCAATTAACTAACAAGTTAATGAACACCATCAATTTAAACGAATCAGAAAATGATCTCGTTCCCAGCAGCAGCACCGAGTGCCCGGAGCCGATGTGTGCAAGTGCTGGGCTGGAGCAGAGACGTGCTGGAGGGGCAGATGGCAATGGGACAGCCCAGAAAGGGGAAACGCTTCCCCCCAGGCCAGGGAAAAGCTGGGTTGGTCTCTGCAGCCCTGGCAGGAGAGGCCTTTGCTGTCGGGGGGGTCTCTGCAGCCCCTGAGGGGCTGTGCTGGAGGAGAAGCTGATCTCAAGGCAGGACAGAGATGCTGAAAATGTCTTTGGGTGGGCACATGCCGTGATTCAGGAACACTGACAATCATCCCACAGAGCCTTGGTTGAATCATCAGGTGGGTGATGAAGGGACAGAAGGGCCTGCAAAGCCTGGGAGCAGGTCCCCCATTCCATTGCAAGTGGAAACACCGTGGGATCTTCTGGCAGGGCAGCAGGGCTGGGCACAGGCAAGCCAGGAGATGCTGGAGGCTGTGGCAGACAGCTCTGGGCCCCAGACAATCCCTGGGCTGCTCTCTTGCTGCCAGACAAGGGGGTCTGGCTGGGCAGGGGAAGGCTGAGGGAGCCAGGGCTGCAGGGAGCAGGGAATGGTGGAGCTGCAGGACAAGGAGCAGAAGGGCCCTGCAGGGCTGCAGCAGAGCTGATTGCAGGGAGCTGCCTTCAGGGCAGGGATTCTGCCCCTGGGCTCGGCCCTGCTGAGGCCACCCCTCGAGTGCTGGGCCCAGTTCTGGACCCCTCACTTTGGGGAAGATGTTGAGGTGCTGGAGCGTGTCTGGAGAAGGGCACCGGGGCTGCTGAAGGCTCTGGAGCACAAGTGCTGTGAGGAGCAGCTGAGGGAGCTGGGCTTGCTGAGCCTGGACAGAAGGAGGCTCAGGGGGGACCTTCTCACTCTCTACAACTCCCTGACAGGAGGGGGGACCCGGGGGGGGTCGGTCTCTTCTCCCAGGCAACCAGCAGTGGGACAAGAGGGCACAGCCTAAAGCTGCACCAGGGGAGGTTTAGGTCAGACAGGAGGCTCAAGTTCTTCCCAGAAGGGGGGACTGGGTGTTGGAATGGGCTGCCCAGGGAGGGGGTGGAGTCACCGTCCCTGGAGGTGTTTCAGAAAAGACTGGATGTGGCTCTCAGGGCCATGGTCTAGTTGACAGGGTGGGGTTGGGGCATGGCTTGGACTCCATGATCTCAGAGGTCTTTTCTCACCTCGTTGATTATATGATTCTGGAATGGCCCCTTGGTTCCATGAGGTTTTGCAGTGTCACAGTGGTCCTTTGATTCCATTAGGTTCCGCAGGGTCACAAAGGCCACTGGATTCCATGAGGGTACCAAAGGTCTCAAGGCTCCTTTGATTCCATGAGGCCCCACATGTCACACTGGCAACTTGGTTCCATGAGGCACCATAGTGGTCTCTGGGCTCCTTTAATTCCATGAGGCCCTGCAGTGTCACGATGGTCCCTTGATCCCATGAGGTTCCGCAGTGTCCCAGGGTTCCTTTGGCTCCATAAGGCTGATCTCGGGCTCTGAGACACAACTGAACCAGCAGTGGTTGTCCAGAATGTGCCCTAGAAAATATCTGTGTAACCAACTGCAATGGAGAGAAACCAGCCAAGGAAAGGAAAGAAACAATCAAGGAAGGAACTCGTGGTTCACAGAAGCAGCAAAGCAGGCAAAGGTGGGGTGTTACAGAATCCCAGAATGAAAGAATGTGCGAGCTGGAAGGGACCCCAGAGGGATCATCAAGTCCAACCCTCAGCTCTGCCCAGGCCCATCCCCAAGAGTCACAGCCTGTGCCCCAGAGGATCATCCAAACTCTCCTGGAGCTCTGTCAGCCTTGGTGCTGTGCCCACTGCCCTGGGGAGCCTGTTCAGTGCCAACCACCCTGGGGGGGGAAGAACCTCTTTCTAACATCCAACCTGAGCCTGCCCTGATCCAACTCCAGGCCATTCCCTGGGGGCTGTCCCTGGTCCCCCCAGAGCAGAGCTCAGGGCCTGCCCCTCCTCTGCCCCTCCTGAGGAAGTTGGAACTGCCATGAGGTCTCCCCTCAGTCTCCTCTTGTGCAGCTGAACACCCCATGTGCCCTGAGCTGCTCCTCCTAAGGTTTCCCCTGCAGAGCCTTCCCCATCCTGGTGGCCTCCTTTGGACACTCTCTACTGGCTCAATCTCTTCCTTCCATTGTGTCCCCCTCGAGTGCTCCACTATTGAGGTGAGGCCGCCCCAGGGCAGAGCAGAGCGGGACAATCCCCTCCCTGGCCCGGCCATGCTGGGCCTGATGCCCCAGGACAGAGTTGTCCCTCCTGGCTGCCAGGGCACTGCTGACTCCTGGCCAAGTGGGCACCCCCAGGACCCCCAGGGCCCTTTCCCAGCACTGCTCTCCAGCCTCTCATTCCCACTCTGTCCCCACATCAGGGGTTGCCCCATCCCAGAGGCAGAATCCGGCACTGCCCCTTGTTGAACTTCCATGGGTGGTGATTCCCAGCCCTGGCATCTGTCCAGGTCTCTCTGCAGGGCCTCCCTGCCCTCCAGGGACTCAGCAGCTCCTCCCAGGTTGGGGTCATCTGCAAACTTGCTCCGTGTCCCTTCCAGTGCTGCGTCCAAGTCATGGATGGAGATGTTGGAGAGCACAGGGCCCAGATGGAGCCCTGGGGAACCCCCCTAGTGACCCCCATCTGATGTCCCCCCAGTCACTGCCACCCTCTGTGCCCGACCCGGGAGCCCATTGCTCGCCCAGCACAGGGTGTGTTTATCCAGCTCTGGGCTGGACACTTTGTCCAGAGGGATCTGGGCACAGACACTATGGGAAGCTTCACTGAAACCCAAAAAGATCCCATCAACTGGCTTCCCTTGATCAGCCAGGGGGTGATGTTGCCATAAAGTAACTCAGGTTTGATCAGCAGGCCTTTCCTCTGGGGAAGCCGTGCTGGCTGTGATACCCCACAGCAGGGTGGGAGCTCAGGGGCCACCCCAGACCCCCCTTTTCCCACCTTTTCCCCCGTGACCACTGCAGCACCGGCTGTTGGGTGGAGGGGAACCCCCCATCAGCCCCCCAGGGATGGACAGGGGGGTTGGGGACCCCCCCAGTGCAGATCCAACCCCCCCAGAGGAAAAGGCTCCAGGGCTCAAGTGATGGGGACACCATGGGGCCTCCCTGGGACTCCTCTTCCTGCTGTCCCACCCCCCTTTTCTGCCCCTCTCCCACCCCTTTCCTATGGTCCCCACAACCCCCCACATCCCCCCTGCACTCAGTTTGGGGCTCCCACCCCCCTCCCAATAACTTTGGGGTCCCAACACCCCTCACACTCAGTTTTGGGGGTCTCAGCCCACCACTTTTCCCTTCTCTCCCACCCCTTTCCTATTGTCCCACTAAACTACAGCTTCCCTGTGCTCCCTTTGGGGGTCCCACCCCTTTGGCCCCTCAGCTGAAGGGGTCCCACCCCCCCTTTTTCCCACCTTTTCTCCCCTTTCCTGCTCCCTTTTCCCCATCCCCCCTGTGGCAAGGGGAGTTCAAGGCTTAGACAAAGTTGATTGGAGAAGTCCTGCCCTGGAGTCCCGGTGTGCAGAATGGACTCCCTGGCTTTCTAAACTCCTGCTCCCAGAGGAGCCTGGGGGCAGCTGGATCCAATCTCAGCCTTGGGTTATGCCAATGCTTTGAATTTAAGGAATTATAGAGATGGGATTGAACCAGTTTTGTCCCACAGGTTTTAATGATGGAAAAGCAGATATATTTATATCAATGAACTACTTATTCTTAATAATGATCAGACAAAAGGACTAAACCAGAATTATTTATTACACAACATGCACACTAAAACTACCAGTAGTACAGGATAAGGTAGGACAGGGCACTACACTAAAGCAATTGTTGAAGCAATTCTACTAAAGGTGGCAAACAAGCAATAATTCTTAATTAGAGATGGATGGAACTCCCCCAGACCAGCGCTCGTGGGGAGATCTCTGCTCTCAACCTCCAGCAGTGACCTTGGGGGGTCCCCAGCCAAGGCAGGAATCTCCACACACCCCCAAGAAGGGTTCTGTTGGAAGAAGCTGCCCCTGGCAAAGGGGACTGGCCCTTTCTGGTAGAAACCCATGGACTGACAGTCCTTGGACTCCAGGGCTTCCCTCACCATCAGGGGCTTCATTTGGGGTCAAACCAGTCTGGGGTCCAACATCTCCTGCCTTGTCCCGGCCCCCTCTCAGCTCAGCACTGACCCCTTTGCAAATGGGGCATTGTCTTGGTGCCATTGCAGGGGGAATGTCCTGCCCCAGTGTCCCAGTGTTCCTTTAATTCCCGGAGGCCCTGCAGTGTCCCAGTGGCCCCTTGATTCCATGACCTTCTGAAACACCTCAGGCTTCCTTTGGTTCCATGAGGCCCCCCTGTCACAAAGGCCCCTGGATTCCATGAATTCCGCAGTGTCACAAGGTTCCTTTTTTTCCATGGGGCCCTGCAGTGTCCCAATTGTGCCTTGATTCCAGGAGTATCCAAATTCTCCCAGGGTTCCTTTGGTTTCAGGAGGTCCCGCAGTGTCCCAGCGGCCCCTTCATTCCAGGCAGGCCCAGGGAGACGAAGCCAAAGACGGAGCCCCGACCCCCGTCAGCATCTTGGGGGGGTGGGGGGGCAGGACCCGGGAAACGGCGGCGGCTGCTGGGAAGGGACTGGGATGGACTGGGATGGACTGGGACGGACTGGGATGGACTGGGATGGACTGGGATGGACTGGGATGGACTGGGATGGGCTGGGACAGACTGGGATAGACTGGAGTGGACTAGAATGGACTGGGATGGACTGGGCCACCAGGATACACTGGGACAAGGACTGGGACCCAGCAGGACCCCCCGGGAGCAGGACCTGAACACACTGGGACCCTCCAGGACGAGAACTGGGGCAACAGGGATCATACTGGGAGCAACTGGGACTACACTGAGGGCTACTGAAAGCAACTGGAGGCCACATAGGATATAGTGGGAGTGCCTTGGAGTCACTGGGATCATACTGGTGGAAAGTGGAATGTTACTGGGGCATCTGGGAGTGACTGGGAAGGACTATGAGCATGCTGAGGGCTCTACTGGGATATTTTCTGAAGCTTTTCTCCAGTCAGTAGAATAGAACGAGCACAGATGGTCTTGGATGTTGGGAGCTTGTTAGCAGGCCCAAATTTCTTAGTGAACTCTTTTGGGCCTGGCCTCCTGTTTCACCAGGGACACAGCCCGGGCCCGGGTGTTCCCATTCCCATTCCACGTGTTTGGATTCCTCTTCCAGGTGTTCCCATCCCATTCTAGTTGTTCCCATCCCATTCCAGGTGTCCCCATTCCCATTCCAGGAGTTCCCATTCCCATTCCAGGTGTTCCCATTCCCATTGCAGGTGTTCCAATTCCCTTTCCAGGTGTTCCATCCCATTCTAGGTGTCCCCATTCCCATTCCTATTGTCCCTCCTCCCATTCCAGGTGTTCCCATCCCACTTCTGTTTTCCCCCTTCCCAGTTCTTGGTGTTCCCATTCCCATTCCAGGTGTCTCCATTCCCCTTCCTATTGTCCCCATTCCCATTCCAGGTGTTCCCATCCCACCTCTGTTTTCCCTATTCCCATTCCAGGTGTTCCCATTCCCATTCCAGGTGTCCCCATTCCAATTCCTGGTGTCCTCAAGCTGCTCCCAGTGCTCCCATTCCCATTCCATGAATTCCCATTCCCATTCCACGTGTTCCCGTTCCCATTCCACAAATTCCCATTCCCATTCCAGGTGTTCCCATCCCAGTTCCTGGTGTCTCCATTCCAATTCCTGGGGTCCCCATTCCCATTCCTGGTGTCCCTAACCTGCTCCCAGTGTCTCCATCCCTCTCCCCGGTGTCTCCATTCCCAATCCAGGTGCCCCCATTCCCAGGTCCTGATGTTTCCATTCCCATTCCTATTCTTCCCAGTCTGCTCCTAATGTTCCCATTCCCATTCCAGGTGCTCCCATTCCCATTCCAGGTGTCCCCATTCCCATTCCCCCTGTCCCCATTCCCATTCCTGGTTCCCAGGGAGGAACTGACGGATGCCGGAGGAGGAGTCAGAATTTATTGCCCAAAGCAGGAGATTTTCACACCAAAATTACCCCCCGGTGATGTCACCGCTGTCCCTGTGATGTCACCAATGTCCCTGTGATGTCATTGATGTCTCTGTGATGTCATTTATGTCCCTGTGATGTCACCGCTATCCCTCTGATGTCACCAGTGTCCCTGTGATGTCACCAATGTCCCTGTGATGTCATTGATGTCTTTGTGATGTCACTGCTGTCCCTCTGATGTCACCAATGTCCCTGTGATGTCACCAATGTCCCTGTGATGTCACCACTGTCATTTCCCCTGCTGGTTTACCATTAAACCACCACACCAGGTCTGTGCCCAACGGGGGTCCCTGTGGATCATCCAACGCGGGTCCTCCCATGGCTGATGGAGTTGGAGCAGCGGCCGAAGCTCTTCCCGCAGTCGGGGCACTCGGGGCTTCTCTTCCCGGTGGGTCCGTTGGTGGGAGGTCAAGGAAGAGCTCTGCCTGAAGCTCTTCCCACACTCCCCACAGTGGAAGGGCCTCTCCCTGATGTGGAGGCGACGGTGGGTGTAGAGGGTGGAGCTGTCCCGCATTCCCTCCACGTGTCGGGCTGTTCCCCAGTGTGGATGTGCTGGTGGCTGAGCAGCTTGGTGCTTGTGCTGAAGCTCTTCCCCCATTCCAAGCACTTGTAGGGCCATTCCCTGGTGTGGATGCAACGGTGTTTGCAAAGGCTGGAGCTGTCCCTGAAGCTCTTCCCACATTCCAAGCACGTGTAGGGCCTTCCCCACTGTGGATCATCTGGTGTCGGAGTAGGTTGGAGCTCTGAGTGAAGCTCTTCCCACATTCCTCACACATGTAGGGCCTTTCCCCACTATGGATCATCTGGTGTCGGAGCAGGTGGGAGCTCTGAGTGAAGCTCTTCCCACACTCCCCACACGTGTAGGGCCGTTCCCCACTGTGGATCATCTGGTGGTTGCTGAGGGTGGAGCTGTGCCTGAAGCTTTTCCCACAATCCAAACACCTGAAGGGCCTTTCCCTGCTGGGAGGCTGCTCAGGGACCACCAGCTCGCAGCTCCGCCTCAAGCTCAGACCGCCTTCCCGGCACACGCTGGCTCTTTCCTCCTCACAGCCCCCTGGGCTGGCTTTGAAGCCCCTCCTGCGGGGGCATCTCCGGCCCTTTTCCTCCCCGCTGCCTTCCTGCGCCGGGGAGCCCTTCAAAACGGCCTCTCCCACCAGGCTCTGCCGCCGGGATTTGTCCTCCGCGCTCTCCGGCCTCACCTCGGGGCCTGGGGCAGGAAGCAACAAGGACAGGCAGGGGATTTGCCTCCGGCCCACAGGGAAGCCCAAGGACATCCCCCCAACTCCGGCCCCGGCAGGACGGCCACAAAAGACAAAAGACCGACCCAAAGGGGCACTGACTTCCTCCTCACCTGCCTGGGGGGCCCGCGGCATCTTCCTCTTCCTCGCAGCCTCCTCCTCCATCCGCCCAAGCTTTGGGAAGCAGAAATCCTGATGGGGGGGGAAAAAGGGGGTGAGTGTGTTGCCCAAGTCCGTCTCTGGAACTCACCGGGCATCCTGTGCCCCTGAAAACCTCCAAAACACCAACATTCAGCCCAGAAAAAAAGAAAACAGCAAGATTTGGGAAAAAAAACCCGCACAAACTCCCCGCAAATTTGCAAAAGATCAAGATTCAGAAAAAAAATACGCCAAAACATGAAGATTCAGCTCAAAAAAACCCTCCCAGACGTTTCCCCTCTCTGCTCTCTGCACCTTTACCTTCTGGGCTCTCCCCTCTCTGGGCTGCTGGGGGTCCCGCTTAGGGTTGCTGGGGCTCTTGGGTGTCCCAGGGGTCCCTTCTCCCCTCACTCTCTGCTTCAGTGGGCCCGGGGAACCCCTCACTCTCTGTTTTCTTGGCCCGGGGAACCCAGGGGTCCCCACTGCCCAGGTTCCCCCTTCTCCGGGACCCCCCTTGCAGCCTCCCGGGGCTCCCGGGGTTCCTCCCTCTCCCTGCTCCCCCCTCCAGCCTGCCGGGGGTCCCCCAGCTCCGCCATCCCCCCGCTCCGCTCTCCACACTCCGGGGCTCCCGCCCTTCCTCCCCCCACCCCCGGCTCTCCCGAGGGCTCCCCAAACCCGCTGCCTCGGCTCCCTCCGGCTCCCCCGGACCAGCCCCCCCCGCCCACACCGGCCTCACAATGGAGCCGCCGGGGCCTCACCCACCAACACCAACCCCCAACAAGGGGGGGACCCGCAGCCCCCCGACCACCCACAGGGCTCTGCCCACAACCCACCCCGACACCGCCCCAAAACACCCACCGGGGACCCCCAGCAGCCCCCCGGCACACAGCCCCGCACAAGGGCCGCCTGTGCCCGAACCAACAAAACGCCCCCACAGCCGGGGGGACACCAGAGGCTGCCCCGGGGCAACGAGAGCAGGGAGCGGATCGGGCCCCGCACACGTGGCCGGGCTCTTGGGTCAGCCGACCGGGATCGGGAACAACAGCACGGCCCCGACGGCCGGGGAGGGGAGAAAAACAAGGGGTGAGTGCATTGCCTTGGGAGTTTCTCCTGCCCAAGTCCATCCCTAGAACGCACAGGGCATCTTGTGCTCATAAAAACTCCCAGAACACAAAGATTCAGCCCAAAAACCCATCCCAGAATTCCCCATCTCTCCTCTATAGGGTTAATGGGGTCCCCCCTGTCTGGCCTGATGGCACTTCTGCCTGCATTGGGGGGCCCCCTTCTCCGGGCTGCCGGGGGTCTCGTGGCCCTGGGGGGTTCCCACTCTCCGGGGTCCCCTTTAGTGTTGCCAGGGGGGTCCCAGGGCTCACTTCTCCCCACTCTGCCTCCCGGGGCCGGCCGGCCCTCCTCTCTCGCCTCCCACCCTCGCAAACCTCTTGACGCTCTCGGCTCCCACCCCGCCTCAAGGCCCCCCCTCCTCTCCACACTCCAAGGCCTTCCCCCTCTCCGGGACTCCCGCTTAAGGGGCCTGGTGCTCCCTCTCTGCTCCCTCCCCTCCAGCAATCCGGGGGTCCCCCAGCTCCGGGATCGCCCCTCTCCGCTCTCCCCACTCCGCAGCTACCGGGTGTTGCGGACGACGGGAAAGTATCACACGATCACAGTATTGATCATGACTAATCCAACTTTATTGCTGTAAGCTCCATGCTTATAAAGGTTAATAATTAGGCTCATTAATATTCCAAAATACAAGCTCATCATTGGCTCCTAATTACCTAAGTTATATTTGCGCAAATGCTGCCTCTTTCTCATGGCTATAGTTACTTTATTTACTATTTGCTACTTTCTCTACCTTTCCCATCCTGTTGCTCTAATTTTTCTATCACGTATGCAGTTTCTTAAACAATACAGCTTCACAGCAGACAATGCAGCTTTGCAGTTTCTTAGACAAAGCAGTTTCACAAACACACTGATCAATGACCTTCTAATAGTTTTCTTGCTTTAGCGTGAGACCTGCGGTATAGAATCTTTAATGTGTCCTCTCTCTACCAACCAGGTTTCTGTAATATCTTCCACACTTCCCCCGCTCTGTTTAGACAATGTTAAAAACACGTCACTCATTGCTTTTGTTAGCATGCTTTGAATGCATTTAAAAGCACAAGGAACAATGCATAAAGCAGCCAGCAGTATTAGTAAAAGCGAAATTGCTTGTTTAGTGATCTCCGCAAGCCATGGTCCTAAACCTAATTTTGCTAGCCATCCCCTAATGGGATCTTTTTGAACTTCAAAGTCATTCAGGTGACTTTGCATTAGCAGGGCTCGAGACATTCACAGCAGCTCGAGTCCACTTGGCAGGTATCCAAAGAGGTCCCTGTGGTGAAGAAACACAAAGATAACCTCTTCCCCAATAGAGTACTTTTGCTGGATCTTGCCAAATCCCTGTACGTGGATCTTTAAATCTGACCCACACCTCTTCAGGTTTCTCTGTATCCTGTTTTAATGTATAATGAATTGTTACAGGAGGATCTTTTTGATCTCCAAAAATGCATAAATGATTCAGGACAAACAGTACCTTGCTTAACCTTTTCTTAATATCAATAATGTTTTTATGTTTTTCAAGATACGTTTTTAGTGTGTAATGAGCCCTTTCTATGATTGCTTGTCCTGTGGGAGAGTGAGCAATACCTGTGCGGTGAGTGATTTTCCACTTTTTCAAAAATTGGCCTACTCTAGTACCCACATAGGCAGGTCCATTGTCTGTTTTTATCTGTTGTGGTTTCCCCATCACAGCAAAACATTCACACAAATGTCTTTCTACTTGTAAAGCTTTTTCTCCTGTTTGAGCTGTAGCCCACATAAAATGACTATATGTGTCAATACACACATGTATATATTTAAATCTTCCAAAAGGTGCATAATGTGTAACATCCATTTGCCAGATTTCATTACTCTTTAACCCTCTGGGATTTACTCCCATACCCAATCCTACACCACCATTATGATTGCTACATGTTGGACAGGATCGAACAATATTTTTAGCATCATTTAAGGTGATGTCATACATTCTTTTTAGTCCTCTGGCATTTTGATGATATTGTTCATGATCTTTCTGTGCTTTGGTAAATTCTTCCTCATCCTCTGTAGCCATAGAAACTAATCTGTCCGCCCTAGCATTTCCTTCACCCAACCCAATGTCCCATTTATGGCTTCGTACATGTATGACAGCATAGTCATGATCTCTGTTTGTTACTGCCAACCATAATTGACAAAATAACTGAAAGAGCCTCTTATTCGGGACTTCTTTAATTAGGGCCCCTTCTATCCGATTAACTACTCCTGCTACATAGAATGAGTCAGTAACAATATTAAGGGGTCTATCCATGCTAGCCAGTGCTCTGACCACTGCTAACAACTCTAAAGTTTGTAATGAATCTGTAGGTTCTCCTGTTAAAATTTCATGCTTCCATTCTCCTTTCTCTAACCAGGTTAGGGCAGCAGTGTGAGATTTTTTGCCAGCGTCTGTGTAAACTGTTCGTGCATGTGGAATTGGTTGTTCCTGTTTTTTAGGTTTCAGTATCCATTGCCAAGAACCAATCCATGCTGTAGGGACATTGTGCAGTCTACTGGTAATTATGGGACATGTCAGTCCTAATAATGCTTCTTGAAGACCCTCATTAGTACATAGGTACCAATCAAGATCATTTTTCTGCATTGGTAATCGTATACGTGCAGGCTCTTGAGCATCAATTTGTAACACACGCTCTCGACCCTTTTTTATCAGGGCTGCCAACATTTCAATTTTTTGTAAAAGTGTTTTAGGCTGTTGTATGCTAGTTGATAACCATTCTAAAACCCCTATATCCTCCCCCGTTTCTGTTTGTGATTGTGTAATAGCACCCAAAATGTATCGTTTGTCAGCCCAAAAGGTAAGTTCTAAAGGTAATTCCCATTGTCTTCTCCGAACACGGCCCTGAGTGACACAATCTAAAATTTGTTGGAGTATGAGTTGTTGGTGCTTTGTGACAGTAATTTTGGTTGTTGGGTCTGTTCCTTTTAATAGGGGTCGCAATTCAGCTAAAAGGTCAGCAGGGATTCCCACAACAGGGCGTAACCACTGTAAATCCCCAAGAAGTTTTTGTGCATCATTCACAGTGCGCAATTTTGATTGAAATACCAATTTCTGTGGGATAACAGCATGTCGAGAGATAGTCCACCCCAAATATCTCCATGGTTCTGTCGTTTGAATTTTTTCATCTGCTATTATTAACTTATATTGTTCCAAATGTCTGCGAATTATTTGTATTTGTTCGGGTACAAACTCCTCAGGCTGGCAAAACAATATATCATCTACGTAGTGATAAATTATACAATCCGGCCATCTGCGTCGTAGGGCTTGTAATGCATTATCCACATATAGCTGACACAAAGTTGGACTGTTCCTCATCCCTTGTGGTAATACTGTCCATTCAAATCGTTGGTCAGGTCTTTCTCTGTTAATAGCAGGTAATGTAAAAGCAAAACGTTTAGTATCCCGAGGGTGCAATTGAATTGTAAAGAAACAATCCTTTAAGTCTATAATCAGTAAGGACCAATCCATGGGAAGCATTGCAGGATTTGGTAGTCCAGACTGTAAAGCCCCCATGGCTTCCATTTGTGAGTTAACTGCTCTTAGATCATGCAATAATCGATATTTTCCAGACTTTTTCTTTATTACAAATATAGGTGTATTCCAGGGACTAGTAGAAAGTTTTAAGTGTCCTTGATCAATTTGTTCTTGTACTAATTCATGAGCAGCTTCCAAGCTTTCCCGTTTTAAAGGCCATTGCTTAACCCATACTGGAGTATCAACAGTCCAAGTAATAGGAATTGGGAAAGACCAAGCAATGGCTATTCCCTCAAAGGGTAATCATTGGAGAGTTTCATCCCAATTTGTGTCAAAACATCTCTCCCGATTAAGCATTGTACTGTTGGTGGAAGCTGCACAACAGACAGGACAGCACTGGCCACACGACCTTCCACCTCGATGTTCACAGTAGGAGTCCGCATAGCAATTGAGGCACCCCCAATGCCAGTCACAGTTGTAGTAGCAGGTTGCAGAGGCCAGTGTCTAGGCCAACAATGAGGAGCTATTATACTGGAATCAGCTCCTGAATCTAGTAAAGCATCCAGTGTTTTTGTTTGATCCTTCCATATAATTGTAACTTTATGTTTTGGCCTCTCACTTAAATCCAGTGTCAGTAAGGTAAGTCCCCTTGTAGAACCAAATCCACGATCTCCACGTTGCATCAGTTGTCGGTCGTTGGTTAAAGGTTTTGCTAACTGTGGCAGGGGTATTAATTGAGCAATACGTTGTCCTTTAGGAATCCTTAAAGGTGGAAAAATAGTATATGCCATAACCATTATCTGTCCAGTGTAGTCAGCATCAATTAATCCAGGCAGTACAAATAATCCAGCAAGGCTAGCCGACGATCTGCCAATCAACAGTGCCCCAAATGCTTGTTTATTTATTACCAAAGGCCCGTAGATACCAGTAGGAATCTTTTGAGGTTGGGTGGATAGCAAAGTGACCTCTAGTGTCATGGCCAGATCCAATCCGAGGCTACCGGCTGTGGCAGGTTGTAATCCGAAAGCATTGGCTGAGGCTGTGGCTGCGGCAGGTTGCAGTTGTTCTCCTGTCCGTGGAATGGATTGTTCGGTGAAAAGTTGCTGGCTGGGGTTATCTGTGCTGCAGCGACGACTTGTGTCTGAGCGCGGCCACTGCTGCTTCTCGCGCTCCGTCGTGAGTTTCCCGAACGATTTCGGCAGGCAGCAGTGTTGTGGGTGGAGTTCTGGCACTGTTGGCACCAAATTCCTGTTGCTCGGCACTCCCTTCTGAAGTGTCCAGTAGCTCCGCATCGATAACACTTTGATCGAGTTTTTCCATCTGTGGAGTTATTAGCCTTTCCCTGGAGGGGTGCAAGAGCTGCTAACACTTGAATTTGGGAATTTTGAGCCTGTTCTTTAAGCTCCTTAACTAAGTCCTGAGTCTGTTCTTTAAGCCCTTTAGTAAAATCCTGAATAGCATTGACTAAAAATGCATTCTCTCCTGTTGGTATTTGCAATACTTTGTCTAATAATTCTTCTATAGTCCAATAAGGACCCAATGTATTTATTACTTGTTTAACCATTGAGTTAGCATTTTGTAAAACACACTGCTTTAGCATGGTTCCCTTCATATAATCTGGGATCCCAGCTTTTGTGATAGCAGCTGTTAACTTGTCAACATATTCACCAAAAGATTCATTCCTTCCCTGTTTTAAGTTCATATATAATGGCACTCCCCCTGGCTCCTTGACCCTATTTAATGCTTTCCTTACAAGGTCCATGGCCTCTCTAATTTTATCTGCCCCAATGTGTACTTGTGCTTCGGTTCGTGAATATGGACCTGTTCCCATTAGTTCGTCTGCTGTAACGCCGTGTAAAGGATCCCCCGGTTGCCTGATCACAGCAACACTTTCATTAACATATGCTTGCCAATAAGCATTAAACAAAAGTTGCTGATGTTCTGTAAGTATCATTCTCGAAATGGAACGGAGATCTGAGGGTAGTAAAAGTTGAGTGGCCCAGAAATAATCTAACATTTGTTTAACAGGTTCTCCATGCAAACCAAATTCACTTACAGTGCTCCGCAGTTGTGCCAAAAGTTTCCAATCTAATGGAGTTATAGTGGCATTTAGCCCTCCCCCCGGCATTTGATTATAAATAACTGGAAATGCCATGCCCTCTGCCCCCTGCAATTCTTCTGACAGGCAATGTTTAGCAATCGCTGCCCATGTATCTCTCCTCTCCTTGGCTATGGCCCCCGCCGGGTCAGTGCTTGCCCCAGGGACAGGCATCACAGCATCTAAAGCAGGAGGAGGGGGTGCTGGTGGCTCCAGCAATGGATCAGCGTTATTGCTTAAAGGTTCTGCAGGGGCAGGAGGGTCAGGAGGGGTTGCAGAAGGGGGAGCCGTATTTTCATTAGGAGGGGGGGCAGACGGCTGTGCTGGGAGCATAACTGATTGAAATGCAGGGGGAGTCGGGGAAATAGAGAACCAGTCTCTGTTGTGTTGCTGCATACCTCGAGCTTGCTCAGCAGCAAGTTTCTCTGCCTCATGTTGTAACAATGTATCATTCACAACTTTCCAAAACTTTCCCAGCTTTTTTGCAACTTTATCCTCTTCTAGAATGGCCTCACATATTTTATCTCCAAACTTTCGCCACTCTTCTAAAGAATGCACGGTATGCGGGTTGATAAAACACCCTTTTGCATACCCAAAAGCAAGCAATCCTGGTAGTTCCTTTTTTAAATCTATATCTTTAATACCCTTTTTCTGCAAAAATTCAGAAAATAAACTATATGCTGCTTCCCTTTCCATTTTTTACCTATTTTTAGCGCGCTCTTGCAGCCTCCAGGGTCCGGCAGCACGTACGGTGGAACTCGTCCCAAGTGACGCTTTAAGGATCCGAAGTTGCAGTTGCCCACTTTTTGATCCGGGTCCGAAGTCGCAAATTCTGCCAACTTTTTGACCAGTTCCAGGTCCAAGTCGCTCCTCAATTTGACTTTTTGACCAGCCTCGCTGCTAAGGCTCCGGCACTATGCCATCCCAACCGTGGATTCCCCCGGTTCTTTAAATTATCACGTCGGAGGTCACCAATTGTTGCGGACGACGGGAAAGTATCACACGATCACAGTATTGATCATGACTAATCCAACTTTATTGCTGTAAGCTCCATGCTTATAAAGGTTAATAATTAGGCTCATTAATATTCCAAAATACAAGCTCATCATTGGCTCCTAATTACCTAAGTTATATTTGCGCAAATGCTGCCTCTTTCTCATGGCTATAGTTACTTTATTTACTATTTGCTACTTTCTCTACCTTTCCCATCCTGTTGCTCTAATTTTTCTATCACGTATGCAGTTTCTTAAACAATACAGCTTCACAGCAGACAATGCAGCTTTGCAGTTTCTTAGACAAAGCAGTTTCACAAACACACTGATCAGTGACCTTCTAATAGTTTTCTTGCTTTAGCGTGAGACCTGCGGTATAGAATCTTTAATGTGTCCTCTCTCTACCAACCAGGTTTCTGTAATATCTTCCACAACCGGGGTTCCCCCCCGGCTCTCACAGGGGCCCCCAAACCGCTCTCGCACCCCCCGCCATTGCCGAGCGACCGCCAGGACCTTTTGGCTGCTCTTCTTTGTGCTCCCGCTCGGCTCCTCCCTCGGCTGGGCCGCCGCTTTTGGCGGGTTTCCTCCTCCGGGATCCGCCCCCTACAGCCCTTCCCCCCCTGGCCCTGCCTACTTGCCCGCCTTGGGCTCCCCTTGGGCCCCTTTTGGGCCCCCCTTGCCCAATAAGTCTGATTATACAGACAAGCAATTGGTTTTAATTCACAAAACCCAAATGTAGAACCCAGCACCCTGGGGCATCAACAAAGTGGTGTTCCTTGGGCCCCCCCCCCGAGTCCAAAGAAAAGGGAGAGGGAAAAACCTGGTGGTGGGAGAGCTGTTGCAGTCTGGTCAAAAGTGGGGATTGCAGTCCAGTTGAGGGGGGTGGTCTCAGGTTGGTTGAGAGCGGTGAGCTGCAGTCCTCCTCTGGATCCCACGAGTGGTAAAAAGGTTCTGAAACTCCAGGTTTATATATTCTCCAGTTCAGGTAGGAATGCCCAGTCCTCCCCTCAGAGCAGGGAATTCCATAAAAGGATGCTTAGTTCTTCCCTCAGAGCGGGGAATTCCATAAAAGGCTATGAGGATGCTCAGTCCATAAAAGGGTAGGAGGGTGCTCAGGACATCCCCCCCACCTGGCAGGCCTCTCCTGACAACAGTTCCTGGGAAAATGGCATGGAAGGCCAGAGAATCCACAGTTTTGGGCTACACCCATCCAGTGAGGAATCGGTCCCAGCTGTTCTAACTAGGACACTGTGTCCGTCATCACTGCCATCATCATCATCATGGGCCTCGTGGCAGTCGGTGTCTGGAAGCTCCGATCCGGTAACTCCTTGGATGGGGGTCGGGAAGGGGCACGGATCCGCCCGGCAGCATTCCGGGGATCCTGTGCCACGGGTGCTGATCCCGCTTTCTTTCCATAGGGAAGAGGGAGGGGAATGGATATGACCCCGCTCCCACCAGTGAGTCCCAGCAGCGTGTGTGGATCCAGATCCTCTGGGCAGGGATCCCAGGATGGATGCCGGGATTCCAGAGGGGAATGGGGGCCTAATGGCTGGAGCGGGATTGGAAGGGGATTCCAGCTCAGGGCAGGATTCCAGAGTGGGATCAGGTGGAATTGTGGACTGGGATCAGGGCTGGATTCTGGAGTGGGATTAGCGTGGGATGGATGGAGTGGGATTGGAGTGGGATAGACGGAACAGGATCAGGAGGGATTCCGGAGCAGTTCCTACTCTCCCTGGGCTCCCTGGGATGGGAACAGGGACATGGTGACTCCTTTCCCTGCTCTCATCACAGCAGGAATCACAACCTGAGCCATCCCGGAGCTGGATCCGCCCCTTCCCTCTCCCTGTGGAAAGGCAGGAGCTGCTGGCAGAGCTCATCCCGCTGCTCCCACCCAGCCCGGCCCCCCTGCGGCTCTTCCCAATGGATCAACTTCCTGCTTTTTCCCATGTGAAACCCAGGACCACAATTATTCCTGAGGCTTTAATTTGGCTGTGAAAATCTCCTGCTTTGGGCAATAAATCCTGGCTCCCTCCTCCGGTATCCGGCAGTTCCTCTGTGGGAACCAGGAATAGGAATGGGGACAGGGGGGACCGGGATGGGGACATTGGGGACAGGGATGGGGACACTGGGAGCAGGTTGGGGACAGCAGGAATGGGAATGGGAACTCCAGGAATGGGAATGGGGACATTGAGAGCAGGTTGGAGTCACCAGGAATGGGAATGGGGACACTGGAAATGGGCATGGGGACATGGGAGACCAAGATAGGGATAGTGGGGACAGGAACGGGGACACTGGGAGCAGGTTGGCACAGCAGGAAGTGGGAATGGGGACAAGGATGGGAACGCCAGGAATTGGAATGGGGAGAGGGATGGGAACCCCAGGAATGGGAATGGGGACGGGGATGGGAATGGGGAGACGGATGGGAACCCCAGGAATGGGAATGGGGACAGGGATGGGAACGTGTCTCTCCAGGAGTTGGTTCAATACAAAGGTCACTCCCTGGCTCGAGGCCACGGGAAGCCCCTTCTTTGGGAATGTCTGCGAACCAGGGGTCAATATGTTTTCAGACACCGATTATTCACTGTCGTTTCACTTTAATCCACCCCAAGGGAATTATTGATAAAACCTGAGTTACCCCCCCCCCGCCTTTTTCCTGGGGTGGGTCATAACAGTCACTGCTGTCCCTGTGATGTCACTGCTGTGACTGTGATGTCACTGCTGTGTCTGTGATGTCACCAATGTCCTTGTGATGTCATTCATGTCCCTGTGATGTCACCACTGTCTCTGTGACATCACCGATATCTCTGTGATGTCACCGCTGTCTCTGTGATGTCACCGCTGTACCATTGATGTCACTGCTGTCCCTGTGATGTCGCCGATGTCTCTGTGATGTCACTGCTGTTCCTGTGATGTCACTGCTGTCTTTGTGATTTCACCTCTTTCTCTGTGATGTCACTACTGCCCCTGTGATGTCACCGCTGTCTCTGTGACATCACTGTTGTCTTTGTTATGTCAACTCTGTCTCTTTGATGTCACCGCTGTCTCTGTGATGTCACTGCTGTCCCTTTGATGTCACCTCTGTCCTGGTGATGTCACCAGTGTCTCTGTGATGTCACCACTGTCCCTGTGATGTCACTGCTCTGCCTGTGATGTCAGCGATGTCTCTTCAACCAGACTGCAACCACCACTTTTCAATCAGACTGTGACCACCACTGTCAACCAGACTGCAGATCACCACTCTCGACCCAACTGCAACCACCACTCTTGGCCAGACTGCACCACCACTCTCACCAACAGGGGTTTTTTCCCCTCTCCCTTTCCTTTGGGCTCAGGGAACCCAACAAACATCACTCTGTTCATGCCCAAGGGTGCTGGGTTATACATTAGGGTTTGGTGGGTTAAAACCAACTGTTTGTCTGTATAATCAGAGTTATTGTGTTTTTTTATTAATTTGTTATTCTGACTTATAATCTCTCTTTTGGATTGAGTTCATTTCCCCTGCTGGTTTACCTTTAAACCAGCACAGACTGCTGAAAATACCAGGGTATTACTCTGCTCCCCATTGCTGGCAAAATCCTGGCAAGAATACTCTTGAACAGACTAATACCCGCTATAGCAGAAGAACTTCTACCTGAAAGCCAGAGTGGTTTAAGAGCCAACAGGAGCCCCACAGACATGGGATTTGTTCTCAGACAACTGCAAGAGAAGTGCAGGGAACAGAACAAAGGTCTCTATGGAACCTTTGTTGACCTCACCAAGGCTTTTGATACTGTGAGCAGGAAAGGTCTGTGGCAGATTTTGGAACGTTTAGGTTGTCCCCCCAAGTTCCTTAAAATGATCATCTCACTCCATGAGGATCAGCACGGCCAAGTCAGATATGGCAATGCACTTTCTGAACCCTTTCTAATAAAGAACGGTGTAAAACACGGCTGCATTCTTACACCAACCCTAATCACAATCTTTTTCAGCAGGATGCCCCAAAGGGCCACGGCAGACCTCGAGGATCAGGACGGGATCTACATCCGATACCGTACTGATGGAAGCCCTTTCAACCTAAGGCGACTGAAGGCCCACACCAAGACCTTAAACCATCTTGTCCAGGAGCTGCTTTATGCTGATGACGCCGCCCTCGTCGCTCACACAGAAGCAGCTCTGCAGCGTTTAACATCCTGCTTTGCTGAGGCTGCTGAGCTCTTTGGGCTGGAAATCAGCTTAAAGAAGACAGAAGTTCTCCATCAACCTGCACCTCAGGAAGTCTTCCATCATCCCCATATCACCATTGGTCAATCAGAGCTCAAATCAGTCCAGCAGTTTAATTCCCTAGGGAGCCTCATCTCCTCGGATGGTGAGATTGATGGAGAGAAGGACAACAGGTTAGCAAGGTCATATAATGCTTTCCAAAAACTCCAAAAAAGAGTTTGGCGAAATAAACACTTGAAGGAAAGCACAAAGATCAGTGTTTACAGAGCCATTGTGCTGTCTACTCTTTTATATGGGTCCGAATCATGGGTCATCTACAGCCACCACCTGCGACTCCTGGAACGCTTCCATCAACGCTGCCTCCGTACAATCCTAAACATCCACTGGTCAGATGATGTGACGAATCCATCTGTTCTAGAACAGGCAGCAGTCACAAGGATTGAGGCCATGTTGCTGAGAACACAGCTGTGCTGGGCAGGGCACGTCTCCAGGATGAAGGACCAACCACCCCCTCCCTAAGATCGTGCTCTGTGGTGAACTTGCCACCGGTTGCCGCAAGAGAGTAGCCCCGAAGAGGAGATACAAGGACTGCCTGGAACAACATCTCAGCCTTGGCCACATTGATCTTCATCACTGGTCTACTCTGACCTCCATTCGGGAGGTCTGGAGACACCCCATCTCTAACGCTGCTGCTGCCTTTGAGAACGCAGCAGGATCACCATCGAGGAGAAAAGACAACGCAGAAAGAACCGTGTCCTGTCCATCCCATCCAAGGAGTCTTTCTGCTCTGCCTTTTGCAGTCGGACGTATCTATCTCATATTGGCCTCTTTAGCCACCAGTGTGCTTGTAGCAAATGTGGGCAGAGCCCTTCCCAAATCTTCGTTCATGCAGCCCAGCCATGATTTTGGATATTAATTTGGGAGTCTGGACTCATTGGTTTATTTGGTTCTGGAACTGGTATTTGGTTTATTTGGTTTTGGAAACAGGTATTTGGTTTCTTTTGTATTATGAGTACTTCAGGTTGCAAAGAAAGAATCTTCAAGAAATCCTTTCTGGTATTTTGGATATTAACTTGTGATTTCTGGACTTCTAAGTTCATTTGGTTTTGGAAACTGGTATTTGGTTTATTTTGTATCCTTGAACCATTGGAAACAAATTGGGACCCCTTTGGAGGGACAAAGCTGTTGATGCTCCAGGGGTTCCAGGACCCTGAGGATTCCAGTGCCCACTGAAAGTGTTATTCAGGGAGATCCTCTCGGTCCCTGGATGTGGGGAGTTCCAAGCAAGATCCCTGGGATTTTATTAATACATTAAAAAGTTTATAAAAGTTATATAAAAGTATATAAAAGGTGTACCTAACAACATAGAAATGGAGCTCTATAATATAATATGATTGACTTATAAAAAGTTGTGATAGAACTGTAAAAGAAGAGGTGTGATGCCTCAGAGCTTTTTGGAATTTTTAACTTTGGTAGATTTTAGAAGTAGTGGTGTAGTGATTGTAGATTTTAATGGAGCTGCATTCTATCCCTTACCCTGTAGCATAATGTTTGCACATCCCCAACCCTGTTACCCCATCCCATATCAATCCCTCTAAATCCTGTTAGCATGTTTAATCTTCTTTTCAAGGTAGAATTGTAGAAAAGCCTGGAGCTGAAGACATCACACAGACACAGCCACCTTCAAGCCCAGAACTCTGGAGGAGCTCCAAGGACTGTGGGTGCTGCGAAGAAGATGAAGCTGAGGAAGAAGGGGTCCCAAAGACCCCAAAGCCAATTCCCAAAGGGGTGTGTCAGGGGCAGAACGGGGCAGAAGTGGGGGGTGGAGAGATCTGGGGTTGGATGGACCTTGTTCTAAAATCCCAGAGCCACTGCCTGGGGGGTGCACGTGGTGTGTGTTCCCCTGGTCTGAGGCTCCACTAAAGGACCTGCTCTCTTTATCTCATCTCATCCACTCCCCTGGCCTGGAGTCTTTTCCTCCGCGCTCTCTTGAGGCAACGGGGACTGGACCTCCCAGGTGCTGGGGATGCTGGAAATCCCCCCCGGTGCTGGGTGGAGCACGTCAGCCTGGAGCACCCCCTCAGCCGGGACTGGGGTACAGCCCGGCCCCCCCAGCACCGGGGGCACACTGGGAGGGGGGTGAGGGGCTCTGGGGGCAGTGGGGGGAACTGGGAGGGAGTTTTGGGGGGTAAGGGAAAGGGTCTCTGGGGGAATGGAGAGGCTGAGAAGGAGGTTGGTGGGTGCTGGGAGGGCTGAGAGGGGCTTTGGGGAGTCCTGGGGGAAGCTGGGAGGGAGTTTTGTGGGAGCCTTTTGGGGATGGGAGTGGCTTTGTGGGGAAATGGAAAGTCTGAGAAGGGATTTGGGGGGGTCCTTGGAGGGCTGAGGGTCCCAGCCTGGACCCCCCAATCCATCCCCGCGCTGATTTTGGGGGAGTCGTGTCCCCCCCTGTACCTGCTTTTGTTCTGGCACCACCCGACTGCTCCCGATGTTCCCAGTAAAGCTTCCCAATTCTCTGCACTCCCTGGATGGGCATTTTTGGATTCACCTGAGCTCCCCCCTCCCCCGCAGCCCACGGACCCCCCGAACCCCCCAGCCCCGGGGCTGCCGCGGGGGCCCCCAACGGCCCTCAGCCAATCCCAAAGCGCCCACGCCGCCCGCGCCCAATCCCAGCGCGCCGCGCTGATGACTCATCAGTCACCGGGAAGACACCTCGAAAAAAGGGCCCCAACTGCGCCCTCAGCCAAGCCCAGCGCGCCCCAAACCCCCCAAAACGGCGCCGCCCGGCTGGTTTGGGGCTGTCAGCAGCTGTCCGGCGCTGGGCATGGAGCGTGTGCGGGGAGCTGGGGCCGTGCTGGCGGTGCTGGTGGTGCTGGGAGCCCCCCCGGCTGCGGGCGAGGAGCTGTCGGGTGAGCGGGGGGGGCGGGCAGGGGGGTGGGGTGTGAAAGGGGGGAAAGAGGGGAGAAAAGAGGGGATGGGAGCCCCAAAAGTGAGTGCAAGGGAGGTTGGAAGGCCCGGACTGAGGGAGGGGCTGGGGATTGAGGAGACCATGGAAAAGTGGGAGGAACAGGGAGAGGGGTGGAAAAGGGGGGGTGGTCTGGAGGGATGGACGGTCCCATGGGGGTCTTTGGGCACCGGAGGGTTGGGAAAGGGGGGTGGTCCCCCTGAGCTCCCAGCTTACTCTGGGTGCTGGGGGCTGCTGGATCCAATCTCAGCCTTGCATTGTGCCAACAGTTGAAATTTAGAGCAATTCTAGAGGGGTGACTGAACCACGTTTGTCCCCCAGGCTTTAATGATGGCAAATCAGATCTATTGATAGAAAATGAATTATTTATTTTTACAAATGATGACACAGAAGATTTTAATTAGAATTATTTAGTGAACAATATGCACACTAAAACTACCAGTAGTACAGGATAAGGTAGGACAGGGCACTACACTAAAGCAATTGTTGAAGCAATTCTACTAAAGGTGGCAAACAAGCAATAATTCTTAATTAGAGATGGATGGAACTCCCCCAGAGCAGCGCTCGTGGGGAGATCTCTGCTCTCAACCTCCAGCAGTGACCTTGGGGGGTCCCCAGCCAAGGCAGGAATCTCCACACACCCCCCAAGAAGGGTTCTGTTGGAAGAACCTGCCCCTGGGAAAGGGGACTGGCCCTTTCTGGTAGAAACCCATGGACTGACAGTCCTTGGACTCCAGGGCTTCCCTCACCATCAGGGGCTTCATTTGGGGTGAAACCAGTCTGGGGTCCAACATCTCCTGCCTTGTCCTGGTCCCCTCTCAGCTCAGCACTGACCCCTTTGCAAATGGGGCATTGTCTTGGGGCCATTGCAGGGGGGATGTCCTGCCCCAGTGTCCCAGGGTTCCTTCAATTCCCAGAGGCCCCGCAGTGTCCCAGAGGCCCCTTCATTCCAGGCAGGCCCAGGGAGACAAAGGCAAAGACGGAGCCCCGACCCCCGTCAGCATCTTGGGGGGGCGGGGGGGCAGGACCTGGGAAACGGTGGCGGCTGCTGGGAAGGGACTGGGATGGACTGGGGTGGACTGGGATGGAGTGGGATAGACTGGGAAGGACCGGGATAGATTGGGAGTGACTGGGATGGACTGGGATGCACTGGGACAGACTGGGATGGACCGGGACACCAGGATACACCGGGACCAGGACTGGGACCCAGCAGGACACCCCCGGGAGCAGGATCTGAGCACACTGGGACCCTCCAGGACCAGAACTGGGGCAACAGGGATCATACTGGGAGCAACTGGGACCACACCGAGGGCTACTGGGAGCAACTGGAGGCCACATAGGATATAGTGGGAGTGCCTTAGAGTCCCTGGGATCATACTGGTGGAAACTGGAATGTTACTGGGGCATCTGGGAGTGACTGGGAAGGACTATGAGCATGCTGAGGGCTCTACTGGGATATACTGGGAGTGTGTGCAACCATGGTGGGGGTGACTGGGACCATACTGGGAGTGACTGGGACTACGTGAAGGGGAATTAGGACCAGGCTGGGGGCAACTGGAAGGAATTGAGTGACTGGATCTACAAGAGAAGCAACTGGGATTGAGTGGGACTGTCAGGAGGGAGGACCGGGATCATACTTGGAGTGACTGGGTCTGTGCAAGGGGCAACTGGGAGCAACTGAGACCATACTGGGATCACAGTGGGAGCAGCTTGGCCCATGCGGGGAGCAACTGAGACCACACTGAGGGTGACTGGGGTCATACTGGGATCATATCAAGAGTGAGTGGGATCATGCAGGAGGTGATTTGGATCATCCTGGGAGCAACTGGGAGTGCACTGGGGATGACTGGAAGTGGCTGTGAGCAACTGGGATCATGCTGGAAACTTCTGGGGGCAACTGGGAATGAGTGGGACCACATGGAGAAAACTGGGAGCAACTGGGAGAGACCAGGAGTGACTGGGATCATCCTGGGACTGACTGGGCACTGAATCCGAAAAATCGGACCGGGAAACTGCTCAGAGACTTTTTTCTCTTTAAGCAGCCAGGTATTTGTTTATTCAACGTTGGGAGCAAGCCAGCTGGCGCTGGACAAACTTGCTCCAAGGCTTCACACAAAATCAGCATTTTTATACAATCTTCAGCTGGGATTAAATGCATATTCAAGTGATTCCAACATCTATCTCTGCATATTAATAACAGGCGGAGTATAGGTGGAGCTCAGGCGGGGCTTGGGGCGGTGCTTCTCTTGGCCCTCAATCCTGAGGGGACTTCCACTCTTCCTCCATGGCTCTGGGGGCTTCAACTCATCTTCCTCAGCTTGACCTTCCTTCTCTTCCATTCTTCTTGACCCGCTCCCTGAAGCTTGGAAAAAGCCCTGGCTCCCGGCCTATTCCTCCTATTCCAATGTCTCCCTGATCCTGCTGTCTCTCTAATTTATCCCCTCGAGGCCTAGGACATGTTCCTGTTCTATTCTCTGAAGCTTTGCTCCATTCAGTAGAACAGAACGAGCACAGATGGTCTTGGCTGTTGGGAGCTTGTTAGCAGGCCCAAATTTCTTAGTGAACTCTTTTGGGCCTGGCCTCCTGTTTCACCAGGGACACAGCCCGGGCCCGGGTGTTCCCATTCCCATTCCACGGGTTTGCATTCCTCTTCCAGGTGTTCCCATCCCATTCTAGTTGCTCTCATCCCATTCCAGGTGTCCCCATTCCCATTCCAGGAGTTCCCATTCCCATTCCAGGTGTTCCCATTCCCATTCCACGTTTTCCAATTCCCTTTCCAGGTGTTCCATCCCATTCCAGGTGTCCCCATTCCTATTGTCCCTCCTCCCATTCCTGGTGTTCCCATCGCACTTCTGTTTTCCCCATTCCCAGTTCTTGGTGTTCCCATTCCCATTCCAGGGGTCTCCATTCCCCTTCCTATTGTCCCCATTCCCATTCCAGGTGTTCCCATTCCCATTCCAGCTGTTCCTATTCCCATTCCAGAGTTTCCCATCCCATTCCTGGTGTCCCCATTCCCATTCCAGGTGTTCCCATTCCCATTCCAGGTGTCCCCATTCCCATTCCTGCTGCCCCCATTCCCATTCCTGGTGTCTCCAGTCTGCTCCCAATGTCCCCATTCCCATTCCAGGTGTTCCCATTTCCATTCCTGGTGTTCCCATCCCATTGCTATTGTCCCCATCTCATTCCTTATGTCCCTATTCCCATTCCAGGCATTCTCATTCCCATTCCAGGTGTTCCCATTCCCATTCCATGTGTTCCAATTCCCATTCCAGGTGTTCCATCCCATTCTAGGTGTCCCCATTCTTAATCTCTCCTCCCATTCCTGATGTTCCCATCCCACTTCTGTTTTCCCCATTCCCAGTTCTTGGTGTTCCCATTCCCATTCCAGGGGTCTCCATTCCCATTCCTATTGTCCCCATTCCCATTCCAGGTGTTCCCATCCCACCTCTGTTTTCCCTATTCCCATTCCAGGTGTTCCCATTCTCATTCCTGGTGTCCCCATGCCAATTCCTGGTGTCCTCAATCTGCTCCCAATGTTCCCATTCCAGGTGTTCCCATTCCCATTCCACGAATTCCCATTCCCATTCCAGGTGTTCCCATCCCAGTTCCTGGTGTCTCCATTCCAATTCCAGGTGTCCCCATTCCCATTCCTGGTGTCCCTAACCTGCTCCCAGTGTCTCCATCCCTCTCCCCGGTGTCCCCATTCCCAATCCAGGTGCCCCCATTCCCAGTTCCTGATGTCTACTTTCCCATTCCTGTTGTTCCCAGTCTGCTCCCAATGTTCCCATTCCCATTCCAGGTGTTCCCATTCCCATTCCAGGTGTCTCCATTCCCATTCCCCCTGTCCCCATTCCTGGTTGCCAGGGAGGAACTGCCAGATGCTGGAGCAGGAGCCAGAATTTATTGCCCAAAGCAGGAGATTTTCACACCAAAATTAACCCCCGGTGATGTCACCACTGTCCCTGTGATGT
This sequence comes from Manacus candei, assembly GCF_025592945.1. Classification (NCBI taxonomy): domain Eukaryota; kingdom Metazoa; phylum Chordata; class Aves; order Passeriformes; family Pipridae; genus Manacus; species Manacus candei. The sequence goes on along the minus strand of NW_026138158.1, from coordinate 53,160 downwards.
CACCGTTGTCCATGTGATGTCATTGATGTCCCCATGATGTCACCACTGTCGCTGTGATGTCACCGCTGTCATTTTCCCTGCTGGTTTACCTTAAAACCAGCACACCAGGTCTGTGCCCAACGGGGGTCCCTGTGGATCATCCAACGCGGGTCCTCCCATGGCTGATGGAGTTGGAGCAGCGGCCGAAGCTCTTCCCGCAGTCGGGGCACTCGGGGCTTCTCTTCCCGGTGGGTCCGTTGGTGGGAGGTCAAGGAAGAGCTGTCCCTGAAGCTCTTCCCACACTCCCCACAGTGGAAGGGCCTCTCCCTGATGTGGATGCGACGGTGGGTGTAGAGGGTGGAGCTGTCCCACATTCCCTACACTTGTAGGGCTGTTGCCAAGTGTGGATGTGCTGGTGGCTGAGCAGCTTGGTGCTTGTGCTGAAGCTCTTCCCCCATTCCAAGCACCTGAAGGACCATTCCCTGGTGTGGATGCAACGGTGTTTGCAAAGGCTGGAGCTGTCCCTGAAGCTCTTCCCACACTCCCCACATGTGTAGGGCCTTTCCCACTGTGGATCACCTGGTGTCGAAGCAGGGAGGACATCCGATTGAAGCTCTTCCCACATTCCTCACACATGTAGGGCCTTTCCCCAGTGTGGATCACCTGGTGTCGGAGCAGGTCGGAGATCTGACTGAAGCTCTTCCCACACTCCTCACACGTGTAGGGCCGTTCCCCAGTGTGGATGTGCTGGTGCCTCAGGAGGTCGGATCTCTTGCTGAAGCTGTTCCCACATTCCAAACACCTGAAGGGCTTTTCCCTGCTGGGCGGCTGCTCAGGGACCACCAGCTCGCAGCTCCGCCTCAAACTCCGGCCGCCTTCCCGGCACACGCTGGCTCTTTCCTCCTCACAGCCCCCTGGGATGGCTTTGCAGCCCCTCCTGCGGGGGCATCTCCGGCCCTTTTCCTCCCCGCTGCCTCCCTGTGCCGGGCAGCCCTTCAAAACGGCCTCTCCCACCAGGTTCTGCCGCCGGGATTTGTCCTCCGCGCTCTCCGGCCTCACCTCGGGGCCTGGGGCAGGAAGCAACAAGGACAGGCAGGGGATTTGCCTCCGGCCCACAGGGAAGCCCAAGGACATCCCCCCAACTCCGGCCCCGGCAGGACAACCACAAAAGACAAAAGACCGACCGAAAGGGGCACTGACTTCCTCCTCACCTGCCTGGGGGACCCACGACATCTTCCTCTTCCTCGCAGCCTCCTCCTCCATCCGCCCAAGCTTTGGGAAGCAGAAATCCTGATGCGGGGGGGAAAAAGGGGTGAGCGCATTGCCTTGGGGGTTCCTCCTGCCCAAGTCCAGCTCTAGGACTCACCGGGCAACTTGTGCCCATAAAAACCCACAAAACAACAACATTCAGCCCGAAATCCCCTCCCAGGAGTTCCCCCCTCTGCTCTCTGGGGTTAGGGGGGTCCCCCCTGTCTGGTCTGATGGCACTTCTGCCTGCATTGGGGGTCCCCCTTCTCCGGGCTGCCAGGGGTCCCGCGGCTCCAGGGGGTTCCCTCTCTCCAGGGTCCCCTTTAGTGTTGCCAGGGGGGTCCCAGGGCTCACTTCTCCCCACTCTGCCTCCCGGGGCCGGCCGACCCTCCTCTCTCGCCTCCCACCCTTGCAAACCTCTTGGCGCTCTCAGCTCCCACCCCGCTTCAAGGTCCCCCCTCCTCTCCACACTCCAAGGTCTTCCCTCTCTCCGGGACCCCCGCTTAAGGGGCCCGGTGCTCCCTCTCTGCCCCCCCCACCCCCCAGCATTTCGGGGGTCCCGCAGCTCCGGGATCGCCCCTCTCTGCTCTCCCCCCTCTGGGCCCCCCTGGCCAAATAAGTCTGATTATACAGACAAGCAATTGGGTTTAATCCACACAACCCAAATGTATAAACCAGCACCCTGGGGCATGAACAAAGTGCTGTTCCTTGGCCCCCCCCCCGAGTCCAAAGTAAAGGGAGAGGAAAATACCTGATGGTGGGAGAGCTGTTGCAGTCTGGTCAAAAGTGGGGTTTGCAGTCCAGTTGAGGGGGGTGGTCTCAGGCTGGTTGAGAGCCGTGAGCTGCAGTCCTCCTCTGGATCCCACGAGTGGGAAAAAGGTTCTGAAACTCCAGGTTTATATATTCTCCAGTTCAGGTAGGAATGCCCAGTCCTCCCCTCAGAGCGGGCAATTCCATAAAAGGATGCTTAGTTCTTCCCTCAGAGCGGGCAATTCCATAAAAGGCCATGAGGATGCTCAGTCCATAAAAGGGTAGGAGGGTGCTCAGGACATCCCCCCCACCTCGCAGGCCTCGACTGACAACAGTTCCTGGGAAAATGGCATGGAAGGCCAGAGAATCCTCAGTTTTGGGCTACACCCATCCAGTGAGGAATCGGTCCCAGCTGTTCTAACTAGGACACTGTGTCCGTCATCGCTGCCATCATCATCATCATCGGCCTCGTGGCAGTCGGTGTCTGGAAGCTCCGATCCGGTAACTCCTTGGATGGGGGTCGGGAAGGGGCACGGATCCGCCCGGCAGCATTCCGGGGATCCTGTGCCACGGGTGCTGATCCCACTTTCTTTCCATAGGGAAGAGGGAGGGGAATGGATACGACCCCACACCCACCAGTGAGTCCCAGCAGCGTGTGTGGATCCAGATCCTCTGGGCAGGGATCCCAGGATGGATGCCGGGATTCCAGAGGGGAATGGGGGCCTAATGGCTGGAGTGGGATTGGAAGGGGATACCAGCTCAGGGCAGGATTCCAGAGTGGGATCAGGTGGAATTGTGGACTGGGATCAGGGCTGGATTCTGGAGTGGGATTGGTGTGGGATGGATGGAGTGGGATTGGGGTGGGATGGACGGAGCAGGATCAGGAGGGAATCTGGAGCAGTTCCTACTCTCCCTGGGCTCCACAGCCAGATCCATCCCCTGGGATGGGAACAGGGACATGGTGACTCCTTTCCCTGCTCTCATCCCAGCAGGAATCACAGCCTGAGTGATCCCGGAGCTGGATCCACCCACCCCTCTCCCTGCGGAAAGGCAGGAGCTGCTGGTAGAGCTCATCCTGCTGCTCCCACCCACCCCGGCCCCCCTGCGGCTCTTCCCGATGGATCAACTTCCTGCTTTTTCCCGTGTGAAACCCAGGACCACAATTATTCCTGAGGCTTTAATTTGGCTGTGAAAATCTCCTGCTTTGGGCAATAAATCCTGGCTCCCTCCTCTGTCATCCGGCAGTTCCTCTGTGGGAACCAGGAATAGGAATGGGGACAGGGGGGACTGGGATGGGGACATTGGGGACAGAGATGGGGAGACTGGGAGCATGTTGGGGACAGCAGGAATGGGAATGGGAACTCCAGGAATGGGAATGGGGACATTGGGAGCAGGTTGGAGTCACCAGGAATGGGAATTGGGACACCGGGAATGGGAATGGGGACATGGGAGACCAGGATAGGGATAGTGGGGACTGGAACGGGGACACTGAGAGCAGGTTGGCACAGCAGAAGTGGGAATGGGGACAAGGATGGGAACGCCAGGAATTGGAATGGGGAGAGGGATGGGAACGTGTCTCTCCAGGAGTTGGTTCAATACAAAGGTCGGTCCCTGACTTGAGGCCACGGGAAGCCCCTTCTTTGGGAATGTCTGGGAACCAGGTGTCAGAGGTTTGAAAAGAGGTGTTGGAATTGTTTTCCAGTGTCCCCCCCATTGCCATCTGTGTCTCCCGGGATGGGGTGGGTTGGAGCGGAGCCGCAGGCGCTGGGCAGGGGCAGTGGGGGGAGGGCGGCTCTCGGGGACACTGCGGGGAGGGCGGGGGGTCCTTTGTTCGGGGACTTTTGGGGTTTGTCCAGGACCGGACAGAGCGGGAGCTGATTTTTGGCCACCTCGTTCTCTTTTCCTGAGAGGAAGTTTTTTCCCCACAGGACACCTCATGGAGAACGACCGAGAGAGAGAGAGAAAGAGAGAGAGAGAGATAGAGAGAGAGAGAGAGAGAGAGAGAGAGAGAGAGAGAGCCCGACCCATCTGGGAGCGAGGTGTTCTGCTTTGGGGACTGCCCCTGGGAAAAGGGACTCCTTCACTGTTGGCTGCGAGCACACGGGGCTGCGAGAGCTCTGAACTGCCGGGACAGTTTCTCCCTCCCACCTGGGGATTTAGGACTTCATTTTGTTTCCTCTGAAAGTTTTTGGTTGCACCATTTGTTGTTTATTCAGATTTTGTTAATAAAAAGCTGTTTCTTTTCCTTTTCCACACTTCCACCTGAAGTCTCTTAATTTCTAAGTTGTAATCTTGTTTAACAAAAACCCAGTACAACCAGAAATGCTGGAAAAAAGGGGGATTGGGCATCCTCAGCCCCCCATCTCCCTCTTGTTTGGGGCAACTCTGAGCTCCGGGACAACTTGATCCTCTGTTTGAGGTTCCCCTGATCTGTGGGAGTCCTGGATGCCCGTTTTTGGATTGCCCTGAGCTTTGGGAGCCCTGGCTGGGCATTTTTGGTGGACCCTGAGCTCCCCCCTCCCCCGCAGCCCACAGACCCCCCGAACCCCCCAGCCCCGGGGCTGCCGCGGGGGCCCCCAACGGCCCTCAGCCAATCCCAAAGCGCCCACGCCGCCCGCGCCCAATCCCAGCGCGCCGCGCTGATGACTCATCAGTCACCGGGAAGACACCTCGAAAAAAGGGCCCCAACTGCGCCCTCAGCCAAGCCCAGCGCGCCCCAAACCCCCCAAAACGGCGCCGCCCGGCTGGTTTGGGGCTGTCAGCAGCTGTCCGGCGCTGGGCATGGAGCGTGTGCGGGGAGCTGGGGCCGTGCTGGCGGTGCTGGTGGTGCTGGGAGCCCCCCCGGCTGCGGGCGAGGAGCTGTCGGGTGAGCGGGGGGGGCGGGCAGGAGGGTTGGGTGGGAAAGAGGGGGAAAGAGGGGAGAAAAGAGTGTGTGGGAGCCCCAAAAGTGAGTGGGAGGGGGGTCAGAAGGCCCAGAGTGAGTGGGAGGGTGGTGGGAGCCCCACAGTGAGGACGGGGGGTTGTGGGGATTGTGGGGCCGTTGGGAAAGGGGTGGGAAAGGGGGACAAGGGGTTGTGGGAGAGCAGGCAGAGGGGTGCCCTGGGGGTCTCTGGGTGTCCCTTGATCCCTGGAGTGGTTCCCTGGGGCTCTGGGGGGATCGGATCGGCAGTGGGGGGGTCCCCAATCCCCCTGTCCATCCCCGGGGCCATAATTACAGGACACCTGTAAAATCTGGGCTTTGGGAAAGGTTGGGGAGGGTTGGGAAAGGTGTTCAAAGGGTGGTTTTGCCTGAGGTGTTAAACATGAGAGCGGGTCTATCTTCCCAATTCCCAAGAGAAGAGATCTCAGAAAGCTCCCCTGCAGGTTGTGTTTTAAGGAACAGGAGAAGAGACCGAGGGTAAGGGGTTTCTTTCCTGGAGGGAAGGGCTGTCGTTCCCTTGTAGGAGCCCTGCACTGAAATTGCCATTCTGACTGCCCAAACTGAATACAGCTGAAGATTCCTGCCAGACAAAAAAACCAGGACAGAAAGCCCTTGCTGCCCATGGAGTTCCCAGGGTGGCCCTCCAACTGCATCTGAATCCCGAACGTTCCAGGCTTTCTTTCCTGGGGGAAAGGCCGTGACATCCCAAAGAGTCCCGTGGCAGACAGGTGGGGCTGCACTGTGGGGGTGTGAGGTGTTGGTTCTTTGGTTTCCAGGGGCTATTCCAGAATGGAGAGGACAGGCCGTGGCATCACAAAGGGGTCCATGGCACATGAGTTGGGCTGCACTAGGGGCTGTGAGACATTGGTGTTTTGGTTTCCAGCAGCCATTCTGGAATGGAGGGGATAGGCCGTGACATCACAAGAGGGCCCATGGCACAAAGGTGGGGCTTCACTTTGGGGTTGTAGGGCTGTAATGGTTGGAGAGGCCCAAAATCCAATTCTTGAGTTCAAGCCCCCCTCCCACATCTCAGCCCAGTGTGAGATGGGTTTTCCAGACAACACATGAGACTCAAAATGGGGCGAAAGGATTATATTACATTGACTGTACAGATAAATATTATAATACATTAGAGACACAATCTCAACTATCTCTACCATGATAAAGGAGTATTTACAATGGATCAAATCTCTTCTTCCTCCAAATAAAAGTCCAGGAGGGAAGAAGGAAGAGATCCTTTCCACTCTCAGAGCAGCAGTGTCTCTAGGGCAGCAGGCTCTCTTCTTCCATGCAGCAACTGGAACTGGATCTCTGCCAGTACACACGAGGGGGGTCTCCAAGCCCCTCTCGGCCCTTCGACTCCAAGCGAGGGTCTTTCTCTTCTGTGGGCTGCGTAGCAGGGACAAGGCTCACCTCACCACGTCATATCATGGGGTGTAAGACATCCCATGAAGGTCCCTTCCTCAGGGGATTCACCCCTGAGTCAGAACGTCTCGGGCAGCTTTCAGCTGAAAACCTTTGCCTCAAGAGTTCTATCAGAGCTCCTGTGCTCTGTCTCAGGCTGCCAGCCTGGCAGCAGCAATGCAGGGGCCAAGGTCACCCCTCCACATTCCTTCTGGCTGTCCCGGTCCAACTTCGGGATGCCTTGAGCTTCTCAGCTCCTCTCTTTTCAATGCTGTAGCACTCCAAGACTCTTCTCAAGTAAGAGTCCATCTCCTCCTCCTTCCTAGGAGGTCTCAGAGGGGTTTGGGGTGTTTGTTTTAGTTCTTACCCAAACTTTCTCTCTCTTCAGACAACTCTGTGTCTCTCTGATTAGCTGCGTGCTTGGTTTGCTGCTTCTTCAGTTCTTATCTTCTTCTGGCTCTCTGCCACCGTTTCTCCTGTCAGTACTGCTCTGCCGCTGCTTCTGCTGCTCACAGTGGAGGGAAAAAACCTCCCAGCTCTCAGCTACAGATACTTAGCGCAGTCTAACACTGTTCCAAGTCCCCGTAGCCCCCCAGCCAGGGGCTGGGTGGGGGCCATAGCCCCCAACAGGGCTACTGCCCCTTCTCCTTGTGGCCTCAGAATATGGCTACTTCTCCAACAACAACTACAGTTAACCTTCTTATCTGGTCTGGGTGATATGTTTATATTTTGCAGAAGTGCTCATTGGTTTAATCCTAAGGGTCACCACTCCCTGGGGGTTACGATTTTTTAACTTTAGAGGGAAAACTGTTTTTTTCCCCCCACAAGGGCATTGGTTCTTTGGTTGCCAGGGCCCATTCCAGAATGGAGAGGACAGGCTGTGACACCACAAAGGAGCCCTTGACATATGCATGGGGTTGAACTGTCACATGGTGGGGGCTTGGTTCTTTGGTTTCCAGAGGCCATTCCAGAATGGAGAGGATAGCCCAGAATGGATAGGACAACAAAAGGGCCCAAAGCACATGGGTTGGTCTGCACTATGGTGTAGGGTGTTGGTTCTTTGGTTGCCAGGGCCTATTGTGGAATGGAGAGGACAGGCTGGGACAAGAAGTGCCTGTCAGAACTGCAAAGATGGACGCACAAGTATCTTATGTGGGCATATTCTCTGCTCTGCCCTGCACAGAGTGCTGGGGTCAAAACTCAGCCTCTCTGCTTCCCTCTCCTGAGGGACTTGTTCTTAGACATCCCTTTCCCCTCCTGGCAATTCCCAAGCCTGGACCCGGCTCTCATCCCCTCTCTGGCTCAGAGCCCTCAACTTCTCTTGCAGAGAGCTGGGCCTGTCAACCCACCTACCAAAAGCACGGCCATCAGGGGCTGGGTCCTGGGGGCCGGGGGAGAACCCACCCGCGGTTTGGCCGTTCTTGCCCAGCCCTGCTCTGGCCCAGCCTCCTCCCCCTGCACACTCCCCACTGCCACAGCCTGCGCTGGGGCAGCAGTTCCTTCCTGGGCCCTTTCCAGCTGCCCCCATGGGGACACTTCCATTTTCTGGGCCAGGCCCCAGAGGCAATCCCAGCCAGTCCTGTCCCTCGTCCCCAGCCCAGCTCACTGACTCCTGGGGGCCCCTGGAAGCCAAGAGCCAAAGGCCGACCCCCCCAGAGTGCAGCCCCACCATCTGCACTGGGGCCCCAGGGCTTCCCTTTCCCAAGCAGCCCCTGCAAAGCCTTGTCAGAGAGAAAACTGGGTGACCCGAGTCCTGGATGCTTTTAGGAAAGAGGTCTGAACATTTCTTGGCTCATTGAGGGGGGTGACTTTTATTCTTGACCTTTCCAGTTCTCCATTTGGGGGCAGGATGTCCTCTGGGCCAAGGTTTTGTTCCCTTGGCAGTGAGTGCAGCCTCAGAGGGCTGAGCCCTCTCTGGCTGGGCTTGGCCTCTCCTGCAGAGACTCAGGCCTGGCTGGGCTGCCCCAGGCAGACGCTGCAGGAAGAAGAGCTCAGGTCGCCTGGGTCTGGTGTCCCTGGGGCTCAGCCTGTGCCCCATTGCTGGGCAGGGGCTGAGCCCCACCTCTGCCTCGGGGCCTTGGCCAAAGGGCTGGCAAGGAAGAGGCCCAGCAGCCTTGGGGCCTGCCCAGCTTTCCTCCTCCCTGGGGGCTCTCAGTCCTCCCCTGACACCGTGTGGGCCCAAGGCCTTGCTGGCTTCGGGCTCACGGCCCGCCGGCACCATCCCAGCGGCCTGACCCCCCTCCTTCCCCTCTCTCCAGCCTCTCCTGCCTTTTCTGGCAAGGGGCCATCCAAGGCAAACCCCGGTTCTCAGCAATGGCACCTGTGGCACGGCTGCAAGGCTCCAGTGGGCCAGGCAAGAGCAGGAGCACCGAGAGCCTGAGGAGCCAGGAGATGCCCTGGCTGGGCATGGTGCTGCTGCGGGACGAGCTGACACCTCTGCACAGTCTCTGCCCGTCCCTGCCAGCCGACTTCTGCCCAGGCTCTGGGCACGGGGACGCAGCACTGACACTTTTCAGCCCCCGCGCTGTTCCACAGAGGCTGTGATGTCACAAGGCCCTTGCCTGGCAGCCAGGAGATGGGCAAGGCAAGGCAAGGACGGAGCCTCTGAGCCACCAGCACGCTGTCCCCAAAGGCTGGGGTGGCACAGAAGCCCAGAGTCCCTGAGCTTGGCAGAGACTTGTGAGATCAACCGGCGTCCAGCCTACGCCCCATCCCCAGCACGTCAAGCAGACCACGGCACTCAGTGCCATGGCCAGTCTTTGCTTAAACACCTCCAGGGACGGTGACTCCACCACCTCCCTGGGCAGCCCATTTCAATACCTAATCCCTGTTTCTCTCCAAACAGTCCTGCTCCTGTCCCTGACAAACAGCCCCTGACAGGCAGGTCCTCGTGTCCTCTTGTCCTGTCGCCTGTTGCCTCGGAGAAGGGGCTGACCCCCACCTGGCTCCAGCCTCCTGTCAGGAAGTTGTGGACAGGAAGAAGGTCAGCCCCGAGCCTCCTCTTCTCCAGCTTGGAGAAGCCCAGCTCCCTCAGCTGCTTCTTACAGGCCATGCACTGCAGACCCTTGCCCAGCTCCATTGCCCTGCTCTCCACCCACTCCAGCCCCTCAAGGTTCTCCCTGAATTGAGGGGCCCAGAGCTGGACACAGCACTCCAGGGGTGGCCTCACCAGTGCCCAGTCCAGCAGAAGCATCACTGCCCTGCTCCTGCTGCCACACTCTTTCTGATCCAGGCCAGCCTGCCCTTGGCCTTCTTGCCCACCCGGGCACCCGCTGGCTCAGGTTCAGCCTCTGTCCACCAGCACCCCCAGGGCCTCTCCCACGGGGACCCTTTGCAGCTCCTCTGCCCCCAGCCTGGAGCTGCAGGGGGTTCTTGTGGCCAGAGGCCCCAAAGGCACCAAAGGCACTCTTGAACCTCATGCCCACGGGCTCGGCCCAGAGGTCCAGCCTGTCCAGGTCCCTCTGCACAGCCTTCCTGCCCTCCAGCACATCCACACTGCAAGACAGCTTGGGGTCCTCTACCAATTTGCTCATGGAAGACTCAATGCCCTCCTGCAGATCCCCACGAAAAATAGGCAACAGGACTGGGCCTGTTACCCAACAAGTTCTAGTGCTTGACAAAGGAGCCCACCCAGCAGTGGGGAGAAACTGCTGGCAGGAGATTGAATGGGGGCAATAGACAATGGATGATGGACAAGTTCTGGGCCATGGCCATTTGTTAGAAAAACAAAGTAAAAGTTTAAGACCTGCCATATTTCAGTGGTCAGAGACCTGGCAGAGAAATCTATTTTTGAGACCTGGACACCAAGAAGGCAGAATTTCTATACCACAAAGACCCTTAGAGAAACCAGAGATGAAGACAAAACTAACACAGTTACTGAGGCTCTCTCTATCCAGGGAAAAGACAAGAAAAGGACAAAAATTGTGGACTAAGTATCATTCAAAGTGAGAAATCAAGAGCCAATAGAAGAGAGAAGAAGAATTCCTGCAGAGAACTGGTAAGCCAATGGACAGGAATTCCTTTGTCTGATAAAATGTAAAAAGAGTTAAAAGTTTTGAGAACTGTTGTAGATGTGTTAGAGAGCAATTCCTGTGTCCCTTCAGCGCTGAATGAAGTAGGGTCACCTCTGGAACCCAACCAACTGCTCAGAGATTTTATTCCCCGGCTTTCACTGACAGTTTCTGGGGACCCAGATGAGACAAAGCAGCGCCGACAGGGCAGAGCAGAGGAATCGTTGGCCCTGCAGCGTGTACCAAAGGAGTTTTGGGGAGATCTTCCAATTCCCTGGTCTGGAGAGTTCACCACGCCTTCTTTTCTGGGAAAAAGAACAGGCCATGAATTTTGGGTCCTTGATTTTAAGGCCTTTTGCCTACACATGAGGCACAGCAATGGGAAGGATGCAGCGTGAGGCTGAGAGGTTTCTGTCATGGTTTGTGGGCTTGGGTGAGACTGGACCAGAATTACAGGATGCCTGTAAAATCTGGGCTTTGGGAAAGGTTGGGGAAGGTTGGGAAAGGTGTTCAAAGGGTGGTTTTGCCTGAGGTGTTAAACATGGGAGTGGGTCTATCTTCCCAATTCCCAAGAGAAGAGATCCCAGAAAGCTCCCCTGCAGGTTGTGTTTTAGGGAACAGGAGAAGAGATCGAGGGTAAGGGGTTTTTTTCCTGGGGGGAAAGGGCTGTCGTTCATTTGCAGGAGCCCTGTGCTGAAATTGCCAGTCTGACTGCCCAAACTGAACACAGATGAAGATTCCTGCCAGACAAAAACGGCCAGGACAGAAAGTTCTTGCTGCCCATGGAGTTCCCAGGGTGGCCCCCAACTGCATCTGAAACCTGAAGGTTCCAGGCTTTTTTTCCTGGGGGAAAGGCCGTGACATCCCAAAGAGTCCCCTGGCAGACAGGTGGGGCTGCACTGTGGGGGTGTGAGGTGTTGGTTCTTTGGTTGCCAGGGGCTATTCCAGAATGGAGAGGACAGGCTGTGACATCACAAAGGAGCCCTTGGCACACGGATGGGGTTGAACTGTCACATGGTGGGGGCTTGGTTCTTTGGTTTCCAGAGGCTAGAAATTAAGAGACTTCAGGTGGAAGTGTGGAAAAGAAGAAACCTTTTATTAACAAAATCTGAATAAACAGCAAATGATGCAACCAAAAACTTTCAGAAGAAACAAAACAAAGTCCCAAATCCCCAGGTGGGGGGGAGAAACTGTCCCGGCAGTTCAAAGCTCTCGCAGCTTCATGTGCTCGCAGCCAGCAGTGAAGGAGTCCCTTTTCCCAGGGGCAGTCCCCAAAGCAGAACACCTCGCTCCCAGATGGATTGGGCTCTCTCTCTCTCTCTCTCTCTCTCTCGGTTGCTCTCCACAAGGTGTCCTGTGGGGAAAAAACTTCCTCTCAGGAAAAGAGAACAAGGTGGCCAAAACCAGCTCCCGCTCTGTCCGGTCCTGGACAAACCCCAAAAGCCCCCGAACAAAGGACCCCCCGCCCTCCCCGCGGCCACCGCGGTGTCCCCGAGAGCCGCCCTCCCCCCACTGCCCCTGCCCAGCGCCTGCGGCTCCGCTCCAACCCACCCCATCCCGGGAGACACAGATGGGAATGGGGGGACACTGGGAAACAATTCCAACACCTCTTTTCAAACCTCTGACACCTGGTTCCCAGACATTCCCAAAGAAGGGGCTTCCCGTGGCCTCGAGCCAGGGACCGACCTTTGTATTGAACCAACTCCTGGAGAGACACGTTCCCATCCCTGTCCCCATTCCAATTCCTGGGGTTCCCATCCCTGTCCCCATTCCCATTCCTGGGGTTCCCATCCCTGTCCCCATTCCCACTTCCTGGTGTGCCAACCTGCTCCCAGTGTGCCCGTTCCTGTCCCCACTATCCCTATCCTGGTATCCCATGTCCCCATTCCCAATCCTGGTGACTCCAACCTGCTCCCAGTGTCCCCATTCCCATTCCTGGAGTTCCCATTCCCATTCCTGCTGTCCCCAACCTGCTCCCAGTGTCCCCATCCCTGTCCCCAATGTCCCCATCCCAGTCCCCCCATCCCCATTCCTATTCCTGGTTCCCACAGAGGAACTGCCGGATGCCGGAGGAGGGAGCCAGGATTTATTGCCCAAAGCAGGAGATTTTCACACCCAAATTAAAGCCTCCGGAATAATTGTGGTCCTGGGTTTCACACGGGAAAAAGCAGGAAGTTGATCCATCTGAAAGAGCCGCAGGGGGACCGGGGTGGGTGGGAGCAGCGGGATGAGCTCTGCCAGCAGCTCCTGCCTTTCCGCAGGAAGAGGGAAGGGGCGGATCCAGCTCTGGGATTGCTCAGGCTGTGATTCCTGCTGGGATGAGAGCGGGGAAAGGAGTCACCATGTCCCTGTTCCCATCCCAGGGGATGGAGCTGGCTGTGGAGCCCAGGGAGAGTAGGAACTGCTCCAGATTCCCTCCTGATCCTGTTCTGTCCATCCCACCCCAATCCCACTCCATCCATCCCACACCAATCCCACTCCAGAATCCAGCCCTGATCCCAGTCCACAATTCCACCTGAGCCCACTCTGGAATCCTGCCCTGAGCTGGAATCCCCTTCCAATCCCACTCCAGCCATCAGGCCCCCATTCCCCTCTGGAATCCCGGCATCCATCCTGGGATCCCTGCCCAGAGGATCTGGATCCACACACGCTGCTGGGACTCACTGGTGGGTGCGGGGTCGTATCCATTCCCCTCCCTCTTCCCTATGGAAAGAAAGCGGGATCAGCACCCGTGGCACAGGATCCCCGGAATGCTGCCGGGCGGATCCGTGCCCCTTCCCGACCCCCATCCCGGGAGTTACCGGATCGGAGCTTCCACGCACCGACTCCCACGAGGCCGATGATGATGATGATGGCAGCGATGACGGACACAGTGTCCTAGTTAGAACAGCTGGGACCGATTCCTCACTGGATGGGTGTAGCCCAAAACTGTGGATTCTATGGCCTTCCATGCCATTTTCCCAGGAACTGTTGTCAGGAGAGGCCTGCCAGGTGGGGGGGATGTCCTGAGCACCCTCCTACCCTTTTATGGACTGAGCATCCTCATAGCCTTTTTTGGACTGAGCATCCTCATAGCCTTTTATGGAATTGCCCGCTCTGAGGGAAGAACTAAGCATCCTTTTATGGAATTGCCCGCTCTGAGGGGAGGACTGGGCATTCCTGCCTGAACTGGAGAATATATAAACCTGGAGTTTCAGAACCTTTTTACCACTCGTGGGATCCAGAGGAGGACTGCAGCTCACCGCTCTCAACCAGTTTTAGACCACCCCCCTCAACTGGACTGCAATCCCCACTTTTGACCAGACTGCAACAACTCTCCCACCAGCAGGTTTTTTTCCCCTCTCCCTTTACTTTGGACTCAGGGGGGGGGGCCCAAGGAACAGCACTTTGTTCATGGTCCAGAGTGCTGGGTTCTACTATTGGGTTTTGTGGATTAAAAGCAATTGCTTGTCTGTATAATCAGACTTATTGGGCAAGGGGGGCCCAAGAGGGGCCCAAGGGGGGCCCAAGGGGGCTGGTCCAGAGGGGGAAGGGCTGCAGGGGGCGGATCCCGGAGGAGGAAACCCGCCAAAAGCGGCGGCCCAGCCGAGGGAGGAGCCAAGCGGGAGCACAAAGAAGAGCAGCCAAAAGGTCCTGGCGGTGGCTGGGCAATGGCGGGGGGGGGGCGAGAGCGGTTTGGGGGCCCCCCGTGAGAGCCGGGGGGGAACCCCGGTAGCCGCGGAGTGGGGAGAGCGGAGAGGGGCGATCCCGGAGCTGGGGGACCCCCGGAATGCTGGAGGGGGGGGAGCAGGGAGAGGGAGGAGCCTCGGGAGCACCGGGAGGCTGCAAGGGGGTCCCGGAGAAGGGGGAGTCTTGGCAGTGGGGACCCCTGGGATCCCCGGGCCAAGAAATTGGAGAAGGCAGAGAGGGGGAACGTCTGGGAACCCGGTCCCCTGAAACAGAGAGTGAGGGGAGAAGGGACCCCTGGGACCCTTAAAAGCTCCGGCATCCCTAAGCGGGACCCCCAGCAACCCAGAGAGGGGAGAGCCCAGAAGGTAAAGGTTCAGAGAGCAGAGAGGGGAGAACTTCTGGGAGGGTTTTTTTTAACTGAATGTTCATATTTTGGAGTATTTTTTTTGCTGACTCCTGATCTTTTGCAAATTTGCGGGCAGTTTGTGCGGTTTTTTTTTTCCCAAATCTTGTTGTTTTCTTTTTTTCTGGGCTGAATGTTGGTGTTTTAGAGGTTTTCAGGGACACAGGATGTGCGATGAGTCCTAGAGCTGGACTTGGGCAACACACTCACCCCCTTTTTTCACCCCCCATCAGGATTTCTGCTTCCCAAAGCTTGGGCGGATGGAGGAGGAGGCTGCGAGGAAGAGGAAGATGCCGCGGGCCCCCCACGCAGGTGAGGAGGAAGTCAGTGCCCCTTTGGGTGGGTCTTTTGTCTTTTGTGGCCGTCCTGCGGGGGCCGGAGTTGGGGGGATGTCCTTGGTCTTCCTGTGGGCCGAAGGTAAATCCCCTGCCTGTCCTTGTTGCTTCCTGCCCCAGGCCCCGAGGTGAGGCCGGAGAGCGCGGAGGACAAATCCCGGCGGCAGAGCCTGGTGGGAGAGGCCGTTTTGAAGGGCTCCCCGGCGCAGGAAGGCAGCGGGGAGGAAAAGGGCCGGAGATGCCCCCGCAGGAGGGGCTCCAAAGCCAGCCCAGGGGGCTGTGAGGAGGAAAGAGCCAGCGTGTGCCGGGAAGGCGGCCGGAGCTTGAGGCAGAGCTGCGAGCTGGTGGTCCCTGAGCAGCCTCCCAGCAGGGAAAAGCCCTTCAGGTGTTTGGAATGTGGGAAGAGCTTCAGCAAGAGCACTGACCTCCGCAACCACCATTGCATCCACAGTGGGGAACGGCCCTACACGTGTGGGGAGTGTGGGAAGAGTTTCAAACGGAGCTCCCACCTCCTCAGCCACCAGATGATCCACAGTGGGGAAAGGCCCTACATGTGTGGGGAGTGTGGGAAGAGCTTCAGGCACAGCTCCACCCTACGCACCCACCGTCGCACCCACGCTGGGGAACGGCCCTACACATGTGGGGAATGTGGAAAGAGCTTCACTCTCCTCTCCCACCTGCTCCGACACCAGATGATCCACAGCGGGGAAAGACCCTACACGTGTGGGGAGTGTGGGAAGAGCTTCAATCAGAGCTCCCACCTGCTCCAACACCAGATGATCCACAGTGGGGAAAGGCCCTACATGTGTGGAGAATGTGGGAAGAGCTTCACTCAGAGCTCCCACCTACTCCGACACCAGATGATCCACAGTGGAGAAGGCCCTACACATGTACAGAGTGTGGGAAGAGCTTCAGGGACAGCTCCAGCCTTTGCAAACACTGTTGCATCCACACCAGGGAATGGCCCTGCAAGTGCTTGCAATGTGGGAAGAGCTTCAGCACAAGCACCAAGCTGCTCAGCCACCAGCACATCCACACTGGGGAACAGCCCTACAAGTGTAGGGAATGTGGGACAGCTCCACCCTCTACACCCACCGTCGCATCCACATCAGGGAGAGGCCCTTCCACTGTGGGGAGTGTGGGAAGAGCTTCAGGCAGAGCTCTTCCTTGACCTCCCACCAACGGACCCACCGGGAAGAGAAGCCCCGAGTGCCCCGACTGCGGGAAGAGCTTCGGCCACTGCTCCAACTCCATCAGCCATGGGAGGACCCGCGTTGGATGATCCACAGGGACCCCCGTTGGGCACAGACCTGGTGTGTTGGTTTTAAGGTAAACCAGCAAGGGAAATGACAGTGGTGACATCACAGGGACAGCGGTGACATCACAGGGACAGCGGTGACATCACGGGGAAAGTGGTGACATCACCAGGGTTTAATTTTGGTGTGAAAATCTTCTGCTTTGGGCAATAAATTCTGGCTCCTCCTCCGGCATCTGGCAGTTACTCCCTGGGAACAACGAATGGGAATGGGGACAGGGAGAATGGGAATGGGAACACCTGGAATGGGAATGGGAACACCTGGAATGGGAACATTGGGAGCAGACTGGGAACAACAGGAATGGGAATGAAGACATCAGGAACTGGGAATGGGGGCACCTGGATTGGGAATGGGGACACCGGAGAGAGGGATGGAGACACTGGGAGCAGGTTAGGGATACAGGAATGGGAATGGGGACACCAGGAATTGGAATGGATACACCAGGAACTGGGATGAGAACACCTGGAATGGGAACAGGAACATTGGGAGAAGATTGAGGACACCATGACTTGGAATGGGACACCTGGAATTGGAATGGGAACACCTGGAATGGGAATGGGGACAATAGGAATGGGAATGGAGACCCCTGGAATGGGAACACCAAGAACTGGGAATGGGGAAAACAGAAGTGGGATGGGAACATCAGGAATGGGAGGAGGGACAATAGGAATGGGAATGGGGACACCTAGAATGGGATGGAACACCTGGAAAGGGAGATGGAACACATGGAATGGGAATAGGAACACCTGGAATGGGAATGAGAACACCTGGAATGGGAATGGGGACATAAGGAATGTGATGGGGACAATAGCAATGGGATAGGAACACCAGGAATGGAAATGTGAACACCTGGAATGGGAATGGGGACATTGGGAGCAGACTGGGGACACCAGGAATGGGAATGGGGGCAGCAGGAATGGGAATGGGGACACGTGGAATGGGAATGGGAACACCTGTAGTTGATATGGGGACACCAGGAATGGGAACACCTGGAATGGGAATGGGGACAATAGGAATGGGAATGGAGACACTTGGAATGGGAACACCAAGAACTGGGAATGGGGAAAACAGAAGTGGGATGGGAACATCAGGAATGGGAGGAGGGACAATAGGAATGGGAATGGGGACACCTAGAATGGGATGGAACACCTGGAAAGGGAATTGGAACACGTGGAATGGGAATGGGAACACCTGGAATGGGATGGGGACACTAGAATGGGATGGGAACACCTGGAACAGGAATGTAAACCCGTGGAATGGGAATGGGAACACCCGGGCCTGGGCTGCGTCCCTGGTGAAACAGGAGGCCAGGCCCAAAAGAGTTCACTAAGAAATTTGGGCCTGCTAACAAGCTCCCAACAGCCAAGACGGGGGGGGTCACACACACACACCTGGGGGGTCACACACACACACCTGGAGGGTCACACACACACCTGGTCACACACACACCTGGTCACACACATACGCCTTCGTTAGCATGTTCTGTATACACTTAAAAATACAAGGAACGACACATAAAGCAGCTAACAATATCAGCAAAAGTGAAATAGCTTGTTTAGTGATTTCAGCAAGCCATGGTCCTAAACCTAACTTTGCTAACCATTCTCTAACAGGATCCTTTTGGATTTTAGACTCATCCAAATGACCTTGCATTTCCTTTAGTTTTTGGTAGATGGACTGAGAGTGATCAGAAAGATTCATACAACACATGCCTTCAAATTCCTCACATCCATGCCCCTGAGCCAGCAATAGAAAATCTATAGCTGCTCTGTTCTGTAAAACAGCATGTCTTATTTCATCAAAGTCATGAGCCAATTCCCCTAGAATTTTCGAGGTTCTATTCATTTGATTCCTTGCCCAACAAGCTGTTCTTTGGACAAGAACCAGACTCTTTTTTGCTCCAACGGGGGCAAATAGGGATGCAAAGAAGTTTGCCGTAGGTGACCAAAATTTAATGGGTTGGTTTTCTACTGATTTACAATACTTATCAAATTCAGTGTCTCGTTTGTTCCGAATATTTCTCCTTTTCAACTGCGTTATTTGTCTCATAGTGGGTGTAAACATGGTCAATTTTCCCAAGTAACATGGTCCACCAATGGGGTATTTAGGAATGCCAGACCATGCTCTATTACCACAAATTAAAAAATAACCAGGTGGTAAATATTTTGGCTTTGTCACATTGACTGACACATTTTTGACATAGCCTTGGCACCAGGTTACATTCTCGTATGGAGGGTTCTGTGCTGTTATGTTTGGAGTGGATACATTCCCAATCGTTTGTTGCCATTGTAGAAAGGTCTTTTCCTTATTCATATTGAGTCTAAAGCAAGAGTCATTTCCATACACAGCTCCAAATAATTGTAACTCACTGGGGCTATCTGTCATGGTCCTGTTTAGACTAGTCACTAACAAAAGAGATGTCATGCCTTTGGTGCCGTTTGTGCATTCTTTTGTTACATTGCAGGCTAATTCCACCTCGGTTTTGTTATGATTAGAGCTAACCCATCCTGCAAAATCACTTGTATCAAGGTAAGGAATGCCAATCAGACACGTTTGAAAAGGATCTGACGCTGAGGCTAAACTTAGACAGAAGTCCAATTGACCTGTTTGGTTGGCAAACGTTACCCAAACGTTTTCTCTGGGCCCAACAGGGATACTGGGATGTCCTTGTGTCATCAGAATTATCTTCAAAATCCAAAACCATAAAGAAATCATCATTTTCTTTTAAATTTCCGACCATGTACCTCTACACAAAAATCTAGATATTCTTGTGGATACTGTGATTGTATTTCCTGACACAAAGGTCTAAATATTTCTGTGGATTCCCTTGAAAGGGTTCGTCAGGTATTATAACTGTTAAGGGTGTTCTTTTCCGACAATGGGCAGCTATTATCTTAATGCCTCTTATGATGCCTATGTGCTTGATAACATACTTTGTGTCCCAGCGTAAATATGCTAAGGCTTTTTGCTCACTGCTTTCAAATAGTTGCAAAGCTGCAGCTAGTGGCAAACCAGTGGTTTGTTGTAATTCGTGCTGCCACGTTTCTAATAATATTATAAATGCACAAAGTTTATACTAGATACTTGTATCTAGTTTAGAAATAACTAAAACCTCATCACTCATGGTGGGAATTTGAAGAATTCATATACCATTCAGAATAAGGAGTCACTGTGGTTCAACAGAATCATGTTACACATCTCTAAAATCTTGACACCGGCAGAAGGTATTTTTAAGTTTACACAGTCACACATTCATGTAGCTTTTCTCTTTCACACAATCTTTTTTTTCACACACTCTTAGGTGGCCACCTCAGACATTCATCATTCACACACACATTTTCAAGTAGTCATTGGCAGTGCACTTCTTATCAGTTTCATAATTCAAAGGAAATTTATGGCATAGCTGCCATCAGCAATCTGCAAATCCTGCATAACTTCTCCATGTAAAAGACAAATACAGCAAGAAAGAATAGAATATTATCTTGGAAATCTTCAACCCTTCTCATAGAGTAATGATATTTTATCATAAAGGCAATAAAACTACTTTTGCAGGGGGCAAGACTATATCCCCTTCTGTCTCATCGTTCCATCTGCAAATCTTCTACCTGCACCCTGTCCCTGGGGGAAACAGTCAAATTTCATGTAAGAGATGCAAAATGGCAAACTAAAGGAAATTCTTAATAACCTTCAGTAATATGCAAAAGCTAAGCACGGATGTTGCGTTATTTCTAATCTTGCTTCAAAGGATTTTTCGTCAGTCTCCCTGTTTTGAAGAAAACGTTTGAGAATGCCATGAGCACACTGCATGCTTAACACCTATTGCCGTAAAAACAGAGCAATCTTATCTGATTTATAAGCTGGGATATTGTTAATTTTAAGTTGTTTTTTCTCTTTTCCCTTTTTTCTGTGTTTTACCGTCTTTGCCTCCCCCACGCTCCTCATTGCCGAAGGACTAAGGAGGGGAAGGAGGGGCTGGGCTCACCCAGAGAGATCAGCAGAAGGAACTTAACTTAATCACAGGGTCTGCTTAAGAAAAGACAAAAACATAGGAGAGGGAGAGAAACAGCTGCAAACAGACACGTTTCTGAGAGGGGGTGATTGGTGTAACGGGGAAAAAGACAAACAGCTTTCTTCCTCTCCCGACTGCACCCCCCAATGGTTTTGCTACCGTCATTAACTCGCCACTCTAGGAAGAGGAGTGGCACCAGGGAAAAAACACTCGCTGCAAAGAAGGGAAGGGGAACGCACACCCCCGGGACCATGGCTGTCAGCGGTGCGGGGGACACAGAGCCCCCCCGCCGCCCGCCGCGCCCGGGGCCGCCGGCGTGCACGCGCGCGGGCGCACCGCTCCGAGCCGGGGCCGCGCACCGCTCCGAGCGATTTCACCGGCCCCCGGCTCTGTGTCACCCGGGAGCGCTCCGAGCCGGGGCCACGCAGGAGCCGCGACCACCGCCACTGCCCCGCTGCCCGGCGCCGCCCCGTATTCACTCAGCACGGCGGTGCAAGCACCCAGCGCCGTGAACACAGCCACAAATGCGCAGCGCAGTCCCGCAGCACAGTTCAGATGAAAAGCTGGAAATGTCTTAAGGTGGAACTCCGTCACAGTGTTCATAAAGTTCATCCCTGGTCCATCAGCAGTACTTTCACACTGCAGCTGTCGTCTCCGATCGTCCTGGATATGCACTGCCGAGATGCTGGCACCGCGTTCATATTGGCGGGGCTGCTCGGTTGTCCCCGGCCCTGCTCCGTCTCCCTTCAACTCCGCTCGACTCCCTTTTTGCACGATTTCTCCCTATGATGGTATCTAGTAGCATCCTAATGTCCTCAGACTGTGCGTTAATGCCTTTTACTGTTCCAGATAACAATCGCCAAGTTGTAAGGAGGGAAGCAGCAACTTTTTC
Organism: Manacus candei; assembly: GCF_025592945.1. NCBI lineage: Eukaryota > Metazoa > Chordata > Aves > Passeriformes > Pipridae > Manacus > Manacus candei. Next base: position 32,225 of record NW_026138158.1, on the reverse strand, counting down.
TCCCTTAGAGGCAGCAGTAAAGAGCTTATCACTAAGTTCTTTCCAAGTAGAGATAGTAAAGGCAGTTACAGTGTTCGCTTCATATCCCTGGCTCTTACATGAAAGCACCATCTGCTGCAAAGCCAGTTTGTCTAATTTCTCTCCCTTTTTTTTTTAAGCAGGATAGACTTCCATATAGATGCAACATTAGATCCCTTTTGTTCTCGGTGGCTCTCAGTTGCTTTTTGTTTTGCTAATCACAATGTCCTTTAGGAATTTTTAAAGGTGGAAAAATGGTATATGCCATGACCATTATCTGCCCAGTATAATCAGCATCAATAAGTCCAGGCAATACAAATAAGCCAGCAAGACTAGCTGATGGTCTTCCTATCAGCAGTGCACCAAACACTTGTTTATTTATTATTAAAGGTCCATAAATCCCGGTGGGAATCTTTTGAGGTTGGGTGGATAGCAAGGTAACTTCTACTGCTGTTGCCAAATCCAATCCGAGGCTGCCGGCTGTGGCAGGTTGTAATCCGAGAGTATTGGTTGAGGTGGTTTGTGATCTGCAACTGTCGGCTGGGGTAGACTGCAGCTGCTTTCCTGTCCGTGGAATGGATTGTTCAGTGAAAAACTGTTGGTTGGAGTTATCTGGTGACATTTTAATCGGGCTTTTGCTTCTGTAGAATTACTTACCTTTGCTTGAAGGGGTGCAAGAGCTGCTAAAACCTGAGCTTGGGAACTTTGAGCCTGCTCTTTAAGTCCCTTAGCTAAATCTTGAATAGCATTAACTAAAACTGCATTTTCTCCTGTAGGAACAACTAATGCTTTTTCTAATAATTCCTCAATAGTCCAATAAGGACCCATCGTACTTATTATTTGCTTAATTGTTGAAGTAGCATTTTGCAACACACATTACTTTAACATAGTTCCTTTCATATAATCTGGTACTCCTGCTCGAGTGATAGCAGTTGTTAACTTGTCAACATATTCTCCAAATGATTCATTCCTTCCTTGTTTTAAGCTCATATACAAAGGTACTCCTCCTGGCTCCTTAACTCTGTCTAAAGCCCTTCTAAAGAGATCCATTGCCCCTCTAATCTTATCTGGGCCAAGATGAACTTGTGCCTCAGGGCGTGTATATGGCCCCATACCCATTAATTCCTCTATAGTGACACCATGCAAAGGGTCTCCGGGCAGCCAATGTTCTGCTACACTTTCATGAACTAACGCTTGCCAATGTGCATTAAATAACAATTGTTGATGTTCAGTCAGTATCATACGAGTTATAGATCGGAGATCAGATGGCAGTAAAAGATGTGTATACCAAAAATAATCTAACATTTGTTTAGTTGGTTCAGCATGTAATCCAAACTCACTGACTGTACTTCGCAACTGTGCCAAGAGTTTCCAATCTAATGGAGTGATAGCAGCGTTCATTCCTCCCTGCCCATCCACATTATAAGTAACGGGAAAAGCATGCAAATCTACAGCCTGCAGCCCATGAGAATCACCCTGCTCCATACAGTGCTTAGCAAGTGCAGCCCAAGTTTCTCTCCGCTCTTTCACCATGGCCTCCACCAGGTCACTGAATGCCCCAGGGACAGGCTCTTTGGTCGAGTGAGCAGGAGGAGGAGGCTTGGACCGAGGGTCAGTCTGACTGCTGGGCACATCGGCCAGGGGAGGTGGTGCAGTAGGAGCTGCAGATGTCTCTGATTCCAGCAACCCGTCTGTATTTATTTTAGAAAGATCAGGGGGCACAGCGGGGAGGTGAACTGTCTGCATAGCTGGGGGAGAAGGCTTATAAGAAAACCAAAACCGGGAGCCCAGAGACTGAAGCTTTCCAGCAAGAGCCCCAGGCCTGTACAGCAGCTGTAAATTTCCCTTGTAAGAGCACTCTCATCTTTCAGCCCAGTGTTTATTTAGCCTCATTGTCTCTGTTGTACAATGTGGCTGCTTTAGAGAACCCCTGTGGTCCTTCCACCTCTCTCTGCCTGGCCTGGCTGTCCTCAGGGCATCTTGCCAAGCTCTCATGTGGTGCTGCTGACCCCTGGGCTGGTGTCATATATCTTTTCTAGAAGATGATTTTGTTCAGCAAACACCCTGTGGAGGACAGCAAAGCTGCAGAGATGAGCCCACATGTCAGGAGAGAGCCTGGCTGTCCCAAGAGCTGGTGCTGATGGGGGCCAAAACTGCCCCTGGTCTCCCCCCATCCCAGTCAGCAGTGGGATATCAGGATTGAAGTTTGTTAACTCCTCGGCAGCATCCCTGTGGGGTGGGGAAGACAGGGCAGGGGAGCGGCTGGATGGTGAGAGAAGGGCTTCCAGGTGTTCTGGATGAGATGTAGCAAAGCTATGGGGGCCATGTGCTGCTGCAGCCCAGCCTTCCTGGGTGCACTTCAGGAAAAGTGTTCTAAGAAAGACCTTCCCTCAAAGCAATGGCCTTGGGTTTTCTGGCTGCTTTTCCCAGAGGAAGCAGCATGTCAGCAAAGGAACCAAAGCTCAGGGCATTTCCAGTGAGAAGGACACTGGGAGGAGTTGGGTATGTATTCTTCCATCCCATAAAATGAGAAAAAATGGGCCGGAGTGAGAGGTGAGGGATTTCCAAAGTCTGCTCATCTCTGATGTCTCCCCTCCCTGGCATGGAGGGATCCACTGCCTCCGGTGCAGACCCGAAAGCTGTGCTGCACATCCTGAAGGTGATTGTCCTGCTTCTGGTCAGGGCAGTGTTAATTTGGGCAGTATCCAGGAGGGGGCACAACCAGGACATAGAGGTTATTCCTCATTTTGTCAAGGATGGGGGAAGGGGTCTCTTCCAGGTTGTGTGCGTGGTGGCAAAGTTGGGCACCAACTGGTGAGCAATCATGTGTGAGTCATTTGCCTCCCTTGTACACTCTGTTATTAGTATTGTTTCTGTTACTGTTCTGTTGCTGCACTGTTTTCTTCTTTCATTGCCGTTTCCAGTAAGTTGTTCTTATCTCAACCTGCGATCTTTACCTTTTGTGCCTCCAATTCTCCCGTCCAGCCTGCCTCAGGATGGAGGGGGAGTGGGAAGGAAAGGAGGAGTGGGCAGTGAGCGAGTGGCACACGATTTGCATGGTTTCAGTGAGAACACTAAATTATGGAACACCCGTCTTAAACACATCATCGTGGCTGGGCTTCTCGAACGAAGATTTAAGAAGGCTCTATCCACATTTGTTACAAGCACGCTGGTGGCTTAGGAGGCCAATGCGAGATAGACATATCCGATTGCAAAAGGCACAGCAGAAAGACTCCCTAGGTGGTATATTCTGCAAGACATGATTCTTTCTCCCATGTCTTTTCTCCTCGAGAGGGATTCTGCGTGCGTTCTCAAAGGAAACAGCAGCGTTAGAGATGGTGTGTCTCCAGGCCTCCCGATTTGAGGCCAGAGTAGACCAGTTCTGTTGATTGATATGGCCGAGGCTGAGATGTTTGTAGCTATAATTGTCTACAACGTGGAATAAATAATTCTGATTACAGTATTTTAGTATTTCTTATTTTATTATTTTAATAATATTTCTTATAACATTACTATCTATTGCTGAATATATATAACATGTAATAATGTATTATAAAGTATTACTTCTCTCTATATTTCTATATTATATTTCTCTATATATTTCTATATTTCTATATATTCTTCTCTCTATATATATTCTATATTTCCATATATATGTCTATATTTCTAATAATATTTCTATATTGTTATAACTCTCATCTTCTTAGCTAAATCATTCACTCAGGTCTGAGAAGGCGTGTCGAAAACAAGGATGCCTTGGCTAATAAACGCAGTGCTAGTCTTCCGTTCTGCTTGAGCCAGGGCCATAATCCAACGCCATCATTGCCAGAGTGCCCTGAATGCTTGTCTGACGTGAATCTCTGGGGCGTGGAAACCCTCCTCTTCTTCTCTGAAGGGCGGTAGTCTGTGTACTGCACAATCTCTACTTAATATTTGTTTTCTTAGCTTTAATATAATTGCTTCAACACTGCTTCCAAATACTGCACTATGTTTCTAGCTATAATTATCTACAACGTGGAATAAATAACTCTGCTTAAAGTATTTTAGTATTTACTATTTTATTATTTTAATAATATTTATTATACTATTACTATCTATTGCTGAATATATATAACATGTAACAATGTATTATAAACTACTACTTCTATATTATATTTCTATAAATTTCTATATTTCTTTATATATTTCTCTATATATATTCTATATTTCTATATATATTTCTATATATATTTCTATGTTTCTATAGATATGTCTATATTTCTAATAATATTTCTATATTATTATAACTCTCATCTTCTTAGCTAAATCATTCACTCAGGTCTGAGAAGGCGTATCGAAAACAAGGATGCCTTGGCTAATAAACGCAGTGCTAGTCTTCCGTTCTGCTTGAGCCAGGGCCATAATCCAACGCCATCATTGCCAGAGTGCCCTGAATGCTTGTCTGACGTGAATCTCTGGGGCGTGGAAACCCTCCTCTTCTTCTCTGAAGGGCGGTAGTCTGTGTGCTGCCCAAACTGGCTGTGGCAATCATAGCCCCGCCATGTTGATCTTCTCTGCTCTCTCTGCCTCTGTCGGGTTTGCTCCCGAGCAGCCCGGAGCATGAGAGCCTGCTTGGAGCTGGCTTTGGAGGGCCCTGCAACTGCAGTATTCACTAAGGCTTGGTCACAACGTGGAGGACTTGTTCTCTCCCTCTTTCTCTTCCGCAGGGAGCGGTCATAGTCTGTGGACTGCACAAACCGGCTGCCAAGGTTGTAAGTTCCCCGCACAGATCTGCTTGGCTCCCTCTGCCTCAGCAAGGTTTGCTCCTGAGCAGCCCTGGGAGCGGGAGCCCACCGGCAGATCCTCTTGGAAGGCCTTGCAGCTGTGCTATCCCTAGGACCACGGTCACGACTTGGAGGACCAGTTCTTCTCTCTGAAGCGTCATCACAGTCTGTGGTGTCCCCAGAGCAGCTGCGGAGATCCCTGCCCCACAGAGGGAATCTGCTCCGGGACCGCTCCCTGCCAGTGTCCTTCATGCCCTGCAAAGAGAGCTGTGCAGAGTTCCTGCCCTTTTCTCCTGAAAGGATCAGAGCAGTGGGGAACCCCTACAAGTTCTGGGACAGGACAGTTTGGGGCCTCCAAAAGGCTCTTTTGGAGGGCTACTAAGACCAAAAGGCCAGAGGTGCACAAAAGGGATGGATCCAGGTGGGATGCTTTGAGAGGGAGCAGCGTTGTGGCTGTGAAGAAAGGTGCGGTGTGTGAGGGGCAAAAGAGAAATGCTGAGATCCCAGAAAGAAATCCACTATTCCTCTGATGCCCTGACCCATGACCCCAAAGTTACCTTAGTCCTACCAGTCAGAGCCTGTGGTCCAACAGAGCCCGCCTGCTTGCTGCTGGCCACACACTGACTGAGGAAGGAAGGGGCATGTGATGGTGCCAGTGAGGAAGAAGCCCTTTCTCCAATTCTCAGATCAGAGCATCTGGAGAAAAACAAAAGAGTCATCTCAGTTTAGAGCTGTTGTTGCAACCTCCTCTGGGGTTCAGTCATTTTCTCAGAGAGGCTTCTATGACAGAGAGAAGACTTAACCAAGGACACTAATGGGAAACTCAGCTAGGGTCTTCCCACCAAGTTTGCCTCTGTCCCAACAAAAACCTCATCTCTATACCTCCCACAGCCTCCATTTCAGAAATTCACAGACTTGTTTGGGTTGCAAGGGACCTTTAACTTTATCTCGTTCCACCCCGCTGTGGTGGGCAGGAACACCCTCCACTATTCCAAGGTTTCTCCAAGCCCTGTCCAACCTGGCCTTGAACACCTCCAGGGATGGGGCCCCCACAGATGCTGTGGCAACCTGTGCCAGTGTCTCAGCACCCTTACAGCAAAGAATTCCTTCCCAATATCTAGTGTAAACCTGCCCTCTGTTAGCTGAAAACTGATAGCCTTCATCCTGTCACTACATTCCCTGACAAATGGTGCCTCCCCATCTTTCCTGGACGTCCTCTTTAAGTCCTCTTATCTACAAGAGTCAACATCAGAGACCAGGCAAGTAGCAGATTCTATCCGGGCCGCAGCCTGAAGCCCAGTAAAGGACAGACACGGAGTAGTTCAGATTTGACAGCACTGAATGATGCAGGTAGTAATTTCATTTGATGAGAAAAACACTCCAGAAGGTGAGAAGCACAACTGCAAATGAGGAAAAGGAAATGTATTCTGAACCTATTTGAATCCTGGTTATTACCTGGCATAGAACAGCAGGTAGGCTTGCTGCCTGAGAACTGTGTCAATGGAACGCAGCTGCACAGATTCATCGTCCATCCGGTACCACAATCCATTGCTGGCCTGTACAAAAAAGGCAAGGATCTCTCCATGGTTTCTCTCCAAAAACACAGGTAGGAAACTGCCAAACCGAGAGCATGTCAAAACAAATGCAGTCCAGCCACTAAGGAGGCCTTCGGCCCCAAAACTTTGGCTGTCAGTAACACTGACAGGAAAGTTTATCTTCCCCAGCACACATTTTTCCCCATTGGTGAGGAAGTTGCTCTTTTACCTTTGTGTAGCAGAAATAGTGTCCTCCATGACAGCTGACACCACTGTGCACCAGGACAGCATATAAGGAGTAGAGGAGTGCTTCTCCATCTGCCTGAGACATGTATGGGCGAAGATCCAAGTACTCTGGATACTCTACAACCTATGGAGAGACCAAGAGGGCTCAGAAATGACCCTGGTCTGTGACATGAAAGAGCCTACCAAGTGCAGGGGCCAGTCCAGGGGTATCAATCCATCTCTGGGGCTCATGAGCACTTGGTTTTCCATAAAGCAACATAAAATCGTTTGGGTGGCAGGAAACCCTTCTCAGTCAAAGCAGCCCTATCAGAGCACAGTGCTTGCCTGTCTTCCCACAGGAACTTTCCACTCCCCAGAAGGGACCCCAAAAAACCCAACACAAGCAGCTTGTGACAAGCATACTGCTTTAGGAAATCTGCTTCTTGAAGAGAAAGCTGCACACCAATAGTGTACACACCTTGCTGATCTTGCCACCAGTGAAGCAGTCAAACCTCTTCAGACACACAGTGAGAACCTTGGGTGCACAGTGGACAGTGAACCTCTTAGTGGTGGCAACATTCTTCTCACACCTTGAAACCAAGCACAGAGCACAGCGCTGAAATGCACCCTGTCTTCCACCAAGGCAGTCAGACAACCTTTCTTGTCTCATGCATCCTTATGCTATTTTAGGGCAATTCGGTGCCATATTTAAAACAAACAAACAAACAAACAAACAAACAAAGAAAAAACCCCAACCCCCCTCCCCCAAAAAACCAGACAAACAAAACTGTGTCTCATCAGTGTGCAGTAAACTTCCACGAGAAGATGACTTCTGCTCAATGACTTGTAGCCCCCTCACACAGAGTCTCGTGTTAATATGTTGTTAGTAATCATCTTACTTGCTACATTTAAAGCAGTTTTCACCCTCCAGGTGCTCAGGTGTTACAAAGTCCTCCAGAGCTGCAGTGAGGGATGAGGCTGCCTGGAGAATTGAGAAATCGGTGCACTGAGCTACAGCAAATGCCCTGGCCCAAACATTTTCCAGGAGCTGACAAGAAAACCCCTGTAGCTGATGCTGAGGAGACCCGCCATGAATCTGCAAGCTGTATCCAGAAGGAGCCAGAAAGAGAGTGTGGTGCTGAACATTTCCCCTGTCCCAGAGGTTCTCAGGGGCAATCAAGAGCTCCCTCTCTCTATCACCTGCCATTGAGCTACTGATGTTATTATGTAGGGTCATCAGTAGTGAAAACAATCCAACCCATCAGCGTGGAAGCCAGACAGGTGTTGAAGGAGGGCAAAGGAGAGAAGGATGAGGATATGTCAAGGGTGCAGAGCGCATAATGGGTGCTTGTCCAGCTTCAAGCCAGCACCTACAGAGAGACCAGTGCCATGGCCTCTGCTGGAGGACAACATCCGTTCCCCTTCCCATCCACGACCAAGACCTCTTGTGTTCACAGGATATGCTTTCAGGACAAATGTGTTGACTCTGAAAAGCCTTGCCATGTCTTGAAGCACAACTGCAAAACCTCTTACTTTGATATCCAAGGGGACATCCAGGAAGGCCTCATAGGAATCAGAAATGGCTTTGCAGCTGAAGCAGATGACTGGAAGGAAAAATCAAAATGCCCAGCAATGGTGAGCTGAACGATGGTACTGCTTTGTGCTCATTGTACCTGTCCTGCTAGTCCCAGGGCCAGCTGTTGGGCACAGGCAGACAGAAGGGCACAGGCAGTGCCAAGGAGAGCAGTAGTTGTAGAAACATACCTCTGGATCTCAGAAAGCCTCCAAATATTTGATGGACAATGGTAGTAGATTGAGATGATATGTCCAAGCTGGAAACAAGTAGTAAGACAGAGCATTACTTCCTCCAAGCCCCGGCTGTAGGTTTTCCTTGATGAGGCCACATCAAGGAGTCCAAAGGGCTCCGAACTTTGTAAAGGTAACTTGCTTGTGCTTACTCGTTGCTTGCACTCAGACAAGCTCTCTGCATGGCATTGACAGTACAGCATAAGAAGTCATGGGCATCTTCCTCCCTGCCAAGCTGAAAATGTTCTCCTATGACTAAGAAACAGGAAGTTAGTAGTTGTCTCCTACAGGAAGGGAAGAAAACCTGTCAAAGAACCTGAAATCACATACATCTGAAAGCCCTGAGAACAGCCAAAGGCAGGATGGCACTGACTGAACGCAGGACCTTGTTAACATGCGCTTCCATGATGCACATCATGCAGAAGCCTTGTTGGCGACCTGAGGAGGGAGGGAGAGAAGGTCCTCTGGTTAGCAAAATAGCCCTAGTGGTGGAATACTCCTCTTCTTCCACTCCCACTCCAGTGCAATATGCCACTCCTCCCAGTGTTTCAACAAGCACGGGACGTTTTAGTGCATAGAAAATGTTCTTCAGAGGAATGCTAAACTGAGGTTTTAACTTGCAGGAATAGAGACCCAGAGCTAGAAAGATGTGCCTTCATGAAGAATAAGACAGCTGGATAGGACAGGTGGCTCCTGAGTGTACAAAGAACACAAGTTCTGGGGCTGACAAAGGGCTGCTTTTCTCCTAAATCAAATTTCAGGTTCTGGGAATCCTTGGGGTTTGATTAACAGATTCACAGGGAGATGTCCCTAAGAGTACTCACAGGCCTGGCTGTGCTCCCGGGAGAGCAGATAGTTGGCCAGCGGCGGGGTGTATGTCAGGCATTGCAGGACAGCATTAAGGAAGCAGGTGTTGCCCACATTGAGGAGTCCTGCTCCAGCACTCTGTCTTTGCTGCCAGACCATGCAAATCTTCTCTGGGGGAAAGAGGATCCTTTGTGGCGGAGTCATTCCCTCGGCAATGACTGCAGGGAAATTCCATTTGAAAAGAGATGAAATGAGGCACAAAGGCATATTTAAACAGTGAGGTCTCTACAGGAGCACTCAGGACCATCTGCTTCAACTGCCAACCCAACAACATCAGGGGAAGCTTAAACAGTGCCATTAAAATTTCCTGTTTTGGAAAAATCCATTCCCCTGTTTACGTTGCTGAGAGTCCAACAAACCCACCATCTGATTTCTGGGCCGCAGGCTACCTTCCTTTCTCAGTAGAGTTCTAGACTGGATTATCAGTGAAGCCATCCCTTTTCCTGATTGTAACTTGTTGAAAACAAGTAAATACTGAGCACGGAAGGTAACCCAAAGGATGGCAGACCTCTCTACGAGCAATGGCAGCTTTCAAAGTCTTGTACCTAGTGTCAGAGGAGCGACAAAAGGTGTTTTCCTGGGTCTAATTGTAAACACGGGGGTCAGTTTGACTGCTCTCAGGAAACATCCCAGAGATCACTCTAGGTTGTGAGCACATCATTCTGGGATTTGACCACCAGCCATGTCAGTTGTCTGTGGCAGTTCACAAAGTCCAAACCTGCTGGTGAAGCTATTACTCACAGGAGTCGTTCCCTGCTGTGGCCATTGCCTCTCTCAGGAAGAGAGTGCAATGCTTTAGATGACCAAGGATGTCTTTCTCTCCAGAAAGAGAACAGCACCAATCCCGTCACCTAGTTGCAAAGAAATTACTGTAGCTCACCGAAAGTATCAAAACTCTAAATAAACGCAGAACGGCATCCACCACCAAGTCTTTCAGTGGTGCTCGTAACTGCTGCTGAGCTGCAGCTCACGCCCTTATGATCAGGCGCAGGGCACCAACTCACAGCGGGTTCAAAGGCCCTTTTGAAATGCTCCAATGTACGTTACCTTCTCTGAAGAGGCCCTGCTGCTCTCCTGACACTGCTTCAGCAACAGAGCCCTCTGGCTTTCCCACCTCCTAGGAGTGACCGTCTTTCAGCCACTACTTTAACTGCTGCCTTTGCTGCTCTCCTTTTTCTGCCTCCCTCCCTCCCACAGCAATCAAGGTGGGCTGAGCCCATCCCCTCAGACTACAGTCACCTCCCTGCTTACCTATCCTAGGCTATGGAAAAAAAACCAAGAATCAGCAAACTGGAATTCTAGCCTAGGTCATACCTGGCCAGCCTATAAAAGTTGTAACAGCTCAACCTACGGCTAGGAAGGTATAAATCAGCCTATACTTTTATCCCATATACCCTGCTCTATGATCTGTGCCAAAAGTCAAAGCATTACCTTTGAAAGAGGAGGAAAGTTGAGGAGAAATGGTCAGTAAACTATAAACCATCCAAAAAAGGCAGGCACACAAGTAGCAAAGGAAGGAGCTGAGTTATCCCGAAGGCCAACTCTGTCCAACTGATTTTCGTTGGCGCGCTCCTCAGGATACCGGATGGGTGCCACATCTCTGCCCCTTTGTGACATGGGGTCACATGGAACCACATGGAACCACATGGAACCACATGGTTCTTGGGCACAGGAACCCACATGGCACGTCCGCCAGGTGGAAGCCACTGGACCTCCCCCCGTGCTGGTGGCAAAGGGCTAGTCATCCTCTGACAGAGCTCCCACACCTTCCCTGAGCCACACGGCCTGAGGAGTAAAAGCCTGCTCAGGGCTGTAACTGAGCCAGGTCACAGCTTTTCTGGCCCCCAAGACGCTGAGGGTTTCACTGCCACTTCTATCAGTGAGACTCTTAGCAAAGCACCTGGACTCTTATGGGTTCATTTCCAATTAATTTCATCTACCCCCAGGGTACAACCATGGGCTGACCCTGAACTGGGACTGCCAAAGGAACCCTTCAGAGGCTGCGCTGGGAGGACCTTGGCTGGCTGCTGGCCCCCGCCCAGCTGCTGTCTTGTCCTCAAGCTCTGAAAACGTTCCGGGATGGCTTTTGAGCAGCTTCACATTTCCTCCTGCCGCTAGGGTTGCTTAGGTTTTGATCAGCCGCAGCTTTAGCCAGACTCCCACTCTGGATGGTGAGGGCACACGCGTGTTAGGCGGAGCTATCCCCTGCACGTCCGGCGCCGAAATAAACAAATACCGGCTTAATAGCACCTGTGGCTGTTGAGTTTTACTACTGTTGCCTTTTCCTGGCATCAATGGATAGAGACAGTTTTGTCCCTGCTGCACTTGGCCTATGTTGTTTTGGGCTTGTTGGAAATCATAAAACTTTTCTAATTTTTTTAGTGTTCCTAATTAACTTTTTGATTAGTTGTTTTTAACACACATCATAGGCGGTGCGTTCAGCCTTAAATCAACTTTAGCCAGCATGGAGTAAAAATTGTCATAAGCTCCTTTGGGAGAACACAGCCTGGGAAAAGTACTAAAACTGTAAGTTTTGTTGAAGTTAACCCTGTTATGCTTCAGTGGAGAAAGCCTGTCAGAGAAAGATGTCCTGTTGAAGGAGGAGATCTGGAACACAAGATTTATGGACTACAAGGACCTTCTGCAGAAACCAGCAGCTAAAGAAGAAGACTAACAAAGGTTCAGCATTTGTGTCATAAAATCCCTAGGGGAGGGAAAATATACAAAAAAGATTAAAGATATGAAGTTATTACAGTAGAAAGTGAGAAATTAATAACCAATCCCACATAGAATACTAATTAATGAAAGGGAGTGAGTGATGTAATTTGGAAGCAATGAACATTAATTTCTTTGTTTGCCAAATCTGTATAAATAGGTGAAAAGCGATGTCTTGCTGTCAGTACGGAGGCAGGATTTTTGTCAGCCACATGCACACGCAGGGCTGCAAATAAAAGTAATCACTTGCTTTCTAACACTAAAAAGCCAATTTGTTAGAGGGTCCTATTTATCCCGACAGTTTCAGAGGTGTTTAGCAACAGGCAGTCCTCTGGACACCTGGTGTAACCTCTGCTCAGCAGGAAGATAGTGTTTCTCATGCGCCAAGGATGCAGCTGGTTGTTATTTAACAACACTTGACCTGGCTGGTTTGGCCCCTGCCTGGAATGGGGCATCAAGTTTTACTCAGTTCTTCTCAGGACAGGTGGTTTCACTCCTGCCCAGCTCAGCACAGTTCATATGGCTCCTGCTCCACTCCAAGGTGTTTCTTCTTTTATACTTGGGGCATCCAACTCGGGCATGACTTTGCTTGGATGGCTTTTTTCATCACGTCTGGCAGCAGCTGGTTTTATCCCTGTCATCCTTGGGGAGGCTCCTTGTATCCCTTACCCAGACAAAGTATCTGCATTTACTCCTGCATTACACCTCTCAGGTGACCTTTTTATGCCCCTGCCCTAACCTGATGTCTAGGTCCTGTATTACCGTCCTCCCAGCAGCACTTCAGGAGCTCTCTGATGAAGACAATCAACAATGGCACTCGTGAACAGTGTCTCTGCTCCTGCCTCCTGCTCAGATGGGGGCATTTTAGGACAGAAACAGCTGTGCTCTGTGACCAAGCTGGTCCTACATGAGTCCCCTTTGCCCTCATCGTCAGTCCCTGAAGGTCCAGTGCGCCAGGAAGACCCCTTCTCCCCCTCCCTATCAGCCTTCACATTTCCAGGCCCCAGGCCGACTCCTTTGCTCCTCACAGGCCTTGCAGGTCACAGGCACCTGCCTGCCAGGCTGGGATGGCCTCACAGCAGCACAGGGCAGCACAGCAGCACACAGAGCCCCATCTTAATACCAAACAGACTCTTCTCCCCTGAAAGGGCCACTCCTGTTCTGTTAACGTGTTTCAAGTCTAGATTAAGATTGTTATATTGACATGACAAACCAAGGATTAGGATGTGCCCTGGCCTGCAGAGTGATCAGGTCCAGGTGATCAGGCATCATAAGCTGAGCTGTGCTGTACAGTTCGCTGCTAAAGGGCTTACAAAATCTTGCTATGCTGGTGCTGCCTATAGAAATCTTGTGCTACTCAAATCATGGTATTCTGGGCTATAGTGATCATACCATGATGTTAAAAAAAATGAAGCTTTAATTGTAACTATGACTCAGTGCCGTCATCATTCTGCCAAGGATATCCTGATGAACCCGTCTGTCACCGCAGTGTCAGGTGATAGCCCTGACCAAAAGGGGACAGGGGGAGGTGCAGAACAACTGTCCATAAGTGTCCCTTGGCTCAGGGGATATGCAGGGCAGCAGGGATCCGTGCTGGTCCCCTTTCCTCCTTTCCCCTTCCAGGTGACACTGGCCAAGGCCCCAGCACCTGCTGCCACGAGCTGTACACAGCTCCCCTGATGTTCAAGGTCTGACAAGCTTAATAAAACAGCTCCCACCAGAGGTTTGGTCTGATCCCCCTGATCTGAGGGGAAACCGTGTCTATGGGGGAGGAAGGCATGCTTTCTGCACCTCCTTTTTGTACCTCATCAAAACCACTTCAAGATTTGGACAAAAATCAAAGGATAAGCGACCAAGAAGGCTCCTGATAGCCTTAAACAAAGCAGATGTTGGATCCCGATTGCTCCCTTTGGGCTAGAATAGTCCCATTCCCTGTCAGAAAACTGCCTGAAGCCAGACACAGTCCCATGGAGAGCTCAGCCCTGCACTTGGCCACTGGAGCTGTTCTACAGCTCACGCCGCCTGACAGGGTGGCAACAGAGCCCCTCTGCTCCCTGTAGCTCAAAGCTAGTGGGCTCTGGGCACAAAGGGGTGAGGCCAGGAATGGGTGGGTGAATCCAGAGCAAGGGGCTACGGGGATCGTGTCGCTACTCTGAAGGGGACCTTCCATGGGCAGTCAACGGTATTTATTTCGGAGCGGGCCGTAGGGGTGCGTGGGGAGAGCTCTCGACTCTGCAGTTCCTCACATGTCTGACAGGGCGTCTTGGGAGGCACTGGAGTTCCCCCAGTTGCTCCAGATCCATAGCACTGAGATTTCCTTCTTTCCTTCCCTTCTTCCCTCCCCAGGGTCTCCTGTGGTGTTCTTCTGGCATTGGGTGTAGCAGGAGCCACCCCCAGGGCTCTGCATGGGGCAGGCTGGGTTGTGGCAGTCTAAAAATGTGTAATTAATAAGGAAATTGTAGATTTTGCATATAAGTTGTTGTATTGTATTGTACTGTGCATATGTTCTGTCCTTTCATTGGTTGATACTTGACGCAGTACCGTATAGGGTTATGTTCAGCCCCTATCTCCTATGGTTGGTTGTAATTTGCATGCTCCGCCTAAACCCCATCTTCTGTTCCAGTGCCTTCCTTACCCACGTTATTTAAGACTGGAGCCATTTTGCGCAGTGCTTTTTGTGCCCTTTTGTTCCTCCCTTTAAGCAGTTCAGTTGCCCCGCTACTTTTATAACAAAATCGCCTTACCAGCTGCACCCAGAAAAGTTGGGGAGGTCTTTATTCAAGCGCTGACCTCCGCACTGGGTGGTACCTGCTACTCCTCAGGTGATTGGACAGAGCCATTCGTTGGTGTGAGTTTGGCATTCCCCACCCAAACTGCTACAGGAGTGCCAAGCTATTCTGAGGAATGGGGAGTTGTTACGAAGACTTGACCGGAGCCCTGCTTAGAGGGGCTGGGAGAGGTCCAGCAGCATGGAGTGAGCCTGGCCAGTGCAGAGGGGCCCCGAGCAGGAGATGAAATCTCTTGCAGAGAGGCGCCACTTGCCACAACAGCAAACGGGGAAACCTTCCTCTCCCTTCAGGTCAGAGGTAGAAGTGGATGTGATCAGTGGTGTTCAATCCCCCTGCAATGTGGAGGTGGAGATCCAAACAACCTATAAACAGACTGGCTCGAGCAAGGAAAGGCTGGGATGCTGCGACAATTATTGTGGCATGGTACTAAGGCAGGCCTGGTAAATCCAGATCAGATGCTCTGGCACCTCTGTTAGGAGGCAAAGTCATCCCAAGGGCTGGAGGCTTCTGCCCGGATGATGTCAGGAGGGGCTGCACTCACTGGTGTCTCGGAAGGTGTGAATCTCTCTGTGATTCTCCTGGTTCTTGTGCCATTTCCCAAACAACATGGGCAGGAGGAGGGCTTTGCTGTCGCTTGTGGGAGAAACCTGCCTCTGGCTTTAGAGTGTTTTGAGAAAGTCCAGGTCAGACCTGCTTCATTTTCTAATGAGGGAAGTTGTCTTCCTCCATAGGCTGAAAAGGCCAGGAGCAAGTTACCATGTGTGTACATTCACATACTTTCCTTTTGCTGTGCAGAGGGGCTTTGGTCCCGTGGAAATGCATGGGGCAGAGGACAGGGGACCTTGGGATCAGGTGGCAATCTTGGCTACTGGAATGTTTCAGGATTCTTGTCTGCAAGCTGCAGTTGAGTGCGTCGTATCACTACTGAACCAGAGATGCTCCCCTGCCGCTCCCATCAAGTGGACTTGCTTTTGGGGGTCTTGTATTTCTTTCTTATTGTCTTTCACGAATCCAGGGAAGAATGTGTGCGATTTTCTGGTTCTTCCCCTCACCTAATCCCCTAGCTGCTTTTTGGAAGGCCTCTTGCAGAAGCTGATACTGAAGCAGTGCTTTCAGGGTTACCCAGGGACTCTGAGAAACTGGAGGGGGAGAGATCACAGATTCAGTGCTGCTTGTGGTCAGGGACTAACGGAATGGCAAGCAGCTGGCTCACTGGAGAGAGATATCCCATTTCTAGCTAAATGAAGCTAAATCTCTTATCCACCAACTTCTGATTCAAGTCCAGGCAGTTCTGTCTAGACTGGCCAATGGGGCTGATGATGCCTGAGACCAAATCTTCCTTCCTGGGGCATTTCAAAAGAGCCAGCCATACTGAAAACAGGAGCTTTTCCACATGTGCTTGATGAGCTCAGCTGCCTCAACATCTGTAAGTTTTCTTTTTTCAGACCCCATTGACGATGTGCATGGTGACCTCCTGGGATCCCATGGCAAAATGAACCTTCTTTGCACCTGCGAGTGTAGCATCTTCCCCTTGCACTCCCTTCCTGGAGCAGTAGGTGCTGGCACAGCAGCCATTCATCTCCAAGGAGTCCCCAGGGTTGTGAGGGGGGATGAAGCTAGGTGGACAGCAGATCGCAGTCAGAGGCCATGGAACAGGTTGGACATGAGCTTGGGGAGACCAAGAGAAGTTCATCCCATATTAAAAGCCTCTATGGCCCATGAGGAGACAGCGAATCTCCCTCTGGAGAGCCTAGGTCAGGAATATACCCGCATCCATCATCGTAACGTCTCTGCATCTTGTTTGCAGACAAACCTCCTGTTAAAACTGCCAGAGCTTCCAAGCTGACTGCAGGCAGCAGTTGTAGAGCCCACGGCACCAGCTCCTAGGTCAGCAAGGAGTGCCTTTCAGATGCTGTCTCTCTCCCTTGTAGATCTCTTTGTGCTGCCCCAGTCTTTCTGATCTGCCTCATCCTTGACTTCTCCACCCTGCTCCCTGCCATTGCTTGAGAAGGAGTTATCTGCAATGCCTTTGGGCACCGGGAGCCCAGAGACTGAAGCTTTCCAGCAAGAGCCCCAGGCCTGTACAGCAGCTGTAAATTTCCCTTGTAAGAGCACTCTCATCTTTCAGCCCAGTGTTTATTTAGCCTCATTGTCTCTGTTGTACAATGTGGCTGCTTCAGAGAGCCCCTGTGGTCCTTCCACCTCTCTCTGCCTGGCCTGGCTGTCCTCAGGGCATCTTGCCAAGCTCTCATGTGGTGCTGCTGACCCCTGGGCTGGTGTCATATATCTTTTCTAGAAGATGATTTTGTTCAGCAAACACCCTGTGGAGGACAGCAAAGCTGCAGAGATGAGCCCACATGTCAGGAGAGAGCCTGGCTGTCCCAAGAGCTGGTGCTGATGGGGGCCAAAACTGCCCCTGGTCTCCCCCCATCCCAGTCAGCAGTGGGATATCAGGATTGAAGTGTGAAGTTTGTTAACTCCTCGGCAGCATCCCTGTGGGGTGGGGAAGACAGGGCAGGGGAGCGGCTGGATGGTGAGAGAAGGGCTTCCAGGTGTTCTGGAGGAGATGTAGCAAAGCCATGGGGGCCATGTGCTGCTGCAGCCCAGCCTTCCTGGGTGCACTTCAGGAAAAGTGTTCTAAGAAAGACCTTCCCTCAAAGCAATGGCCTTGGGTTTTCTGGCTGCTTTTCCCAGAGGAAGCAGCATGTCAGCAAAGGAATCAAAGCTCAGGGGATTTCCAGTGAGAAGGACACTGGGGGGAGTTGGGTATGTATTCTTCCATCCCATAAAATGAGAAAAAATGGGCCGGAGTGAGAGGTGAGGGATTTCCAAAGTCTGCTCATCTCTGATGTCTCCCCTCCCTGGCATGGAGGGATCCAGTGCCTCCGGTGCAGACCCGAAAGCTGTGCTGCAGATCCTGAAGGTGATTGTCCTGCTTCTGGTCAGGGCAGTGTTAATTTGGGCAGTATCCAGGAGGGGGCACAGCCAGGACATAGAGGTTATTCCTCATTTTGTCAAGGATGGGGGAAGGGGTCTCTTCCAGGTTGTGTGCGTGGTGGCAAAGTTGGGCACCAACTGGTGAGCAATCATGTGTGAGTCATTTGCCTCCCTTGTACACTCTGTTATTAGTATTGTTTCTGTTACTGTTCTGTTGCTGCACTGTTTTCTTCTTTCATTGCCGTTTCCAGTAAGTTGTTCTTATCTCAACCTGCGATCTTTACCTTTTGTGCCTCCAATTCTCCCGTCCAGCCTGCCTCAGGATGGAGGGGGAGTGGGAAGGAAAGGAGGAGTGGGAAGTGAGCGAGTGGCACACGATTTGCATGGTTTCAGTGAGAACACTAAATTATGGAACACCCGTCTTAAACACATCATCGTGGCTGGGCTTCTCGAACGAAGATTTAAGAAGGCTCTATCCACATTTGTTACAAGCACGCTGGTGGCTTAGGAGGCCAATGCGAGATAGACATGTCCAATTGCAAAAGGCACAGCAGAAAGACTCCCTAGGTGGTATATTCTGCAAGACATGATTCTTTCTCCCTTGTCTTTTCTCCTCGAGAGGGATTCTGCGTGCGTTCTCAAAGGAAACAGCAGCGTTAGAGATGGTGTGTCTTCAGGCCTCCCGATTTGAGGCCAGAGTAGACCAGTTCTGTTGATTGATATGGCCGAGGCTGAGATGTTTGTAGCTATAATTGTCTACAACGTGGAATAAATAATTCTGATTACAGTATTTTAGTATTTCTTATTTTATTATTTTAATAATATTTCTTTTAACATTACTATCTATTGCTGAATATATATAACATGTAATAATGTATTATAAAGTATTACTTCTCTCTATATTTCTATATTATATTTCTCTATATATTTCTATATTTCTATATATACTTCTCTCTCTATATATTCTATATTTCCATATATATGTCTATATTTCTAATAATATTTCTATATTATTGTAACTCTCATCTACTTAGCTAAATCATTCACTCAGGTCTGAGAAGGTGTGTCGAAAACAAGGATGCCTTGGCTAATAAACGCAGTGCTAGTCTTCCGTTCTGCTTGAACCAGGGCCATAATCCAACGCCATCATTGCCAGAGTGCCCTGAATGCTTGTCTGACGTGAATCTCTGGGGCGTGGAAACCCTCCTCTTCTTCTCTGAAGGGCGGTAGTCTGTGTGCTGCCCAAACTGGCTGTGGCAATCATAGCCCCGCCATGTTGATCTTCTCTGCTCTCTCTGCCTCTGTCGGGTTTGCTCCCGAGCAGCCCGGAGCATGAGAGCCTGCTTGGAGCTGGCTTTGGAGGGCCCTGGAACTGCAGTGTTCACTAAGACTTGGTCACAACGTGGAGGACTTGTTCTCTCCCTCTTTCTCTTCCGCAGGGAGCGGTCATAGTCTGTGGACTGCACAAACCGGCTGCCAAGGTTGTAAGTTCCCCGCACAGATCTGCTTGGCTCCCTCTGCCTCAGCAAGGTTTGCTCCTGAGCAGCCCTGGGAGCGGGAGCCCACCGGCAGATCCTCTTGGAAGGCCTTGCAGCTGTGCTATCCCTAGGACCACGGTCACGACTTGGAGGACCAGTTCTTCTCTCTGAAGCGTCATCATAGTCTGTGGTGTCCCCAGAGCAGCTGCGGAGATCCCTGCCCCACACAGGGAATCTGCTCCGGGACCGCTCCCTGCCAGTGTCCTTCATGCCCTGCAAAGAGAGCTGTGCAGAGTTCCTGCCCTTTTCTCCTGAAAGGATCAGAGCAGTGGGGAACCCCTACAAGTTCTGGGACAGGACAGTTTGGGGCCTCCAAAAGGCTCTTTTGGAGGGCTACTAAGACCAAAAGGCCAGAGGCGCACAAAAGGGATGGATCCAGGTGGGATGCTTTGAGAGGGAGCAGCGTTGTGGTTGTGAAGAGAGGTGCGGTGTGTGAGGGGCAAAAGAGAAATGCTGAGATCCCAGAAAGAAATCCACTTTGATGCCCTGACCCATGACCCCAAAGTTACCTTAGTCCTACCAGTCAGAGCCTGTGGTCCAACAGAGCCCGCCTGCTTGCTGCTGGCCACACACTGACTGAGGAAGGAAGGGGCATGTGATGGTGCCAGTGAGGAAGAAGCCCTTTCTCCAATTCTCAGATCAGAGCATCTGGAGAAAAACAAAAGAGTGATCTCAGTTTAGAGCTGTTGTTGCAACCTCCTCTGGGGTTCAGTCATTTTCTCAGAGAGGCTTCTATGACAGAGAGAAGACTTAACCAAGGACACTAATGGGAAACTCAGCTAGGGTCTTCCCACCAAGTTTGCCTCTGTCCCAACAAAAACCTCATCTCTATACCTCCCACAGCCTCCATTTCAGAAATTCACAGACTTGTTTGGGTTGCAAGGGACCTTTAACTTTATCTCGTTCCACCCCGCTGTGGTGGGCAGGAACACCCTCCACTATTCCAAGGGTTCTCCAAGCCCTGTCCAACCTGGCCTTGAACACTTCCAGGGATGGGGCCCCCACAGATGCTGTGGCAACCTGTGCCAGTGTCTCAGCACCCTTACAGCAAAGAATTCCTTCCCAATATCTAATGTAAACCTGCCCTCTGTTAGCTGAAAACTGATAGCCTTCATCCTGTCACTACATTCCCTGACAAATGGTGCCTCCCCATCTTTCCTGGACGTCCTCTTTAAGTCCTCTTATCTACAAGAGTCAACATCAGAGACCAGGCAAGTAGCAGATTCCATCCGGGCCGCAGCCTGAAGCCCAGTAAAGGACAGACACGGAGTAGTTCAGATTTGACAGCACTGAATGATGCAGGTAGTAATTTCATTTGATGAGAAAAACACTCCGGAAGGTGAGAAGCACAACTGCAAATGAGGAAAAGGAAATGTATTCTGAACCTATTTGAATCCTGGTTATTACCTGGCATAGAACAGCAGGTAGGCTTGCTGCCTGAGAACTGTGTCAATGGAACGCAGCTGCACAGATTCATCGTCCATCCGGTACCACAATCCATTGCTGGCCTGTAAAAAAAAGGCAAGGATCTCTCCATGGTTTCTCTCCAAAAACACAGGTAGGAAACTGCCAAACCGAGAGCATGTCAAAACAAATGCAGTCCAGCCACTAAGGAGGCCTTCTGCCCCAAAACTTTGGCTGTCAGTAACACTGACAGGAAAGTTTATCTTCCCCAGCACACATTTTTCCCCATTGGGAAGGAAGTTGCTCTTTTACCTTTGTGTAGCAGAAATAGTGTCCTCCATGACAGCTGACACCACTGTGCACCAGGACAGCATATAAGGAGTAGAGGAGTGCTTCTCCATCTGCCTGAGACATGTATGGGCGAAGATCCAAGTACTCCGGATACTCTACAACCTATGGAGAGACCAAGAGGGCTCAGAAATGACCCTGGTCTGTGACATGAAATAGCCTACCAAGTGCAGGGGCCAGTCCAGGGGTATCAATACATCTCTGGGGCTCATGGGCACTTGGTTTTCCATAAAGCAACATAAAATCATTTGGGTGGCAGGAAACCCTTCTCAGTCAAAGCAGCCCTATCAGAGCACAGTGCTTGCCTGTCTTCCCACAGGAACTTTCCACTCCCCAGAAGGTACCCCAAAAAACCCAACACAAGCAGCTTGTGACAAGCATACTGCTTTAGGAAATCTACTTCTTGAAGAGAAAGCTGCACACCAATAGTGTACACACCTTGCTGATCTTCCCACCAGTGAAGCAGTCAAACCTCTTCAGACACACAGTGAGAACCTTGGGTGCACAGTGGACAGTGAACCTCTTAGTGGCGGCAACATTCTTCTCACACCTTGAAACCAAGCACAGAGCACAGCGCTGAAATGCACCCTGTCTTCCACCAAGGCAGTCAGACAACCTTTCTTGTCTCATGCATCCTTATGCTATTTTAAGGCAATTCGGTGCCATATTTAAAACAAACAAACAAACAAACAAACAAACAAACAAAGAAAAAACCCCAACCCCCCTCCCCCAAAAAACCAGACAAACAAAACTGTGTCTCATCAGTGTGCAGTAAACTTCCACGAGAAGATGACTTCTGCTCAATGACTTGTAGCCCCCTCACACAGAGTCTCGTGTTAATATGTTGTTAGTAATCATCTTACTTGCTACATTTAAAGCAGTTTTCACCCTCCAGGTGCTCAGGTGTTACAAAGTCCTCCAGAGCTGCAGTGAGGGATGAGGCTGCCTGGAGAATTGAGAAATCGGTGCACTGAGCTACAGCAAATGCCCTGGCCCAAACATTTTCCAGGAGCTGACAAGAAAACCCCTGTAGCTGATGCTGAGGAGACCCGCCATGAATCTGCAAGCTGTATCCAGAAGGAGCCAGAAAGAGAGTGTGGTGCTGAACATTTCCCCTGTCCCAGAGGTTCTCAGGGGCAATCAAGAGCTCCCTCTCTCTATCACCTGCCATTGAGCTACTGATGTTATTATGTAGGGTCATCAGTAGTGAAAACAATCCAACCCATCAGCGTGGAAGCCAGACAGGTGTTGAAGGAGGGCAAAGGAGAGAAGGATGAGGATATGTCAAGGGTGCAGAGCGCATAATGGGTGCTTGTCCAGCTTCAAGCCAGCACCTACAGAGAGACCAGTGCCATGGCCTCTGCAGGAGGACAACATCCGTTCCCCTTCCCATCCACCACCAAGACCTCTTGTGTTCACAGGATATGCTTTCAGGACAAATGTGTTGACTCGGAAAAGCCTTGCCATGTCTTGAAGCACAACTACAAAACCTCTTACTTTGATATCCAAGGGGACATCCAGGAAGGCCTCATAGGAATCAGAAATGGCTTTGCAGCTGAAGCAGATGACTGGAAGGAAAAATCAAAATGCCGAGCAATGGTGAGCTGAACGAAGGTACTGCTTTGTGCTCATTATACCTGTCCTGCTAGTCCCAGGGCCAGCTGTTGGGCACAGGCAGACAGAAGGGCACAGGCAGTACCAAGGAGAGCAGCTGTTGTAGAAACATACCTCTGGATCTCAGAAAGCCTCCAAATATTTGATGGACAATGGTAGTAGATTGAGATGATATGTCCAAGCTGGAAACAAGTAGTAAGACAGAGCATTACTTCCTCCAAGCCCCGGCTGTAGGTTTTCCTTGATGAGGCCACATCAAGGAGTCCAAAGGGCTCAGAACTTTGTAAAGGTAACTTGCTTGTGCTTACTCGTTGCTTGCACTCAGACAAGCTCTCTGCATGGCATTGACAGTACAGCATAAGAAGTCATGGGCATCTTCCTCCCTGCCAAGCTGAAAATGTTCTCCTATGACTAAGAAACAGGAAGTTAGTTGTCTCCTAGAGGAAGGGAAGAAAACCTGTCAAAGAACCTGAAATCACATACATCTGAAAGCCCTGAGAACAGCCAAAGGCAGGATGGCACTGACTGAACGCAGGACCTTGTTAACATGCGCTTCCATGATGCACATCATGCAGAAGCCTTGTTGGCGACCTGAGGAGGGAGGGAGAGAAGGTCCTCTGGTTAGCAAAATAGCCCTAGTGGTGGAATACTCCTCTTCTTCCACTCCCACTCCAGTGCAATATGCCACTCCTCCCAGTGTTTCAACAAGCACGGGATGTTTCAGTGCATAGAAAATGTTCTTCAGAGGAATGCTAAACTGAGGTTTTAACTTGCAGGAATAGAGACCCAGAGCTAGAAAGATGTGCCTTCATGAAGAATAAGACAGTTGGACAGGACAGGTGGCTCCTGAGTGTACAAAGAACACAAGTTCTGGGGCTGACAAAGGGCTGCTTTTCTCCTAAATCAAATTTCAGGTTCTGGGAATCCTTGGGATTTGATTAACAGATTCACAGGGAGATGTCCCTAAGAGTACTCACAGGCCTGGCTGTGCTCCCGGGAGAGCAGATAGTTGGCCAGCGGCGGGGTGTATGTCAGGCATTGCAGGACAGCATTAAGGAAGCATGTGTTGCCCACATTGAGGAGTCCTGCTCCAGCACTCTGTCTTTGCTGCCAGACCATGCAAATCTTCTCTGGGGGAAAGAGGATCCTTTGTGGCGGAGTCATTCCCTCGGCAATGACTGCAGGGAAATTCCATTTGAAAAGAGATGAAATGAGGCACAAAGGCATATTTAAACAGTGAGGTCTCTACAGGAGCACTCAGGACCATCTGCTTCAACTGCCAACCCAACAACATCAGGGGAAGCTTAAACAGTGCCATTTAAATTTACTGTTTTGGAAAAATCCATTCCCCTGTTTACGTTGCTGAGAGTCCAACAAACCCACCATCTGATTTCTGGGCCGCAGGCTACCTTCCTTTCTCAGTAGAGTTCTAGACTGGATTATCAGTGAAGCCATCCCTTTTCCTGACTGTAACTTGTTGAAAACAAGTAAATACTGAGCACGGAAGGTAACCCAAAGGATGGCAGACCTCTCTACGAGCAATGGCAGCTTTCAAAGTCTTGTACCTAGTGTCAGAGGAGCGACAAAAGGTGTTTTCCTGGGTCTAATTGTAAACACGGGGGTCAGTTTGACTGCTCTCAGGAAACATCCCAGAGATCACTCTAGGTTGTGAGCACATCATTCTGGGATTTGACCCCCAGCCATGTCAGTTGTCTGTGGCAGTTCACAAAGTCCAAACCTGCTGGTGAAGCTAATACTCACAGGAGTCGTTCCCTGCTGTGGCCATTGCCTCTCTCAGGAAGAGAGTGCAATGCTTTAGATGACCAAGGATGTCTTTCTCTCCAGAAAGAGAACAGCACCAATCGCGTCACCTAGTTGCAAAGAAATTACTGTAGCTCACCGAAAGTATCAAAACTCTAAATAAACGCAGAACGGCATCCACCACCAAGTCTTTCAGTGGTGCTCGTAACTGCTGCTGAGCTGCAGCTCACGCCCTTATGATCAGGCACGGGGCACCAACTCACAGCGGGTTCAAAGGCCCTTTTGAAATGCTCCAATGTACGTTACCTTCTCTGAAGAGGCCCTGCTGCTCTCCTGACACTGCTTCAGCAACAGAGCCCTCTGGCTTTCCCACCTCCTAGGAGTGACCGTCTTTCAGCCACTACTTTAACTGCTGCCTTTGCTGCTCTCCTTTTTCTGCCTCCCTCCCTCCCACAGCAATCAAGGTGGGCTGAGCCCATCCCCTCAGACTACAGTCACCTCCCTGCTTACCTATCCTAGGCTATGGAAAAAAAACAAGAATCAGCAAACTGGAATTCTAGCCTAGGTCATACCTGGCCAGTCTATAAAAGTTGCAACAGCTCAGCCTACAGCTAGGAAGGTATAAATCAGCCTATACTTTTATCCCATATACCCTGCTCTATGATCTGTGCCAAAAGTCAAAGCATTACCTTTGAAAGAGGAGGAAAGTTGAGGAGAAATGGTCAGTAAACAATAAACCATCCAAAAAAGGCCGGCACACAAGTAGCAAAGGAAGGAGCTGAGTTATCCCGAAGGCCAACTCTGTCCAACTGATTTTCGTTGGCGCGCTCCTCAGGATACCGGATGGGTGCCACATCTCTGCCCCTTTGTGACATGGGGTCACATGGAACCACATGGAACCACATGGAACCACATGGTTCTTGGGCACAGGAACCCACATGGCACGTCCGCCAGGTGGAAGCCACTGGACCTCCCCCCGTGCTGGTGGCAAAGGGCTAGTCATCCTCTGACAGAGCTCCCACACCTTCCCTGAGCCACACGGCCTGAGGAGTAAAAGCCTGCTCAGGGCTGTAACTGAGCCAGGTCACAGCTTTTCTGGCCCCCAAGACGCTGAGGGTTTCACTGCCACTTCTATCAGTGAGACTCTTAGCAAAGCACCTGGACTCTTATGGGTTCATTTCCAATTAATTTCATCTGCCCCCAGGGTACAACCATGGGCTGACCCTGAACTGGGACTGCCAAAGGAACCCTTCAGAGGCTGCGCTGGGAGGACCTTGGCTGGCTGCTGGCCCCCGCCCAGCTGCTGTCTTGTCCTCAAGCTCTGAAAACGTTCCGGGATGGCTTTTTAGCAGCTTCACATTTCCTCCTGCCGCTAGGGTTGCTTAGGTTTTGATCAGCCGCAGCTTTAGCCAGACTCCCACTCTGGATGGTGAGGGCACGCGCGTGTTAGGCGGAGCTATCCCCTGCACGTCCGGCGCCGAAATAAACAAATACCGGCTTAATAGCACCTGTGGCTGTTGAGTTTTACTACTGTTGCCTTTTCCTGGCATCAATGGATAGAGACAGTTTTGTCCCTGCTGCACTTGGCCTATGTTGTTTTGGGCTTGTTGGAAATCATAAAACTTTTCTAATTTTTTTAGTGTTCCTAATTAACTTTTTGATTAGTTGTTTTTAACACACATCATAGGCGGTGCGTTCAGCCTTAAATCAACTTTAGCCAGCATGGAGTAAAAATTGTCATAAGCTCCTTTGGGAGAACACAGTCTGGGAAAAGTACTAAAACTGTAAGTTTTGTTGAAGTTAAGCCTGTTATGCTTCAGTGGAGAAAGCCTGTCAGAGAAAGATGTCCTGTTGAAGGAGGAGATTTGGAACACAAGATTTATGGACTACAAGGACCTTCTGCAGAAACCAGCAGCTAAAGAAGAAGACTAACAAAGGCTCAGCATTTGTGTCAGGAAATCCCTAGGGGAGGGAAAATATACAAAAAAGATTAAAGATATGAAGTTATTACAGTAGAAAGTGAAAAATTAATAACCAATATCACATAGAATACTAA
Source organism: Manacus candei (assembly GCF_025592945.1). Classification (NCBI taxonomy): domain Eukaryota; kingdom Metazoa; phylum Chordata; class Aves; order Passeriformes; family Pipridae; genus Manacus; species Manacus candei. The sequence continues at coordinate 5,849 of NW_026138158.1, read as the reverse complement.
TTAATGAAAGGGAGTGAGTGATGTAATTTGGAAGCAATGAACATTAATTTCTTTGTTTGCCAAATCTGTATAAATAGGTGAAAAGCGATGTCTTGCTGTCAGTACGGAGGCAGGATTTTTGTCAGCCACATGCACACGCAGGGCTGCAAATAAAAGTAATCACTTGCTTTCTAACACTAAAAAGCCAATTTGTTAGAGGGTCCTATTTATCCCGACAGTTTCAGAGGTGTTTAGCAACAGGCAGTCCTCTGGACACCTGGTGTAACCTCTGCTCAGCAGGCAGATAGTGTTTCTCATGCGCCAAGGATGCAGCTGGTTGTTATTTAACAACACTTGACCTGGCTGGTTTGGCCCCTGCCTGGAATGGGGCATCAAGTTTTACTCAGTTCTTCTCAGGACAGGTGGTTTCACTCCTGCCCAGCTCAGCACAGTTCATATGGCTCCTGCTCCACTCCGAGGTGTTTCTTCTTTTATACTTGGGGCATCCAACTCGGGCATGACTTTGCTTGGATGGCTTTTTTCATCACGTCTGGCAGCAGCTGGTTTTATCCCTGTCATCCTTGGGGAGGCTCCTTGTATCCCTTACCCAGACAAAGTATCTGCATTTACTCCTGCATTACACCTCTCAGGTGACCTTTTTATGCCCCTGCCCTAACCTGATGTCTAGGTCCTGTATTACCGTCCCCCCAGCAGCACTTCAGGAGCTCTCTGATGAAGACAATCAACAATGGCACTCGTGAACAGTGCCTCTGCTCCTGCCTCCTGCTCAGATGGGGGCATTTTAGGACAGAAACAGCTGTGCTCTGTGACCAAGCTGGTCCTACATGAGTCCCCTTTGCCCTCATCGTCAGTCCCTGAAGGTCCAGTGCGCCAGGAAGACCCCTTCTCCCCCTCCCTATCAGCCTTCACATTTCCAGGCCCCAGGCCGACTCCTTTGCTCCTCACAGGCCTTGCAGGTCACAGGCACCTGCCTGCCAGGCTGGGATGGCCTCACAGCAGCACAGGGCAGCACAGCAGCACACAGAGCCCCATCTTAATACCAAACAGACTCTTCTCCCCTGAAAGGGCCACTCCTGTTCTGTTAACATGTTTCAAGTCTAGATTAAGATTGTTATATTGACATGACAAACCAAGGATTAGGATGTGCCCTGGCCTGCAGAGTGATCAGGTCCAGGTGATCAGGCATCATAAGCTGAGCTGTGCTGTACAGTTCGGTGCTAAAGGGCTTACAAAATCTTGCTATGCTGGTGCTGCTTATAGAAATCTTGTGCTACTCAAATCATGGTATTCTGGGCTATAGTGATCATACCATGATGTTAAAAAAAATGAAGCTTTAATTGTAACTATGTGTCATGGTTTGAGATAGCCCCAAAAAATCCAATTCCCTAGCTCCATCCCCCTCCCACATCTCAACCTAATGTGAGATGGGCTTTCCCAGACAAAACACACCAGACTCAAAGGGGGGGAAAGGGAATATATTACAATGACTATACAAATAAATACCATATCACATTATACACATGATCACAACTATCTCTACCATGACATATAGTATTTACAATGGACCAGATCTCTTCTCCCCTCCAAATAAAAGTCCAGGAGGGAAAGAAGGACAGATCCCTTCCAGTCCTTAAGCAGCAGCATCTTCTGAGGCAGCAGTCTGTCTGTCTTCTCCACATGCAGCAGCTGATAGCTGGCTTTCTGCCAGCACTCAACGAGGGAGATATCCAAACTCTCCCTCGGCCCCCTTGACACAGGCAAAGGGGTCTTCCGTGGGCTTCGTAACCCCAGACAAGGTCGTATCACCACGTCATATCACGAGACACAGGGGGGTCTTCATGATGGTCTGGTATCTCCAGGAGACTCAGCTCCTTGCTTGCAGGGTCTCTGTGCCCTGTCTCTCAGGTTGCCACCGTGGCAGCAGTGCGAGGGGGGGGGGGAGCCAAGATCAACTCCCCCCGCATTCCATCTGGCCGTCCCGGTCCAGCTCCGGGACGTCTTTTGAGCTTCTCAGCTCCTCTCTCTCTCCAGTGCTGCATGTCTAAAACTCTTCTCCTAAATAGGAGTCCATGTACCTCTTTTCCAAGAGGGATCTCAAAGGAGTTTTGGGGGGCTGGTACAGTCTTATCCCAAACTCTGTCTCTCAGCTCCTGGCTTTCTTTCTCCTGGCTCTGTCTTCCAGGAGTCTTCTCTCTGGTGCTGCATGTTGCTTCTGCTGCTCCTTCAGTTCAGGTCCTTATCTCTGGCTCTCTGCCACCGTTCCTCTGGTCAGTCCCGGCTGCTGCTCTGTGCCCATGGAGAAAAAAACATCTCCCAGCATAACTACAGGCACCTAGCCCAGCTTTATGCTGTTCCAGGTTCCTGCAGCCCCCCAGCCAGGGCTGGGAGGGGGCCAGAGGTCCCAAGGGGCTCAGAGCCCCTTCCTCGTGGCTCTACAACATGGTCACCTCTCCTCCAACAACCAAAAACTACAACTCTTCTCTTCCGGTCTGGTTGTGATATGTTTACATTTCTGCAGGAGCGCCCATTGGGCAGAACTTCAAAACTTCCAAGGGTTTCCACCCCTTGGGGTCTACCACTTCTCTTAGCCTCTGGGGGAAAACAAAGTCCAAACCACTACACTACCACAATTGTATGAAATTAAAGGGTTACCCAAAGATATACAACTAGAGATTCAACAGTGTAATAGTTATGAGGAGTATATCCAATTACTGAATTCGCTGTATTATTTTTCATTAAGAGGCTTTGGTATAGAGTATTGCTTTGCATGCAAAGAACCAGGTTGCTTGGCCTTGATTGCGTTTAGATGTAAGACTTGTGGAAGCAATTGGTGGCTTGGGCAAATTAATTTGTTTGGTATTTGGTGCAGAAAGTGTTCTTTTACATTATCATTACAGTCATACACACGTGAATTAGAGCAAACAACAGGTTTACCAATAGCTGAAGCATTACAATTATTTGAAGCTGAAGAACAAGGGATATTAGCTGGTTTGCGCTGGGACACTAATTATATTATAAAAAGACTGAGTATAATCAAAGGTACAAAAATAATAGCAAGCAGGTGTAAGAAGAACACACCTTTGACAACAATATACCCTGGTGGTCCCTTTGAAGGCGATCCACAACAATATCTAGATTATTGTATAGAGGCACATGGTCAAAGATGATGATTTCTTTATGGTTTTGGATTTTGAAAATAATTCTGATAACACAAGGACATCCCAGTATCCCTGTTGGGCCCAGAGAAAACATTTGGGTAACATTTGCCAACCAAACAGGTCAATTGGACTTCTGTCTAAGTTTAGCCTCAGCGTCAGATCCTTTTCAAACGTGTCTGATTGGCATTCCTTACCTTGATACAAGTGATTTTGCAGGATGGGTTAGCTCTAATCATAACAAAACCGAGGTGGAATTAGCCTGCAATGTAACAAAAGAACGCACAAACGACACCAAAGGCATGGCATCTCTTTTGTCAGTGACTAGTCTAAACAGGACCATGACAGATAGCCCCAGTGAGTTACAATTATTTGGAGCTGTGTATGGAAATGACTCTTGCTTTAGACTCAATATGAATAAGGAAAAGACTTTTCTACAATGGCAACAAACGATTGGGAATGTATCCACTACGAACATAACAGCACAGAACCCTCCATACGAGAATGTAACCTGGTGCCAAGGCTATGCCAAAAACGTGTCAGTCAGTGTGACAAAGCCAAAATATTTACCACCTGGTTATTTCTTAATTTGTGGTAATAGAGCATGGTCTGGCATTCCTAAATACCCCATTGGTGGACCATGTTACTTGGGAAAATTGACTATGTTTACACCCACTATGAGACAAATAACACAGTTGAAAAGGAGAAATATTCGGAACAAACGAGACACTGAATTTGATAAGTATTGTAAATCAGTAGAAAACCAACCCATTAAATTTTGGTCACCTACGGCAAACTTCTTTGCATCCCTATTTGCCCCCCTTGGAGCAAAAAAGAGTCTGGTTCTTGTCCAAAGAACAGCTTGTTGGGCAAGGAATCAAATGAATAGAACCTCGAAAATTCTAGGGGAATTGGCTCATGACTTTGATGAAATAAGACATGCTGTTTTACAGAACAGAGCAGCTATAGATTTTCTATTACTGGCTCAGGGGCGTGGATGTGAGGAATTTGAAGGCATGTGTTGTATGAATCTTTCTGATCACTCTCAGTCCATCTACCAAAAACTAAAGGAAATGCAAGGTCATTTGGATGAGTCTAAAATCCAAAAGGATCCTATTAGAGAATGGTTAGCAAAGTTAGGTTTAGGACCATGGCTTGCTGAAATCACTAAACAAGCTATTTCACTTTTGCTGATATTGTTAGCTGCTTTATGCGTCGTTCCTTGTATTTTTAAGTGTATACAGAACATGCTAACGAAGGCGTGTGTGTGTGACCAGGTGTGTGTGTGACCCCCCAGGTGTGTGTGTGTGACCCCCCAGGTGTGTGTGTGTGACCCCCCAGGTGTGTGTGTGTGACCCTCCCCATCTTGGTTGTTGGGAGCTTGTTAGCAGGCCCAAATTTCTTAGTGAACTCTTTTGGGCCTGGCCTCCTGTTTCACCAGGGACGCAGCCCAGGCCCCGGTGTTCCCATTCCCATTCCACGGGTTTACATTCCTGTTCCAGGTGTTCCCATCCCATTCTAGTTGTTCCCATTCCCATTCCAGGTGTTCCCATTCCCATTCCAGGTGTTCCAATTCCCTTTCCGGGTGTTCACAGAAAATCAGAGGTTTTATACAAGTTTCATATGTGATTAAATGTGATAAATCGTATTCATGCGATTACATCTGTCTATACATATTAATAATGGGCAGAGCTCAGGCAGAGCTTCTCTTGGCCCTCAATGCTCAGAGGGGTTTAGGTGAGTCTGGGGTCTCTGCTCCTCTTCATCAGTTCCCAGTGTCCCCATCCTTGTCCCTCATGTTCCCACTCCATTCCTGGTGCTCTCCTTCCCAGTGTGACCATCCCATTCCTGATGTCCCCATTCCCAGTCCCTGGTGTCTCCAACCTGCTGCCAATGTCCCCGTTCCCATTCCTGGTGTCCCCATTCCCAGTTCCTGCTGTCCCCAACCTGCTCCCAATGTCTCCATTGCTATTCCTGGCGTCTCCATCCCATTCCTGATGTCCCCAGCCTGCTCCAGTGTCCCCACCCTTCCCCTGGGCTTCCCATCCTGCTCCTGGTGTCCCCATCCCTTTCCCCATTGTCTCACGGTGTCCCCATTCCCATTCCTGGTGACTCCAACCTGCTCCCAATGTCCCCATAACCATTCCTGGAGTTCCCATTCCCATTCCCATTCCTGCTGTCCGCAACCTGCTCCCAGTGTCCCCATCCAAGCCCCCCTGTCCCCATTCCCAGTCCTGGTTCCCAGAGAGGAACTGTCAGATGCCAGAGGAGGGAGCCAGGATTTATTGCCCAAAGCAGGAGATTTTCACACCCAAATTAAAGCCTCCGGAATAATTGTGGTCCTGGGTTTCACACAGGAAAAAGCAGGAAGTTGATCCATCGGGAAGAGCCGCAGGGGGACCGGGGTGGGTGGGAGCAGCGGGATGAGCTCTGCCAGCAGCTCCTGCCTTTCCGCAGGAAGAGGGAAGGGGCGGATCCAGCTCTGGGATTGCTCAGGCTGTGATTCCTGCTGGGATGAGAGCGGGGAAAGGAGTCACCATGTCCCTGTTCCCATCCCAGGGGATGGAGCTGGCTGTGGAGCCCAGGGAGAGTAGGAACTGCTCCAGATTCCCTCCTGATCCTGCTCCGTCCATCCCACCCCAATCCCACTCCATCCATCCCACACCAATCCCACTCCAGAATCCAGCCCTGATC